>NC_134157.1:16266816-16887585 GCF_033958435.1 Carettochelys insculpta
AAGGGCCCTGGGCATGGGAGGCTGGAGCCTGAATTTTTGTGCATTCGTATTTCATATGCAGTGAAGGGTGCATTTTCCATCCTGTGTCATAGTGTGAACAGACAGGAGGAGCTGCAAAACAACAAAAACAGACCCAAAGAGCATCCCCAGTTCTTTTAACACAACTTTCTTGATTTTCAGCTCCCTCTTACAATTGCCTTTTTCTGATTCTAATGGGTGGATTTCAGTCAGGACATCGGCAGGGCCAATGGTAGGTGTAGTACCATTGTTTAGGATCTGGCTCAAAAATGGTACTCGATGTAAATGGCTCAGTGATAGAGACCTACAGGCAGTTGACACAGCTCAATAACAAAATTAGAAGAATTAGAGAACTTGGTAAGTGAATTATCATCTGTGCTTCCATTGGAATTCCAATTCTGCAGTTCATCCAGCTCATGCAACGTTAAATTTAAAGGGCTACAGAGAATTGCTACCAGCAGTTAAAGATGATCCCACCCTGCAGAATGTATAGAATTTTTGGGGATAATAGACTACCAGCCAACCTGTCTCCTGCAAGAACTAATTCTTAATCCAAACTCCAGGGCACCTCACATGATGATCCAAAAATGTGGGAAATTGGCAACCTCAGCTAGACCAAGCATTTGGACAGGGAGCCAGCTGTTAGGGGTATGTGCCTCCTGCATCCCATTTCGTGCTTCCTCTTAATTTTACTGCTTGTTGATGTTAAAATCAGCCACACACCTATCTGAATGACATTGTAGCTAAATCTGGAAGTATTAAAGACTAACATACCAGTACTGGATTGGTTTCACTTTGCAGAACACTGTAGTATCATCTGTTCAAAATCCATCCCCTGTGCAACCCCAGGTATTTTTACAAGTAATGAGACTTTTTACTGTTATATTTAAAATTGCCTATTTGAAAGCTCTTATTATTTTTCTATTGCTCCACTGTATATAACAAATCCAGTTCTGCCTGCTGGATGCACCTAAAATTCCCACTGGAGTCCATAAGACGCTCGAATGCAAAGAATACCCAATCAGGCAGTATTATGTAGGGCAGGGGTGGCTAACCTGCAGCTCTTGAGCTGTGTGCAGCTCTGTGAGCCATTAAATGCAGCTCCTCCTCAGAGTTGCGTGCCAGGAGTGCTGTGCACAGCTCTGCACGTGCGCCCCAGTGCCTGGTGGGAGAAGTGCTTGGCAGCAGTGGCAGTAGCTCTAGTGAGCTGCCAGTATCGAGTTAGAACCAGTGCAGGGGGAGGCTGGGGGTGCCTGGCTCTGGGGGAGGGGGAAGGTATGGCATTAGAGGGGGAGGGCTGGAGAGGGGTAAGGGATTGAGTTAGAGCAGGGCCTGGCTCTGGGGAATGGGGAGGGCATTGAGCCACGTATTATATATTTATTTATAGATCTATAGACAGATAAAAATAAATACATAATATGTGGCTGTTTGCACTCTGTCCATGGCTCTTCATCCCTAACTGGTTGGCCACCCCTGGTATATGGTTTCCAGGAGTGATGGGCAAAGCTGCTGAAGTGCACAAGAAACGAGTTGACAAACGTGGGATTTTTGACAGTGGGGGAACGTGGTGCGGGTGGGGGTGCACTGCTGCTCAGTGATTTGTGGTGTAGGTGGTGAGGGCTAGTGGACTGGCCTGGGAAACCAGAGCCCCCAGAGCTATTTGGTCTGCCTGGAGTCTTTAGGCTCTGAGTTCTCAGAGGTGGAGACCATCCTGTACAGTGCGTTTGTCCACTGCCAAGTGCAAATGGGATGGGACTTGATCTCCTTTGAGGACTAGCCACACAGATCAAAACACTTTTCTGGAGACACAGGTTCTGATCCCCCTCATGACACGAGCGTTGGTGGTGGTCTCATCTTGCTCCCTGTTCTTTATGTGTTGTAACAGATATCGGGATGGACTTCTGCGGTTCACGGCCTGGGGGCTGGGAGGAAAGGCCGCGCCTCAGGACTGGAGTGTATTGAGATCCGAGCAGGCCCCTTGCATGGTGCCTCTCTCGGTGCACTGGCTGGTTTGGTGTCTCTGGCGGCCACTTCCCTGGGGACTCGCCCTCACTTGTGAATTTTGAGGGAGCTAAAAGTGAGTTTTTTCTAGCCTGGCCTGGGAGAGAGTAGCCTTTCCATGAGCATCCTGGTAGGCACATCATGTTCTGTTGCTGTTCATTACAAGTGTGTATATCTCTGTCTGGAGGGATGGACCTTGGAGGATACTGTGCTTTGGAGGATACAAAAAGAAATAATGGGGGGGTGACTCCAAACCAGCCTTTCAAAGCTCACAAGCTGATGGGATATTTTTACTGTGTCCAATGGAGCTGGCAGCAGAGGCTGAGTGAATAAGTCTGTGTCACTGAACCCTCTTTCAAGCCTTAGTTAACCTCCGGAAGGGAGCCGCTCACCCCCCGAGCTTGTGGCCTTGTCACCCCAGAATATTTGGAGCCACTGCACTGCCCTGTGTGGTGAGATCCCATGTTACTAATGGAGGAAGGGCGAATAACTACAGGAGGGTTCTGGCAAGGGTGCTCGCTGTCATCAGCCCCTTCCCACTTCCCCTCCCTGATCCTGGAGCTCCAAAGCCCTTGCTCTGCCCTGCTTCCCTCCCACATCCCAGCTGCAACACACGTCTCTGCCCCACTGTGCCTCTCGGCCTTCTTCTCCCAATCCGGATTGGATTCATTCCTCTCTTCCCTGCTGCCTGGAGCCGTCTCCCAGCCCCTCTCGCCAAACACTCGCTCTCTGGCTTCAGAGCATTTCTAAGAACCCATTTGTTCCACACTGCCTGCCAGCCACTCCTTGGCTGCATTGCACCTCACTGGGCTGTTAGGTCTGATCCTGCCAGGTGCTGAGCATGTATGGGAATGGCTTGTTGGGAACGGCCAGCACTAGTAGGCTCAGACCCTCCTTAGATGATAAACTCTTAAGGATAGAGACTTTTTTTTTATCCTCTGGGAAGAAGGTGATCTAGTGTTCTGGGGGCCAGGAACTCCTGGCTTCCAATCCACACTCTCTGAAACTGTGTCCATCTGAAGTATGGGGCCAGTCTTGCCCAGCTCTGTGCCTCAGTTTCCCTCTCCTTAGAATGCCGTTAATGACATCTAAAGATGTTTGTGAAGGGCTTTGAGACCCACAGGAACCGATGCTGTAAAGTGCAGTGTGTTGCTGTATGGGTTACTGATGGCACGGTGCGGCGGAGCCAGAATCTCTTTGTGCTAGGCCCAATGCTCTGTAAATGGAGCTAAGACATAGTCCATTCACAGGGGGTGGCGTGAGGCCTGGAAGGATGGGGACTGCTACAGAAAGACTAAACATTAGAGCCTGCACTATGTCCTCTGCAGCTGTAAACCCAGCGTCTCTCCACAAAGAACACCAAACGCGTTTTCGCTGGCAGTAGCGTTAGCTGAGTCGATGCTGTGAGCCGTGAGGGTGGTTCTCTGGGATCTCTCTGGTTCTGTCTCTGTTGTGGCTGCCCAGAGTTCTGTGTGGTGCCAGGTCCAAGCGTCGATGCCAAAGCTACCACCTCCACAAGAACTGCGCTTGCCTCCTTCTCTGTAGCTCTTCAGGCAGAGGTTTTTGCAGTGTACCCAGAAGGTCAATGAACCCAGACAATGTGGGAGCTGGTGGAAATGGAGCATGCTGGAGCAGAGTGTGTCCTGGGCCAAGCCCTTCCTGTTTCGTTCTGCTGATAGATGGCTCAGAATCCACTGCGTGGCAGGAGAAGCCAGGACCCTGGCTCAGGTGCCTGCCATTGGAGGAGGTTCTGCCCCTTTGCATACCCAGCATGAAGACTGGGCATAGCTGCCATTGATGTGCTCAGGAGATTAGAGGTTGCTGCTGCCTCCCATTGGTTGGGTACCAAACCACTCCAACAGGGAGGTGCAGAGGAGACGGGGGAACAGAACCTCATCTCTTCTGCGAGCAGAGGGGGCCAGAAACTAATGCACTAGGAAGGGCTGGCGCCTCATGAAGCCCAGTCTGCTCCAGAGCTCCCCCTGCTCTCATCTGGGTGGTAAATGCTGTGGGGGTAGGAGGCCAGCTTTGTTCTGTGTGTCAAGCAGAGACTGGGTTTGTACAGTGCCTAGCACAAGAGGATCCTGGCCTGGGACTAGGGCTCCTAGATGCTCAGGCCTGCTGACAAGGGGTGCTAAGAGGGTAGATGCCCTGGGGCTTGGCAATTCAAAGGGGTGCAGGGCTCCCCTTGCCACCGCTGTCACAGTAGCAGCAGCACCTGGAACCACAGGTCCTTTGAAATGATAGTTGGAACACCACGCTGCATGACTTCGGTCTGGGGGGGGGCATCCAGTGCTGTGGTCTGGGTGGCACTGAGGTGCGGCTGCTCTGGTCCTGCATCTTCTGCCCAGGATGGACCTCCCCACGCTTTGCCGGGGGACCTGCAGAAGTCGTCGGCCTCCGTGTTGATGCTACTGTAGTGCAGGTGACAGCAAAGGCCTGGTGGTGGTCTGTACCAGCTGCATTGCCCCTCAACCATAGCCTCAAGAGATGATGGCATCAGGCTGCATGGCTGATAAAGGCAAATAGGAAAAGAGACAAGGCTCTCCCACCCTTACTTATCCCCGGCTGGGCTCTACACCCCGTACACATGCTGAAAGCTAACTCAGCATGAGCAAAGCTTGCAGAATGTTGCTCTGCGTTAGCAGCACATGGTGCCCGTGCCCCTTAGACAGACGCAGGAGCCCTGCTAAATTAAAATGCAGAGTCTCTGCCATCTCATTTCTCCCTCCCGCCCTCAAAAGCCCAGGCCAGGCATGAAACCTAAATGCCTTTTGCAGTGTCAAGCACGGCTCCCCTAAGTAATATCCCAGCACTGGAGAATAAGACACTCTATGAAGTAGACAGGGAGCAATAAAGACACTTTAAAAGGGGCAATAAAAGTTTTGGGTTTCATATCGTCTTACCGAAGAAGAGAATAACAGAGAGGCCGGAAATTTCAGTAGCAGACATGACAAAGGTCACAGCACTCAGACTGCACCTTAGACAAAAACACCTACTCTTATGAAAACATCAAGAATGTTTGGCAGCGGCTCAAGAGCTGTTACAGGCAGAGCTCTCCACCACGCTCAAAGGTTACAAGAGACTGTTTTGTCTACGTTGCCGCAAATGTTTATAATATTTCTCTGCATGTGTACGGCGTGGGATATCCTGCCTCCCAGATGCAGAATTTGCCAACTGTGCCTCTCATAAGGAAGCCCGAGTCTTTCTTCATAACGAGGGGAGAGGGTTTGCTTTGTTCCGCTGCACGTTTATTGGAATTCTGGAGACCTCTGTGAGGCAGATGGCACCGTGGGTATTGTATGGCATATCAGAAGCATCACGTACGGGTGACAGCCTGATCTGGCATCATTTAAACCAGTGGGAGGCTTGCCCTTGATTTCGGTGAGAGTGGGAGCAAGCCCTTATGGCTGAGTCCTACTGTCTTACTCTGCCCTGGCATGGGTAGGTCTCCTTTGACGTTAGAGGGGTCGTATGCTGCTTTCTCAGCTACCGTTGGGTGTTTCCATCACCATCAGTGGAGTTCCACCAGCAGTGGCAGGTGAACATGAGGGTCCTTGCCCCAGGCGTGAGGGGCTCCATAACTCCATTGTGTTGAAACAATCTGCTTTCATGGAACAAAAGAACTATGTCATGTCATTCTTATTTTAAAATTACTTTAAGTGTAATTTGATTATGCATCATGAGTAATAATAAGCATGTATAGATTTTAAAGCATATGTAACGACATTACATTAATATTTTAATATACTGGGGGGAGGCTTGTGACTATTGTCCCAGGGCCCCACCTGTTCTTATTTCACCCCTGCACACCAGCGTAACGAAGACCAGAGTTGGCTGGATAAGGACTGTAGAAAGCAGCTGCTTTTGTGGGGAGGTGCTCAGTGGCTGCAATGGCAGGTTGCTGTTCCCAGGAGACAATCAGCACCACTTCACTGCCATCTGTGCCTCAACCCCCAGGCAGACAGCTCTGTAGCCATATTTGCTAAAGCAGCCTGTTTCCAGCTGCCTTGGATTTTGGCTCGCCAACCCTGAGACTGCTTGTACCTGATTTTTAGAGGCACTAAATACCTCTGGCTCCCATTAGCTTTAACCAGAGTAGTGGGTGCTCAGCACCCATTAAAACCAACCCAAGATTACTTCAGTTGTGCATCCAAAACCAGACACATGCAGCGCTTTTGAAAATGTCCATGCTTGTGCTTAAACAGGCAGAGTTGCCCCTCCTCCCATCAGTGTAGCAGTTGAGAGCTCTGGGAATGCTCCTGCTGTGTGTTCCTGAGCCCAGCAGCAGGCTTTTCTCCCTGGGGCCTCGGCATCAGCTCCCCGACGTCGGGCTGTTTGTTTGCCAATGTGCTCTCTTCATCAGCAGCAGAGGGACAGCCTGGCCAGCAGCAGAGCCAGCATCCCTCACGCTATCCTGCCAAAGTAGGGGCTTTTCAGGGCAGGAAGGTTGGCCAATGGTTTGTTGGGTTCCTGGCCACTCCTCTGAGTCTGCAAGTTAGGAGTCTAGTTAGAGGGAATGGTGACAGAGGCTGGGCTGCGGCCGCCAATACGTTTCCAGCTGGAACCAAAAGCCAGAAATCCTCCATTTAGGTTAGAAAGATCCAGGGTCTAATAAGGTCCTCTCTGAACTTGGGATTCAGTGATCAGTGTGGCTGTACCACTACAAACTCCCTGTGCAGCCGCCAGGAATTCCATGGATTACTCTCTGGGAGCTTATACCTGCTTGAGTTTACATCTGTTTAAGCCTCAGGTGTCCTGAACCAGGGACTTGTGCTGATGCAGTGAGATGGCTTGCTGGGCACCGATGATTGATCTGGAGCTAATCCCAAGTATAGACAAAGCCTGGGACCCAAGCAATTACTTAGGGAGCAGCTCACTTATTTTCCATGCAATGGCCTGTTAAAGGTGAACTGCAAAGGAAAAAGCATCTCTGTTGTTACTTGAGCTCTTCTTCATGACGGCTGATGTCTGTCTATCTAAGGGGCTTGTCACTGGGGTATCAAAGTAACACAAACAGAAATCAAAGCGGGAAATGAGAGTTCCCAAGAGGGTGATAGTTAATGTTGCTTCTAATTTTTTCCATTTATGTGCAGAATAAGTTTTGTTATATGCACAGAAGCATGTGCACCACCAGTAGAAACACACCCTGCTGGCTATGGGCACTCTGCTAATCAGCTGGATGGAATTTGACTCTCTCCTGGGCGGCCGCCCAAGCACTCAGCTTACAGGGAAGTCTTTCAGACTTCTCCTGATTTGGTGTGGTTTGTTTGCACCTGCCTGACCCAAACATCTTCCTTCTGTCTCAGCTGGGGACTGGGAAAGCTGCTGGTCATGTTTGAGTCCTGGTAGTGTCATTATGTCGCCAGTTCTCCAGAGAACGTCCAGCAACAAAAGCAGGAAAGCCACGAGCTGACAGGCCAGACCCTTTGCAGAGCAACACTGATGCTACCGGCAACTCACCCCCAGTAAAGATTGGGCCTGGTGCTTCTAAAGCAAAAAGGAAGCAGAAGTAGTACCCCCACAAACACCTGTTTAAAAAGCTCTTTGAAACTTTATATGGAACAAACAACGGTGCCTGGCAAATCCCCTTTTTGCTGTATGGGCACCTGTTAAAAGGCCTGATGGGGGCTGGGAGCACAGCCCCACACTGTCTCCCTGGCCATATTTCTCCTTTAACATCAATAGCACAGTGGCTGGGTGAACCAGGCGAGAGACGGAATTCAAGTGGGGTTTGTGCGGAATAGTTTGTGTGTGAATTATCCCACGCTCTTTGGGCTCTCCCTGTTGGGAAATTTCAGTGCAGTTTCCCCTATTTGCTCATTATTCTTGGTTCACTTTCTGCACCGTGCCACTCCTAATAATTCCTCTGCCTCTTTTGTGTTTTAAAATGCGCTGGGGTTAGTGCCACCCCCTTTGAGGCTGCTTCACAGAGCTTGTGTGTTTGCAGGAAGCATTCTGGGTGCATGAGTGGGAGGAGAGAATGAGATTGCTAGACACAACAAAGTGACTTAGGAGCACTGGTACCCTTGACTTTCACGGTGCTCCTAAATCCCCTGGGTGATGTTGAAAGTTGCACTCAAGACCTTCCGCTCCCATTGGTTTACAATGGAAGTTGGACCCCCCCCCTTGCTATATGTTACAGCAACTGCTAAGATAAGTGCTTTTTAAATTTTTTTTTTGTTTTGCACACTCAGTGCAAATCAGTTTTCTCTCTGATCTTTCCTATCTATGGGCTGAATAAATTTTATTTGCACCAAGGCATGTGTGGATGTGCACCACCAATGGAAACAAGCTGCCGGCTGTGGGTGTTCTGCTAATCAGCTGAGCAGCACCTAGATCTCTCCTGGGCAGCTGCCCAAACACTCAGTTTACAGGGAACGCTGGGGCAGAGCCCTGTTGCGTCACCACAGAGGGAGGAAAATGTGCCTTACCTAGTATTTTTATTAGCATACAATGGACCCGTTAACTTTTTTTTTATAGAACATCTAAATACAGGGCAGGTGTGACCTGCAACTTGATGGGCTCATGTAGCTATAATTTACTTAGCTGTGTTTTCACTTATTTGCCCTGAGTTTGCCAAACTGCTTGTTTGCTCATTTTTTTAATGCATAATATGTTCTGAAAGTACGTGACTCCCATTCCTTTATGGATCCAGTTCTTCACATTCAGTGCTCAGATCACATTGCATTGATGTAACAACTCTTATTAAAGACCTCACAGTGCTCTGTGCGCATTCTTGCCACGTAATTGGCCATCTCTTTCTGTATGTATGTACAACCTCTAGAACAGGGAGGCCCAGTTTTAGATGTAGCTGCTTGAGGCTACTATAAGAAGAGTATCTGTTTTTAAGTGATAAATATATGTGGATTGAAAATATATACAGGTTGAACCTCTCTAATCCAGAACTCTCTCGTCCAGCGACATCTGTAATCTGGCATGATTTTACTTAACTGGACAACCACTTATCATGGGTGTGGCCAAGTTTCCTGTGGCCCCATAAAGTTTGTTTCCAGCCACCAGTCCTGGCTCTCAGTGTTCTGTGCTGTTATTTAGCTGTAATTTGCCCCAAGTGTCTTCTAAGAGCCCAGTAAGCAGTGAAAGTGTTGGTAATGCTGCTAGACAATATTGACCTCCCATAGTCTGGCAAATTCATCTGGCACTGGTCAGGTCCTGAGAGTGCTGGACTGGAGAGGTTCAACCTGTATCTGGAACTGTTTTATTGGCTCCAGTTAATAGACTCAGTAATATTTGTGGCTTTTTTTTTAAATGTTGCCTAAATTTTTTTTGAATGACTAGTGGTTTGTGGGGCTTAACCTGAGAGAGAATAAAGAGGGTCTCATGTACAGAAAATACTGAGCACCTGCCCCTGAAAAACCAGACTCCTTTTCAAGTATCTCAACTCCCCCCTCAATCTCACTCATGATTTTTGAAAATAGAGGCTAGTAAAAGGCATGTGCCTGTTTTGGTCCACATGGGTACATAACACACACTTAGTAGAAAACTTTAATTGAGTAGGAACCATTCCACTTCCTTGTGCTGCTAGTAGTTTTTTTTAAAGCCTTCCATGAAGGATTTTCTCCCCCGCCTTAAAAGACCAATTGCAGAATGGACAAGTTAAATACATGCAAATGGTTTCTTTGAAATTATTTTTTGCGTCTGCTCAGGAATCCAGCAAATTAAAGTACCGCTCATGATCTGCCCAAAGTGCATGTTCATGGCAATGCTGATTGTTCATACTACAGAAGCATCTGGTGTCTCCTGTCAGGATTCAGGGCCCCTTTGTGCAAGGTGCTGTACAAAAGGTTAAAATGATGGCCGTTGAACTAGCATTGGAAAAGGTTCAGAAAAGGGCAACAAAAATTAACCAGGGTTTGGAACAGGTGCCGTATAAAGAAATATTAGAAAGATTGGGACTTTTCAGCATAGAAAAAAGGAGATTGTGTGGGTGAGTGGCTGGGTGGGGCAGGATGTGACAGAGGTCTACAAAACCATGACTGATGTGGACAAAGCTAATAGCTTGGCTAGAATTGCATGTCTGGGATCGACTTTTGTCCCTAGAGTAGACCAGGACTTAGTCAGCTAGTGGACAGATCAAACAACCCCTAGGAAGGGAAGAATGCCTTCAAAAACCGTGCATATGAGGGACAAAATGTGACTGTCCAGCAGTGCCCCATGGCATGTTTGCTACCCAGAGGCTATGTGGCCTGGGGCACACCTGGGACCATGCTTATTTCTTTGGAAAACATAAGAACAGTTATACTACGTCAAACCAACGGTCCATCTAGCCCAGTATCCTGTCTTCTGGCAGCTGCCAATGCCAGATGCTGCTGATGGAATGAACAGAACAGGTAATCATCCAACTATCTGCCTCCTGTCAAACTGCTTGTGTAGGTGTCTAATCGGGTGATGAACCCAATCCTGTCTGTGACCTTTGCATGACGCACTAGGCTATGGGACGTCTGTTGTACCTGGAGACAGCAGCAGCATTGGTGGTACTGTTGTGGCAGCGGCAGCCTATTAGTGGCGGCTGGGCCTGTGGTGCTTTTTTCATCTGTTTGTGTTTGTTTTGGAAGCATGTTAACTTTTGGTTGTTACCCTGCAAGCAGGAGGCTGCTCTGATGAATGACCCCCATGGACTTCTGTTTCTGAGGAACCTAGGCTTAAGCTAGGCCTTCAGTGGACATCACTGTATATCAATACTACTCTAATTGTCCATGACATATAGATTTGGCTTTGCTCCCAGACAGTCTAAATTAATCATATATTTCTACTATAGTAAATAGTCTGTTTGATGGCCTGTTATAGGGTTTCAGCTCTTCCCAGCCCTTCCAGGAGCTTCTTTCTGTGCCTCTCATTTTCCACGCTGTTTACATACTAATGAGTTTCTGTGCCGGCACACCTGGTGGACATGTGAGCCAAAGAAGGTCTGCCAGCACAAAGTGCCCAGTGTTGCAGCTGACTCCGAGGCGGAGTGGATTTGGCAGGGGAGAGGCTGTAGCTGGGGGCCCAATCCTTCAGCTCCTCAGTCTGTCTTCTCTTGGGCAAAACTGCCGTCGCCTTTGCCCAGCCGTTTTGCCGAGTGAGGATGGCGTGGGAGCTAAGCCAGAGCATCAGGAGGTTTGCTCAGTACTTGCTAGCGATCCAGTTACCAGCGGGAGGGAGTAAGAGGGGAGAACAAAGAACTGTAGGCTCTGTGCAGCAGAATTACAAGCTTGGCTTTACCTTCCCCACCCCAAGCCCTGCCAGTGCCCCTTTTGGGCCTTCAGAGCCACAGGTGGGAGTAAGATCCTCTCCCATCCAGGGTTTATATAGCCTCAGATTTCAGCTGGCCTCCTTGGACATTCAGAACCAGGGCTTATGTCCCGAGAGTCACGCTGTCGTGACCAGTCTCTTTTTGTCCCCTCTTCTTCCTCATGTTCCTCTTCAGTCATTTCCTCTCCTCCTCATCTATGAACCTTCCACTCCTCTCCCACCTTCTGCACAGGTGTCTTCTCTTGTGTTTGTCTTGCCTTGTTTAGGTTCTAAGCTCTCGTGGGCAGGGCTCTTGTCTCCTCTTTGTCTGTGAGGCACCTTGTCCACTTGTGGCTCTCTCTAAACATCTAATAACAATATTAAGGCCAGGGAAGTTGTGTGACCCTAAACTAGGGTTACAGTATTTGAACTTTCAAAGAAGAGGACACCCTTGAGAGGGAGTGTATCTGTATCAGTATCTACTCACTCAGAAGATAGCGATGGATTGGACTTACCCTCAGAAAAACCAACCACCTGCTTTGGATCAGGTCCTATAAGAGCAATGCTCATCCCATCACGGATCAGTGATAACATCATGAGACTTATTTGACCAGTCATAACTGAGAGGCACAGCTTGAATTTCAAATGTGAAAGCACAAAGTGAACAGGACAGAGCCTGAACTGGATCCCAGAGACCCAATCCTAGGATTTAATCTGGCGTGAAGTGTATGTGAACTATGTAAAATTCCAGAGATGGGGGAATCTTGAACCCAAGGCAAGCCTTAAGTTGGAACCCACAAAGGAAAAGGAAAAGAGGGTACCTAAGAAACACTTGGCATAAAGACCTGACGGCAGACACTAAAAAGACGGGATACACCCAGTCAGAACTGTAAAAGATCGCTCAGGACAGAAGCTGTTGGTGAATGCCGTCAATGGCCTATGCTCCAGTATGTAGGAGTGGAAGAGGTTTCCTACTGCTATATGCTATAACACATAAATACAACGCGAGTTGGTAGACACTGATACAGCTACACTCCCTCTGGGGGGTGCCCTCTTTTTGAAACGTCAAGTATGGTAACTTGATCCTAAACTCTGGTATCTGCTCTGTGCCCAAATCACTGTGCTGGTTCTGTTAGGCTTTACTTCCAAATCAATATCTAATCTGAAGAAAAGGCAGAAATAAAATAGCAATTTTCTAGCAAAAATACAGGTTCTGTTATTTCAGTGTTACAAAAAGCAATACCCCTGGCTTAGCAAACTCAAACTTGCAAGTGCGCAAGGTGCAATGTTAATACTCATTTCCAAATGCAAACAAAATGTGATATCCCTTGGGTCTAGGTAGCCTGCAGAAATCTCTGGCAGAGGCAAAGAACTGCTGGGTTTGTTGAGTAGTAGTGGACCGGATCACTTGCCAGCCAGGAATTCTCTACGGTGGACAAAAGGTTCTCTGTGGGAAATAGACATGCAGCGACTGATAAAATTATCAGCTGGCTACATAGACACGTGGATGCTGGTATGAATAGGGACCAACAGATGCAGCCTTTCAGGTTGGATAGGACCAGTTTTGTTCCTCAACAAATTAAAAATTTGTAACAGCCTACACTTGGGTTTAGAAGGTGGTAGTAAAAGTCCTTTCTACCACAGGAAAAAAAAAGGGTTACAGCTGGCAGCTTGTGTCAGATCACAGTCCCCACTAGAATAAAGAGCAAGGGCTGCATCACTTTCTTATGGTCCTTTTAAGGTTGCAAAGCAGTGCCTTTTGGGATGCAGAAGCCCCGGTCTCGAAGCAGGTGGCAGGATCTCAGACGCAGCAGCAGAGAGTGGAGCAGTCCAGTTTGGCAGGGTTTCCTGCATTCCCAGCCTTCTTGTTCACCTTGGGCAGCAGCAGGACGAAGGACATGGCCAACGCACAATGGTAGAAGCTGTGCACATAGGTGTAATCCCACTCCTGCAACCAAAGAGCATGTCAGTAAAAGAACTCACTGCCAGAGGAGTGGGGGGTTTCTATGGGTTCAAGATTCTCCCATCTCTGGAATTTTAATGTAGTTCATATACACTTTGGACCCGATTAAATCTAGGATTGGGTCCCTGGGATCCAATTCAGCCCATTTCCTGTTCACTTTGTGCTTTGACATTTGAAATTCAAGCTGTGCTGCTTAGTTAGGATTGGTCAAATAAGTCATATGATGTTATTACTATTTCAAGATTGGATGAACATTGCTCTTACAGGGCCTGATCCAAAACCCAATGAAGTCAGCAGCAGTCTTTCCATTGATGTTGGTGGATTTTGGGTCAGACCCATCAGCAGATTTCTAGTGCGAATGTCTGCTGAAACCAGATTTAAAATGGGTTCTGTGCCAGATAGGCTACATTTATCTCTGCTGATGCCTGGAGGTACATGCTGAAAGGCTGCATGCCCCAGATCACTCATGCTTAGACCAGTCCAAATGGATACTTGCAGCAGGGAAGTGAACTTCCTGTTTCACTTTTCTCTGAGCTCGGCTGTTTCTGCTGCAGCCTCCTATATGGGAGGCTCTAGAGATGGGTTTTCTAGACCGCTGGTTCCCAACTTTTTCAGGAACACGGCACACTTCAGCGAGACAATTCCACGGCACACCCACTTTTGTCAGCTGAATTGATTGCTCATAAACATCACATATATTTACATTTACTACGGTTACAGTCTTACTAGAGAGGTTTGCAGCGCAGCAGTGCATCCAACAAGCTAAACAAGGATCAGATGGATTCATGTTTCAAATCCACCATGGAATACACTGTCTTACACAGTGAGCACAGACACGTTTTC
This sequence comes from Carettochelys insculpta, assembly GCF_033958435.1. NCBI lineage: Eukaryota > Metazoa > Chordata > Testudines > Carettochelyidae > Carettochelys > Carettochelys insculpta. The sequence continues at coordinate 16,280,876 of NC_134157.1, forward strand.
AAATCTGCTCAATGCCAGGCTATGAGTTTGAGTAACCACTGAAGGCAGGCTCCCCTCCCTGCCAGCCCATTGGAGCCAGGACATGGCATTTAAACTGCAATCCCCGTCCAACAGGCTTCTGTCTGCCCTCCTTCCCCTGGCCATGCCACAGCAGGGAGCGGGGGCGGGCTCCTTGCCAGCTTATTCAGACTGGAAAACAGCACTTCACCTACCTCCCAGCCCAAACAGGCTCCTGCAGGGTCAGCATTTTCCCTCATAGTGGCTCTGCAAAGAGCCACAGCAGGGGGAAATTGATGAAATTTCGTGGCACACTTGGAGAGTTCTTGTGGCACACCGATGTGCTGTGGCATGCTGGTTGAAAACCACTGGTGTAGAATGTCACAGAGATGCCAGCATGGCTTGGAGCACTGAGATTAAGAACCAGCTTCAGAGCATCTAGCAACTCCCCATCAAAGCCTTTAGAATCACCTCAAGGGGCAGGTATTGGAGCACCTCTCATCTAAGAGGGTACTGGCTTCAACTGGTTCAGTATGCCTGAGTTTAGACCCCGTATTGACAAATCCCCATGCATGGAATATGCTCTCACGTGTAATTTCTCCTTACGTTTGCTAGCTGGGGTCTCCCACACAGGAGCTGTGTCCAAAGGAGCTGCTGGCTACCTAACCCAGTGCAGTTTGCTCACTAACTGTTTTTATCCACTGGAATGGGTCAGGAGGGTTGGTCATCCAGAAGGCCTAGTTTTCAAAAGAGACCAGCGTCTCCATTGGCCAGGGTGAATGCAGAGTGCTTCTTGAAAAGATTCAGGTGCCTCAATGGGAGCGCCGAGCTCTTTGGAAAATCTCACCCCTTGCGGAACATCCCAGGTAGAAACCTCTGTGTGTGTGGTTACCAACCCCCACTCCTTGCACTGTGTTCCAGGCCAGATGGGCAATACCAGCCATGCCTGCCAGTGGAGAAATGAGATCCTGAGACCTTTCCCTCCCTTCAGTGTTGGAAAAGGGCTCCTTCCAGCCCTAAACAGGCAGCAGTGGAAAAGTAAAGTGGATTTAACACAGGCCACTTGCACATTTCCCTGCTCGTGAATGAAGTGTTTCATTACTCTCTTTAGGACAAGCTGGAGCAGAAGGAAGGAGGAGATTGTGGATGGTGGGGAGGGGGAAGGTTGAGGGGAATTTGTGCTGTGACACTTTTATGTTCTGCTAGAAGCTGCAATTACTTAAAGCTTTGAAAAAGAATCCTCTGGCATCCCTGTGAAGCCATATCTATTGGCTCCTACGTACAGAAGGGCTGAACACATGCTCAGCTAGAGGCTGTGTTGACAGTATCTCACTCCTCTTCACTCTCCTTCATGGACATCTGTGATGTAGAACCTTTCATGTAGGAAAAGAGTCTAGTCTGGTGGCTACAAGAGAAGATCAAGGGCCCAAACCAATGCTCATTGGAGTCACTCAGGCTATGTCAACGCAACGGGTGCTATTTTGGGATACCTTCATGTCCTGAAATAGCTGCCTGTGTCTAAGCAACAGTTTTCAAGACAACAGGTGAGCTGTTCTGGCATCTCTGTATTCCTCACCATAGGAAGAGTACAGGGAGGCCGCGAAATAGGGCTTCATTTCGGCATGTGGCATTGTGTAGACAGTCCCACATGCCAAAATAACCTATTTCAAAAGCTACTTGAAGTAAGCTACACAGTTTGTGTCGCACAAATTGCATAGCTCATGTTGAGCTTACGGCACTGTGTAGACATAGTTTCAGTGTCCTTCCATGGACTTCAATGGACATCGGATCAGGGTTTTTCTTAGCACTCCTGGGTTCTGTTCCTGACTCTGCCACAGATTTGTGTTTTGCCCTTTGGCTAAATGACACAGGGCCCGATTTTCCAGTGGCCCATGGTCATTAGCAAACCACTTCAAAGAACAAATACATCTGAGAAGAATGTGAGCGGGCCACCGGCTAGCTGCCAATGGCAAAAGAGGCAAAAAAAGACTTCATCAAGTACATTATTCTCTGTCAATTCTATGCGCAGCTCTGGTTGCAATTAATTGTTCGAGGCCAGTGCAGAGAGCGAATTGGTAGGCATGGGTGATCTAGGAGCCACAAACACACCTGGCGGATCCCATAGACCTAACAAGGATCTCTGCAGGGTTCTATTCATAGCGTGTCGCCTTTTTAAGATGTTCAGCACAATGGGCTGAAAGCATTTCTGTGGGGAGCTGAATGAGAAGATGACATGCCTACAGTGAGACGCTATACGTTTAAATGGTCTTGCAAAGCTCCCCCGAGCACGGTGGTGCAATGAGTTAGGACCGACGAAGGGTGGCATCTGTGAAGGGACTTAGGTGTCGCGACGTGCAGTGTCACAGAGCCCACCTCTGAGATGCCTAGAAAACAACACTGTGGTCCACAATGCCTGAGTGAGGTGCCTAGGATCCTATGCAATGCATGGGGAAGACAGGGCCTTAGATTATGACCCGTAACAGCCAGTGTGCCAGGTGGGCAGCTGCCCAAGCTATCTAATGAAGATACCAAGGAGAGAGGGATTGAACCTGGGTCTAAAAATTACAGACTGGATACGGGCCCCATCCCTTCCTCCCTCAGCTGGATTTTGGAGGGGCCCAAAACTTTGTGGCCCTGGAGTTTGTCTAGTGGATCAGGCTCCATGTGTACCTTGGTCAGCTGAATGCCCAGCTTCCCCTGGTTTGTGAGTCGCTCTGGGGCTCAGGCAGGAGGAAGATGTCCAGAAGCTGAGAGTGAAGCAGCCATCTGCATGTTCAGAGGCAGCAACCTGAGCGCCAGCGGGGCCGACAGCCTCATCAGGCCCCTGGGCAAGGTAGGGAGGGCCTTGCTCCACACCTCCAGAAGGGGTGGGGCCTCAAGCAGAAGGGGGTGGGGCTGAGGCTAGGCAGCCCTCACTGCCACCTGGAGAGCACCGCGCCTTCCCCAGGCAGTCCTCAGTGCTGCCTGGAACATACCACACGATGCTCTGGCCGTCACCACCATTGCAGTAGCGGTAGCTGGAGGCTCTGCTATTGCCAGGCCCCAAGGCAACTGCGTGCTCCCCTCCCACCACACCTTGTTGACGAGCCTGATGGATGCTGAGGGACCTTATACCTGAGGCACAGGTGTTCAGTGAGCTTCGGCCCCTACAGGGTGTGGCAGGTGTCTTGGGGTGGCAAGGATGTAGACACCTAAACCTCCAGTCAGCATAATGTCTGCTCACATGAGCTTCTGGACACCTGTCTGCTGGCAGCTGGACTAAGACCTACCATCTCCTACGGGCAATACTTTTAGATGAATTCTGGCCTGTGCTGGCTTTGAGCCAGAGGTCCTCTTACCCTGGCAATCTCCTTCACACTCTGTCATTATCACCGTAATGTATTGTGTAAATGGGTACCTCAAAAAAGAATCTCAGCATGAGTGCTAAGGCCCCAAAGCAGAAGCCTGGGCCGATCTGTTGTGTGTAGACGCTCTTGTCTGGGTACAGGCCTCTCTTCTCTTTCATCTTCTGCAGCTGGAAGGGAACAGAATGCATGTGAAGCACTCTCAGCCCATGGTCAGTCTCCTCATTCGGCTCCTGAAAGACCCCATGCAAAGAAAAAACAAGCCAAGCTAAACCTCAGCTTCGGAACCCGCTAGGGAAAGGCTGGTGGAGCGGCTTTCTTCGATCCTAGAACTGGACTCTGAGCGCTTGGGACCAGATGAGACTGGGGAGACTGCACCCTTATTCTCTGCATTCAGAAGTGAGTCTTGAGCCAGGTAAAGTGCAGACAGGCACCTGGGTGTTCTCCCCCTCAGCACAGCAAATTTTTCTGTTGTGCCTTCACCTTCTGACAATTCACCTCAACCCTGAGCTGCAGCACCACCTGTTATTCCACAGGGTTAGGCACATAGTTGTGCCTAACCCTGACCTGCAGCATTTTCTGCTGTCTCAGTCCAGGGCTTCTCTGAAAGCTCTATCCTGCACCTCAGTCTTTAGCAATCTCTGCTCTCCCAGCTAAGCACTTGTTCAGCTATGCCAAGGTGCCTGACTCCTGCCTTGCAGCCTGCCTTTCAGTTCTACTCCTTCTGTCTGCCAGTGCTCCTGAAACCTGACCTGCAGCCCCTCCTGAGCTTCACTGAGCAGAGACTGTGCCAGACAGGGGACAAAAATGCCCTCTGATTAAATCACCCATCCATGCATTCCCTTGTGATCCAAACTCAGGATTTCATAAAGAGCTCTTCAGAGCTGAGAGGTCCTCACCACCCTGGAGATTTCTGACTATAATTTGGGTCTTAGAAAGCGAACAGGATGATTAAGAAATGGGCAATTTAACCAGGGGCAGTCCATTCTCGTGAGTAGCTATCCCCAGAAATGCCATAGGGCCAAACCAGTGAATAGCCTCTCTCCATGAAGATGGGACATGGACATACGGAGTCTGCTCGTGCGCCTGCTCAGCTGTGAAAGACCCATGAAGAGCAAGTAATGGAGAATATCCTACACAGCACCCACCAGAGCATGGTGTTTAGTCTGAAGGTTGCACAGGGAGCATGGGAAATGAGGCCATTTGGCCGAAGGGCCAGCCTTCTATCTAAGGTAGGTTGGTTTTTCGGGGTTGGGCTGTGGGGCATCTAAAATGTGCACGGAGAGGGCCACTCTGTCAATGGATGAAACATGAGATTTCCATGGGCTGAGTTGGGCCATAGCCTTGTAGTTAAGGCAGGGCTGTGTGCTTCAGGCAATCTGGGTTCAGTTCTCTTCTCTGTCACAGACATGTGACATTGGGCCAGGGCTTGGTGCTCTCGCTGTGAAATGGGGATGGCTGCTGCTTGTCTAGCTGTAAAATCTTTGGGCAAGAAACAGCTGCTTATTATGGTGGTTTCTCAATCTCTCTCTCCCCGCCTTTTACCTCTCCTCACCCCTCCCTCCTTTTTAATATGTATATTCAGCTGATTCCTCAGTTTTCACTCAGTTTTCCTCTCAGTTCTGTTCGAGAGTATGAAGAAGTGGGTCTTTCCCACGAAAGCTCATTACCTGCTAAATAATGTTAGTCTTTAAGGTGCGGCAGGACTGCTTACTTTGTTCTGCTTATTACAGGTTGGAAACTTTGCCTAGCACAGTGGTTCTTCAACTGCGGCCCCGGGACCACTAGTGGTCCATGACCATCTTGCAGGTAGGCCACAGGGTTGGGACTTCCCACCTGCCTTGCAGCAGAGACCTCACCCTGGCTCTCCAGATTTGTATCCTCCCTTATGTGACAGCTGCGTATCTATGTTTTTGTGCACCAGTAACCTAATATGGATAATGTAGTATTTAAAGCGTTTAGAGATAAATACGTGCACTTTGTCTTCATGGGTGGTTGTCTGGTGGTCTGCAGGAAGTTTGCATTGAGCGGGCTGGGCTGTGAGCCAAAAAGTTTGAGAACCACTGGCCTAGCACCTAGCACAATGAGACTCCAACCTTTGCTGTGGCTTCTGGGAGCTACAGTAATACAATAAACACTAATAAAGGAGTGTTAGCTCTCTACAGAGGTGTAAGTGAAGGTTAGTGATGTTATTAAATTGGGACTTGGCTCACTGAATTTCCGTGATGGTTGGTAATGTTCTTACACAATCTTTGTTCTATCAACTTTTAATCCTTGGAGCTCCTCTTATGTACACAACACAGTGTCTCTTGAATAACGTTGACTCTCTCTCTCTCTCATAAATATGACCTGCACAAACTAGTTTTTGCTGCATAATAATGTCCTGTGAAAGACTGTTGCTTTCCAATTATCCCCAGGTGGCCCTATCTCGAAATAACTTACACAATTTGCACAATGCTATTTCCAGTGCTGCATTTGGCCTTGGGGTTTCTATTTTAGGATACAAATGTATCCCGAAATAGAAACCAGAGTGTAGACGTAGCCCCAGGTGTTAGAAGTCCTCACAAAGAGTCAGACCTGTGTGTGTTCAAACAGAATTATGGCTGTGCTGTGCCGTGTCACCTATTTTTACGCAAATCTTCCATTGATTTTGGGGCAATTTACCAGAACACATTGCCTCTTGATTACTGTAAAAAAAACTCCATAAATATATTTTTGATTATTAAAAGCATAAGAACCTGAGATCTGCTAGAGCGGCTCAGCCCAATCAAATCTTGCAATTACCACAAAAGCTTTTTGTTATTTACCTGCTTTCAGTTTTTGTTGAACAATAAAGGCTGTTTAATCTCCCAGTAGAGTAGCTCCCCTGTTTTACTTCTGAATCTAGCCCCAGAGTCAATAGAATCATGGAATCCTAGGTCTGGAAGGGTCCTCAGGAGGTCATCAAGTATATCTCCCTGCCTAAAACAGGATCCAACCCCAACTAAATCATCCCAGGCAGGACAGGAATTAAAAACCTCTAGGGATGGAGATTCCACCACCTCTCACAGTAGCACATTCCAGTGCTTCACCGCCCTCCTGGTGAAGTATGTGCATTGTGCATACCACATACTTTATAGGGTGACCACATCTCCCTGTCCCAAATCTTGGGGGAGGAGCATCTCCACCAAGCCCCGGGGAGCCGGGAAGGAGGCAGCAGCCGCTGGTAGCCCTGGAGAAGGAGCAGCCACTGGCGCTCTCCAAGCCCCGGGGAAGTGGCAGGGACGCAGCAGCTGCCCACGCTCCCCCTGCTTCCCCAAGGCTCAGAGAAGTGACTCCTGCCAGCAGCTGCGCCTGCACAGGAAAAGGTCAGTGGGGATGGGCTCAAATATGGGACAATTTGTCCCTTTTAGAAAAGAAGTTGGGATGCCTTTTTGGCATCCCAAATACAGGACCATCCCACCTAATAGAGGACGGATGGTCGCCCTCATCCTTTGGTTTAGAAGAAATAAGAGTTTCCCCCCACAGTTTCCTCTCTGTAGCTTAAAAACTCTACTGGGAAACTCCCACTGTTTTCTGGGATGGTAACCTGAGAAGTGGGCACAAGCAGACCTCAGGGTTTGAGTGGGACTGACGAGGCAGATTCTAGCCCATGGGAGGTGGCCATCTGGGATCTAACTTACCCATTTCACAGTTATCGCAAGGACAGCTGTCCCAATTGGTCCCGAGTAGACGCCATATCCCCATCGGTCATGGTAAGTCCGCACGGCTATGGTGAGCACGCCGAACATCACAAAGGTAGACCTCTTGGGCTCATCGAACTCTGCTAGAGCTGCATAGCACAAACCACAGTAAGGGCTTGAGCATCCTCCATTGTTTTAATTTGGCTCCAGATACTTGGTGTGTCTGGCACCTTCCATCCAAGGGCTCAGTTAAGGCTAAACATGGCTGATGGGGGCCTTGAGAAGTTGACCCACCACCTGTCGTCTCCCACCACTTGTCTCTTAAGTTGGCGTTATTATATGGTGTATGGGGAAAGTGAGGGTAGAGAGGCAAAGACGCTTGCACAAGGCAGGAAATATGGCAGAGCTAGGAGTAGACCTCAACTATCAGAGAGGTAGCCGTATTAGTCTGTATCCTCCAAAACAACAAGAAATCCTGTGGCCTTATATAGACTAACAGATTTTTTGGAGCATAAGCTTTCACGGGCAAAGACCCGTCTTCATCAGATGCAGCCTTTGCCCATGAAAGAGTAGGTCTCAGATCCCCTAACTCCCAGACTCCCTGGGGGGAAAATAAAAGGGAATTTAATTTTGCATGAAAATGTTTTTCTCATTCGTTCATTTATCTCTGTCCTCAGCTAGGGCCAAGTTGAGTCGGAGTTGAGAGGCGCATCTAAGATAGCTCCAGCTATAGCTTCCTGATAACTCACGTTACTGGTCCTGCCTCTGTGCAGGAGGGTGGGACTGACATCTTCATAAGGTCCCACTCAGTCTGGCATTTCTAGCATTCTATAGCTTGGTAATAACATTCAGACAATGCTGAACTGAGCTGTGTTGGAAATCACAGCACAGAGGCTATATTCCCATACCATGTGCTTGACCTTTTTGGCTTTTGTTAATGTTGATACATGCAAAACAATACATATAGGAAAACCCAATCCCAACTATATAAATGATGGGGACAAAATAAGCTGTAGCTACTCAAGGAAGAGAGATCCTGGCATTCTTGTGGATAGTTCTCTGAAAACATCCACTCAATGTGCAGTGGTAGTCAAAAAAGCAAACAGAATGAAAGGAATAATTAAAAAAGGGATAGAGAATAAGACAGAGACGATGTTATTGTCTTTATATAAATCCATGTTCCAACCACATCTTGAACGCTGCATACAGGTGTGGTCACCTTATCTCAAAAAATATATTTTGGCATTGGAAAAGGTACAGAAAAGGGCAACATAAATGGTTAGGGGTTTGGAACAGGTGCCATATGAAGAGAGATAAAAAGGCTGGGACTTTTTAGCGTAGAAAAGAGGAGATGAAACGGGGAGGTAATAGAAGTCTATAAAATCATGACAGGTGTGGAAAAAGTGAATAAGGAAAAGTTATTTACTTATTCCCATAACATAAGAACTAGGGTCAGCACATGAAATTAATGGGGAGCAGGTTTAAAACTAACAAAAGAGAGTTTTTCTTCACCCAGCGCACGGTTGGCCTGTGGAACTCTTTACTAGACGATGTAAAGACCAGGACTTCCACAGAGTCCGGAGAAGAACTAGGTAAATTCATGGAGGTTGGGTCCATCAATGGCTATTAGCCAGAATGGGTAGGAGTGGTGTCCCTGGCCTTTGTTTGTCAGGGGCTGGAAATGGATGACGGGGGTGGGGGGGGATCACTCAATGACTATCTGTTCTGTTCACTTTCTCTGGGGCATCTGGCATTGACCACTGTTGGAAGAAGGGATACTGAGCTAAATGGACCTTTGGTCTGACCCAGTGTGGCTGTTCTTATGTAATGCTTTTCACTTTGAATCCTCTGCAATAATGATTTTGCATCATCTTCTGTGTGTGATTCTACAGGACTATTTTGTCCACCCTAAGATCTGAATCTGGCTAACTAGCTCCAGACACAGCATAGGCTGGGCCTTGTTGGCTGTACAAACACCTGCTTGGCATTTGGAACCCTGAAGCCACCCATGCAAGTAAGTTATTAGAGGCTTTTGTTTAGCACAGAATCAGGTAATAACTGATTAAAAGTTATGGATCCCAACGGGCTCCATGCTTTTCCAGCTTACACAGCTGTGTTATGGCTGTCCTGGATTTGCATTCCAGGAAATGTGCCCAAGGGTCTGTGCGTAGCACATGTGCGTTCGATCTTTACAAGCACCGTGGTGGAAAGCTCTCCCTGGATTTCAGTCACCACACCTTCTATGTCCTTGGATCACATTTTTACAGGGATAAACGTCCGCATTTTAATCTGTTTTCCTGCTGGTCAGTAATTTAAACCTCTTAGTCCTGATATATATATATATATATATATATATATATATATATATATATTGATATATATATATATATATATATATTTTAAATTCAATAATAAAGCAATCAAGTTCCACCAAGCTGCAACCAGCCAAGAGATACAGATCAAATCTCACTTCTCTTGAAATTGCTTTCAGCTCGGGAAGAATGGCCCTGGAATCTTACTTGTCTATTCTTTTATATTCATCACTCAGGCGAGTACAAACATGATGGATAGACTATGAACCCTTCCCTTGATTCTCAAACTGTTATTGAGCTGAAACATGTCTACGATTAACTTTTCCCACACTCATTTTAACATGCACATGGTTCATCGTGTTCCTTATTGTGGGATGAAGTACCACGGTGCCTCTCTGCTGTGTAAATGCTGCGTATGCCCTGGATACTCTTGCCTTGAAGAGCCATGGAACGCTGGGACTGGCCCAGTCATCCTTCCATCAAAAGAGGCCAGAGAGCTGGGGATAAAATGGTCTCAAGGCGTGTGGGGAATGTGTCTGTGTAGATTCTCACTTGAGCACAAATACAGCAGCATGTTAAGACATGGTAAAGACTGATGCTTACCCATCAGCGATACCCAAATGGACAAAGCTGTCCCATAGATACTGAAGTACTCCAGGATATCATACCGCATGAAACACAGCACCGATAAGCCAGGTCCATCACATGCATGGTAAATCTATTAAAAAGGACAATACAAAGTCTCGTTACAAAGGCAAAGCTGACTATGTCATTTTTAGCTTCCCCTGTATTGTGGCCCCTTTTCAAGCCCCCAGGTCTTGTTTCAAAGCCCACTGGAGAAAAAGGAATGATTCCCTTTGATTTCAGCTGGTACTGGATCACACCCGAAGGGTATATTTTATGCTGCAGCCAGTAGTGAACTGAATAGCCATAGCAGTGAAGGAGCATAGGCTAGCTGCTCAAATACACAGCCAGGGTCCTGGACAGGTTTGAACAGCCAGTAGTGCTGTGGGCAGACTGTGATTGTGACTCAAGCCAGTGAGATAAAATATCCACACAGTGTTTCCTGTAAGCTGAATGCTTGGGTGGCCACCCAGGAGAGATTCAGGTGCCGCCCAACTGGTTAGCTGAGCATCCACAGCCGGCAGCCTGTGTTTCTGTTGGTGATGCACATCTGCACGCACGTTGGTGCACTTAAGAAAATTTATTCTGCATGTGGATGGAAAAAAAAATAGAGGGAATGCTGGTCTGCATGTGTTGCAATCACATTTCTGTTTGCAGTGTGGACAGGGCATAAGTCAAAGGCCCCAGTCAGGAGCAGAAATCAAGAGTCCTGATTGCAGCTGGGCAACTTATACAAGAAATGTTGCCTCTATTTCTATTGGAGCACTGTCTGAAAGCCTTGGTCTGCAGCTGATCTGTGAACCTCTCATTGCCGGAACCAGTGATTGATGGTCAAGCTGGTCGGAATGGAGACACGGATTACAGGGTGAGTTTCCTTTCTCTTACTCTCAGGATCATGTTTCTGGTGTGAATGAACCCAAAATGGCTTTTCAGGGTGAAATCCTTTCAGAAGCAGAGAGGGTCAGCATTCAACTGAGCCTAAAATGGGACCTGTGTTGTTGCCAGGCTCTGGATAAGGGTAAATTTCATCCTTTGCAGCATTCCTTTAAAATTTGCTGATTCAGTGGATGTTCCTGCCCGTAAGCTCATTTGCTAGAATATTTGAAAAATGTTTTCATGCACAGTGGGCATGAGCACAGGCAGAGGAAATTAAGTGGACAAACCAAAGGAATATTCCTGGGAATTCTTCTGTAGTATTTGCCTAGCTTTAGTCTCTTCCTTTGACAACTAGGCCAGGTCTGTACTGGGAAGAAAATCAATGTAAGAGATGAAATTCTAACTAGCTGAATTTTGTAGCTGGAGTGGACACACCTGACAGCTATTTTCTGTGCCCATAGTTGAAGGCTGATAAGAGAAACTCTCATGTCGGCTTTCCTTACTCCTCACGACTGCGAGGAGTACCAGGTTTGATGGGGTGACCCTCAGAATTTGATTTAGTGGGTGCTTACTAGACCTGCTAAATCAAACCCCAGAGGATCGAACCTTTAAGTATAGTCAAGCTCAAAGGGTATGTCTTTACTACCTGGAATATCAACCTGGTTAGGGTCGATCTTTCAGGGTTCGATTTTGTGCATCTAGTAGGGAGTCATGAAATCAAACTATCAGGGGTTGACAGTCGAGCCCTGTACTCCTCGATATCGTGAGAAGAAGGGAGGTTGATGGGAGAATTTCTCCTATCAATCTCCCTCTTTGAGGATGGCCAAGTAAGTTGATCATAGGTAAGTCAATTCTAGCTACGCAATTGCAGTAGCTAGAATTGCATATCTACCATAGACTTTAATGTCTAGTGTAGACCTGGCTTTAGACTCCACTAGATCCCCTCTTCTCACTCTGGGAAGCTTCTCAGTTCCTGATTTGGACCCAACAAACTGGCCTTAACCAAGTCTTGCTGTCATTTCTCTCTGGAGATACCCAAATCATTTACGGTGAGAAAGTTCTGCAAGTTCTTTGGCTCTTTCTCTTTTGGATAGCAGCATTTGCCATTGCTGTAACTTTTTCCCTGCTTTGGGGTTGGGCTTTCAGAAGGCTGGAAAATAGGAGGCGAGAGTTAGAGAGCGCATTTCTGGCTGACATAGAAGCACTTGTCTAGGATGGACACATGCTTTCACTGGTCTGAAGAATTTCCTGTGGGGGAGTCAGAGTGGGACTACACAATTCAGGCAACAGCAGCAGCTGTGTTGCTCGTCTTGACATACTCTGACAGTCCTGGCAGCTGTCTCCTGTTTCTTACATTTTAATATTTTTGCATCTTCAAATTATTCTCCCAGGGCCTGTTCCATCCATCTCCTGTTGAAATCTATGGCAACTTTTCTATTGGCTTCAGTGGGAGTTATAATAGGCCATAAAATGGTGCAGAATGTGTTGACGTGGCCTGGTACAGTTTTATTCGCCAGTCTGGTACGTTTTCAGGTATTAGCAGGAATTTTTTTCCCATGCTAACGAGGCTGGCCTTAATAATGAGGGCTGAGCATGGTCCAGGGGATGAACCACCAGACTGTGTCTCTGGAGACTTGTGTGCTACTCCTAGCTCCACCACTGATGTGCTTTCATGATGCTAGGGGTAGGTCTTTTAGCCTTCCTGGGTCTGGATTTCCCTACATCTCTAACAAGGGCATAATGATTCTTACTTGCCATTATAAAGTGCTTTGAAGTCTCTGATTAACATGGCTAAATACTGTATGAGTTCCCTTACGAGGTATGATGGAAAAATCCAGTTCTGTTCAGGTTCTTATACCATGCTCATTCCTATAATGTTTGAAAGGTAACTATGTTGATGATGTGAATTCTGCTCTGTATCTATAAGAAGTGGGAGTACAGAATACTAGAGTTAACAGCTGCGCAGAGTTCTGCTCACCTGCGTGACTGGAGCAAGTGCAGTAATTTCTGTATGTGTATTTAAGCAAAATAATTATCCACCCCTGCTAGTACCTGGGAAGGGAGGGCAAATAGATTTCCAGTCCAATTTCAAGACTGCTCTGCCAAACTGAATGGTTCATAATTATCTTTCTTGATAACTCTGTGATGCCTCCCTCAGTCTTCTCTCTGCTACTCCATCAAGTCCTCCTTTTTGAGCCTTAGAATCACAGAATAGTAGAACTGCAAGAGACCTCAAGAGGTCATCAAGTCCAGTCCCCTGCCCTCACGGCACAACCAGGCACTGTCTAGATCATCCCTGATAAATGTCTTTCTAACCTGGTCTGAAATACCTCCAATGATGGAGATGCCACAATCTCCCTAGGCAGTTTATTCCTGTATTTAACCACCCTGACAGGATGTTTTTCCTAATGTCCGACCTAAACCTCCCTTGCAACAATTTAACCCCATTGCTGCTTGTCCTAGCATCAGAGGTCAAGGAGACCATTTCTCCCTCCTCCTTGTAACACCTTTTTGTATACTTGAAATTTAGCCTTAATTTAAACCATAATTCGCTTACTGTAAATTCAGTAATTCCACTGCATGCTTTTGTCTAAAATACAAGACATCAGCATACTTTAAATACAGTTTAAACCCAGATACAGGACGGCCACTTACCAACTGCAGTGGAGAAACAGACAGACAATACCCGACACTAACTTTGTAATTATAATAAAGGGTTTCCAATATATTGCCTGTGATCACTGCTCTGTGTTGGTATTAACTGAAGAATCCTAATTTTGATACTCAGGGCAATACACAGCAGCAAACACATCCAGTAGTGGCTGTTTTTCAGATATGCGGTACATTTTGTTCCCTCCTAGTATATGGTGCTTCCCCCTGCTAGTATTTCATAAAATCCCTGTTTGATTTTTAATTTTTCAGACCACTTGCATATTTATGTCCCAGTGGCAACCCAGCAAAGAAAGGGTAAAATAAGACATTGTCAACAAAACAAATAGAATCAATTCTTACCGCAACAAAGAACATAGTGAAGAAATAAACCATAGCTTCCATGTGGAACCTTCTCTTGGCTGCTATGCTGATGGTGGGGAGGAAGACCAGGCTACTGATAGTTGGGAGAAGAAGTTTGGCCACTAAGGAACCCATTGAAGGATAGGGGAAAAAAAACTGCAGGCAAACTTGGAGGAATATTATGCAAGGGAATAAAGCCCTTAAAAATTCAGCCACAAGACTGGTTAGAGAGGACTCTGAAGGAGAGCACAGTGCAGCTCTGAGGAGACTACAGAGTGTTGTGAAAACAGCTGTGGCAAGCGTCCTTTAAAATTTAAATGCCTCGATGTTGAGTTCGTTCTAGGTGATGTCAGTCGATGACAAGGGCCAGCAGCTGAAGGGGAAGATGGCACAGCTGCTGATGGCTTGGCCTTCACAATCTCTCTCTCTCTCTCTTTTTTTTTTTTAACATTCCTGAAATGCAATGTAGACAAATACCTTTTACCACCAAGGGAAACGCCCTTTGACTCGTCTCCTTCTTGCGCAGCATTTTTGTAAACTAGCTGTTATGGTGTCAAGAGAGAAGCCACACCTACGGGCCAAGTTTTTTTTTATTTTTCTGGGGTGGGTGATTGACTCCCACTGAAAGTAGCAAAGGGTGCCTATCCGTATTGGAAAGCAAAGCAGCCCTCCTTTGGGGCCAGTTAGTGATATGGATGACTTTTACTAATCTGCAAATATTTACATTCCAGACTTAGCAGTGGTTGTAAGGATCTGAACTTCTTTATGACCCACCACCTAGAGAAGAACATACCAGGTACAAACTCTCCTTCATTTATTTTTCTTCAGTGAGCAGAGACCTAGGATTGGTTGTGTGGTAAACCCGGTGGTAGACCCTTACCTAGAAGCTTCCTTCTAGAAGGACAGTATACTGGGTGGTGGGCCAATGCATTTCTGTTCCCTGTGTAGGCCCAGACCGTCATTGGTCAGATAGGCCCTGTCCTCCCCATCTGGTAGCAGGGGGGAAGGTTTTGGGAGGTGCTCCAGAGGAGCAGGAGCACAGCAAAAAGGTACCACGGGGGAAGTGGTGGGTGAAGTGGCCCAGGGTGAGGCTACTACTTTGGGGCAGGGGTAAAGGTCCTGCCGGTTGCCTCTTGTTCTCATAGGGACCCTGGGCCAGAGTCCAGGGTAGAGGGTGGGTCTGGACTCCCCCCACCCTTCCCCCGAGGGATCACTTTACTGGAGCAGGCGCGGGCCTGCAAGGGGACTGGTATTATTCTCCCTGTACTGGTCCTGCCTATGATGAGGATGGCTCGCTAAGCGGAGACCCCTGCTTTTGGAAGGGCCTGGGCAAAAGGGGGGCCTCCGTGAGTCTCTGAGGCAGCACAGATCCACCAGGAGGCACAGGGACCCACAGAGGCTGACAAGGGACTTTGTCACAGTTGTTATCCTTCAGTAATAGCTCAGATAAGATGTAAAGGTGCATTAGTCATTCAGTGGAAAAGCCACACCGGATGGTAATAGGTGACAGACCTTTCCATATTCTTGTCCTGTCATTTGTATGTTCTGACAGAGTTAAAATTCTTCCTGTTTCATGGTGGATCATGTAGCCTCTTAACTCCTGTCAATCTGTCTTAAGCAGTGAAGCAGTAGAACTTTTTGGAAGGTGAAGAACCTCACTGAAACCCCGTGTGTTGAATAGCGCTGTACGAAAGGAGAATAAAAGCCAAGCAAACATTGTTCTGTGAATCTACTTAATGGCCTCTCTCGTTTATTATGACTTTTTATTGTAGACTGGTGGTTCCCCTCCTAGCTTAATATCTTTTCCTTGGAATCTGGGATAGATTCTCTGCATCTTTTCAGTGCAGCTGTGCTTGTGAAGCAGGGAATAGGAATGTTGTGCTTGAGCAATAGTCTTTGGGGTTGTGGGCTCAAGGAGAAGCTGTCTGTTTCTTGTACTGATAGGACTGGCTTGTTATCTACCTGCAAGAGAACTCAGTGAAAGAGATGTTCGGAATGGCAACATCCTCTTTAAATAGCGTAGCCACAGGGTGGGAGAGGTGAGCTCATCCGTTCAGTGGATTAAGGCTTTCGCCTGCCAGTTTTGGGAGTCTATGCCCAAATCTGCCCTTAAGCTACGTGTGGAATGAGTTTGCTGGGTTTCATCCCAGTCCCCTATTTGGCTGCAGCCCAGTAACCACCATCCAGCTTATCCCAACAGGCTCTTTCTGTGCTGGAAAGAAGCTGAGGTGGCAGAGGGGCTGGCAACAGCTTTGGGTTGAAGTGCATTTGCAGGGTTTTGTGGAGCAGCAGATTGGCAAGAGGTGCTGCAGGTCAGGTTTAAAGTGCATTGGGGGCCCAGGAAATGCTTTGGCAGAGTTGTTGGCAAAGTCTGCCCACACTGTGTGACTCCCCTGCCTTTATAAGTAATAAACTCACCATAAACATTTTTTAAACTTACCAAGTTTTCTCCAGTGTTCTCCTTGCAACCAACAAGGCAAACCTGTCGGGTCACATATGCCGTGTGGTATTTCTGTTCCCTGAGTGGTGGAGCATAATTCTAATAATCCTCTATCTAATGTCGCCAGCCTGATTTCATCACCATAGTACTGGTGTTGGAGTGGTGGGAACACGCACAGAAAATGATTTTCACCACGAAGATCTAGATGAATTTTTGCCTCGAGTATTTGGACATGTTGTCCACAAACATTTGTGCCATCACATAAATGTTTGTGGGAAGCAAATTGCACACCTGACCAAAGTGAATTTGTTTAAAAATATGACTGAATATTTGTAGAAATATTCCCCCATCCCCGCCCACAGCCAGTAGTCATTACCCAAGTTCTACTTGGAATCCATTGGAAAGGAAACCTGGTTGGCTGATGGATGCTGGAGGTGCCAGCCATGGAAAGTGTTCTACTGAGCAATAAAAAGTGCTATAGTTCTCAGAAGCAAGAAAACATTCCACAGGTTGTTGGATTTTTTTTTTCACAGCTGCAAACCCTGGGCCTGGTGTTTGGTTTGAAGTCAGTGCTTTAGGCAGCAAAAGGGGGGGAAAAATAAAAATTAAAAAAAAAACACATCAAGTTGCACATGTGTTCCTGCAATTAACAGGAAAAAAAAAGAGTCACACCAAAGAAAACAGCAGGTCCAGGCAAGGCAGGTGGCTGGGTAACCCCATTAATTGTAGCCCTGGGACTGCTGTTTGAAAGACTTCTTCAAACTGCAACCAATATAAGACAATGTGTTGGACGCAAGCCTTTCAAGGCTTCCATAAGACAGAGGCTACATTTTCTTCTTTTTTAAACACAAAGGAAATGTCAATGGATAAGCAGGTTTTCAGCTCGTACACTTGATACTCATGAAAAGCAAATTTTAGGCTCATTTTCTGTGAGCTGTTGTATGACTTAAACTTGGGTGTTGAAAATAAGATGGAGTGATACATCCAGGCCTGCAGATGGGGTCGGGGGAGGTGAAGGAGGCTGTTGCCCCCAGGCTCAGCGTTTCAAAGGGGCCCCAGAGCTTTGGTCACAACTGCTGCTACTTTGGCCCTGGCGGCTGGAGCTCTGGGCCCCTTTGAAGTGTTGCTCCTGATGCGCACGGCTGTGGGGGGTGTCCAGTGCCACATTCTGGGTGGTGCTGAGGCTGAATGACCTCAGCCCCACACCTTCTGCGCGACAGCCCACCACTTCCCGCTGCAGAGCCAGACTCCCACCTTGCCCAGATACGCTCTTAGATTGTTGGGTGATAGGCATGAGAACAGACTAGGACAGTCCTCCAACTCAGCATAGCATCAAAATATTTAGATCAGTGATACTCAAACTGAAGCTCGAGAGCAGTAAGTGGCTGTTTAATGTGTCTCCCGTGGCTCTTGCAGCATGTGGTATTAAAACCCTGCCTGATTTAAATATTACCCAGTCTACGTTATTAACCAGTCAGGGTGCTTCTACTCTGTTAGTCACCAATTGTAGTTGATATAATTGTAAAACTTGCCAGTCATTTTGCCATGAGAATAGTATCTAAGCCTCATGCATGAAACAATGAATTCAGGCTGCTGTGGCTTTTTGATGGCTAATTAGGCTCCTGAAGCACAGGGGGCTGAGTATCTTTGATTTAGATGGTAAACTCATCGGGGCTGGGATTATGTATATGGAATAGCATCCTGATTTTGTTTGGAGTCTCCTGGCATTCCCACACTACAAATAATTTCATATGACAATAATGAGAGAACCAGAGAGAGACCTTTGTTGTAATGCTTTTGAACCAGTAGCAGATACTAGGATCTGAATTTTGGTTCCATCCATTCTATAAAAGGGGGGGTGTCCCCCAAACCTAGATTTGGACTCAGTGGTTCACGTGCCAAGCTCTCCCCAACATTTCAGGGCATTTGAGTTCCTGAGTCTGGGCTCAGGCCCATCCATACCATGGGGCCATTGCTCAGACTGGAAAATAACCCACCCCATTGGATTCAATGGGACTAAACACATAACTGCATTGGGAATATGGTGTGAGAGGTTGAATCACAGACGTTCCCTTAGGGCTGTTCCCTGGTGTGCTGATTACGCCATTAATGCTGTCTTCTTGCAGTCTGGGGCTCCCCATCACCCCGTCCTGCTGGGCCTGATCCTCTGGTCTCCCCCAGGCAAGGCACAGAATTGGAGTTACCAGACCCCTGTACCACAACATAGACACTGAACCAGTTCAACTCTGGGAGCACTCAGTTTTAAGGGCTCAGAACCCAGGACAGGGCCCCAAGTCCCAAACAAAGCAATCTTACTTCATGTAGAAGTTTGACCAGTGAAAGCTCACAAGGTCTGCCCGCTTTATCAGTGAAAGACAGACGCCCACAGTGGTTGCTCCCCTCTCCTCAGGTAACCGTTATTTACACTGGGCATGATGATAAAAATGTTTTTCTGAAGTACAAAAGGTAGGCGTTATTAAGTGGTTGCAGGCAAAACCAGATCAAAATAAGTTACTAAATTACAATGAACAAAAATCCACTTAGCTAGTTCTCTACTAAGAAACTTGTCAAATGCAAATTCTTACCTTAATCTGCTGTTTTTATTTCAGGTAAAGAACTTTAAGTCAAAGTTAATTTTCACTCTGCCCAGGTCTACAGCTTCTTCAAAATCCTTTGTATCCTCTTAGGCTATGCCTACATGAGGGAAAGTAAGTCAATCGCAGATATGCAATTCTAGCTATGAAAATTACATAGCTAGAATCAGCATATCTGCAGTCAACTTATGTGGCTGTCCTCACTGAAGATGGTTGATGGGAGAAACTCTTCCATCAAACTCCCTTTCTCCTTTCATCTAGCGAGGCGTACAGGGGTCAATGCTGACCCCTGATAGGTTGATTTTGAGCATCCCAACCATACCCAAGTGGATCAATCTTATGGGGTAGTGTAGACATAGCCTTAGAGTGGACCAGGCAGTTTCAAAAGCCGTCTGCAGACAAAAGGCTGATGATTTCCTGTTGCTTAAAATAGACTTTTTTCTCAAGGGCAGGAACCTTTTGTTCCACACTTCCCATCCCCTTGGAAAAATACCAGGTTCAAGATAGTTTACAGTACCAGCTGGTTTGGCACATGTCTTTCTAGGAGCAACCAGAGTTAGGCTTATAGGACAAACACAATCTATTCATAAGTAGGTGGTTTGAGTACTGAGTCATTAAGTACCGGAGTGCCAGTAATGGCCCTTATTAGCACATTTAGAACTATAAACAGAGCCACACTTCATATTTTTAAAATCACATACAAAGATGATACATACAAAAATAGGCAATACAGATTCAGCTGATTGTAACCCTAAAATTGATACATTACATGACTTGTTTTGCATAAACATAAGAGTTATGCATATTCAAATCCTTTAGCCAATTTCCATAAAGCCTGTGGGGCAGGTCCTGTGACATACAGTGCTTTCAGCATGGCCTTTGGTGACTTGCCTGGCTGAGCAGAATCGAGCACACAGCTTTGAAACTTGCTGTTGCTCAACAAATTCTGCCAAGGATTGACCAGCAGATGAGTCTGTGCAGCTCCCCCTAGCTGAGCAGACTGGGCAGGTGAACAGCTCCCCTTCCACCAGTAGGTGGGGCTCCAGGCAACAGGCATTACTGTGGGTGATTCCATTTGGTCTGGTACAAAGAAGCCCAGCATTCCCAACCATGTAGTAGCTGAATGGCTTGTCTTGAGATGCAACTCCACTCAAACGCATTCTGGGTTGGTTTTGCTGTGTCTTTGTTAGGATTTACAGATCCCCTTCCCCCCAGTAAGTCTTTCGTCTGGGTTTTTCCCCTTTCGCTCTGTCAATCAGGCAGGAAGCTCCATGCTATTTTGCAATATGGGTAGAAATGTTTGGAATTTCTCTAGGCTTGCCTCTGTCTTTTTGCAAGACCGCCATCTGGCTTTTCCATTTCTACTCCAATCCAGCTGTCACATCACTCTCCTTCTGCTTCTGTTGTTATGTGTATCACATCTTCATTAACAAACCATTGAGATTTGTTGGGCTGGCATCCCCAATCAGAAGTATATCTCCACAGTCAATCAGCTAAGTGGTAACTTTCTCTTTAGCTTTCACTTATATTGGAAAATAATCTTTTCCTGCCTCCGTGGGGAGGGGACCAGAACAGTATCTGATATAAAAAAAAATATCTCGTTACATACATTGCTCATCAGGGCAAAGAGCCATTGCAAGCACCCAAGGTGTTTGGGGTCCTTAATAAAAATGTAATTTACACGCATGCCCCAGCATGAGAATCACAAGAAATACATAAGCTGACAGGTGTGCCTGAAATGCACTCAGAGATTCTTTTTGCAGGCACAAGCTGATTAGCCTGGACTACGGCTCTTGCCAGCTTCCCTTACACAGCTCTGCCAATGCACCTGTATCCTTTTTTATTAGTGGAATAAATTTCCACTTAAAAGTCTACATTCCCTGGAAGGTCTGGCCTTGCGCT
Organism: Carettochelys insculpta; assembly: GCF_033958435.1. NCBI lineage: Eukaryota > Metazoa > Chordata > Testudines > Carettochelyidae > Carettochelys > Carettochelys insculpta. The sequence continues at coordinate 16,301,639 of NC_134157.1, forward strand.
AGGTAGCTTTAGCTGAATACCTGCCCTTTAAATCTCCCCTCCACATTTCAAGAAGCCTATTTGGCATTTTCTTTTCAGTTCACTTTGTTTCCTTTGCATAGACACAGACCTTTTTCCATCAGTAACTTTCCCCGCTACCCCATTCAGTGTCTTTTTATACTCACGGCAATTTGTCCAGGGGAGATTCTATTTTCGTTTTTTCAATCACAGATGTTTTCTGTCACCCAGACTCAGGGTTCTAGGAACTCTTTTTTTTTTCCCCAAGCAAACATCATTAAACTAGAATATGCTGTGCAAACAGCAAAAACCACCCGAATAACAGCTCATCTTCATCCACTCAGTTTCCACATCCTGTGGCTCTCATTCAGTATGCTTGAGAGCCACTTCTCAGGAGAGCACGGGCACTGGGAAAGCCGAGGTTCAGCCTCCCATCTGCCCAAGGATCCAGAACTAGGGTAGGACAGGAGACAGGGCTGAGGTGGAAGGGCAGAGCTGGGCTGCAGGCAAAGACTGGATAGCAAGAATTGAGATGCATTGGCAGAGCTGGGTAAGGGTGACTGGCACTGGGTTGCAAAGGGTGTGAATAGAATCAGATTACCTCTCCGTACTATTCATGGCTCATTTTCAGAAGTCCCAAATCACCCCCACAACCCCCAAGGCCAGTCAATTCATTAGTATGTCAATATGTTCCTGTCAGAATCCTACATGTACAAACCAATCACTTTAGATGGACCATGCCATTCAGGGCCCATTGACACTGCTTCTCTGTCATCTGAAGAAGCATTGGTCTCTCGCACACAGGTTGGGGATTTAACAGCATTTCCAGCTCTGCAGAGAACAAAAAACCAGCAGCACAGACGTCTGTTGTATTATGGCACTTGCAGTGCTGTTGGGCCTCTCCCTCTTTTGTCCTCCTTTGGGAACCCCTGTTAGGGCACCATTGCATCCCATCTGTTCCTGGCTGCCGGAGCAGCACAGGGTGGTTGCATGCCCTGGGCATGCCTGGGACAGCACCACAGGCCTGAATAGGAGAAGAACAAAGGTGGCAGTTGAAAGGGACTCAGAGAGAAAGTTAAGTCCCCCTGACAGGCTTATTGCAAATGCTTGGCAGCTAAGTGTCCTATTCCATCCTCACAACACCTCACATGCATGACCTCATCTGCTCTTTCAGACACCCCTATGGTGAAGGAAGGATCACGACCCCCATTTTACAGACAGGAAAACTGAGGCTGAGTGAGCATCCAAGGGGCACACATGGAGTCACTGCCAGAGCTGAGGTGCTACAGGCTCTCTGGTGGGTAGGCCATTGCTATCATTCTCTTTGCTTTGCATGATGTCATCTTGACCATAGCAGTGTTTGTTGAACCCCCTTCCTGCTTGTGTCTGTTGTTACAGGATGCTGCCTCTCCTCACCTCTGGCTCAGAGGCCTGTTCTCTCCTACAGACAGCCACCCAATCCCAGGAAGATTCTCACCCGCAACCACAGGCCATACTACGGTAATGCTAATCCTGGAACTCTTCCTTGCAACAAACCCCGTTGCCAACTTTGTCCACATACTTATTCTGGGGACACCATCACTGGACCTAACCACATCAGTTACAGGACATGGGGCTCATGCACCTGTACCTCAGCCACTGTGATATATGCCATCATGTGCTCGCAATGCTTCTCTTTTGTACATTGGACAGGCTGGACAATCGTTTTGCCAAAGAATGAATGGACACAGAGCAGACATTAAGAATCAGAATGCTCGTAAACCAGTCAGTGAGTATTGCAGTGGAGTGGGCCATACTGTTAAAGACCTGAGAATACACATCTTAAAACAAAGAGACTTTAACACCAGATTACAAAGGGAAACACCTGCAGTCAAACTGGAGTTTATGCTCAAATTCGATACTTTGCTCTTTGGCCTCAATAGAGATACCAAGTACCTTATGCATTAGAAAGGCAACTTCCCCATCTTTGATATTCATAGTGATCACAGACGAGCGACTTAACTTAATAGACGCTTGCCGTAAGTAATTTTCTGGGACCAAAATTCTTAGTTTCAGCCTCCCCCTGCCCCGGTAAAGATCACCTATTTTATCTCATTGTCGCTTCCATACCCCTTTCACACAAATGGTGGGTGGTATCCCACCAGTGGTGTTGACAGCTGCTGTGGGCCCTGGGGCAAGATGGGGGGGACCCTGGCTCCGTGCCCCAGAAGGGGCAGGACCAAGAGTGGAAATCATCCCTCAGCACCACTCACACCTGCTGCCAAAGTAGCTCCAGTCCCCTTTGAAAGGCCGGGCCCAGAGGCAACTGCCCTCCTTGCCCCCACCCCATCAGCAGGCCTGGATCTCACTATGTAAGTTAAGTGTCAGCAACCTCCAGTATGGATGCCAAGCATAACACACACTTTAATTTTCATTGGCACATGAGGTGGGAGCTCAGCTCTGCCCCTCCTCCCCCATGCAGCCAGGAGCTTGCTCAAAGCCATGCCAGCTGTGGGTTAACAAAAGACCAGCTAATGCTACAACCACCACCTAAACGGTAAAGCTCTGAATCTTTATTTATTTATGAATGATGCTATTGTAAGTAGGAATGTTAATGATTCAAAAACTACAAGAAGTCCTGTGGCACTTTAGTCTGTAAGGTGCCACAGGACTTCTTGTTGTTTTTGAAGATAATGACTAAAAAGTATCACCAACACGCAGACAATACATAGAGGTCAAAAGGTCAAATTTCAGCACTTCTCTTTGGAAAGGTTGCTGACCCCAATGTAGCTTAAGGGCACCTGTCTGTCATTCCCCAGTAATCGCCTGTTAGCTCCTACTTGCTTGGACATGTCAGTCTCTGGGCTGGTTAGATACTGCCTGTCATCTGGCACCTGTGAGTGCTACATACCTGGGGAGCAGTAAAGGAATGCAAGTGTTACTTGTTTGTTCAGGCTTGGTAGTATATTGAATAAGCTCTTAACTTTACAGGGTGGTGGAGAGAAAAATATGAAGATATGACCAGCTAACAGCGCAGAACCCAGAAAGCAAAGGAAAAGAACCCCGAATTTATTATTTTTTTAAACCAATCTTATGATTTTGGGGAATCTGACTCATGATTTTTGAATGCTTGAGGTTGGCTGTACTGCGTAGCTTAGATTCCTAAGCGTGATTGTACAAAGCTTTCAAGCTAAAGCTGTTTCATTAATATAAAAGGCCAGGCACTTATTTCATTTTCATAGCGATAAGACAATCCGCAGCAAACTTTGATTCACAGCAGAGTTCTTCTCAGTTTTGTGTAAGAAAATGTAAACTTGGGGAGCAGGTAAAATGAAACAGAAAAATCTGCTGTGGAAAAGTGGCTTTTAAAGCTAATGGAAATATGTGGACATTATTGTGGCATATGCCAGAGATTAGGCAATTTATGGATTTTGATGGGTTCATAGATGCATGTAACATGAGGCTGATGATGATGGCAACTTGGTAATTATCTAATTTGATAAAGCATGTTACAAACATTAATGACTAAATATCATAGAAATGTGAGCTCAGTCACAGAAAAGTAAACTGAGGCACACAGCAATTGGGACAGTGGCAGAACTGCAAAAGGTATCTTGTGTTTTGATACTTAGGCATTCCTTGAAACATTACTATTTATTATTCGTACTGAGGTAGTGGCAGAGAGCCAGAGTCATAGACCAGAACCCTTCTGTGCTTGGTGCTGTACATGTGCTGAACAAGACAGTGCCTGTCCCCAAACCTCATTCTTCTTGATTGAGAGGTGGGTGAGGAGACCAGCCTGAGAAGGATGTGGGAATGTTTTCATGGAGCACACTGCCCTTCTATCCCATATTGCTGCTTTGGAACATTAAGTACATAATGGGTCAGAGATTCTTGGAGATTATTGAGATTTTTGGTGGAGGACACTGCAACAGACAGTGAAAAAGGCTGAGTTTGTTTCCAGAGCCTGTTGTTTTGCTGGTTTCGTCTCATCCCAAATTGACTCCCTGGGCAGAGGACTCTCTGTCCAATAACGGAACTAGAAACAGGAGGTCAGAGCTGCCTGGGAAATTATTGGGTTATTATGGGACCTGCCCATTATGCCCAGCTATGCAGGCAGCTGAGCATCTTGGTCATACATGAATACAATCTTTTCATTTAAAAAAATCTGCAAATTTTCAAATGTCCAGCTGAGCAGGAAACTGCTGTGTGATTCTGAGCTGGCAGAATCTATTGCCTAACCTTGCTTGTTTGCTATAATACACTCTGGGCATTTTGTCTGAGGCACTTCCTGTATCGTGGAAGCCAAAGCCAATGCTTAAGATACATGCGCGTGTTAGGAATGGTTCTAAGTTCTGGATTTCAAACTTCACATGGAACTTCCTCCATTGTTGGAGGTGCTTGGACTTAGATTCAGCTTGACTGTGGGGATCAGTCTGAGACATGGCCTTTGGTTCTAGGTGGGCAGCAATTCTGAATTCCCTGGGTGGGTTCTGCTCTCATGGCAGAGCTGATAACTAGTCTGCCTGCTGCAAAGTCACGGGGAGGTGGGAGGGTAAGGGCTTGATTCAGCCCCTTGCCCTACACAGAGTATCTTACCCCTTGAGTGGTGGGACTGATTTACTTCAGAGAGCTGTATGTTGTTGTATGGGAATCAATCCCTAAGGCAGGTCTATATAGGAACTAGACCAATGACAAGCATCTTAGGCTAGTAAGTGGGCTGCATGAGTGGCCCTCCTTCCTCTCAGTGGGGTGCAAGATTGTCGTAACCAAGATGTTCTCCCAGGAGAGGGTGGTTTTGCTAACCGCACTCGTGTACCTCATATCTGTGGCCAGTGCCGACTGACCCATAGCAGTGCTTTGCTTGGATGCGGAGGGAGCACATGGCTCTCACAGTCAATGTTGTGTGCAGTCAGCACGCACCTCACTGACCTGCCCTTGTTCTACTTTAGTAATACTGGTAGCAAAAAACCCCACACCGATGGAAACCAGCAGAATCTGGCAACCCTGCACATGGGCAAGGGTGGGAGAATGACTGGTGGGTCACATGTACAACTCCAATGGGCCCCATGGGGTCCCCGCAAGGCCAGTTGTCCATCACTGAGCTGACTCAGGCTTGTGGGCCTTGGGGCTGTTTCAGGCTAGAGTGTGAGCCCTGAGAGACCCAGTCGCCTCACAGCATCTGAGAGTCCAATCTCCAGCCATTTGCAGCGTAGACATGTCCCAAACAACCAAAATCCCAAGCACACCATCCCCATTGCTGTGTGCCCTCACTTCACACCAATTCTGGCCCTTAGGGGTGTAATTTCAGTTAAGGCTTTTTTTTTTTAAACGCTTTCACAGAATCATAGGGCGGGAAGGGACCTCAGGAGGTCATCTCGTCCAGCCCCCTGCTTCAAGCAGGATCAACCCCTACTAAGCTGCTCCTTGGCTGAGGGAAAGGTTGCCTTTTGCTCTCATTCAGCAGGGTAGGATCTGCTTTGCCTTTGCGTGCATTCTAATGATACATGGCACCATTTTAAAATGGAAATGCTGACAGGCTGGATAAGGTACCATTTCAGAATTTTCCCCTCAGGGCTGTAGTCAGGCTAAATGTTGTCATTGATACTGCCGTGACAGGCTCCTCCTCTTGCTGTGGAGACATGACATCATGCTGACAGCTATGTGGCTTGTTTACCATCGGGGAAGGTAACCAGCAGACACTCGGAGATGGCTTGTTTAAGGAGACTAATAGTCACTTGAAACGCTTAGTGTGAGATGATGAGCTGGAAGCTACACATTGCAGTAGGTCGGGAGGCATGTGGTTTTCAATACAGCCACTTATTCTCTTGTTAGGGTCTCCTCAGGCTGTGAATTCTTCTCCATGGGACAGAAACAAGTTGCATAACTTTGAGGTATGGTTACCATGTAAAAAAATGACACCCCTGAGAGGGAGTATAACTGCACCAGTATCTACCAACTCCTGTTGTATTAATGTGCCATAGTGTAGGTATTCAATACAACCTGAAGTGGTATATGCTGATATGGATCTAAAAAAGTGGGTCTGTCCCACAAAAGCTCATCACCTCATAAATTATTTGGTTAGTCTTTAAAGTGCTACAGGACTTCTGGTTTGTTTGGTTAGAATATGCACTAAAACGGCTACCTCTTTGTTACTGATATAGATACATTTCCTGTCAACGGTGTCCTCCTTTTTTTGGAACGGTCAAATATGGTAGCCCTTGTGCTGCTCTAGGGGACTGAGCCTCAGACGTGCAAGTAGGAGCTGCTTCAGTTTCACCCAATGCCATGCTGGCACAGCTATTTGGCTTAGATCTGTGTGGACCAGGTGCAGAGGTGGAGTCTAACACACCCTGAGCAATGGGCTACATCCATGCCAAAGCTGAAGGTGTTTGGCGTTCATTATGCAGCTGCAGGGCCCTTTTAAAAATGAGAATCTGGATCCAGGTTTACCCGTTTAAACTGCTTCCCTGGTGCCAGAGGGTGTTTGGATGAAGTTGCTTGTTCTGGCCACTCCATGGAGTGCCTGCAAGAAGAAACCACCACTAAGTTTGTTTGTGCCTACTGAGATGCTCAGAGTTGCCTGGGCTTTTTGTAGCAAAGACTATGCTCATTGGGTAGGGTGACCACATTGCCCCTTGGCAAATACCGGACACTTGCCTCCGGAGATGTTCTCCCGTTTCAGGAGTCCTTCACAATGGAGGCTGCTGCCCTATGGTGAGCTACACACTCTCCTGATGAGGGGGAGCGGAGGATGGGGGCTCAGTAACTACTTGGTGCATGGGGAGGAGTGTGCTGAAAATAGGGGCTTCGCGGCCTCCCAGCAGCGGGGGCCAGGGAACAGGGCAGTGGCTCCACATGGGAGCTTCCCCACAGCAGGAGCTACCTCACCGAGACCCAGGGTGTCAGGGAACAGGGCAGCCATCCCATGGAGGGGCTTCCTGGCAGCAGGAGCTGCATCCGCTAGACATGGGGCACCAAGGAACGAGGCAGCTGCCCTGTGGCAGAGCTTGCTATCAGGGAATGGGGCAGCCTCCCCACAGAGGAGCTCCCTGGCAGTGGGGGTGCTGCCCCAAGGCAGAGGGTTCCAGGGAACTGGGCAGCTGCCCTGCAGTGGGGCTCCCTGATAGCAGAGGCTGCCACCCCAAGACACAGGGTGCCAGGGAACAGGATCCCCATGAAATACGGGACAATTTGCCCATTTTCTTAAAAAAGCCAGGATGGCTGTGGGACAGCTTAAATAGGGGACTGTCCTGGGGAAAATGGGATGGATGGTCACCCCATCATTGGGGGCAGCCCAAGGAAGCTTGCCCCGCTGTAGACGGTGCTGTGTATGTGCAGGGGATACAGAAAGGGTTATCCTGTCTGGAGATCAATTAACCTAATGCTTTTCATGAGCCTGATATTTGCTTTCAAAGTAAAACAACAGCGAACAAATGCCCTTTAAGGTCTATGCATCAGAAGATCTGTCTCGTTATTTCATACTGATGGGCCTTTGTCTCAGTTTGAGCACTGGCTTTACAACTCCTTATTGGTAAATAGCATCTGTTGATTTTGTTTTGAGTCCTGTCAATGGAGTTTTACAGATTTATAACTGCAAATCAGCCCATGGGATGTAATCAAACCCATGATTATTTCACATTAAATGGACTATGTGCTACTGTTTTTTCTGCACATACAGAGAAAGCTAATGGGCCATCTCTATTCCACACCAATACGCTACAGGAGTGCTTTCTGTGTTCCGGTGCTCGTCGGTATTGAGGATTGGCTGGGGCGGGGTGGGAGTGTGGAGCTGGCTGAGTACCAGCATCTGTCTGTTCTTTCTTACAAAAATGCACTGCAGGAGAGCCACAAACTACCTCAGTGTGACAGAGAAAAATCTGAGATCCTCAGCCTCCATTGTTCTGTTTAACCATATGAGGCTCTGAGCCTTCCCACCTGTGAATGAAAGTTTCTTCTACTTTTAAAATAAATGTTATCATCAAGGACTAGTGTACACACTGTGTACACACAGATTTCATAGTATTGCAATAAGGAGGGAGGTTTTTTTTAAAAAAAAAAGACTAATATACCAATACAACCCATAGTATGGAGGCACTATGCTGGTATAAGGGCTGTGTGCATTTTGTCTTTATAGGGAATTAACTGTCAAGGATAACAGAAAAGCTTTTTTTCCACTGCTATTCTGGAATAATTCTGCATGTCCACACTGTATTTCAGAATGAAACTGACTTTATTCTGGAATGATCACTCCACTAAGGAGTCGGGGGAAATATTCTGGGAATGGAGCGTCCCTGCAGGGACCTTACGTCTGAATAGCTAAATTACACTGGAATAGTTATGGGGGAGGAAAGATTTCCTATGGGTGGACAAAGAGCGTAGATCAGCATTCCCCTTCTTGTGCAGGAGTATCAGCACACTCACACCTGGGTGGTTGCACTGCTTTAGCTGTATTGGAATAGGTAAAGCAGTGTGTAGACAAAGCTTTGGATCCTTCCTGGACGTGATGGGAATGTTTGTGTGGTCCAGTGACCCTGAAAGGAATGCCAGCAAGAGATTGAACTCCTGTCCAAGCTGGACAGGTCAAAGGGCAGTGAGCAGGCATAGCAGCCAACAGGCAGAACTGAACCTGGAACCGCTAGGGCTTAGTGGAACAGTTTCTGGCGCCTGAGCTAAACGCCAGCTGGCTGTCCACTAAGGCTGTAGGGGAGACTCACCCTTTTTTCTCTGTAAATGGTTTGAGGGCCATTACAAGGGACGGTGAACCACATGCAGTGGCTAGTTACACTAGAGAGTTTTCTTGACAAAACACGCTGTGCATTTATACACACAATGGGGTTTGTCGACAGCGCGTTGACAAAACTCAGCTCTTTCACTGGCAGCCTTCTGTTTCAAAACTTTGAGGCATAATACCTTCGCCAACAGATTTCTCTCGACAAAACAGCTGTGTAAATGCCCCCAAGGGACCTCTCTTGCCAGACAGGGCATCCGCAACAACGGGCAGCCCTGTGCGCTGTACTTCAGAGTGCCTGTTTTGTCGAGAGAGCGGCCAGGCAGTCCAGCTGCTCTGTCAACAGAGCGGAGCGTTCTCCCAATTTGCTTTTGTGTGCTGCCGCGCTCTCCACAGAAGTTTTGTCGGTAAATCTCTTCCGACAGGGACTTCTGCTGACAGAGCACTGTAGTATAACCAAAGCCAGTAGGTGTGTGGGTGACACAGGCGAAGAGCAGCCCAGGCTGGGGGGTCAAGCGAAAAGCCAACAGCCCGTCTTTATGAAAAAGCTGCTTCTGAGAGCCCCAGCCAGGTGACTTGTCTGAGAAGCAGGAACGGCAGAGCCTCGTTCATGCCCCGAGTGACGTCTGGGGAAGGAGCCGCATTCCGGCGGCCTTAGATGCCCTTTGCTTCCCTCGGGCTGTGCTATAAATCTGCTGGCCTGGCGGCGTGTCTCTTGTAGGGAAAAGAATGCAGCTGTGCTCGTGGGTGGCGTTGCCAGCGCGGCCCGCTCGCTGAGACGGAGGGGCCCGTACAGTAGAATAGCGCAGTCCTGCCTGCGGGGCTGTCTCGCTCGGCCTGGCCTGCCTTCTTCCCCGCTAGACTCCAGGGCTGAACGCTTGGCTCTGCGGGCTGTGTGTGTGTGTGTGTGTCTGACTCTTTCTTGGTGAGGAGAAACGCATGCGTACAGCTCCCCCTCCGCTCCTCCACCAGTCTAGCTGCAGGAAACCAGCTGCTGCTGGCCTGCATCAGGGGAGCTGAGCGGGTTAAACCTGGGGCTTGAGGTGAGGAGGGGGGAAAGAGACATCTCAGGGTGAGAAGTGTGAATTCCTCACAGTCTGTCTGACAGCTATAAAACCGACTAAAGCCGACTTGGGAAAGCCACTAGGCAGCTCCTCCTCGCTGGAAGCCCAGGCTCTTTGGCTGCCCTTTGAAGTTTGAGGAGAGAGTGAGAGGGAGGGAGAGCGAGAGAGAGAGAGAAAGAGTGTATCTGCAGCTCCTGCTCCTCCTTTTGCTGCTGTTGCTGCTGCTGCTGCTGCTGCTACTCCACACTTTCCCCCCACACACAAGCCTTTGCACCTGGTGTCTGGAGCATCTTCAGCCTTAAAACAAACCCCTTGCACCTTGCTGGCACTTCCCAATTTTTCAAGGTATGGCTTATTTATTGTACTTTCATGGCAGTGATACACAAGATTTTAAATATATTGATTTAGAAGAAGAAGACAAAGGAAAAGGAACCAAAATAAGAAGAGACAAACCTTCCCCCCTCCCCCTCCCAACCAAGCAAAATCTGTTGAAGTGCCAGAAAAGCAACCAGCCCCTTTGGGTTCACTTTGGAGCTAGGTTAGACTTTGTTGGAGTCATGTTCTGTGTCAGGAGACAGTTATGTAACCTGGTAGACTTATTGGATGGGAAAGACCTGAAAACTGTCTCTCTCTCTCTCTCCCTTTCTGCTTTGCCATTGGAACACCGGATTTCAATTCTGTCCATAGACTCATTGATTGCCCTTCCGTTTTTGATAGGTTTTTATTTTAGCTGTGGTTTTCTCTCTGACTCTGCCCCACTAAAGATGGATGGTTGGGTGCTGAGGGTTTTTATTTTTGACTGAACAAAGGATAACCCCTGAGCAAGCTGTTTTATTGGCTTTGGACCAGCAGTGTCTGGAAGTCTTAATGAAAACCAAGTGTAAGGCAAGTCTCAGCCACCTGTCCTGGGGACGCACAGCCAAGAATTCTGGGCTTCAGTTAATCAATGAACTTTAAGCTTTGGAAACCATATTCAGAATATTAAGTGAATACATGCAGGGGGGAGGCAGGGGCTAAGAAAACTAACTGATGACCCCTTTAAGTCAGACACTAGCTAAATTTGTGGTGATTTTCACACTAGGGCCACTGTCCCGAAACGGCTACAAAAGCTCAAGTTGAGAAAGGGAGAGAGTTTAAAGGGGTGGAAGAGGAACACTTGTATGCTCCAGATCTGATGACAATCTCCTTTCCCCATGGGTTGTCTGGATCTTACTCAGCTTCCCACTTTATTGAATATTTACTTTTCAAGGGAAGTCTAGTGTTAGCCCAGAGGTTTTTCCTCTCAGACATGTGGTGCTTTGGTTACCTGAAACATGATTTCCTGTAATTTTGCTTATCTCTGTCTCCCACTGTGGGGTTTCACTTCACTCTAAAGTGGACTATGGTATTGAGCTGCATTTTCTTTAAAGTCATGTCAATCTGGGTGGCTGGGTTTTCTGTTACCCTTCCTTTCACAGATGTTCTAGGGTGTAGAAATGAAAGGCTGACATTTGTTGATTTAAAAAAAAAGAGAAAGACAAAAAGAAAAAGCTTTTGAGGATTTCTTTGCTATCGGAACAGACTTTTCCATCAGCAGGAACTAAAGTAGAACAAGAGGAACTGCTGTTTTTAAAAAAGAAAAAATAAAGGGTGTCAACTGTGATTTATTTTAATTTGTGGCATGGCAAAGCTGCAGCAGAAAATATTCAAATGATCTTGCTTTTTAAATACTGCTCTTTCTTTTTCTCTAAAGCTTTCTGCAGAGCATTTGCAACCCTTTGCTCAACTTAAAAACATAGACATGCTCTGCATTTCGGCTAATTCTCTTGCTGCCAAGTGCTTGCATGTAATTCCTTCAGAGCCAGAACCCCAGCTGGTGTAAATCAACATGACTCCGTCGTATTCAGTGGACAGAGGTTTGCGATGGATGACCTAGTGTGAGAATAAATTATCCTGACAGCAACACTGAGAGGAGACATTGGTTTCAAACGGAGCTACATCAATTTACACCAGTTGAACATCTACCCACCACATTTTTTAATTAATTAACTGTATAGCAATTATGGCTACTGTAAAATCCCTCAGTCCTTTTCTTAAGGTAAAGTAATTCTTGCTAGTAAACAGATCCTGATTCTCCTTTATGATCAATGTTATTTTGCTTATTGGTGGTGAGGCTATAAAGTAGGATATTTGGTGCTGTCCCTTATATGGACTCTGTAACCTAATGTGTCTGACACTGTAGTATGGATCTGATCACTAAAAACATTCCATTAATGAAATAACACCTGTGTTTTGAATGGATACTTTTGGACCTCTTGCTTTATAGAATGAAAATAATTAAATGGTGCTGGAGCAGCTTCTTCATCCGTGAAAGTTCTCACCTGAAGGGGACCCTGGCCATTGTGCTTTTTGTAGGAAACATTGCCTTTGTGATCTCCCAGGTAAGTGTATCCACTGGGCAGGTAAATTGCTGGTGCTGAAGGGATAGCTCCATGTTCACCTGGCAGGCTGGTTTCTGAGCTCAGGAACAGAAAGAGGCACGTGCCACAGAGCTCAGGTATTTTCCAGCGCACGCACGTCTTAGCACTCTGTATTTTACAATCTGCAAGCAAAGACTCTTGAAAGTATGTGGCAGTTAGTTATTCCATTGACAGGTTTTTCTTCTGCAACTTGGATCTCACTAAGAAGGATCTCACCTTCTCCACAGCATTTACATAACATGACATTATTGTTCCGTGTTCATTAGGTGAGACAGTCCATTCACCCTGGGGCTTTGGTCAGTTGCTAGATTTTTGGATCCTGTTTCACAGAATGCCATTATCGTTTCTCAGGAAATGCAGCATTCCGCAGCCAGGAGAACGGGTGGAAACGTTTACCCCTGCCCCCATGAAAAATTAATCTTCTCGTGTCCTGGAGATGATACATCTGATGTTTATTGAGACAGGCTGTCACGGTCCATGCGTGGGAGCAGACCAGTCATGGTAATACATTAAAAGCCCAGAGCCAGAACAGGGCACATTCACTCTAGGTATGGAAGTGCACGAATGTTAGCAGAGTCACTGAGGGAACTCCCTGCTGCTGCTCCACAATGGAAGCAGTCAGCATCACCCTGGGACCTTCTAACAGCAGGGTCCTCAAAGGAAATCTGGGGCCTGGGAGCATCTTCCAAGGTGCCAGGCCGTGCGCCAAAACAGGATGCACAGGCTGCAGCTACAGACTTTGTTGCATCCAGGAAGAGGCAGGCTGATCTGCTGCTGAGCTGCTGAGAGAGCATGATGAAGTAGTGGGGGAGAGACATTTCTCTTCTCCCTTCTACTTCACCACCTGCACAAGGCTGATGAGGGTTTGGGTTTGGAAGATGCTGTTGTCATTGCCCTTGTAATTAAACCTAAGAACTGCCATATTGGGCAGAGCCAACGGTCCAGGAAGCTCAGTACCCTGTCTTTGATGGGGGCCAGGATCAGAACTTCAGTGGGAGTGTACACAACGGGTTGGTTGGAGTGATTTACCCCTTTCACTTGCAGCTTCTGGTAATCATAAATTTCAGGTTGCCCTGGAGCATGAAGCCCCATCCAGTGGGGCCAGCAGCCCTGGAACAAGGTGGGAAGAGGCGGGACCTAGGGCCATTAGAGCTGCTCAGAATGTGGCACTGCCCCTCCTTCCCTTCCTCTGAACCGCATGGAGTGGCAGAGTAGCGCTGCTGCAGCATTTCACAGGAGCCTGGAGCTGGGCCTGGTCCCATTCTGGCCATCTGAGCTAATAGCTAATGATGGACCTATCCTCCATGAACTTACCTGTTCTTTCTTCCACAGATCAGCTGTGTGTTGTGTGGGAAAGTACTTCCTCTTGTTTGTTATATCTGCCACCTCTTAATTTCATTGGGTGAACCCTGTTTGTTGTGGGGCAGGAACAATTGAATAATACTTTTCTTCCACATCATAACTCTAACGAGTTCTGTCATATCCCCCTTCCCTTTGATGATCTCTTTTCTAAGATGAACAACCATAATTCTTCTAGTCTCTCCTTGGATAAAGTCATCCTATGGTCTTCAATCAATTTAGATCTTCAACATCTTGCATTTGAATTCAGTGTGGGCCAAGAATCAGAATACACTGACGGGTTAATTAAGAGCACTATCTTCATCTGGGAGATGTTGAGGGCCCACGTGACTCCATCAGAATACCCATTTTAAGTTAATGGGAATTCTGGCTGAGTGAGGACTGAAGCCGAGAATCTTTGTCTCTTGGAAGTGGGCATGGAAGGTGGGTAGAAGTTTCATAAGGTCCTGGATTAGAGCTGGTTGAAAATTTTCTGAAAAAAAAAAAAAATAGAAAAGTAAACAGTTTATGGGATCAACATTTTCCAACTGAAAAATGTATTGCAGGAATGCGTCAAGTTCAATGAGATGTCATTAAAAATAAAATGATTCATTTCAATGAGGCCAAAACATTTAATGCCATCTTATTGAAATGTTTCATTCTGATTTTGTGTTTCAAAATTACTTTTTCATTCTGAAATTTATAATATAATATAATCAAAGTGAAATGGGTACACTGATCTGAAACAATTTTTTTTCAGAAAATACCCTGTCATGAGTGATTCTAAATGTTGCCACTTTGGAACAAAAATCAAACTTTGAAATCATGGAGTTTCCCACAAGACAGCACTTCTAGTTCCTGTGCTGCTGTGTCGCCAGTGTGGTGGGAAATGCCATGTCTCTTCTGTGTGCAGAAGGCCATGCCATGGAGAATTCTCAGGCAGATTCCTCATCCCCAGTGCACTGTGATTGTATGTACAAATGTGCAGCATGGGGTGGGTTGTGGGGGTGGTGAGAACATGGCCTGTGAGCTGCATGGATCCATCGCATGGCAGAGTGCCAGTTGGAGGGTGATCCCATGCCCCTAATAACCTCATTCTCCCCCCACCCAAAGTCCTTTTGCTTGGACTTTGCTCCAGTGGATCCAGTTTTTGCCTCTGAGTGGGGTCTGCTCTCTTGGAGCCTAGAATCACTGTGAAGAACTCCTAGTGACACTAACGCAGCAGTGTAAATGTTTAACGCCTCTTCTCTCCTGAACATGAATGCCCTGCATTGTGAACAGGACAACGCACAGACATCAAACAGCCTCGAAGATGGAGCAGATGTCACAGCATACTGGTGGGGGGAGTGGACCAAATGGACCGCGTGCACAAGAACCTGTGGGGGAGGTATCAAATCCCAGGAGAGGCACTGCCTCCGGCAGAGGTATTGTCACAATAATTAAGTGAGACATATGTACTGGACAGGCAGAATATTGTAACACTGTGTCCCTGGCTTGTTAGACAAACTGCACAGAATTTCTGCTCTCAGGCCCATTCTGGCAACTCCACTGAAATCTCTGGAAGTCAGTCTGTGTATTCCACAGATGAAATTGATCCAGTAAATTCATCTTTGGGGAAATTACTGGACTGAAAGCCCTGGAGAATGAACATCTCTCTCTGTCCATAGAACAGGGACCACACACAAGCTTCCAAGTTCCACTCGCTGCCTTTGTGCTTCAGTCCTGAGCAGGAAGGACAGACTCTCAGGGTGAGAAGTCTGTGTCCCCTGTCTCTGTCCGTTCAGTGAATGAGCAGTCTTTCTGCTCATGCAACCAAATAAGAGTGTCTGTCACTGCCAGGGAGACTGGGTGTTTTTATGGTGTGGATGGTTGTCTTCTAGGAGCTGAGCTCAGTTCACCAGCTCATTACTCACAAAGGAACAGAGTCATAGATTTTAGATCCAGAAGGGAACATTAGATCA
The DNA here is from genome assembly GCF_033958435.1 of Carettochelys insculpta. NCBI lineage: Eukaryota > Metazoa > Chordata > Testudines > Carettochelyidae > Carettochelys > Carettochelys insculpta. The sequence goes on from NC_134157.1 coordinate 16,317,168, forward strand.
TTTAGTCTCACCTAGAACTAAAAAGAACTAGATAAATTCATGGAGGGTAGGTCTATCAGTGGCTGTTAGCCAGGATGGGTATGACTGGTGTCCCTCGTCTCTGAGAGCCTGGAAATGGACAACAGGAGAGGGATCACTCAATGATTATCTGCTCTGTTCACCCTTTCTGGGGCATCTGACATTGGCCCACTGTTTGGAGACAGGATACTCGGCTAGATGCACCTTTGATCTGAGCCAGTCTGGCCATTCTTGTGTTCATCTCCTATTTAGTCACACCTGTGCTCTGATCATGCTTCTCCACAGGAGCACCCAAACCCTGCTCCTGGTAGAAGCACCTAGTGGGTGGGACCATCCGAAGCAGGAGACGGGTCTGGGGCAACTGTGCCTCTTTGCATATAGCATAAGTCGTGGGGTTTCATTGTTATTTCTTTATGGGTTCAATACTTTGTACTTAACTAAAGCATATAATCCTGAAAAAGATCTGTCTGTCCATCTATCTATCTGTCTGTCTATCCCTCCTGCATTACTCATATGCATGTTGAACCATTTTTCATGTTTAAATAGAGTAGGGTGACCGCATTGCTGTATGGCAAATACAGGACACCAGCCTCCGGGGATGGGGGACCGCTGTCCCATGTCAGTGCTCCTTGGCAATGCAGTCTGCTGTGCCATGGTGATGCACTAGGGATGGGGCCTCCACAGCCTCCTGGTGTGGGATGGGTAGGGAACAGGGCAGCTGCCCCATGGTGGAGCTCACCAGCAGCGGGTATTGCCATCATGGGGTTCTTGGGGGAGCCACCCTGCAGAGATGCTCCTTGGTAGTGTGAGCTGCTGCCCCAAGGCACTGGGCGCTGCGGAACTGGGCAGCTGCCCTGCAGCGGGGTTCCCTGGCAGCGGAGGCTGCTGTCCCAAGATACCAGGTGCCGGAGAGCAGGAGCCCTGCAAAATACCTATTTTCTTTAAAACAAAAAAAAAAAAAAAATCAGGACACCTGTGAGAGTTTAAATAAGGGACTGTCCTGGTAAAAAAGGGACAGATGGTCATCTTAAAATAGAGTAATTAACAACAATTCTGTGGTGGACTGCCTGTCTATTAGTAAGTGTTCAGAGTACCTAGTATAGTTGGGCTTGAGCCTTGAGGTGCTACTATACTAAACTTAATAAGCACTTATAGTAATATACGTCAAGGGCACCTTTGCCACTGGCGTTAATAGTATCAAGGTTTTAAGGTATTGCCTCTATTTGTGGGAACCCCTATAAAAATAAGGAAGGTAGATTTTATTTGGCAAAGATTTCTAACTCCGTATCTAACCATCCTGTCTTTATTCAGAAGAAAGTCCGTGAGTGGGCTTGCTAATAAAACTTGCACTGGGACATCCAAAAGATACCAGCTCTGCAAAGTACAAGTAAGAATATTCTTTTCTTGTGGGAAATGTTCCAGATCAGAAATCTTTAATCATGTCTTTAGTACAACAGCATTTCTGGGTATTGTGCCAGAGTGGGGTTTGACTGGTACGCTGCTTGTCCAAAACCAAGTGACTGCATTTTGATTCTTCCACTTTTTGATGGCTTCCATAATTGCAGTATCTGCAGAGTCCTGCCAATCTGCGGATATCTGTGATGAATTTTTTGCAGATATTGGAGCAGACGGGGATACTACGGAAAGGGCTCTACACAGGGGCTTGTCCTGCTCCGCCTTACCTGGCACTTACTGGGGAGAAGGCCTGTTGATGTGGGGACAGAAGGGTCAGTTGTCCTATTCCCCCCAGGCCCAGCATTTAAAGGAGCTCAGTGCTCTGGGCCCCTTTAAACTGCAGTGGTTGCACATGGCTGTGACGGAGTAGGGGAGGGCCCAGCATCACAGTCAGGACAGCACTGAGAGCTGACTGCTGTTGGCCCTGCTGCTTCCTCTCTTGGCTCTGCCCCTTCCAGGGTGCAGAGCCAGGCGCACCTTCCACCTTGCCCATGGTGGCTGTCAGTGCTGCTGTCAGTGAACAGGGTGCTCTGACCCTGCTCCTCCACAGGAACACCCTAACTCCACTCCCTGGCATGAGTGTCCTGTGGGCAGGGCCATCTGGAGGCAGGAGGCGGGGCCTTGGACAACACCTCTCTGTTGCCCCAGGCATATGGTCTGGGGCAACCTTCTCACACCCCTGCTGTACTGCAGATGCTACCCCTTCCCCAGCTCTGCCCCTACTCCGTCCCTGCCTGCTCTCTCCCCTGAGCAGCACTGCCTGGGGGATTATGGAGTCTGACACTGTGACAGCAGGGGTCACCACGCTCCCTACTCACCATGTGGGTGGTGGGAGGTGACCTCTGCTGCTGCAATGCCCGTGCCCCATAATCCCCCCAGTCTGTGCTCTCCATTGTGGGGTTGGGGCAGTCATCGCAGGGTCCCCAAAATCACTAGGCCTAAGAAGACTGCCCCACTTTGATGGGTAGCTGTGCTGGTGGGAAGGAATGGGAAAAGCATCCTTGGGATGCACACACATCCACCCATGCAGATGCACTTCCTGAGAGCAGGGAACTGTGAGACCGCTGGCTGCAGTGGAGTTGTAGGTGGGGATACGGGTATAAAGCAGATTGCGGGTCAGATGCAGATTGTTTACAGCAGAGGTGGATTGGAGGTAGATCCAGAGGTGGATTGGATATGGATCCACATTTTTGTGTCCACACAAGGCTCTAAGGATCTGAGCCCATTATAAGACCCCTTTGTAGTAGGGAGCAGGGTGGTCCCTCGTTTAACAGACAGGGGATTGGGGTGCAGAAGGATGAAGTAACGTGGCCTCCCTTGCAGAGTAAGCCTGGAGAAGAGCTGGAAACAGAGCCCAGCTCAATGTCTGAGGGTTTGTTTTCCCTACGCTGGGGATCGACGCTGCAGCAATCAATCCACTGGCAGTTGACTTATCGCAACTGCTTAGATGTGATAAATCAATCTTCCAGCGCTCTCCCGTCAACACCCACCAAACCAAGAAGAGCAGCCAGTGTTGAGGGGAGAGCAGCTCCTGCCAACCTTGCCAAGTGGAAGATTCCGTGGCGAGTATATCGACTTCAGCGACGCAAAGAGCTGAACTAGATTGAGGGCGCCACATAGTGTAGACTAGGTCTGAGCCAGCTATAGCCCATAGCCGGGAGCTGCAGCTGCACCTCATAAGTGGGGGTTTTGGTAGGCGGAACTGCCTTTTTCCTTCTTTCTTCCTCCCCCAGGTTGAGGGACTACAGAGAAAGTTTCAAGCAGTGCCTTGCACTGCTTCCCAACGGCCCTGCAGAAGAGCTGCACCAGTGAGGCTGTGTGTCAGGCACTCTGCTGACAATTCCAGTGGGAGCAGAAGGAGCTGAGCTACCTTGCAGAAAGCGCTCGGTGCTTTGCAGTACTGAGCCTTTAAGAGATAGGAAGCAGCCAGGCTCCAGGGACTGGAATAGGCCATGAAATGCTAATTGTAGAAGTGGCCGCCTGAGGTTTGCCAGAAGGTTTTCCTGCATTTTGTTTTCATCAGGATATTAATGTATCCCATTCTAGGAGTGCCCCCCAACCGGAAGGAGCTTTCGAGAGGAACAGTGTTCATCATTTAACTCCCATGTGTATAATGGAAGAACATATCAATGGAAACCTTTATATCCTGGTAACAAGACATTCTTTGTGCGTTCTATAATGCCTAGCCAAAATATTTTGATAGTGATGAGGCTATATCCTTCAGGAAGACGTGGGGACACCACCTGCTCAAGCTCAAAGGAGCATTCTGCAGACACAAAGCATTTAAAAAAATGACAAATTAGCTCAAAGTTTGGATGCTCTCTTGGGCAAAATTCCTGTTGACGCCAGTGACTCTAGGCTTGCAGACTTAAGATTTAACAGACAAGATAGCACAGAGAGATTTACGAATCATGGTGTCCAACCAGCTCTGAAGCGAAATAACCACATTATTCTGAAAATATATTTATTGTTCAAGCCGACTAGCCACACTCAACTGGCCAAGTGGATAGCATGTTGGACACCACGGAATTAGAATCTGGCTTGTCCAAGCAAAATGTGCTCTGAAGAGTTCAGTGTGGCCAGGGATTGACTCATTTCATTTCAGTGGCATTTGATAATACACACTCATCACCTCTGTAAATAGTTCTTTATTTTATCTAGTGTCATGGAAATGGGACCAGTCAACACAATGGTTACATAAGACAAAACTTTTTTTAAATGGCCTATGTGACTTTTGTGCCTACATCCCATTTTCAGAAATGACTCAGATATGTATTACTGTTTTTTTTTCTCTTGGACTTTGGCTCCTACAGACCAGATTTTTAAAGGTATTTAGGCACCTACTACTGCAGATAGGACTGAGTGAGATTTCCAAAAGCACGTAGGCATTAACTCCCATTGCCATCAGTGAAAGTTAGGCACTTTTAAAAATTCCACTAAGTCCCTATCTCTATTTGTAGTTTCTCAGATAACTTGGAAAATTGTTATTTACATGCTGACCCTGAGTGACTTAGGCTCAGATTTTCAAAGGCATTTAGTTGTTGTTGCACTTAGCAGTATGATACCTAACTTATTTAGGAATCTAAAGTTCATTTTCAAAATAAGATTTAGTTTATTAAATTAAGCAGCGCAACACTGAACACAGCAATACCTAAAGACCTCTGGTCATCTGGGTCTGAGGCTATGTCTACACTAGCCCAGAAGATTGACCGACTCAGGGTAGATCTTCCGGTTCAATTTCTGGTAGGGATATGTGAAATTGACCTATCAGGGGTCTGCATCAATCCCTGTACTCCTTACGAGATGCGAGGAGTAACGGAGGTCAATGGGAGAAACTCTCCTGTTGACATTTTTCAATGAAGACTTCCAGATAAGTCGCTTGCAGATACATCGATTCTAGCTACGCAGTTGTAGCTAGACTTGTGTATCTGCAATTGACTTATTTTCCCTAGTGTAGACATAGCCTAAGTCTCTTTTGAAAATGGGTGTTCAGGTCCCAAAGTTCTTATGAAAATTATACCTGTCGTGGCTGGACTGTGTCTGGGTGCTCAATGAAAACCTTTGCATCACTTGGCACAAGAGCCAGGGCTGTTCAGGGGAGCATTGGGATTGCTTGCATCATCCTAACAGAGGCAGCGAGAGGTGGCGCCATGAACCTCCCCATCCCTTTACTTTAGGAGTGGAGCAAGATGCACATCCAAAAAGAAGCTGCAGCCTGAAAATAGTAGGGAGCAGTTGTGCTTCATGCCATCTCTTTGGTCCTCCTATGGTGATACAAGTCCATGTTGCACCCCAACCCCTGCTCAAGGCCTTAGGGTAGAATTTGGCCCCTAATCTGAAGGTGAATAAATTATTTATCATCAGTAATTTCTTTGGCCAATAATAACTCTTTCAAGTGGCCAAGTGGAAATTTCCACAAACATATTCCCTATTGGAAATTACTCATTTCAGTGAATAATTCTTGAACTGTAGCTGGTATGTAAGCAGCTCCTTGTGAGATTCTGAAAAGGATATTTTGAAATTCACGCTGTTTTGATGGGACATAGAGGTCAGAGGTTATATTCTTCTCCCTTACTAGTTGAGAATAACTTTTAGAATCAGGCTTCTGGAGCAAAACCAATTTTGCAATTTGCTCTCTGCAAATATTCTGCAATATCCACTTAAAATTCAGTGTTTCAGTGAAGGCTCCTGCCAGTGGATTTAGCCACCTGAATATGTGTGGAAAGCAAATGCAGCAGGGGGCGCCCACAACACAAGTGAGTTCATTAACCCATTCAGACAGATGCTTGTCAAAAGTTTGCAATGCTTGCCTATATACAGATGTAAAGCTTCTTTTCTCTCAGTGGTAGTCTGTGTGTTTAATATTTACATATGTATATACAGAGAGAGATTAAATACGTCGGCTAGCACATAGGTATTTAATCTAACCTATATATTAGGTAGTTTGTATATGGATAATGTGTATATATAACAAAGCTTTTTATCATATATATGGAATATAGATATATTTAGTCATACATTTAAGTTATATATACTGCAGCTTCCTACACGGGTGAGTAGTCCTTACTCCTGCAAGTAAGCCCATGGACTCTTAGCTTATAAATACAGGTTGAACCTTTCGAATCCAGCACCCTGGAGACCTGGCTGGTGCTGGGCGAGAAAATTCGCTGGAACACAGGAGGTCAATGTTGTCTAGCACATTACCAACACTTCCACTGCTTAGTGGGCTCTCAGGAGACATTTAGGGGTAAATTAGAGCTAAAGAACAGCACAGACCACTCAGAGCCAGGACTGGTGGCTGGAAACAAACTTTATGGAGACATGGGAAACTTGGCCATGCCCACGGTAAATTGTCATCCAGCTAATTAAAATCATGCTAGATTATGGATGGTGCCAGACGAGAGAGTGTTGGATTAGAAAGGTTCAACCTATATACATACATACATTTTTCAAAGCTCCCTTGGAGATGCCCCTCTGCTTGGCTGCATGGAAAATTCACAGCTATGTTGTATAGATAATTGATGACGTTAGCATGTGCAATGGCTTGCTGGAAGTAAGGACTCCTTACCAGTGCAGGGTTTTGCAATGCTGGGTGTCTCATGCTCCCAGAACTGCAATGTGCAGTCTAGTTTCTAAGCCCTAGAAATGGTAGCTCCCGGCATGTTGCTCGCTGTGCAGTTCATCATACGGTTGCTGTTGTTAGCTAGCTTAGATGACGTTAGTTGATGTTGATTATGTTTCTCCTGTTTTGAATCTGCTTCTGTCCTTTCCCCTTAGATGACTATGTTCACATTTCTAGCAAGCCCTGTGACCTGCATTGCACCACCGTGGACGGGCAGAGACAGTTAATGGTTCAGGCTCGGGATGGAACATCCTGCAAATACACTGATTTCCGAGGGGTTTGCGTGTCTGGAAAATGTGAGGTTGTTAAACATTATAGCAAAAATATTGTCAGCAGCATTCAGAAAATTACAACGGGTGCAATATTTGCCTGGCCCTCAATATTCTATTTGCCCTCTTTTCTAGCCCATTGGCTGTGATGGGATTCTGTTTTCCACCCACATGTTGGATAAATGTGGAGTTTGCCAAGGGGATGGAAGTAGCTGCACTCATGTATCTGGGAGCTACAGAAAAGGAAATTCCCATCTTGGTAAGACTTTACATGACCCTTTCCTGTATTTTTAGCTTGTGTCTACTTAAAATTACAGTCATTTTTTGCCTGGAGCCCCAGGCCCTTTAATCTGCTTGTGGAGCCTAGTGTTGTGCACATCAGACAGCACTGAGAGTGGAGGGAAATGGGCACCCTGGTCCTGGCAGTGCTGAGTAGTGGCTGTCCCTAGCCCCGTCCCTTCCTTCTGAGGCTCCACCCCTTCCTGGGTGTGGAACAGCCCCTGCACCTTGCTGGGGGCCTGGCAAGGCTGTTGGTCCCTCTGAGCAGGGATGTCTTTTCAGAAGAATTCTTGCAGGTGGTGAAGATGTGTCATCATGGGGACATTACACTTGAGTGTATTATGGCTTGGGAAGTCAGTGGTGGAGGGTGGCAGATACAGATTTATGAAAAGTCTGCCAGGATGATACAAACCAAAATTTATGGCAGGTGACTGCTGCCCTACCCTAGAGATGCTTCTAGATAAATTATAACTCCCCTCCCTCATCATATTCATAGACAAGTGTGCCCAGATCTATATGGAGGAATAATTTCTTCCTGACCAGCATGAGAATCATTTTACCTGCTGCTGAATGTGACTTGATTTTCTTTTTCTTAGCAGGTACCACTGTAAGTCTTATTATTGGTCATAACATTATTCTGATTTAATTGCACAAGAAATAGAAATGAGATGAACAGTAAGACACACTGTGGATTCAGAAATACTTTTCTTAGTGTAAACAACACAATGGAGCTGCGTTATAAGGCAGACAGATTCTGGTTTACCAATAGGTTTTTGAGCTCAGTCTCAGTGTGTGAAGGCCCAGTAAAATGTGGCTTTGGGTCTGTCTGCACTGCAGCCAGGTGTGAGTGCAGCACCTAGCTGTGATGTAGTCACCTTGAATAGCAATAGCAGTGAAGCTGCAGTAGCATCGGCTAGTCACTTGACTATATGCCCAGCATTCCAGAGCTGCCATGTCTTCGTAGCTGCTGGTATTCAGGAGCTAACTAGATGAAAGTTAGTGCATCGGTGTACAAGTGCTGCAGTCATACCTCTGATTGCAGCATAGACAAATTCTTATTCAGAGATTACAGGCCAGACACTCAGCTGGTGCAAATTGAGGTCAATCTGTTGAAGTGGATAAAGTAATGTCAGGTTACTGGTATGGAGGTTTTCACCCCTGGAAGAAGAAGCAGGAGAACTACCTTATATGGTTGGCCATTATGAGTAATATGATGGTTACTGACATCTGTCATTTTACAGAAATGTAACTGAGAAGGATCAAATGCTCAGAAAACCTCGAAAGTGGCCAAGCTTGATTCTTGAACTCATCTTTGTTCATATTATTGGTTATAAGGTTTTCCTTTCATTAATATATAGTTTTCCGTAGGCTATTCTTTGGTAACACACATTCCTGCTGGAGCCAGAGATATCCAGATAGTAGAACGGAAAAAATCAGCAGATGTTTTGGGTGTGTATGACCTTTTTGTAGTCAGCTAAAAAGTGTTTGTGTAAGCATGTGTGGGGTGTTAGTATGTATTCATTTTTTCTTTGCAAGGAAAAGCATTTGCTGAGAATACATTTGCCAACATAAGCCAAATCCTCAACTGGTGTAACTTGTCATAACACTGTTGAATTCAGTGGTGCTACACTGATTTACACCTGCTGAGAATCTGATGCAGGCAGTACAACCTTTTAGTTGCTTTAACTCTGAACTGTTGAACAACGTATACGACTCTTGTTGCAGAGAATTGTAACAGATCCACGTACATCCTTGATCTCAAATAATTGCCATGCACTTTCATTTCTCTCTGTCCCGTGGAACTTCTGTGTTTCAGAGAAAGTGCATTGGCTATGGCAAGCATTCAGGAAAAAGAGAGTATGGTTAAGGATATGTTTACACAGGGTCGATCTTCTGGAGTTCAATTTCACATGCCTGGTACAGACGTGTGAAATCGAGCTGTCTGGGGTCGGCAGTTGCCCGCTGTACTCTGCCCTATCATGAGGCGTAAGGGAGGTCTCCTGTTGACCTCCCTCTGTGTAGATGGCCAGGTTGGTCGATTGCAGATAAGTGGATTCTAGCTACACAATAGCTGTAGCTAGGCTTGTATATCTGCAATCGACTTACCTTTCTAGTGTGGACCAAGCCTTAGATAATTACCTTGTTGACGTCTTGGTGGAACATTGCTGATGCCCATGACTGAATGCAAGGTTTCAGATGCAGGCAGTGGCAGATTAACATAAGGGCAAAAGGGACAGTTGCCCCAGTCCCTGCTCTCCCCCACCCCAACCATTTGGTAGGCCCCAAGGTCCCTAACTCCATTTTGTTTCAACAATTTGCTTTAATGGAACCAAAAATGTGTTGTGTCATTCTCATTTTAAAATTAATTTGTGTGATTTTGTTTTGCATCATGAGTAATAATAAGCATGAATAGACTTTAAAGTATCAATAATGACGTTACATTCATATTTTAATATTTGGGTGGGAGGCCTTGTGACTGTGTTCTCCCAGGGCCTCACCTGTTCTTCAGGGAGCTGTAGGTTAGTTATTAGGATGCAGGATTTGGCCGGTGTGGGCACATTTGGTCTGCTCAAATGACTCACACAGATGCTTCAGTGAGTGTCAAATTCTGATGCATCCTTCAAGCTCTGTGGTGAGTTGAATGGGGCTCAGGTAGCGAGATTTCCATGTGCTGAGAGAAAGATAATCTCTTTCATTTTATTAAAAAATGGGACTCTGGGTGCAGTCATGAAACCCAGCTGCTTTGTCTACAGCAGCGGTGGGCCACCAAGAAAAGTGAGTGGGCCACATGAGTGGCCCTTTCATCTCAGTGAGCAGTCTGCAGCCCACGGGGGTTCCACCTGCAGCCTGCCAGTCCCTGTCTGCCCCGCCCCACCACACGCCTCTTGTGCACTGGGGAACTGGAGTCCTGCACTTCCCCTCCCTCGCAACACTTTTGGACCACTAGGAATTGCTGATTTGTGCTCCATCCCAGCTCCTCCACCTCTTTCCCAGAGCCTGAAGAGCCATGGACAGCCGACAGCCTTCCAGCTCTGGGAGGGAGGCAGAGGAATGGGGATGGAGCATGAATCAGGGGGTTTGTGGTGCTCCAGAGGGCGAAAGGGGAGGGTGAGGAGTTGGAAGTGTGGGGCTTCACTGCCCTAGTACGTGAAAGGTGCATGGGGGATGGAGGCAGTTGGGGGATACATGCTCTGCAGGTGGCACCCCTGCGGGCCACAGGTTGCTCACTGCTGGTCTATCTCATGTGAGACCTTTATTATTTTAACATGTGTATTGTAGTAGTGCCAAAGAGCCACATCCAGGCTGGGCCCCATTGTTTGAAGCCCCGTACAAACACCAAGGGCATGTCTACACTAGAGAGCGTTGTAGGCAAAACTGGGGTTTTGTCAACAAAACTCTTGGAGCATCTACACACACAATGCATTTTGTTGACAGAAACTGTTGACAAAAAAGTCATGTAGACTCTCTGGTGGTCCTTTGGTTGGCAGAGCAGATCAAAAGATTTGGTGTGTAGACATGATCTGTTGACAGAAGTTGTCAAAACATCTCTTCCGGCAGTAACTTCTGTAGACAGATGCTTCTAGTGTAGAGACAGTTGTAGTAAATGACAGTCCCTGCTTCTTTAGTCTCATACACATGTGCCTAAAATACTGCTGTCGAAATAAAGTAACAATAGCAGCACACTTAATGGTGTTAATGACACTGGCCTTTGTAAAGCACTTAGGGTATGTCTACACAGCAAAGTTATTCCAGAACAGCTTATTCCGGAGTTGTTATACCTTATTCTGAAATAGCATGTCTGCACACAATAGAGACTATTTCAAAATAGAGCCATTGAATGCACGATGGCTTATTTCAAAATAGGCTCTATTCCCTGTCTACACAGTCCCTACTTCAAAACAGATGCTATTCCGCATACAATGAGGCTTATCTATTCTGAAATAAGGAATCTGCCATTTCAGAATTATTTTGAAAAAGCAGTTGCATTCTACAGACACTAGCAAAGTTATTTCAAAATAGAGGCCATTATTTCAAAATAATTTTGCTGTGTAGACATACCTTTAGAGATCTGTTCCTCAAAAGCACTCAATATGAGATAACTATTATTATTATTTTTATTATTTATTATTATTATAAGAAAATCAATGTTTCTTATTATATGAATACAGCTTTAGGACATTCTTATATAGCAAATGTAATAACGTAAGTAAATGCCAGCTGTTATCAGCATCCCGGAAATAAAGATATTCAACATTGTTATGAGAAGCAAACAGCAATGATTAAGACATAATCAGTGTATTCTGAAGCAAGGGAGATTTAGGTTAGATATTACGAAGAGCTTTCTAACTCTAATGATAGTTAAGTATTGAAAATCAGTTACCAGGGTGGTTGTGGAATTCTGCTGTCTCTGGGAGGTTTTTAAGAGCAGGTAGGACAAACACCTGTCAGGTATTGTCTAGGTAGATTTGGTCCTGTCTCAGCACAGGCAGTTGGATTAGATGACTTATTGAGATCTCTGCCAACCCATCCTTGCTGTGATTACCTATTTCATTGGCCTTAGATGAAGCTGATTTCCTGCGCTCTCTTTTTCAGCTGTTGCAGATGAGTCTGGATATTATTTTTTCAATGGGAATTACAAAGTCGACAGCCCAAAGAACTTCAACATTGCCGGCACAGTGTTCAAGTACAGGAGGCCTATGGATGTTTATGAGACTGGCATAGAATATATCGTCGCACAGGGACCAACAAATCAAGGCTTGAATATAATGGTGTGCTCTGGCTTTCTATATTTGTTGGGATAGAAATGATAGGAAGAGAACAATTATGGTGGAGCCTACACGTTTGTTTTCCTCCGGTTGTTTCTGAACCATGTTCATTACTGATGGTTAAATCGTCTCTTTGCAGCCTGCGTACCAGCTGGGGATCTTTGCAGGTGGCCACCTCCCTACTTTTACGGGCTACTCAACTTCTGATGGTGCCAGTACGTTCTACAAATGATGAAATTAATGCAAGCCGCATGGCAAACAAGGCCCTCCTCGTTTTCCCAAGAATTTGAACACTGTCTGCAGGGCTTGGGAGGAAGGATTCCTTTGCCCCGGTCTGCAGAGTGGCTTCTTTGCTGCTAATGCAGACGTTTCCCCACTGTTTTCTAGCTGTGGCAAAAATGCAGCCAAGGGAGGAGACTGAACAAGGCAAGCAGGGAGAAGAGAGGCAGGTTAGAAGCAACAGGGGCCAGATTCCCCCTGTATCCGATTGGTAAGGCTGCAGAGAGCAGAGGTGCAAGCACCCTGCAACTTGCTCCTTACATTGCAGCCCTAAATGTGGGCAGAGCAGGCCCTGGAAGGGGAGAGCTCAGGACAGATGAGAGTTACATACATTAGATGACAACCTTGGGCAACCCCCTTAGGAATTTATGAAGTCTCTCATTCCCGTGAATGAATGCTCCATTCAATAAACTTATTCCACATGGGGAGAGAGGATGAATATTGCGTCTTGGGGCTGAGCATGGCTCCAAGTTGTTGGCTAATTTACTGTTTCACTTGCCTCTCAAGTTCAGAGAGGACCTGGGAGACTTCCAGAAGCAGAACTGGCTTTAAAGAATGAATGCTGGTTTATGAAATGAACTCTTTTGGCTAGGTGACAAGCCTGGGCATGGGGGTTTTGACTGTTCTACTTGGCGATAATATCTCATCAACCTAAAAGGGCAAGACAATGGGGCCATCAAACAAAAAACTGTCCAAATCTTAAACCACAGTCTTACTGCTATTATCAGTTCCACTGCAGGGAAAGGGAAGAAATTCCTCACTGTGCAGAGCCTGTACGCAGGCCTCAGATCCCTTAAACAGTGCATGGACCTCTTTGCAGGGTGAATTTCACTCTCAGAGCCAAATTCTGTCCTAGGTTCCCTATACATAGCTTGCTATGAAGATGCTGGAACCCCCTCTATGTTTCAGGGTAACGATCAGCAAATAGTGATGGGATGGCTGATGCCTGGAGTTTTCTGCAGCACAACGCTACCTGATATTTCTTGTCTTCTGTTTTTGTCCAGAAGGGATGACGATAGTAGCCATAATGGATATCAAAGCCCGTACAGCTGTTTATTCAGACGCTCAAGGTTTAAATTGTCATCTCTGGTCCTCCTTTTGACTGGGACTCCCTCCTTTTCATAAGCCTGTAAATTTGGACTCTCCTCTGGAACCCCCACAGGACTTGTTTGTTTTTCAAGGTTTAAATGGGGCTTTATATGGTGCAATGCCCTTCTGCCATCCTTCTGCATGGGGTTGAATTCCTCCTCAGTGGGCATTGCACTGATTAGAAGTGCTGAATAACTAGTTCATCTCAGATAATTCACTGGGCAAACTAAGCTTTGTTTTCTGTTGACCAGTTGTCTGTTGGCAGCTGATGGTTCTTCCAGTGTCATTGATTATTGCAAATGTCTTTCCCCACACTTTTCATGTGAAGAGCTCCAGGCACTTGAGAAAAAAAACAATTGTAAAGTTCATTACCTTCATTTGACAGCCTGGGTGAATAAGTGAGAGAAGTGACTTGTCCAAATCATAGAATCCTAGGGCTGGGTGGGATCTCAGGAGGTCATCTAGTCCAGCCCCCTGTCTAAAGCAGGATCACCCCATCTAAATCATCCCAAGTCCTTAGTGTCAGTCAGTGGCAGAGGCAGAGGTAGAATTAGCACCTAGATTTCCCAGTCTGGTGCTATATTCCCTCGGGAACACTGCCAAATAAATTGCTGCAGTGCCAATTACAATAGATATACGATATGAACTGCTGAAGTGGGTTCCAGCTGACGAAAGCTTATGCCTAATTACAATTGTTAGTCTTTAAAGTGCTGTAAGACTGCTCATTGCTTTTGCTGAAACAGACTAACATACCTCTGTCTCTGAAACTTACAACATGACTCGGTTCTCTAATGATACAGCATCAGGCCCATTAAAAATGGATAAACAGACACTAAGCAGCAGCCATTTCCAGACAGTAAGCAACAATATTGAATTCTACGCCAAATGTGCATTACATCTCAGTTAAGTCATTTCATTTGTTTCACTTAGGTATGGAACCAAAATGGCAAGAATCCATCCATAACATTTGAATACACTCTTCTGAGGATGCCACATTCAAAAATAAGTCAGCCTATCTACTACCCCTTTTCTGAATCAGAGAGTGAGGAAAGCAGAGAGTTTGCTGGAGAAGTGCCTTTGGGGTTTAGCCAGCGCAACACAAGCTATTTTGGGGACCTCTCCAGGGAAAGGATAGATTTGGAGAACCAGGTGTTTGGAAGGCAGGACACCGCGGAAGATCTGAACTTGAGCAAAGGTCAGGAAACCAATGAAGTTTATGAAAGATCAGAAGCTGTTGACTGTGAACCAAAACTGAAGGGCAAACAACCCAAAGGTGAGGTGGAGACCTGGACCTGGCCCAGCTCCATTTCAGAGTTTTTAATGAGACAAATTCTGCTGCCTGGATTAATTTTTTTGGCATCCTCAGAGAGCTTGTAGAAATGTCTCTGCTTATCCATTCGCTTTGCCTGGAGGGGCCTGATTTCTGGCTTGGCTGGGCTGGAGGGATGGCTGGCAGTTCCCTTCTCTGCCGCAGGGGGTCAGGGTGGTGTCTGCAATCTGCCTCTCTCCAGCTTCCCAGTGCTCAGAGGCAGCTGCACCAGGGTTCTCCCTCAACATGCTCCAGCACCCTTCACCTCCTGCCCAGCTCACACCTAGCACCTCCTGTACACCCTACCTCCACTCAGCAACCCCTGCACACTCTACATTCACCCAACTCAAGACCTGTGCACCCTACATCCATCCAGCTCTCCCCAACCCCTCCAACATCCTCCTACTTCCACCTAACTAGCACCTCTTGTGTCCCTCTCAGCACCTCCTACCTACCTACACCACCTACAACCACTCACATCATCTCTTGCACCCATGTAAGCTAACCTAGCAACCCCTGCATCCCCCATCTCACTCCTGCACCCTCTTCACCTACCTACATCCACACAACTCATCCCCTATTCATCACACCCCATCCAACCTGCCTCCACCCAGCACCTACTCCCACCTAGCATTCCCACCCAACCCAGCTCTGCTCAGCACCTCCTACAGCCACCCAACCTGATCCCACCCAACCCAACAACACGCCTTGGGGCACCCTAACTCCCCAGCACCCACTCCACCCCCATCAGCACCACCTCCCGGCACTCCCACTACCTCAGTCCCTCACCCAACTCAGCTCCCACCCTGGGTGTGGTCCCGCCAGGGAGCTGAGTCGAATTCTATGTTCTCCACGCTGGACGGAATGTCTGCCATGGTGGGGAGTGGAGCAAAGTTACAATTTACCTTTACGAGGAGCTTGCTCCTGTGACCCATATGACTGGAGAAGCTCCTCATGTCTGGCCACTAGAAACTCTCAGTCCTCCAGTGTGCATAAGTTGTGGGTCTCACACGTCGCCTGCGAACAATGGCCACGGATCTCACCCACCACCGCCATCATTCCTTGACCCAGCCACTCCGACCCCTCTCCTGCACTTTCTGCTTCTCCCATCACCTGTGTTAAGTTTACTTTGTGGTCACTTTCCCCTCCGTTTACTCCAATCCAGATTCAAACGGAACCAGGTCTGCTTACCTGACAGACAGGAACGACCGAGACTTTGACTCAAGATTCGCCTCCAAGGAGTTCCTGTCAGAAAACGCCATCACCGACAAGCTTCTGGACAAATCCTCGGACTCCAATGAATTGGCTGTGAACATGACCATGAACAGCATCTTCGCCCAAGGAGACCCCGTCAACTCGGTGGGGTCACACATCGACAGCCTGTACGTCGACTATGAAGACAACGAAGGGGCGGTGATGTACAGCATCAATGGGACCTACATGGCACTGAGCAACGACAAAATAATTAACGCCTCAGCAGAGACGCCGTTTCCCAACGCTACCATTACCCTGACCAGCCCCCAAGCAAACAGAACCCACAAAGCCAGGTAGGGGAGATGTTTTTAATGATCCTCGATCCCATTTGTCCCTGTGCTGTGCTCTTATTTGCATTGCGCTCAGGGCTGTCCCACTTGCATGTTTTGATCCCTGAGGTAAGTGGGGTGAAAACATCATCAGAAGTTTCTCCTAGAGGTTAATTTTGCGAGGAAAGTTGAAAAGTGCTGCGGGTAAAGGGAAAAAAATGGATTCCTTAAGAAGATGAAAGTTCACTGTCTTCATTAAAGGGCCAATGGCCGGTGCTTTTTTTATAGTTATGGTCGGGGGGCTGACAGCCACTGTTGGCCCTGCAAGGTGCATGTGGGCCCAGCACCACACCCTGGAAGAGGCGGGGCCAAGGGCAGAAAGGGTGGGGTCAAGAGCAGAAGGGGTGGGGCCTAGGCAGTTAACAGCACTGCACCTCACCACTGCATGGAGTGCTGGAGCAACGCTGCTGACGCTTGAAAGGGGCCCAGAGCGCTGGCCACCACTGCTGGCAAAGTAACAGTGGTGGCAGGCGGAGCTTCAGGACCCTTTGAAATGCCAGGCCGTGGGGCAACTTCCCCCTTCCGTCCCTGTTGCCGGGCGTGGTAATCATCATGCTTATTGCTTTCAGTCAGTTGTGACATTTCGTTAGGGGAGGGAACATCATAAAACCTCTTTTTCTACTAATTTGTTATTCTCCTATTTGACCAACCCTTAATTTTCCCCTTCTTCCCTTCCCTGACATTTCTAATGCAGCAGAAGTCGGTACCGCTCCTCTTTGCATACTTCCTTGTGCTTGATGGTCACTCAACTGGATGGTTATTGAGGTCGGAGGAATGTGGGCACAGTAGCTTCTGGGAGTAACCTGTGTTAGTTAACTGTTACTCCCTAGCCAGAGGGGGAATGAGTAGAGCTTTTGTGCAGGTCCTACAAAAATAGGCTGGTTTGTTTCTTTCATTTAATTTAATTGCTTGAAGAAGCAGTGTTGTTAACTGATGTTTATTAAGAACACAAAAAGCTCCCTACCAGCTGCTTATTGTGAGCTAGGTGAGGTAGAGGGTGTTTTCTATTGACTCTATTGTGAAATGTATATAAAGAAGGCATAGAGTGTATTTAACAATTATATGTACAGGCAGGTATGGCATGGATTAAGGGGACTTAGGGACATGTAGTTCCCCTTGTTATGTAGTTTACTAGCAAAGGAATTCCCTATAAGGAGTAAATTATGGCTCTTCTGCCATTTTATCCCCTACCAAATAATTGTCTTTGGAGCTAACAGTACAGAGGTAGAGTACAATTTACTGTAGAGCTCTCCAGAACAAAATTGGCACTGGCCTTATTTACACTTATTCTGTGTGCTGGGAGACCTGGTGGCAGGGGCCCTCCCCTGCTCTGGGGGTGCATTGGGGCTTGAGCTCTGAAGCAGGGGGTGTATTTCTGGAGCACAGGGGCACTGCAAGGCACTCCCAAGAAGTCCTGCACTTCCTCACCATCACCACTGGTGCAGTGACTGCTGGGGCAGGGTGAAGGACACAAGGGGATTCTTGGGAACGGGAGAGTGTATGTCTAACACATGCATCTAGGAGGATTCTGGACTGCCAAGCAGCTGTTAGGCAGCCTCATAAATCAGAGCACCTCTAGGAGTGTTCAGATTTATCTCAAAGGCTCTTTTGGCTGCAGGAGCAGTCCTGCATCCCAAGGGCAAGCAGTGGATTCCAGTGACCTCTGCCTGCCCTACTTCTAAATGGTACCCTTCGGAGATGCCAGGTAGAGTCAGCCTGGGCGTCTGTTCTTGTTTCGGCCATGGATTTACTGTATGACTTTGGGCAAGCTGCTTTGTCTCTCTCTGCCTCAGTGTCCCCACCTGTAAACTGGAGCTAGTGGGCCTTTTGAAGTGCCTGTAGGCCTGTGGATTCTAGGCATAAGAGTAGTGCTCTGGGTCACTGTTATTTTATTTCAGTGTATTTTGGCCCAAGACATAACCATTAAAACAAACAAACAAGCCAGCCAAGCTCCCTGATAAGAGCTTTTTTAAGAGCTGAGAGATACCAGCTGTTAAGGTTATCACTACTTGGTGTCGAAATGGCTTTGCAAGGACTTCTGCTAGTGTCACTGTAGGGTGCGAGAAGAGTTTGTAACGGTCTCATGAGAGCAGATCGACCCCTCTGTGAATCCTCAGGAGAATCTAAACAGACCAGTCTGTGCAAGGTGAAAGCTGCAAACTGCCATGGGAACAGCTGCAGAATAAGCCGCGCTTGCCAAGATTTCAAGGCTACGCTGGCAGTAGGCCACAAGAGATAGTGATAAGAAATGCATAGGCAATTTTAGGCAATCTTATGTTAATGAGCTCAGCTTTATCAGCTAGTGTTAGGAGGCCTGTTACAGAGCCTCTCCCCGAGCGAAGCTCCGGCGCGTCGGGTTTCCCCCCATGGGTGACTGCGGCGTCTCCGGGGCTCCCGTCGCGGGTGTCACGCGCTTTCAATAAACCAAATATAGCACTCTCCTTCTGGGTGCAGCCTCATCTCTGGGGAACCCGAGCCTGGTTGGCTACAGTCACTTAGAGGCAATGCCCCATAATTTAAAGCTGAAAGGTTTGGAAAGAGAGGATGGCCCAGTGATCAGGGTGCATGCTTGGAACCTGAGAGATCAGCTTCCATTCCCTCATCTATTGCCAACTGCTTGTGTGACCATGGGCCAGTTTCCCTGTGCCTCTGTTCCCCATTTGTGAAATGGGGATGAAAGCACTGCCTTGTCTCACATGCTGAATAGTAACAGAGAAGGAGCTGTGTTAGTTTGTGCCCTGACAAAACAAACCAGCAGTCATGCAGCATTTTAAAGACTAACAAAATAATTTATTAGGTGATGAACTTTCGTGGGGCAGAGATATCTCCAGATCTGAAGAAGCAGGTTTGCGCCACGAAAGCTCATCACCAAATAAATTATTTTGTTAGTCTTTAAAGTGCTGCATGACTGCTGGTTTGTTTTGTCTCACAGAGGCACTGTGAATGTTAAATGTATTAAAGAGTGCAAGACATTGGTGTCATCTAGTAATGGGGGCTAGATCAGTACCTAAAAGAGAGAATTCTGCCTACCAGCTGTGAGCGCTCCCAGTGTTACGCGGTGACGAGGAACTTCCTAGACTGCACCATCTGTTCTGCCCTCCCCCAGCCCCTGCTCAAAGACAGTGTTAGGAAGGGTTAATCCAGAGGAATCGGGTGCCCCACAGCAGTTTTCTTGGAAGCCACATTCATAAAATGTTCCCTTTCCCGCCCAACGGAAGCAAAATGCTATTTTTTTTTCAGATCAAAATAATAACATAGGGTTTAAATGAGTGATTAGTTTCTCAAAAGGAGTGATTTTTACCTGAGTCTGGAAAGGCCCCAGTTCTGCGTGGTGGCTAAGGAGGGAGTGGTGCATTCTGGGAGTTAGGGGGAGATAGAAAGATGTATTTTGCACCTGCCTCTCTAGTCATTGCCTGGCTCTGCACTGGCTCTAAACTGTGCCAGTTACCAGTGGTCTCCTATAGTCAGCTGAGAGGGAATGTTCACCACCAGCACCCTGCCTGTTGGCAGCCCGGTGTGGAGGGGTTGGATTAAGCATGCTGAAAAGGGCCAGCTAAGCCGGGGTAGGGAGCTTTACCCTGCTTTGGCAATGTGGAGCTGAATCAGCCCAGCTGAGGCTCTGGCCCGACGCAGTCTCATTAGAAAGCAGGCAGTGCAAAACTGTGTGGGTTTAATTTACATTGTTTTCTTTCCACACTTCACTGAACCATCGTTCTCCAGTGTGGTGGTTCAAAGGGTCCTTATGACGTCATTGGCAACTGATACTTCCAAATATAGCGCCTGTGTGTGTGTGTGTGGGGGGGCGTCTGTGTGAGAGTGAGCGAGTGAGCTAGCTCTGCCAGAAAAGGCCAGGCCATGCTCCAGTGCCTCTCAGCACGTCATGTACGGCATACGTCCACAGCCCGGAGGATGGTGGATTGCGAAGATAAAGAGAGTGATGGATGGGGACGGTGTCTGGAGAGGCGAGGAAAGCTGGCAGAAAGCAAATGGGAAGTGTGTGGTTGTAAAACCGCTGGAGCTTTGCATCACTTGGAACAGACTGGAGCAGAAGGATGGGCCCCAATTCTACAGCGGATGGAGAACAGCTATGCTGTGAGGTCACTGGCAGTTGGAAACCGCTCCATGGTAGAGGGCAGTGACGAGAGGAAACAGGCAGTTGTGGCTTTCTGCAGTCGGTCCGCTTCAGATCCAGGTCGGTGTCTAGTGAGTTAATCCAGTATTGACAACTCCTTAGGGGAGTTTTGTTCCCTGGATTGCATGATGCCATGGCTTGCTTAGGAACGGTGCAACTAGAACAGGGGAGTACGGAAGGGGAGGAAGAAGTAGAAGAAAAAGTGGGCAGATCTCAAGTTCCTTACAGGTCTTCTCCCACCTTCTGTGTTTGTCCTGAGATCTTGGTTCATCTGCGGGCTTAGGGCATGGAAATCTCAGCCCATTCCTTGTGGGCTGGGAACCATTCTCCCGGTAGAGTAAAGCAGAGGGGACACTATGGCCACATCTTCACTCAGAGGAAAATGTTAAGTGTATTTTTAGAACTTGAAACAGGCCACCTATAGACCAGACAACTAGTTTTATGGGTGTCAGCTAGTCCACAGAAACCCACACTCCCTCCAGTGTTGGCCTTCACCAGTTACAAATGCCTGGTCTGGTGAAGCCTGAAAGTGAAAACACAGGTTACCGGCAAACCTAACATGGATTGTCCCAGGGGCAGCTAGTGGCTCTCCGCCTTGACTTCTGCTCTCTGTGGAAGCTGAAAGGGTTACTCAGCTGGTACTGAGAGCAGAATTTCGCCCTGCTGTTCCAGTTGTCTTTTCGAGGACAAGGTAAAACAAAATATGGAACTAATCCCTATTATTTCATTTGTCCCCATAAAATACGCAGGTATCTGAGTCTCAATGGGCCTTTTTCCGCTGATTTCAATGGCAGCAGGATCAGACCCGGGCTTGCTGACAGGGTGGGCCAAGGGGGCAGTTTGCCCAGGAGTCCCGGTGATTTAACATGATTCGCCAGCCCCAGCAGCTGCTGCAGTACCTCTGCCTGCTTTGGGGAAAGTGTTTTGTGAGCCAGAGATGCGTTTGATATGTCCCAGGCAGGTTCCGGGGGAGCGGGGGGTTACTGAGTCCTGGAACCTGCATGGGGTATAACAAAAGCCTCTTTGAACAAAGAGACACTGCTGCAGTTGTATTCGCACACTTAGGTGTGGTTCACTGTCCTGTGTAGTGACACTTAGACTACTTACATAGAGAAGAGACGTGAGTCTCCTCTAGAGCCTTAACTGAGAGCCAGCTGTCTTTTAACTCCAAGTGTAGAGGCTCCTTGCACTAAGCCTGAGGGCCAAGGTTCTAGTCTGCTTGTGGGCAGTTACACAGCTTTTCTCCAGCAGTCAGGTTGGGTCTGGGGAAGGGAGGTGCGGTGTTGTATAGCTACCCTGGGGATCTTCCAAGCAGGAGGGGACAGAGCGGGGTTGGCTCAGGGCTTCTCTGGCTGGGGCGAGGGAGGGAGTTTGTGGCCCCAGCTGAGGGAGAGAGATGGGGCCCATTGATTTCTGCGCTGGGGCCCAGAATTACTGTTGTATCGTCAAGTCCACCAATACAAAATGCTGTGAAATCGTGATGGTTCTTGGGGTTAATCTACTTCACCCTCACTGCATGGGTGTAAAAATCTGAACTAGAGAGCAACAAATGTGAGTTACGTGCTTTGAATATGAAGCCTCCTTGGTTGCTTGTGCTTGTTAGGATTATTCTTCTGTTGCAAAGAACCTTGCTTGAGTCCAGCAGCTGAAACAATAGCAGATTCCAGGCTGGTAATTCCTGCCAGAAAGAGATGTTTGTTTCCATAGCCCCAGGAAAGCTGCTCTGTATAAAGCCACTACGGGTGCGCCTGGCTTATTGTAGAGATGGGGTGGTGCTAATTTTTGTTGTGCTTGCTGGCTTCAGAAACTTTGACACAAAAGCTCGGAGGGTGGGAGGAAAATGGTTGACCTTAGAGCAACCCATAAGAATCAGAATCAGAATTAAAAAGAAAAAACAAAAAACCAGCCTGGTTGTATAATAACTCACTGCTGTTTGCATTTAGAAGAAAACAAACCCATAGTTTTGTCTGTGGTCTCAATGGGAAGAGAACTAACTGTTACCATATGGCGAGATGTCTCCTTTATCTACAAATTGTTTTCGCAACATCATTACTAACCGAAGAAGCTCTTTGAATTCAGATCACATACATTAAAGGGACACTCTTGAGGGAGGCTAATCTCCAAATGTGACACAAACCTATTTGGGGCATGTGTGTGGAGGAGGATTGGAAAGAAGGGAGTAACACCTACATATTCCAACTGCCAAATGCACTCAGGTTTTCCAGTTGCAGTCTGGAGTGACCCTTTTGAAGTCAATGCATTCAGTGACACAGCTGAAAACCTGAGGGGTCCCCAGGCATTAGAGTTATTTTGGAATCACCCTGATGTGACTGAGGCTTGGTCTACACTACACCTTACAGTCAACTGCAGGTACGCAATTCTAGCTATGGCAGTTGCATAGCCAGAATCGATGTATCTGCAGTCGACTGTAAGGTCTGTCCTCACTGAGGGAGGTCAATGGAAGTGTTTCTCCCATTGACCTCCCTTACTCCTTGCTATGGGAGGAGTACAGGGGGTCAACTGCCCACCCCAGAAAGATCCATTTCACACATCTTTACCAGATGTGCAGAATTGAACTCAGGAACAGGTCGACCTCCCAGTAAGTATAGACGAGCTCTGAAAAGAGACTATAACCTGAAGTATATTGACAGTGTTATCTTTCTCCAGACACATTTTAAAAACATAAAAAGAACAAGTATCAGAGGGGGAATACTGTTAGTCTGTAGCTGCAAAATCTTTGAGATGTCCTGTGGCACCACCCTTTTTCTGCAAAACAAAACAAAAGCTTGTGTCCACACTGCAAAGCTTGTTATTCTGGAATACAGGGCATTGAACTCAAAATAATAACTCCACCAAAACAAATGACTTTTGCCAGCCCCCCCACCGTCTTTCAATTTCAAAATTGACTCAGCAGAGGTCATATACTTGATTGGCCTCCAGGGAGGCATCCTATCATTGCTCTTATGTCAAAATTGGGCTCGCTAGCCTGAACGTTCCATTTCTAAATGTTCTTGCAGCATGAACGCTCTGTTCAGAAATAGCTTATTTTGACATTAGAACATAGAAATGAGTTATTTCTGAAAAACCTTGCAGTGCAGACATAGCCATTTGGGCATAAGCTTTTGTGGGCAAAAAGCAACTTCATCAGATGCATGGAGTGGTCTCCAGTCCATGTAGCTTATGCCCAAATAAATCTGTTAGTCTTTAATGTGCCACAGGACTCCTTGTTTTTATAGAAAAAACAGAAGCTGAGCACCATTTTTATGGGGCTTATGGAAAATCATCATTTCGTGCCTGCTGGACAGCAGTAGTTAGTGGAGAAGACAATTGTTGGGACTGTTTGACATCAGTGGATGATGCTGGTCCACAATCAAAGCTGTTTTGGTGAGATAAAGCTCTATGTATAGTGAGCCAAGGTTGTGAATATTTTAAAACAAAAATAGCTACGTTAATTTCAGCTCCATTTCAAACACAGGAAGTGACCGTTTGCCAAAATGACAGAGGCAAAATCAATGGGGAAAAATTGATTGTTTTTAATTCTTCTAAGAGGCCATCACTAATGATGGAAGGAGGGTATGTCTAAAAGGGAGACCATAAAAACCCTCATCAGTGTCCTTTTAAAGCTTTTATGTGGCAGAAGGGATGTGAACTTTTCTTATGAATGCATAAATAAAGCAATTTCAGAGCTTCTGCTGCCTAGAAATCACATGAGCTGCATGTCTTGCTAGGCCCGAGACAGCTGTACATCAGGCTATAACTGTATATATAGTTTTAAAACATTATAGTAATTTCAAGGGTTTAAGCAAAGTTACAAGTGCAGTATTTAAGCCTTTCTAGTTGTAAAGGTGCAGTATCCCTGGTGCATGATCATGTTACATTATATACCTGTACAGTGAAGTTGGGATTCTTGGTTTTGTAAATGCTTGTATGTCTAGCAAGGTAAATTCATAATTCCTATGCTCTGGGCATTGAGTTTGTCAATATAGTGTCCTAAAAGATGAGTGTTACATAAATAATCTAGGAAGAGTGACACAGGGGCATACGTGAACTTGGAATGCCTGGATGTTTAAAAACCAAGATTTGTTTTCAAAAACAACCAGAGCAAAGTGTTCTTCAGCACGTAGGTTTTCAAAACCAGTAAGCTTGTGGGATTTGCAAATCTCACGTCTACATAGGGAATGTTTGTGGGGCCATATCTGAACAGCAGCAATTAGCAGGGCACATTTTTTTATTTCACACCAATATCACTAGGAAGGAGATACTGCACCTTTCATTACGGGATGTCCAGGGTCAGAGGTATTTGAGCAGAAAATGCAAACTTTGTTAAATTCTGAACTGTTTCTACTTGTGGATATTTTTATCCCATTCTCTCTATTTCTAGACAGTGGAAGCTCTGTCTCTAACCAGGCTGGGGATTCTACTTGGGGATCAGGACAGGTATGTTGTAAAAAAACAAACAAACAACCAACTAAACTGAACAAACCCCCCCAAACCAAACAAAATACCCCCCCACCCAACCAAACCACAACCAAGTCAGTCTGAGTGTTTGTTGTGACGTGTTGAGGCTCTCCTTGTAAATGCATTTTTTTTTTTTTTTGCTTATTGCTAGAAACAGATTGAAGTTGTTAAGAAAGGGCCAAGGTGTGAGTGCTGCTGACATGTACAGGTGGAAACTTTCCTCCCACGAACCCTGCAGCTCTACATGCACGACAGGTAGTTATAAGAAGCAGCCAAATTCAGCCTCTGCAGAAGTACTGAAATCACCTGCTGTGTGAGTTGCTTTTCTTGTTCCTTAGAGATGGGGAGGACCTGGCAATGTTTAGGGGCTGGATCTAAAGCCCACTGCGTGAATAGCCTTTGGATTTGATCTCATATGGAGCTGGCCTGATCCACTAGAGCCCGTATTCTGCAATCAGATCTATGCAGAGGAATCCTGTGTCCATGGGAAACCCCTTTTGGATTTGAAAGAACTTTAGTTCATTTTGCACAGGTGGAAATGCAGGGAGTGGGTAAAGCAGACCCACTTCCTCTGTCAGGAACCAGCAGACAACATTTTGAATAGTGCATCTGTGACTTAGGAGCCTAATTCCCATTGACACTTAGGGTTCTAAGTCACTTAGGAATTTTTGAAAATAGTGCCCATCTCCACTCCTTAATTTATTAGGCCTGCAGGGCTACACTGTGGGCTAGGGGACTCTGCCAGATCATAGAGTTTGAACCGAGTTTTAACAGACTGGCTGCTTGAACTTGAGTCGCCCAGCCTGTGAAGTGACTGAAATTCATGTAGCCAACGTTTTTTTTTTCAAACGTTAAGGCGTGACTGTACAGCTCTGGCAGGAATCAAAGTAGCATTTTATTGTTTGAATTTTTGTTTCTCTCTTTCCTGATTCAGAGTCTGATCTCAGTTACATGGGTGCCAATCTGGAGTCGTTCTACTGATAGCTGTGACCTCAGATTCTGTCCACCATTTCACCCCCTCATTTCCTGCTGATGGCATGGTTTCAGATTACCCACTCTCCATGTTTCACTGATTGGAGGGGAGTCATGCTGCCAAGAAATCTGGCTCAGGACGCCTTCATGACTTATCTTGAAAGATGCATATAGGTAGAATGATCATCTGATAGTGGCAAAGAGGTCCCCATGTTAGTCTGTACTCCACCGAAACAAAGCAGCAGAAACGTAACACTTTAAAGCCTAACAAAATGATTTATTCGGTGATGAGCTTTTGTGGGACAGACCCACTTCATCTGTCCCACGGAAGCTCATCACCGAATAAATCATTTTGTTAGGCTTTAAAGTGCTACATTTCTTCTGCGTTGTTTCATCTGATAGTGGGTTTACCTGTGTCATTTCACAAGTAGCACAGCAGTCAAAATAAAACAGATACTTTAGAGTGTATTAGATAAACATCTCTCAAGGATGATCTAGACTGGGGGCAGCAACCTCTGGCACGGGTGCCAAGAGTGACGCATGAGCTGATTTTCATCAGCACATGAGGGGGGAGCTCAGCCTTGCCCCTCCTCCCTCATGCAGCCGGGAACTTGCTCAAAGCCAGGCCACCTGTGGGTTAACAAAAGACCAGCTAATGCTGCCAACCACCGTCTTAACAGTAAAGCTCTGCATCTTTATTTATTTATCAGTGAAGCTGTTGTAACTAGGACTATTAGTGACTTTAAAAAGTATCACCTGAGCTTAGACCGTATACAGATGTCACAAGGTCAAATTTCAGCACTCCACCTCAGAAAGGTTGTTGACCCCGATCTAGATCTTGGTGTCCAACACTTTAGCCACTAGCCACACGTGGATATTTGGCCCTTTGAGTGTGACTAGTTGGCTTGAACAATAAATATATTTTCAGAATAACGTGGCTTGTTTGCTGTAGTGGCTAGTGCTTCAGTACTTGTAGCACACCATGGATCTAGATGGTGCTTGGTCCTTCCATGAGAGCAGGGGACAGGACTTGATGACCTCTCGAGTTCCCTTCCAGTTCTAGTATTCTATGATTCATGGCTTCTGGAATGACAGGAAATGAAAGAGGGGAATAAAAATCATAGGAGGGAGACTTTTTAAGGGAATGAATGCACCAATCTTTTTGTAAGCATGCCAGAGCCATTGGCTTGTCCTGCTGGTGTTGCTACGAAATAAGGACCAGGAACGCTGACAGCTTGTCCTCATTTCAAAATCCCAGAACTCACAAAGTTCTGTCCTAGAGCTCTGTGATCACGAGTGAACAGCTGTTTCCTATCTGATAGAGGCTTTTGACTAGACTCAAACTGTAGCCAGTGGAAAATGGCCTCTCCAAGCCACTCCTCATCTTCTCTTGTTGGCTTGTTGCAGAGGAGTTCGGCAGTGTTAGGAGTCGGTAGGTGTTTCTTAGTTTCATACAACGTTGTGTTTTAGAAACCTGGCTGTGCGAGCTGGAATTCTTGCCACCTGTAGTCAGACTGGTCTCTGGGTCCCAAGCAACATCCCAGAAGGACTGAACAATATATATTCTGGCAAACAAGGCTGCAGGGGACACAGTCCCAGCATAATGGCATTCTGCTTTCTGTGCCTTAAGCACAGAACAGATTCCTCTTTTTAGTAATCATGTAAGAATCAATATGAGACCAAGTGCACTGGGTACAGCCTGCAGGCAGTAAGGCCCAATAGCGGCATGAATTGTGGGTGGGGAGAGGGAGATGAGAACCTACTCCCCAGCTTCTCTGAGCACCAACAGGAGAGCAGGGCAAAATCAGACTCTAAAACTCCTTTGAGAGCCGGGGTGAGGGACCCTGCTAACAAGCTTGCTGGCCCATGGCAGGATGACGAGAACCCCTGAACATTTTTCACCTATGCTAGTTTTGATAGTAAGTGCTGGTTGGGATGTCATGTTGTTCCACCTTGGAACAACACGAAGGAGAACTTCAAAGTGTGCATTAACCAGGTATCCCAAGGGCCACTCTCCAGGCTGCTGGGGAGGAGCCAGGAGGCCTAGGACCGAGCAATTTGAAAGCACTGGCTCAGGGAGGCACAGCATGGTCTGGGCACTGCTGAGGGCTGGATACCCCTAGCTCACCCCTTCTATCCAAGGGCTCACCCCTTCCAGGGGACCTCAGAATCTACACCTGCCACCCAATTGCCTAGAGCTAGGCAAAGTCTGTTACCAGCCCTGGCCATCTTGCTCCTTACAGGCAAAAAGGGCTCTCCATTATTCCTCTCCCCCAGCCACATCCTCGTCTGTCACCAGCTTCCCTGCTGACTTGTCAGGTCCAGTCATGGCCCTTCAGTTTTAATTTGGAACGGAATTTGGGAATGTGCAGCTCAGAAGCCGTCTGGATGCAAGAATCACCAAGCATGCGTTTTGTGTGTGTGTATTTCTTTTAAAAATAGGAGTGATGTCTACATATGCAATGTGTGTTCGTTATGATGGGATCGAAGTGGATGATTCACACTGTGATGCCATGACCCGCCCTGAACCTGTCCATGAGTTCTGTGCTGGAAGAGAATGCCAGCCAAGGTACTAACTCACAAAGGCGTTCTTCACGCGGTCATACGCGTTGTGTTCTTTAGAGTTATTTGGAGCTGGTGGGGGTTTCCTACTCGGCACTAAGGTGACCTATCTCCACTCAGAGGACAAGGGTTTAAAAAAACAACCAAACAAATGAAATCTAAACGCGGATGGGCCAAGCCACCCGGCTGAGAACCCTTCCAAAGGCCTTGAGATGGCTGATTCTGGGATTTGGTGTAACCCATCTCTATTTACAACGGCTATCTCCTCACCAGGCCAGCAGAAGGGGGAGAGGGAGAACTCACTGGCCAGCAGTTTTCCCTCTAATTTTTTTCCATCCTTGGGCAGAATAAATTTTGTTATGTGCACCAAGGTATGTGTGGATGTGCACCAACAATAGAAACCAATGCTGGTGTCTGTTGGTGCTCTGATAAGCAGCAGGATGGCACCTTAATCTCTCCTGGGTGGCTGCCCAAGTGCTCAGCTTACAGGGAAACCTGGCCAGAGTGGATTAATCACAGGTTGAAGTGTGCTTTGTTGATCCTTGGCATGTTTGCATTTGTGAGGGGTGGGACAGCCCTCCTGGGCCTGAGTTCTTGCCTCTGTGGAGAGATGGTGGAAAGTCTGGGACGTCAGAGCTCTTGGGAACACTCTAAGGGCCTTGCCTGTGAGGCTTTGTCTACAGCAGAGAGTTTAAAGTGAAGCCACAGCAGCAGTTTGGCCATGGCAGGAGGACTAGGAGAGGGCTCTCCCAGCCCTCTAGGTAACCCACCTCCACGAGAGATTTAGTTAATTGCTCACGGCTCCCAGCACTGTTTACACTGGCACCAGCCCAACTCTGTGCTCCTGGAAGGGTGGAGCTAAGGGTGGCAGGGGCAGGGCCTAGGGCCATCAGCCCTTAGTGTTCTCCAGACTGTGGCGCTTCCTTACGCTCAGAGCTGCGCGGAGTGGTGTAGCAGTGCTGCCACGGCACTTCAGAGGGGCCTGGTACCCTATGCCACTTTAAAATGCCAGGACCTGGGGATACAGCCCCCTTTGCTTCAGCCTGTCAGTGGGCCTGACTGGAACCTTACAGTGCTGTGCTTGCTGCAGTCACGGAAGGGGTTTTTTTTTAAACCCACCTTGAGCCAGAAAGTAAAGTGCCAGTGTAGACTTAGCCTAAGAGGAGGAGGCTTCCCACTCCCTTTCACCCTGCTATATTTTGTCCAGCCATGACTCCTGTGGCAGGAACTGGTCTTGCTCCCAAGCCATAGCTGCTGTTAATGTACACATTAAACATCCATAATCCAGCATGATTTTAGGTAGCCAGAAGACCACTTACGGGTGTGGCCAAGTTTCCTGTGGCTCCATAAAGTTTTTTTCCAGCCACCAGTCCTGCTCTCAGTGTCCTGTGCTGTTGTTTAGCTGTAATTTACCCCTAAATGTCATCTAAGAGCCCAGTAGGCAGTGGGAGTGTTGGTCATGTGCTAGGCAATAAAGACCTCCTGTGGTCCAGCAAATTCTCTCATCTGGCACCGGTCAGGTCCTGAGGATGCGGGACAACAGAGGTTCAGCCTGTAGAACCTAGACTCTCCATTCTTGTCAGGGGAAGATGAACTGGCCAGTAAGTGTTACTCTCCCAAGCTTTGCTAACATCCGCAATCATGTAAATGCACAATGAGAGACAGCAGCATTCCATTCAAATGAGAGCCTGGGGTTTGAGTCTTCAAACTCCAGGAAAGGTCAGACTCTCACTCCGTTTTGGATTGAACTACATGGTTTGGATCAGCCTCTGCAAAGGAACCCCAAATCCAAAGATTTTTCCATTTGGGGGACACTAAGAGTCCGATGCAGGTTCAAATTTCATGGCTTAGGCCCACCTCCGATTAATTTTTGAAGGTTTTTTTTCTTGTCTGGTTTCTCTAGAAATGTAAGTGATGGGTGGGATAGGAACAGTGCCTGCCAAAGGGGAAAAGGATGAAAAGAGGCAGGGTAAGGAGTGTTATTCATTCTAATGTAGGTGGCAAGTAGTGAAAAGAAGCCAAATTGTATGATGCGTGTTCTGTAATAGCTCCCTGTTAATGAAATATCATAAAAGTGGGTTAGAGCAGTGGTCTGCATAAAACACGCAAACACATGAAATGTGGAAGTGGAGCAATTTGGCAACTGCTGCTGGGTGTTTGTATTGGGTTGGGCAGGTGAGTGTTTGAACGCGTGGTCATACATTGCCCAGTTACATTCACCCACCACACTGGGCCCAAGTCTGGCTAAACTGTTGAGCGTCTCTGAGTGCGAGTGGTACTGCTAAGTGTGCAGAGTCTTTCCAAAGGTGTCCTGCTTAAGGCGCCCAAATCCTTATTTGCATCCTGACCCCTGGAGTGTGTACCAAGCATGGTGACCTTTTTGCTGGGAGACATCACTGCACTAGATCCATTTTGCTTGAGATTTTCAGATGTGCCACCCCTATTGGAAGTCAAAACTTTTGGCCACCCTATCTATAGTTATATAAAAGCAGGAGTAAAAACACCTCTGGGCTCAGCCTAGGTAATTGCTTATGTGATGAAAGAGGTTGAGGGAGCAGATGGAGAATTCTTGACCTTGAGGGATAATGGTGTGTGTGTTTCACAACAGCATGCGACTTCCTGATTGCCTTCCTGACCCCCCACCCCTGGCCCTGGGGATCATGAACCATCCTTTGAAAACTGCTGCTCAAGAGCCACTTATGTTCCCCTCATTTTCCTAGTGGGTAGATCTTTACGTTCAAAGCATGTTTCATCCAAATATCTGCAGCATCATAGCTGCACGATACTCATTGCTTGATTTGGCCCTGTTTTACGAATGTGTTTCTATAACCAGGCTACCTAGGCACTGGTTTCTGAAGTCAGTGGAGTTAAAATGGGGGTAAATGTGGTGCATCGGGCCTCCTGTTCTAAAAACCCTAAATGTACTCTCTAGTATTGGATAAGGGAGCACTTAACTTGGCAGCTCTTCTAACTGTACCCCAGGGGAAAATAAAAGGGTTCACTCTTTGGCCATTCTGTGACATCCCTACCTCCTGTTGAGTTTAATGGTGAGCTGTGTGATTGGTTTATTTCTCCTGCTTCAGACAATTCTAAAGGTATGTTTTTGCAATGTGGGGTGATGATTTGTGCTTTCAAAGGCAGGGGGTGTGACATCAGTACCCAGCCTAGGAGGACAATGCCCATGCCTGCACCGGTCAACAACAGTAATGCATTTGTCTTCAAACTGCTGAGCCTGCCACGGGTGTGGAAAGTTGTTGTGGACGTATATCTTTTTAGGCTAGGCTCAGACCACGGCAGTTATCTTCTCATGGGTCTACCTGGCTCTCTGAAGGTTTTGTTCTAGTGTTTGTTGTGGTGGTGTCCATGCGTCTTACAGTCCCTGCGAACTCAGGTCTCCAGGGTGAAATGTCAAGCAGTCCTGCGGTCCCTAGGGACTAACAAATTTATAAGGTGGGTAAAACCCATGACAGAAAAAGAAAGAGAAAGAAAAAAAGATTAAATATTAGTAGACTGATGCACAACACCACCTAATCTTACCTTGTATGGCTGTAGCTGAAACATTTACAGCCCTGTTCAGGCCCACTGAAGGGGGATGAGAAATGGGGCAGTTGCCCCAGGGCCTGGCATTTCAAAAGGGCCTGGACCGCTGGCTGACCCTTTGAAGTGCTGCGGCAGCGCTGCATGGCTGCAGGGGAGCTCAGTGCTGCAATCTGAGTGGAGCTAAGGGCTAACTGCACTAGGCCCCGCCCCTTCCACCCTTGGCCCCACCCCTTCTGAGAGCGTGGAACTAGTCCCCCCCCCCCACACCTTGCCCTAGGGCCTGTGGTGGCTGTTGGACTCACAGGCCTTGTTACAGAATGTGCCCATGACAACAATTTCCATATGAAAATGATCATTTACAGGGTCACTGGCAGCCTTGAAGAACCATGCCTGAGCTGCAATGACCTCCACCGAACACCGTTTTCCTAATCCGCTGTTCAGCTCAGACCTGCTGCAGCTCTCCCATTCTGAATGCACACACTCCCGTCAGAATCTCCCTCGCTTCCTTGCAGGTGGGAGACGAGCAGCTGGAGCGAGTGTTCCCGCACCTGCGGAGAAGGGTACCAGTTTCGCATCGTCCGATGCTGGAAGATGATATCTCCGGGTTTCGACAGCTCTGTCTACAGTGACCTGTGCGAATCTGCTGATATCACCCGGCCAGATGAACGCAAAATCTGCAAGAACCCAGCGTGTGGGCCTCAGTGGGAGATGTCCGAGTGGTCTGAGGTAAACCCCCAGAAAAGAGTCGGCCGCTTGTGCAGAGAAAGCAGGCAACGGTGATTGGGATCAACCCCCACGTGCCAGGTGCCTCCTTACGAAGTTCTCTTGGCTGTGATTCCAGATCCCAGACATCAGGGGATGCAGGTTTTAAAATTATGCAAATCCAGAAGATGTGAATCCAATGATTTCTACGCAGGCCACGACTATTTTTGCATTGTTCTTCAGACCCATCCCTGGTGTGGCCTGGCTGATGCTAGCAAGGGCATTACTGTAGACAGGCCTGCTGACGGGAGAGAGTTGGGACACAAAGGGCACAGTTGCAATGGGGACCAGCCTTTGAAAGGGACCCAGTGTTCCGGCTGCTGTTGCTGCTACTTTGGGGCAGCTCCGAGCCCCTTTGAAGTGTCACAGCAGCACCTCTCTACATGGCTATGAGAAGCAGAGAAAGCCCTGTGTCTCTGACTGCCTTATGCCACACCCCTTCTGCCCTTGGTCCCGCCCCTTTCAACATTTTGGAACCAGGCCCCCCACCCACCTTGCCCCAGGCCTGTGGTGGTTGACAGCCCACTGGCTGTAGACCAGCTGTGGGTGTTTTAACTACTGGGTCATTTAGACCTGTCCACCATGCCTTGGAATGAGGCCAGGATGCAGGTGGGACCATGGGGTTAAGGTGTTTTCGTGGTGCTTCTCTGCACCTTGCCGGACATGGCTTATGTTTGTAGTACCCAGAGACACTGAGAACTCATGCTAGGGTGAGTGAAGTCTCTGCTCTACAGCCTTGGCTGAGGGCCTGCAGGCCTTTAGCTCAGGCAGTAGAGCACAGGGCTTTAGTCCCTATAATTGCAGGGTCAATCCCTGGTGCTGGCAACCTGTGTCTGTCAGTGTTATGTGTTAATCCCCACCAGACCTCCTCTAGGTCCCCAGTAGAGATGATTTTGCCCCTCCTTTACAAACGTCTAACTGGAGAGGGCCTGAGATCAGATCTCCTGTCTTGGGAACCTTCTGAACTCTGGAGAAGTTTGGATCAAGCCTGAGCTCATCTCTGGTCCTAGCGAGGTTTTGGGATTTTGAGTCTGGTTCCTAGACAAGAAGACTTTTCTCCCAAAGGAATCTTGTTCAGCTGTACAGCAGCTGGGGGATCTAGACCCTTTCTTTGTCACTTCTATGTAAAAGCCTTTGCAACAATTCAGAGCTGTTCTGGAATGTTTTTAGCCATGAAGTCATTCTCAAGATAGGTCAGTCACTTGGGCTTCAAAGCTTCTTTTCTCTCCTCCAATAAGGATCTTCTGAATTCATTTACAACCACTCCATCCTGGTGTGTGCCAGAGTGTATCTGCCAGCATTCGAGGATTTAGCTTTCTAACATAAAACCCTTTAAATGATAAAACCAGTGCTCTTTCTTTGGCTGTCCAGGGCCAGATTTTGATCTTCATTCACTTCAGTGAAGTTGTTATGGATTTACACCTGAGTAATAGAGACAAGCTTTAGTATGGCTTTTCAATAAAAGTGTAAAACTCGCATGTAGGAGTGCAGTCCTGCTCACACACATTGATGGAAAATTATCTTTTTTTTGGGGGGAAAAAAAATCTTGAAGTTCAGTCCTTGTCCATCTGCACAGGAGGGAAAAACACCAAAGCCAAATTGCTCAAGGATCTTAAGGAAACAGAGTTTTGCCTTCCAGTTCAGACAGCTGATCAGTTAGTCAAACATCCTGCTTTGCTTGGGGGCTGGTAACTCCTGTGCCAGAAAATGTCAAAACAAACCCATAACACAACTGGTCCGTGTTGCTGCACGTGGGGAGGTGAATAATTTCCTTCCTGACCACGGGCTGATTAGTTTTTTCTTTGAAGTGCAAGTTTTGGCTTTTCATATATATGTATTATTGCTCACAAGTGAATCCAACTCCCTTTCTTAGCAAGAGCAAGTATAAATTGAAGTAAAGTCTCCACTGGTGCAAACGGTCCCAGATCCACTGACTTCAATGATGCTGCATCAGTTTTCACCAGCAGATATGACATGACCCCTTTTCTTCCAGGAGACACGTGCAATGCCTGTTGCTGGTATTTTAAAGGCATTCTTTACGCTGAGTGCCAGTGTGAAGTAGCCTTTTCTCTGTAGTGCTCCATATTGGAAAAATGTGGTGGTCTCTTTTATTTTGTTTTGACTTTTCAGGAGAGAGAAGCTCACTGGGCATGTGCTAACGCTGGAGTTTGACCAGCTTAGCAAATTGAAGTGGCATGTGGCTCAGAATTCCAGCTACTCCTCTGGCATGTCTTGGGGACAGATTGCTGAGCCGTCTCCCAGAGCAGTTCTGCAGCCAGCAGCAAGGCTAAACTAATTTGGATCTGAATCTGAAGCAGGGTGCCAAATTGGCTTGAAATAGATGGATAGAGTGTATGGGGATGGATAGATAGATACATAAGTATGCTTCAGAACTGTCTGGCCACCATGGCAGTAGAGCAAGAGGAGAGGGCAGACCTGCACTTCTCGGGTGAGTGTCTTGCACAGGGCTGCCTTAGGGAAAATGATACCCTGGGCAAATTTGCATTCTGGTGCCCCTGGCCCCCGTGGTTGTGGTGCCCCCTATTACCCAGGTCCCCTGTGAGCTCCCTAGGCTCCCCACAGTCCCCTGCCCTGAAATTCCTGCATTTTCTTCCCTGCACTATGCTCCCTTGGTCCCTAATATCTGCACCTCCCTCCCTCCTGTGCCGTAACCCCTGCACTGTGCCCCTTCACTCCGACCCCTTGCTTCTCCTGCATCTCCTTCCTGCAGCCTTGTGGGGAAACTGTCCCACCTGGTTGCACAAAGCAGTTGGCATTGCTGCTCACCCCTACAGCGGACGACTGCTCCTTCACCTCAGGCAGCCCAGGGGTGCACAGGGAAAGGGAGGAGAACACAGCTGTTGCTGCCTCAGCAGAGCCAGGTGGGGAAGCGACCTGAGTGTAGGGCTGTATACTGGGGGGACAATAACCCAGCCACTTCGCTCCCTTGGTGATGTTTAGCATGGGGCCAGGATTAGGTGACCAGCTGTCGGAGCACTCTGTGTCCCAGGGGCAGGGGACATGCCGCACCCCACCCTGCCTGTGCTTAGTGAGAAACAGTATGATGGACACCCACCATGGGCCCAAGGGCAAAGCTGGACAGGAACCTGGCTCTGGCCCCTGGGAGGGGCGGGGCCAATGGTAGAAGGGGTGTGGTCAAGAGTGGTAGGGGCGGGGCAGAGGCAGTCAGTCCTTAGTGCTGCTCAGTTCCTAGTGATGGCCCCTTCACCAGCTGTAGCGCCACTGCAGCCGTTCAACAGGGCCCAGAGCTCTGGCCACTGCCACGGTAGCAGCGGCATCCCACCAGAGGTCTGGGACCCTTTGAAAGGCCAGGTCCATGTGCAACTGTCCCCCTGCCGTCCCCAGTGGGTGGGCTGGCAAGAAGGCAGGATGTAACCCACACTGTACGTCAGACTCGTCCGTGGATGCAGCGTGGGCTTGTTTTTGCTCTGTGATATTTTACAAGCCAGATAATACAAGAGGCCAACATGGATCACACCTTAAACCAGATGCCTTGGCTGCTGCTGGGGCGACATGTACCTTCCCCTCGTCAGGAGGGTGAGAGCACAAAACAGCTGCGTTGCATGGCAGGGGCTGTGCCCGGGTTGCGCTGACTCTGTCCCGTTTCACTCTGTGCCCCTCTAGTGCACAGCCAGGTGCGGCGAGAGGAGCGTGGTGACCAGGGACATCCGGTGCTCAGAAGACGAGAAACTGTGCGATGTGAACACCAAGCCACTGGCCGAGAAGAACTGCACCGGGCCCCCCTGCGACCGGCAGTGGACCGTGTCTGACTGGGGACCGGTGAGTGCCCTCGGGGGCAGGGGAGGAGAGGGATCGTAGTCCAACGATTGTATCAGCTGTTTGAGGGGGAGAAGGAAGCTATTATCAGCCGTGCTCCATTACGTCGTTTACCGTCTGCAGGCAAATTCTGCTTTCAGCTGTGCAGCCAGGCCTGGGGAGTTCAGAGAGGCTGCAAGGGGACAGCCTTTGGCTCAGACAGGCAGAAGGGAGGAGTTCCCCCTTTCTTCCCCTGGGTTCTCTTACCAGTGCAGCCAGAGACCTCCTGGCAGACCCTGGGCTAGTCATCAGCAGTGACCGCAGGGCGTGAACTTGCCTTCTGGGCCTCTTTCCCTGGCTGCTCGTGCCGTCTGGGCTCCCAAGCACTTTACAAGGCCTCGGGCATCAGTAGCTGCATTTTACAGCCGAGGAACCAAAGGTGGCAAAACTGAACATAGACTCCGGTCTCCTGAGCCCTACTCCTCTCATGTACCCACTAGCTGTGCTGCCTCACACCAGTAATATGCCGCCTGTGTAACCTTTCCTGACCAGAGTGCTGGGAGAATTAACCTGTGGTGATTACTTAAGGCCAATGCACCTGGGTCGTCGGCAGGAGGGACTGAACCTTTAACTCACTTAGGGGCTAAAGCCCTGTGCTCTGCCACGTGAGCTAAAGGCCAGCTGGGTCTCCACCAAGGCCGCAGAGCAGGGACTTCACTCTCCCTAGCACATGGGCTCAGTACCTCTGGGGTTACAATTATAAGGCACTTTCCACTGAAATACTGCTTGCGCTGCTGCCCTCTGGCTGGAGAGGAAAAACCTCCCTACTCGGGGGACAGCTACGCTTACCAGAAGAGACACAGGGCTGAGGCTGCACAGGTGCCATCCTCTTCGTGGGGCAGGGGATGGAGCCCTGAGTGTGGGGACACCCCCCCCCCCAAACATAGGGCACCAACTGGGCAGCAAGCCCCATCGCTGTTGGGGGGCTTCCCTCACTCTCCTCCACCTGAGTAGCAAGGGCCTGGGGCTGTCCCCTGTGACTGGCAATACCCCCGCACAAGCCAGGGACTATCTGGATTGGACTGTGTTTACACTGGAGCTGCTACCTCACCTCTGCTTCTGGGGGGAGCATCAGGAACCCTGTTCCCAGGCGGGGGTGCTGGGGGTCACTGGGGCGGGTATGAACATACACGAGAGTAATATAGAGGAGCTAATGTATTTCTAGGTTTGCTTGCATTTGAGTTGCACTGGGAGAGGGGGTGGGAGGTCAGGCAAGGGGACCTGCAGGGGGTAAGTGGAGGGGGGCACACAAAAGGGGGGGGGCAGAAAGATGCAGCAATCATCCACCTCCCCCCAAGACTTACGCGAGCAAACGGCTGAACTTTCTGTCACTTTTTTCCCCTCCTTCCATGGCTGGAAATACCCCACTAAATGAAGTCACCAGGGCTCCACTGTTGCCTGTGGTCCTAGGGAAGTTAACGGGGGACTTTCTCCTGTCAACCTTCCGCTGTGGGGGTGAGTCAATCAATTGATTTCCGATCCGTCGACTCCAGCTACGCAATTCATGTAGCTGGAGGTGCGTATCTTAAATGGGTTTTTCTTCGTGGTATAAACCTGGCCTCAGTGACTGAGCAGCCTGTCCCTGGAAGTGCTTCCCCTGGGCCCAGCAGGCCCCCCCAGAGCAGGAAGGGGTGAGAGGAGGACACATGCAGTGTTTTAACAGCACAGACACCAGCAGTGAGCCCGAGAGCTGTATCTCCCTGCTGTGCAGCACACGGTGGAATCTTAGCGGTGCAACTCCAAATGTAGTCGTGGCCCGTGCAGTGAGATACTAGTGCAGGGGTGGCCAACCCCTGGCTCTTGAGCTGCATGTGGCTCTTTGAGGAATTAAATGTGGCTCCTTCTTGGAGCCACATGCTGGGAGTGCTGTATACCACTCTGCGCGTGCTCCCCAGTGCTAGGTGGGAGAAGCACATGGCGGTAGTGGCAGTGGCAGTGGCAGTGACAGCTCTGGTGAGTTGCTGGCATCAAGTTTGAGGATGGGGAGAGCATTGGGTTAGGGCAGGGAGGCTGGGGGTGCCTGGCTGTGGGGGAGGGATGGGGGATTGGGTTATAGTGGGGAGCTGGGGTTGTCTGGCTCTGGAGGGGGCAGGATTGAGCCCCATATTATCTATCTCTCTAATCTATCAAAATAAATATGGAATACACGGCTCTTTGCACTCTGTCCACGTGGCTCTTAGTCTGGATGGGTACCCCTGTACCAGTGAATAAAATTCACAAGCACTGAGAAGTGCTGTGAAAGCTTTTTGGGAAATCCTGGGGCTGCTGCAAATCTTCTCACCATCAGAAAACTCACAGTTAAGATGACCTGGGGATTAGATTAGAACTTGTTCGAGTTCAGCGATTCAGAGACTTTCAGCCTCCCAGTATCGCCCTCCTCTCTGGCCTGAGCCCAATACCAGCTGCAGAATTCTTGCACCTTCTCTGTGAGCCGGTCCTGGCGCCGGAGATGAAGAATGAGTGGGGTGGTGAATACAGCTCTCTCTCATCAGAGGCCTCCAGCTCAAATTTTGCTGTACTCAAATGGTTTGTTTCACCCTTGGGCCCTCCTGGTTTGGAAAGAGAGAACCCAGGAGTCTGGTGTGTCAGTGGAGGTCCCAAGGCCAAGAGATTGGCCCACACTCCCAGCCTCTTCCTGCCTTTGTTAGGTCCATGCTTCTGAACGATTTCCAGCTCTGTTGAAGCCTTTATTTACAACACTTCCCACTAACTGCAGCTACTTTGACACCTGCTCTTACCAGCTGCTGTTCAGAGCAGGAGAGACAGACGGGCTTGGAGCAGCATGGAGAGGGTGGAGAACGCTATCCATCTCCCTGTCCCACAGTGTCTTGCTTGAATAAACAGCTGAGTGGCTCTGCTCCAAAAAAACAAAGGAATTTATGATCACTTTTGCAGATTCTAGCTCCTAGGGAGCAGACGGTTTGACCGGTCCCTGAAATGTGCCAAATATACCAAACTAGCAACCCACACATGAAAATCAGCATCCCCCCAACCCCCCAAGAAGCTGCTTCGGGTGATTTTTGTCATGGAAGCCCCTCGCTATGAACAGGTCCCCGCTGCTACTGCCTCTCTTGCTGTATCCTTCCCTCTCTGAATGGGCAGCACACAAGAGCAAAGGATTTATTCAGGGAGGTCAGGCTCCTTTTCCTGCAGACGTGGGTCCAAATTCTAGCCTGTGTTCCCCAAGGGGCCCCCTACTGACCAGGTAATGGAGCACAGAACTCAGCCCTGGGAGATGTACCTAAAAGGGTGTTACAAAGATGAAGGAGAAAAATTATTCTCCTAACTGTCAGGGTGGTTAAATACTGGAATAAATTGGCTAGGGTGGTTGTGGAATCTCCGTCATTTTAAAGAGCAGGTTTGACAGACACCTGTCAGGGATGAGCTAGATGGTGACTGGTCCTGCCATGTGGGCAGGGAACTGGACTCAATGACCTCTCGAGGCCCCTTCCAGTTCTAGTGCTCTATGATCCTATGAACCCGTGTGTGTTTCCCATTGTTTTTCAGTTTGGGCAAACCTATCTCAGCCTATTGGATTCTGCACCCTATTGTTCACCCTGTGTGATTGGTTGGTACCTAAGTCACATGGTGTTGTTTCTACTGTCCCGTTAGCTGACTCAGAAACCTGCTGAGTCCTTTGCAGATGGCAGATGCTCTCGATGTGCAATTGTATGCAGACATGCATTTGCAGCCATGGCCCCATTCTGCTGACCAAAAACCAGCCTGGAGTGATGGTCAATCAAAAGACGTGCAGGTATCATCAAAGAGAATTAGCCATTTTCAGTCCAATCAATATTTTTTGTCCTTTGGGTCATGTTCACCTTGGGAATATCCAGTCAGGCAAAGCGTCTAGAAGTGCTTTTGTAGTAATAATCTCCCGTTCTTCTCTCCCAAATAATTGCCTTTTTGTCTTTTGAAACGCCGTCGTGAGCAATGTCTATCTTGCATCGTCTAGTGAGTTGGCTGTGCTCCCCCGCTCTCTGTGTCTGTCACATCGTAGTGAGATCTGTCTAGCTCTGAGCTGAAATCTATTGTTTTGGGTTCTGCTTCAATGCTAACTAAAAGGGGAATTCATGCGGGAGGGGGTTGGAGGAAGAGGAGCAACTTTACTGCTGTTACTTTTGATTGTTCTTTTGCACAGACCAAGTGGGAAAGGATTATTTCCCTACACCCCAGGCTGGGCTCTTGGGCTTGTCTACACAGGGGCTACAGTTACACTACAGTGCTCTGTCAACAGAAGTCACTATCGGAAGAGATTTCCTGACAAAACTTCTGTTGACAGAGTGCGGCCACACACAAAAGCCGATCGGGAGAGCGCTCCGCTCTGTCAACAGAGCAGCCGGACTGCCCAGCCACTCTCTGAACAAAACAGGCACCTGGAAGCACAGCAGACAGGGATTCCCATTGACCTA
Source organism: Carettochelys insculpta (assembly GCF_033958435.1). Classification (NCBI taxonomy): domain Eukaryota; kingdom Metazoa; phylum Chordata; order Testudines; family Carettochelyidae; genus Carettochelys; species Carettochelys insculpta. The sequence continues at coordinate 16,358,012 of NC_134157.1, forward strand.
GATGCCTTGTCTGATGACAAAAATCCCCGCAGGGCATCCAGACGCTTGTTCTGTTGACAGAAACTGTGGATGAAAGTGGCAGAGAGGCAGAACGGTCGGTGAACACACCGGGTTTTGTTGAGATACGGTCGACAAATCCCATTTTATGTGTGGAAACCCTGCCCCCCCCACCGACTAGTTTTATTGACAAAACCAGGGTTTTGCCGGCAAACTCACCAGTGTAACCATAGCCTGGGTTTGTTTTTTTTTTTGCAGGAAAATCCCTTTTTTCCTGGTGGGGGAGACCCCAAACCCTTGCGTCCATACTGCAAAGCTTGCTATTCTGGAGTAACAGAGCATTTAACTTGAAATAGTAACTCCACCCAAATGAACGACTTTTGTTGACCCCCCCCCCACCCTTTTCAGTTTCAAAATGGACTCAGTGTGTACTAAGCAGAGGTAATTATGACTTAATTGGCCTCCAGGGAGGCATCCCAGCATTGTTCTTATTTCAAAATTGGGCTCTCTCGTGTGAAAAAAGGACAACTACAAAGTATTCCACTTAGGAAGGAATAATAAGTCTCACACGTACAGAATGGGAAGTGACTGTCTAGCAAAGAGTACTGCAGGGAGGGATCTAGGGGTGATAGTGGATCACAAGCTAAATATGAGCCAACAGGATGACGCTGTTACAGAAGAAGCAACCTGATTCTGGGATGCATTAACAGGAGTGTTGTGAGCAAGAAACCATTCTTCCACTCTGTGCTGATTAGGCCTCAGTTAGAATATTGTGTCCAGTTTTGGGTACCCCATTTCAAGAAAGATGTGGAGAAATTGGAGAAGGTCCAGAGAAGAGCAACAAGAATGATTAAAGGTCTAGAAACCATGAGCTATGAGGGAAGACTGAAAGAACTGAGCTTGTTTAGTTTAGAAAAGAGAAGATAGAGTGGACATGATAGTGGTTTTCAAGTACATAAAAGAATGTTACAAGGAGGAGGGAGAAATATTGTTCTCCTTGGCCTCTGAGGATAGGAGAAGAAACAATGAGCTTAAACTGCAACAAGGCAGGTTTGGGTTGGACATTAGGAAAAAGTTTCTAACTGCCAGGGTGGTTAAACACTGGAATAAATTGCCTGGGGAGGTTGTGGAATCTCCATCCTTGGAGGTATTTAAGAGCAGGTTAGAGAGACATTGATCAAGCATGGTCTAGACAGTGCTTGGTCCTGCTGTGAAGGCAGGGGACTGGATTTGATGACCTCTCGAGGTCCCTTCTCGTTCTAGTGTTCTATGGTTCTGTCTCAGTCACTTCTGGTTATAATCTTTGCTTGACATTGCCAAAGTTCCTGCAATTTAAAACAACCCTGCACCCTATCCCACAGAAAAGAAAGCCTTTCTTTAAGAAAAAAAAAAGTGTCATGTATTTGTGTCACATGAACCTTGTATCCAAGCTATTTTTACACTGATTTTGATTCATTGGCATTGTCTAAAAATAAGTGATCTCCCTGGCAACGGCTGTGCTCTGAGTTGCATCTCCTCAAAGAATTTCAACAAAAGAACACGGGAACTCTTGGTGTTTAAAATATAGCTCTAGACAATACCTGTGGGGCAATTTGTTTTCTTTTTTATTTTTTTTTCCCGATTTAAATACAGGGAATATATTTATAACCATTTACCTTATTTTTCCTAGTCTCTTTGAAAGCTGCCACCTGTTTCCTCAAATGAAGGCAGAACACTTTGCCTTCTGAATTCCCCTGGTGTCCTCTCTCCTGCCAGTGACTAGACATAAGAACATAAGAACATAAGAATGGCCATACTGGGTCAGACCAAAGGTCCATCCAGCCCAGCATCCCATCTGCCGACGGTGGCCAATGCCAGGTGCCCCAGAGAAGGAGAACAGAAGACAATGATCAAGTGATTTATCTCCTGCCATCCATCTCCTGCCCTTGTTCTGAAGGCTAGGGCACCATACTTTATCCCTGGCTAATAGCCATTTATGGACCTAACCTGCAAAAATTTATCAAGCTCCTTTTTAAACCCTAATAGAGTCCTGGCCTTCACAGCCTCCTCGAGCAAGGAGTTCCACAGGTTGACTGTGCGCTGTGTGAAGAAAAATTTCCTTTTATTAGTTTTGAACCTACTACCCATCAATTTCATTTGGTGTCCCCTAGTTCTTGTATTATGGGAAAAGGTAAATAATTTTTCTATATTCACTTTCTCCACACCATACATGATTTTATATACCTCTATCATATCGCCCCTCAATCGCCTCTTTTCCAAACTGAAAAGTCCCAGTCTCTCTAGCCTCTCCCCATATGGGACCCGTTCCAAGCCCCTAATCATCTTAGTCGCCCTTTTCTGAACCTTTTCTAATGCCAATATATCTTTTTTGAGGTGAGGAGACCACATCTGCACGCAGTACTCAAGATGTGGGCGTACCATAGTTTTATATAGGGGAAGTATGATATCTTTTGTCTTATTATCGATCCCTTTTTTAATAATTCCTAACATCCTATTTGCCTTACTAACTGCTGCTGCACACTGCGTGGATGTCTTCAGAGAACTATCCACTATAACTCCAAGATCCCTTTCCTGATCTGTCGTAGCTAAACTTGACCCCATCATGTAGTACATGTAATTTGGGTTATTTTTTCCAACATGCATTACCTTACACTTACCCACATTAAATTTCATTTGCCATTTTGCTGCCCAATCACTCAGTTTGCTGAGATCTTTTTGTAGTTCTTCACAATCCCTTTTGGTTTTGACTGTCCTGAACAACTTGGTGTCATCTGCAAACTTTGCCACCTCACTGCTTACCTCATTTTCTAGATCATTGATGAACAAGTTTGACATGAGTTTAGGGGTGACAAGAGTAGCTTCTCTGTGCTGCCTTGGCAACTTGGACCCTTATTTTGTGGCACATTTCTTCCTTGTTTCCTGACTTGTCCCATTATGTGTTGCTTAGTGAGCATGAGTGGCAACGTGTGTCCTCTCATGTGCATATAAATCTGTGGGACACCCATGTCTGGAATGCTGTGTACAGATGTGGTCCCCTCATCTCAAAAAAGGTATTTTGACATTGGAAAAAGTACAGAAAAGAGGTCAGGAATGGCTGCCCTATGAGGAGATATTAACATGAGTGGGACTTTTCAGCTTGGAAAAGAGGAGACTAACGGGTGATATGAGAGAGGTCTATAAAATCATGCCTGGTGTGGGGAAAGTGAACAAGGAGAAGTTATTTACTTGTTCCTATAACATCAGAACTAGGGTTCACCAAATCAAATTTATAGGTAGTAGGTTTAAAACTAAAAAAAGGAAGTATGTCTTTGCACAACACGCCGTCTATCTGTGGAACTCCTTGCCAGAGGACGGTGCGAAGACCAGGATTTTAACCGGGTTCAGAAAAGAACTCGAAGTTTTCATGGAGGATAGATCCGTCATTAGTCAGGATGAGTAGAAATGGTGTGCTTAGCCTCTGTTTGTCAGAAGCTGAGAACTGGTGACAGGGGATGGATCACTTGATGTTCATTCCCTCTGGGACACCTACAATTGACCACTGTCAGAATATAAGATACTGGGCTAGGTGAACCTTTGGTCTGACCCACTGTGGCCATTTTTATGTTCTTCTATGCCATCAATTTCCTTATATTTTAAAAATAAATGGCCATGGCCATAATATTTGGTGGCCCTTAATTAGTGGGCAGAAGTTGCTGCTTGGCTGAGATCCCCAGCAATTAGTGCCAGGGATTGCTTTTATAAGGTAGGATGATCTTCTGGTTAAGGCTCTGGGCTGGGACTCTGTGTCCAATAGCTGGCTTTGCCACAAACTGCCTGTGTGACCGCAGGTAAGCCACCTAAGCTCTCCAGCCAAGATTTTGTGGGATTTTTGGGTGCTCAACTTGAGTCACCTTAAAGGGCCACTGACTTTTGGGACATGCTAGGGGAATGAAGACTGCGGTTCTTTGTAGGCTTGGTCAGATGCCAGGGTTGGATCAGTTCCTTGTTAGCCTTGGGTAACTCATTCCAGATTGTTGGCTGATTTTGCCTGGTCCTAAATGAATGCACTCAGTGCCTGCCCCAAAGGACTTATACCTGAGGTCAGCTGGAGGATGCCGTTCAGACACACAGGAATCCTGTGCTGTCGAGAGGAGGGTCTGTGAAGCCGTGTGTTTGAAGAATCACTTGGGGAGGAGCTGGGACGCTCATAGGAATGTGGTGTGTTTGGACCCTCCCCTTACTCACCAGCCTATCTGCTCTTTTTGTTTCAGTGCAGCGGTAGCTGCGGGCAGGGGAGGATGATCCGACACGTGTACTGTAAAACCAGCGACGGCCGTGTGGTGCCAGAATCCCAGTGCAACCTGGAGACCAAGCCGCTTGCTATCCACCCCTGTGGGGACAAGAACTGCCCCGCCCACTGGTTGGCACAGGACTGGGAACGGGTAAGAGCTGACTCAGCTCAACCGACGAGTTCGCCCATCCCGTGCGTACATGGGTACGAGCCTTGTGAGGGAAGCGCTGAGGGGGTCTTACCTCTTGGGTCTGGTCCCCACTTTTGACCTGCTGTGGCTCACTTTTCCTGTCAGATCCTCATGCTCCCCAAGTGGGGATAACACTAGAGATCTCAAGTGCCCCCAACGGCCTCTGATTCCATCCCTTGCTCCCCACTGCTATTGGGGTGGGGCAGGGCCTCAGTGGGATCTGTCTGGATGTGTTGTCTTTCCTTGTGGTTGTGCAGCACAAGGGAAGAGCCTTCACATGGAGGCCAGGAGTGAGACCAGCCCAGGCTGGGAGCACACTGAGCTCCAAGCAGTCTGCCAAGGTCACAAGACAATGGCCACCTCACCAGCTCTCCGTTTAGCTCTCTCTGGCTTCTGTCCTTGGCAGTGTAACACCACATGTGGCCGGGGTGTGAAAAAGAGGATAGTGTTGTGTCTGGAGATCCTCAATGGGAAGATCAAAACCCGGAACCCCACCGACTGTGACGTCACCAAGAAACCCGTGGAAGAAACCACCTGCTTTGAGCGGCCTTGTTTCAAGTGGTATACGACTCCCTGGTCTGAGGTGAGGTGCAGTCTGGAGGAACTGGGAGTGATGAGGTCTCGGATGTTTTCTGAGGTGGTGGTAGAACAGGGGACTCATGAGCGGGAGGCAGTAGACAGGTCTACTAGGCAGAGAGCCAAGAGTCCTTGGTTCTCATCCCACCTCTGACACAGTTGCTAAGGCAGGCCATTTCCTTTGTCTGTGACTCAGTTTCCCTGACAGTAAAATGCGAGCAGCCGTACCTGCTCCCCTTCACCTGCAGTTAGGAAGCAGTAGCAAGTGCTCAGTCACCACAGTAAAATCATGGCTCATGGGCATCTCAGTGGGACCCGGTGGCTAACCTGATCGGGGGAAGAGACAACTGTTTTCTACAAGCAGGGGTGAGAGGGGATGGCTCCTCTGTTCTTTGTGAGGCAAGGACTCTCAAATGCTCACTCTGCTGATGGCCCAGTGGGTTTGATCACACACCTGCTAGGTTCATAGGACACTGTCCCCAAAATGCCCCTCAGGGTGCTACCTCCACCCTCTCTCTCTAAAGATGCAGGGGAGTGGGAGGTCCCATGCTGCGTTCCCTGTAAACTGAGCACTTGGGCGGTCACCCAGGAGAGATTCCGGTGTCACCCAGCTGATTAGCAGAGCACCCAGAGCTACCTACAGTGGACAGCTTGTGTTTCTATTGGTGGTGCACATAACAAAACTTATTCCGCCCTTTGATGTAAAAAATTAGAGGGTGCCCTGGTGCCATGCAAAACGGTTTGAATATGTGCACTGAGTGAAGGACACCTGCTCCTCAGCAGCGTGATCCTTGGAAAACTCGCCCCTCCTCTCCCAGTTGCAAAAGAACCAGGTCCTTTCCCTGCTCCACCAGGAAGGAGAACACACAGAGCTTGAAATGCCGTTAGGAAGAGGGAGCACAAAATGAACTGTTCCGGTGTTACTCACAGGGCCTTGCCAGCAATGGCTCAGCCAGAGAGGCGTGTCACAACTGCCAAGAGCTGATTAGCATGTGGCGAGGGCCACCATGACAGCTGTTCGCTGTTTTAGCTGCTCGGGTGAAGCACAGGCCCTGCCAGGATGTAATCGGCACTCACTGGGCTTTCAGAGAACAGCAAGGAAAGGGAGGGTTTGGGTTTGCGTTTGGGTTTCGGTTATGTTTTGCAATTGCTTGTGGGCGTGTGGCTTGGGCTGCAGGAGCAGCCATAGTATCTGTGTAATGGGGCCATGGAGAGGGGGAGATATGGGCTTTGAAGCCTCGGGTCGGCCCATGGCCTTTGGAGCAGTAAAACGCTTCCTGGTGTTTGCTCTGCCGATGGCTCAGTGGGTTAGACTAACGAAGATGGACCTGGTTAGATTTCATGTGCCTGGCACAGATGCTTGAAATCGAACTCTCTGGGGTCGGCAGTCAAACCTGTGCTCCTCACTATCCTCAACGAGAACGTTTTTCCTGTCCATCTCCCTCTGTGTAGATGGCCGGACAAATTGATTGCAGATAAGTCAGTTCTAGCTATGCAATTGCTGTAGAAAGAATTGCATATCTGCCATTGACTTAACTCCCTAGTGTAGACCAAGCCAGAGACAGGCAGTGCTCAGAGCAGCATTGGCTTTGTGTCACAGGCTTTTACGTATGCTGAGACACAGGCCGTATTTGGCCTGACATCTCCAAAGGGCTGGGAAATTGCATCTGGATGTTGCCCAGTGTGCTGTGCAGCTCCCCTTAGTACACCAGCTCCCCAGCATGAGGCCAGCCCTTTGCAGAGGGTCAAAGCAAGGCCTAGGGGCTGCTGATGTGGGATGAGAGCAGCACCTGGCTCTGCACCGTGGGGTGGGACGTGTGAAACCGTTGCACTGTGAAGGGACCACAGGATTTGTTGTGAAAGGGGAGTAGTTAGTCTCTGTGCACCTCAAAGCAGGGCTCATCGGTTTCTCATTGATGTTGTCGTGCATGGCCCTGGGTGACCTCTGCCAACAACGTCCATTTCGCTCTGTTCCCCAGTGCACCAAAACGTGCGGCCTTGGTGTGAGAATGCGAGATGTGAAGTGCTACCAGGGGACGGATATCGTCCGTGGCTGTGACCCGCTTGTGAAGCCTGTTGGTAAACAAACCTGTGACCTGCAGCCCTGCCCTACTGAGCCACCAGGTGAGAAGAAGGAATTTAGATCAGCCCTCCAAGGCAGGGTTTGGGGCTGTGTTTCCAGTGAAAGCCAATAAAGAACAGGGGTTAGACTAAGACCTTGTCTACATGGGGAAGTTTTACCATTTATACGGGTGTCGTTAAATCCATGTGGTTACACAAATTATGCTGGTATAAACGCTGTGTGGAGACAGTTTGCTATAAAAGTGGCATGGATTGGTCCAGCTTAAGTTGCCAAAAAAGGGGGCTTAAGTTAAACTGAAATAAGCCATTCTTGCACTACCTCCTTCTGGGGTGCTGGGCACCTGCTGCTCCACTCCTGTGACACTGTTCACAAGGGCAGAAATCTGGCCCACACTTTACCGCCTGTCATTGTTACACAATACTTGGTGCACATGTTATATGCCTTGTAGCTGCCCGTACCCCAGAGATGGTTGCTTGTCAGTGGCGGTGTCTGTGCATTGGTTGTGCAGTGATTTGGGACAGAGGCGTGTATCTTTATCCATAAGGCACACAAGCTACTGTCAGATGCAACAGAGGCAGTTTGGCTTATTGGACAGCTTGGTGATATTGGACAAGTCACAGCAACAATCGGTGCCTCAGTTTGCTTATCTGTAAAATGTGGATAATGATACTGACTTGTTAAGTCTACTTGTAAACCGTGCTCTCTACAGGATTTTTCTGTCTTTATCAATTTAATTTGGAGGAGGGTAGTTTTAGCTATTTTTGAGTGCTGGGTAGCTGTCCCAAAACTGGGAGCTTTCAAGGCTTTCTGTTTGTATATACACGTAGTACAGTTACAAACTCTCTGTTAAAGTGTCCTAGGGAACCTTCAGTGCAGCATCTACAAGCAACCAATTAATGTATAACACACACGCTTTAGAAATGACACGTTGGCACTCACACCTGGGGAAGATTACATTACTGCTGCCTGTAGAAAAGCCCATGGGTACAAGTTAGGGTGTGGGGACAGCCCTTTATAATCCAACTGCACTGGGAACAGGGACAGGTCAGCATGAACTGAGAAACCATTGCCAATGTTTTTCTGGTGTTTATTATCTAAATACCAGTATCCTCTTTCATAGCGGTTTATCAGTTAACTCAGAAGCCCTGGCGACATACGAGTAGTATTGGTCTACTGGATTTTTCCAACTGAGAAAAAATCTGCATTCAGCTCAGCAAAGGTGTAACATTGGCAGGTGCCCATGTCTGAATAAGCTGGCCCTTACACACACTCACCCTGCAGATGCCCATGTAAAGTCAAAGGGGTGTATTTCAAAGGAATAAAACTGTGGCCTGAAGCTAACTTCACAAGCTGACAGCTGGTAGCCTGTGTTGCTGTGAATTCCCACTAACCTCCTAGTAAGTTTCCGCAGTGCTGTTATTTTAATGACTTAGGTCTCTGGATGCCCTGGTGGGGTTTTTAAATATCTCATTATCAGAGTACGGCGTGGTGGCTCAAAGAACCTGTAGTTCTAATGCACTAATAGGCTTTGGGGCTAAAAATAGTCCTGCATCGAAAGCAGGAATCTGGTGTCATATCTAGGCTCTGTGCCTCTCGCTGCTATGGTCTTGCTGCATGATCTCTGATAACCCATCTGTGCTCCAGCTCCCCAGTCTGTCACCTGGGGAAAGTGATGCCTGCTCACCATTGGGAGGTTTGTAAGGCATGGGAGGTGTGGGGATGGAAGGCAGCATGGATGCGCAGAGCACTGCTAAAAACCCAGCAAACAAGGAGGGATGCCTGCGCATCAGCTAGTGCTTCCGTCAGTCTAAGACAGTGATGGGTCATGGCTGGTGTTCCCTGTAAGCTGAGCACTTGGGCGGCCGCCAGGAGAGATTCAGGTGCCGCCCAACTGTTTAGCAGAGTGCTCACAGTGTTTCTATTGGTGTGTTTCTATCAGTGGTGCACAGTCCTCCGTGCATGTAACAAAATTTATTCCACCCGTGCATGGAAAAAATTAGAGGGACCACTGGTCTTGCTTCCACTCAGCAACCTCATCATGGGAGGGGAGGTTCCCATTCATTTGTCCACTCTCCCACCTACTCCAGATCCCCGCAGCCCATTGCACTGAGAGCGAAGGTATGGTGAGCCTGGATGGGACTGGATTGGGTCTTCTCCTGCCAGTCAGCTGGTCCCACCCTCTGAATTTTTACCATCCTACTGTGCTCATGGTTATTTCAAATGTGTGTTTCGACCCGTTACTGTCTTTATGTTGTGTGTTTCTACAGCACCAGACACAGTAGGGTCTTGGGTGTAGAACCATAAAACCGCCCAGGAGACAAGGTGCTACTGAGCATGGGAAGAAACAAGCACAAACAATACAGGCTGTAAGTTTCTTCCTACTGTTGCCTCCCGACTTCACTCATCTGCATGCCCACATGTTTCTCTTCTCTAGATGACAGCTGTCAGGACCAAGCAGGAACGAACTGCGCCTTGGCAATCAAAGTGAATCTCTGCAGCCACTGGTATTACAGCAAAGCCTGCTGCAGGTCCTGCAGGGCTCCCCACTCCTAGTGGAGAGATTAGACTAATGACTTCAGCACTTGGAGACTGAAGGAATTAGGGGTAGACTTGTTATGAGCACCCAGCATTTGGCAGGAGATGTAACATACACTCCCGGGTTTGACTTTCACACCAGACCAGCCTTGTTCCGAGTTCAATGTGCTGCACGCTTGCGATGAGGAAGTTCTCTTCCACCACTGCAAATCTGCTCTCCTTGTTCCTCTCATTCCTTGTAACGGAGGGCAATGGCACCAACATTTTGTTTCGAAGCTCACCTGAAAGCTTCGTTACTACTGTATATTGGTAGCACGTGATTATCAAAATCTGTACATAGAATCTTGTATATTTGATTCAGTCTGATTCCAAATATTCACTTGTTTTAAAAGGTCTTGTCGTTCTTTTCTGTTATCTGCACGCATTTCAAACTGAGAACGTCCAAGAGACAACCATATGAAATTAAAGCACCATTATGTTTGCCTTAGCAGAGGACCCTAGAACCTCTTTCCGAATTCATCCCACAAGCCTGCTTGCTAGTCTTAATTTCCTTTATAATGGGTTGGGAGCGGAATTTCATTCATTACATGAGTTCAAGCCAAACCCTTTTGTAATATGTAGGTGTATACTTTTTCAGAGAATTTTATCTTATACTCAATCTTTAGTTTTATAGGCCTTATAAAAATCATAATGCTGACATAATGTATATAATAATGAACCATAACTGCACTTTATATCACAAAAAAGACGTGCTCTTTCTAATATATTTGTTTACAAACAGTGAACTTTATCCCTATAATCATTAATTTGTACTCGTATGTATAATGGAATAAAATTGTCATATTTATGGTGGTATCTAATTTTATTCTTGAGTTTTTCATGTATGGTTGTCCCTGGAGATTGGCACCAATGAAGCGGTATTGCATAGCAATCACTGTACATTGGACAAACCAGACCATCTGTGCACCAAAGGATGAATGGACAGAAATCAGACATCAGGAATTGGAACACATAGAAACCAACAGGGGAACACTTTAACCTCCTGGGACATTCAGAAATGGATTTAAAAGTAGCCATTCTTCCTTCAACAAAAGAATTGTACCACAAAATTATAGAGGGAGACATCTGAATTGGAATTCATTTACAAATTTGACACCTTTAACCTTGGCCTGAACAGAGATCTTAACTAGCTTATGCACTCCAAAGGCAATTTCTCCACCTTTGATATTCACAGGAATGGGACACATCCTACCTAACTTGCTTCATTTACTGGTCTGACTAGTGACAGGAAACCCTTTTATTTCCCTTCTCCCCCACCATATCAACTCTGGATTCTATTTTTCACTCCATTCATCTGAGGAAGTGTGTTTTAGCCACAAAAGCTCATGATCTAATCAATTTGTTAGCCCTAAGGTGCCACAGGACTGCTTGTAATTTGTGAAGAGTCACTTACTTTACTATGGGGTTGACCCAGTGAAGTCAATGAGCTCTAAACTCTTTGGGGCAGGGACTGTCTTTTTGTCCTCTGGTCACACAGCACCATTCTATGAGATAGGCATATCTCCATAGAGGAGGCGGGCTCTCCCAAGTAGCCATGTGTTGGTATCACTGGTGAAAACTCACACTGACATCAGAAGGGAACACTGGGACCAGTCCTGGGCACATCTCAAACCCCCTCCTCTGGAAGCCGATGTAATTTGCACAAGACAACATGGTTCCAAACACCACCCATCAAAAAATCGCTCTGAAATCATGGCAAAGAGTCATTTGTTTTTATTATTTATTTTTTTACCTCTGTGAGGCCAGAAGTCCTGTACAACAATTCACCATGTGAACGGAAGGGAAACAGATGACATTGTTGGTTTGTTTCAAAGCTCTACAGGAAAGGGGGGGAAAAAAGTGAGGAAAGATGAAGCTATAAGTACAGCCACAGGAAGTGCAGAGAATCGAAATTCGAGATGCATTTGAAACAAACTTAAGACTCATACAAAGGAAGAGACCCGTAGAAGCAGCCGCTGTTACATCAGATCACTTAGAGGACAGAACACCATTCCCAATAAGCATGTTTATAGCAAGGCTTTCCCGATTAAGAAATAAACCCAGTACAGTTAACTGGTTACAAACCAAGACAAACCACTGCCCCACCCCCCACCACCCAAGATTGTCTAAGCTATTACATTGAAAAGAGAAACATGTACTTTAAAAGGTCTCCCATGGAATTAAAAATGCTCAAGGTCAAAAATATAATTTCCAGGCAGGCTACATACAGGGGTTATAAACCGATGAGTCTGAAACAACCACTTTCCTCTCCACGATAAAGAAATCTTAACCAGAGCCTAGTGCCGAGATCAGCTGTCTATTTGCAGCTAGTCCATTCTCTGTAGCTGGATAAGTTGTTCTGTATGTACAGAGCAATACTGTTGGCCTGGCTAAGGTAGAGTGCCATTACAAAGGAGATGGTTCATAACAAAAACTGTATGCACCAACAAGCCCAGCCATGTGAGTGCGTCCAAGACAGAGTTGCGAAGGACCTTCCTTGCTCTGTTAAAGACATTGTAGATCTGTGATTTGACTGAATAAAATTATCCCTATTGTGCTTTAGCCCGGGAAGTGCCTTACTACATCAGTCGACCACCCTCTAAAACTTCCAGGGAATTGCATGTGAACGGATTCACAGCATCAAGAAGTGACAAGTCTGAGCCTAACTTGAGTGCATGCGTCTCCCAGCCCTTGCACATGAGCCTACTCAGCCCAGGGCATAAGACAGTGTTTAGACACTCATGGTGCTAGCCAAACAACCCTGCGGCAGGCATCATCCGACCTGATGAAAGCAATGGTGCAGCTTTCAGTTCTTTCAGCAAGCTTGACCCTGAAAACTCAGACAAGCCTGTTCCAGAGCAATCCTTGTGCAAAGCTGCATATGGCGAAGAGAATGGGAAACCAGCAAATCGCAGCCTCCACCCTGGCCAGCAGTGACTACACAGCAGGCCCTTTCTGGGCCGTGCATGGCCTTGGCGACTTGTGTTCCCTGTGGCCTGAGCATTTGGGTGGCCACCCATGACAGACTCAGGTGCTGCTCAGCTGATTAGCGGAGAGCCCACAGTGAGCAGCATGAGCTGCTATTGGTGGTGCACATCTCCATGTGCCTTGGTGCACATAACAAAAATCATTCTGCCCATGGATAGGAAAAAATGAGAGCAACCTGCTGGCTACCGCTGCAAATTAGCCAGGCTAGTTAGCCAAGTGATGTCCGTGATTTGTAACTGAGAACGTGACCGTTGCTGTGTGTTAAGTCTGAAATGTGCCAAATTTCCAGCGGGGGCGGGGTGGGAAAAGAGAATGTCATCTTCATTTTTGTTTAGCCCTCACTTTCCTAATTTAGATATAGTGTGTGGCATTATTGGGTTGTTTTTTTTTTTTTTTTGAGGCAGGGGGTAATCTTTATGAAAAGAAAACGTCTTGGTGCACTCTTCTCCCATTCCACAGAAATCTGGTAGCTCCTGCATAGTCTTTAAAAAAAAAAAAAAAACAACACAAAAAACTTTCCAGCAGAACGGAGGTGTGATACGGTTCAGCTCTGGAGGCCTCCACTAAAGGAAGAGACTTTACAAGTGTTGTGCGTCTTGCGCCTCAAGGCACATCCCTTCAGCACGCATGACCAAAAAGTGGGAGCCAGAGAACACTGGCATTGCAGAAAGCTCATGGCTCGTAGGATTTATTAATCAGTAAATTAAGATGAGCTAGAGCGACGGCACAAAACGACGCATGGCAAAGTCCTAGTTGGTCCTGCTTTCTGGGTTTCGGTGGCCTTGGTGGCCCATCTCCTGTGGGAAGTGAGTATCATCCCTAAAGACAGGCTGGGGAGCCCTCTTCCAGGCAGTGCTCTTTTTTTGTCAGTAAATCTGCCTGAAAGATTGAACACTAGCCCAGAGCAATTGTTGGTGATGGTTATGGCAGGGCCTTTTCAGGTCTATGAAGGATGCACAATACCAAAATCTCCTCAGTATAAAAAGAAAACATCTCCAAAGCACAGCTCTAGAAAAGCCACCCATGCAAGCTGCAATCTCTACAGCCATCTCTTGCTGGGATTTTTTTTTGCCTACCCATTACCTAGCCATTTAATATCTTTATATGTCTGTCTAGTGTACAAAGACATTCATAATTTTAAAATACTCCCACTGATTTTAAAAGTTTCACCTTTGTTAAAAGCCACAGTGGCATAGGAAAAAGCCTCAGGCTCAGCAGATACTCTGGGCAGCTTGCCCGTGCGGGGCTCCAGCTACTCAGACATCGGTGCTTATGCTCCGACTGCGAGAGAAGGCTTCTCGCATGGCTGACAGCCGGTTGGGGTTGAGCGCTTGCAGGTTGGTCGCACTGACCGGCAGTTCAATATCTTCCTGGCTGATGGTCTTGTAATTGATGCGGTCGCCTCCATTGTGGGTCTCTTCCGGCGGCTGCAGAAAGAAGGTGGGTGGTTCAAAGTGGGAACAACTGGAGCAGACAGTCCTGCGCTGGGAGTGCTGGTGGCTGAAGGGCGAGGCAGCGGAGTAGAGCGAAGGCCCATTGGTCAGTGCTACATTGCGGTTGCTGTGGAGTGGAGGGATGTGGGAATGCACGGCAAAATCTGGCTCCTCCTCATCCTCTTCAGATTCCTCCTTCTTGCAGCAGTAATACTGAAAAGCCAAGGAAGCAGAAAGCCGCTGAGTACTTAAAAGGCACCTGAGCTCACAGCCGGGTCATTCAACGCAGGAATGGATTTGCGTGTGGCTTTGGAAGCTGCCAGCCTTTGGGTCACCCCAGGAGCATGAGATGGGCCATTGGCTACCTCCAGACTGGCTTTGAGTTTGGATTTTGGATGGGCCCAAAACTCAGAGTCAGGCCCGCTGACAGGAGGGACAAAGGGCCCTTTCAGGCACTGCTGGAGGCGTGAGGGCTGGCTACCGCGGCTCTACCCCTGCTCACCCGAGGCGCCACCTTTTCCGGGAGTGTAGAGCCAACCTCCCTCCCCTCCACCTTGCCCAGGGGCCTGGTCAGGCTGTTGGCCAGGGCGCCATTTTGGGAGGGGGCAGCAGCCATGCGAACCAGGAAGCCACTCGCTCTTCATCCCCTTCCCCTGACTAGCAGGGAGCGAGGGGAAAGAACCCAGATTGCGTGAATGACTCCTCCACCCACTACCCTCCCCAGTCAGGAGTGAGAGGCTCACACACAAGCCGGGCATTTTCCCTCGCTCCCTGATAGGGCCCTGCCTATGGTCATGGTCCATGGTTTTACAAGGTACCATGCACTTGATCTTGTGTAGCTCCACATATGTCAAGGCCTGGCACTAAGCCTCCTTCAGAAGCAGCTCCTGCCCCCTGTCGCTCTTCCCAGAAGTCCCCATGAACTAATTCCCTGCCTCCCAACCCTCCCCTTGCAGGCTGGCATCCCTTGTACCAACTCGTCTCCGTCGCTTTGAAACAAAGAAGCGTGGGCTGACGGGCAACCCCGCGAGGAGTACCTGAAGCCTACAATAGCAGAGAACCGCTATAATGCAAAGCAAAATGACAGTCGCTAATATTCCACCTGTGATGACCACGGTCCCGGCTGTCATTCGACCGCTTCTCCATTAACAACCTGGAAGACAGAAGAGGCTTTCAAACACAGGTCAAATGGGCAGAAGAATTATGCACAGTCCTGGTGCAACCAAGACAAAAGGAAAACAAAAACACTCTGGTGGGGAGTTGAGGGGGCAGCTTGGCACCTAACCCCACTCACGGTGCTCTAGGGGTGTGTGGGGTTTGGGGGCCTGCTGAGGACCCAGCTCTGGGTGGCTATGGCCTTCTTTGGTACAAACAGACTGAGCCCAGCATTCAGTACAACCCTGCTCGATGCTGGTATGCCGGGCTGAGTAGCGGGGGATGGGGGTGGGTGGGAAGAGAGAGAGAGAGAGAGTGTGTGGGTGCAGGGTGGTTTACTCCTGCTGGCCAGTTGCTGCTTGGGCTGCTTCATACTGGATTTTTAGTGGTTGATTTTTTTAGCCCATGTGGAGGCTGGGCCACGAGAGCAAGCAGGGATGGTGGCATAGACAGTAGGCTCCATAACAGCTGTGACTTAAGGGCCACAAGTCAAGGCTTACCTGTGGAACAGGTGGGCATGGGCTGTGGGCTCCTTATCTAGAGACCAGGGCAAGGTCCTTGTACTGCAGCTCATGCTACCCTCTGGCCCTATGAGCCAAGTGATGTATGGGCAGCCACTGGGTGTGCCTTGGGCCAGGAGGTCTCTGAGCTGCAGTCCCCCAGGGACTGGCTATGGAGCGGGGGCAAATTTCTCCTCTGCCTGTGTCCCCTGTTTCCCTTACTCCAGCCAGTGGGGTGGGGTGAACCACTCAGCTTGCAATCACAAATGCAAACACCAGCAGAGATCGTGACATCCGCTGATGTGTCTGGACCTGTTTCCTGTGCATGTCTTTGTGACAGAAGACCACCAAGGCACAGCCCCCGACGCTTCCAGCTAGCGTCAGCATGAGTCTTCCACTAGGCCCAGGCTTGCGCAGATGGCTGGTGCTTGCTGTCTATGCACGCAGTAGCTGTGGGTCAGTGGTACAATGGCTGCTTGGTTTGTACTGAGTGTGCTTAGTAACATGCCTGGCCTCACTCTGCCCTCCCACACTACTGGCTGGAATGGGTCCTGGCTGGCTTTACAGCTAAGCCGGTGCATTAAGAAAACAAAATCATTGCCATGCAGGTGAGCCTTGCTGTGTGCAAATTATGGCACACTGAGATTCCCCAAGTAAGACGCTAACAAGCTAGCTCTCACCCAGCCAATAAAGCACTGCCCAGCAGCTGGCACAAAACAGCGCAAACCTGCAAGCATATGCGTGTCACCCAAAAGGATGACAAAGGTGGAGGGGAGCCGATTCAGGCTCAGGGGCTGTAAACTCTTACCCACAAGTGGAGCTAGTGACTTCAATAGCCAGCCTCAGAGATGATGTGCAGGGCCGGGCTGTTTCACTTTGGTACATGAAACATACTGGCCGGACAGGAAATCAAATTAATGCAGGGCATCTTGAAGGCCTTGAGATGGTAAAAGCATCAGTGGGTTGGCCTGGTCTTCATTTCTGGAGCCAAATGACTGGCACTTGCAGGAGGCCAGCCATTGAGCTGGCTGGTTTACCCAGCCGTTACACGCTCAGTGCTGGGCTGGGTCACGTGCATGTCAGCACAACCTTGGCACCACCTGGTGGAACAGCTGGGAGGGCTGTGGTGATGTTGGACCAGATGTATGTCATATAAATATGCACAAGGAGGGGGATATATTTTTGAGATCATCTTTGGCTAACCTCCCCCTCTCCCCAAGAAAGGCCCTGAGCCTGCCGGGCGTGGCATACTTTCAAACGCTAGCAAGGGCTATGCAGCTTCCCAGAAAATGGGCCCCATGGAAAAAGAGGAGGGGGTGGGAGAAGTATCTTCCGACTTGTAATTAGACCAGCGTGGCTTCAGCAGGAAACCATAGACAATTCCTGGTCTGGCGTGTGTACCCGGCTCGAGAAAGGCAATATTACCTAGCGTGACGGGCTCTCACTTGCACTAAGATTTATGGCTTCAAATACAGGGTGAGTGGAAGTGCTTTATAGGGTAAAGAATTTGAATTGTGCAAGTTGCCTCTGTGCCTGTGATCTATTTCCCGTATGCAACTCATGTGGCTTTGTCTTTGGAATAACTGGAAGTAGCAAATGTTGGCCTACAAAGAACCTGGGGCAGCACTTTTTTGTCGCAGAACTTCAGGGAGCATCATCGAAGTATTCAACTATGTAACTCATGCCTTTGTGTGAATAGTGAACACAGACATGCACCAGTACTGGCAGCTCATATAAACACACACACACACACACACCCACACGCGCTACTCATGGAAAGCTACAATTATATATAACTAATATTAAGGGAGACCATTTAGCAATGCCAGAGTCCAGCTTCCACTACCAGCAGCAGGGAGGGATTCAAAGACCCTTTCTCGGAAGTGGCTTTGCCTCAGCAAATGCCTCTGAATGTGCTGTTCCAGGCTGGGTTGGGCACAAGATACCCTCAGGCCTTTCCAACGTGTGCTGCGGTGAAAAATGACCATATTGGTTACAGCCCTTTGGCACAGCTTTGACTGAGCCTGGCCTTCCTGCCATGGAAATGACTGACTGCATTTTGGACTAATGGAACAACTGTAATTTAGTCTGGGTCTGGCACCAGCCTGATAGCAAGAATATTTGCCTGACATCGATATATCGCTAATTTACATTGACCACGGCTAATTGACCATTGACCGACTGGTTGGTGTGCTTTTTTTCCTAAACCTTTCCACGCAAATCCTTTTTAATCTCAAGTTCGTCACTCTGCATGTGCATGGCCGGTACCGCGCCTTTCGAACGAGCAGCTCAAGAAGGTAAAATACTGAGCAAGCTGGAATGACACCAGACTGATGCAGAGGCTACGCGCATGCGATGCTCCCAGGTCATGCGTTATACCAGGGCGAGCAAACTTTTTACACCAGGCCCCACTTTTCAGCTCTGCAATTAACAGCCCCCCCCATCCCCGCCACCTGTGCAATGTAATTAAGCCGACGGCAATTTTCGTTATATTCATATGCAAAAGAACATTTTTAGTATGTGTAAGAAAATAAGTTTGTGGAATGTAAAAATCTTTATTAATCAGTATAGAAATACGAATCACAGACAAAAGAACTGTCACCTATGTCAACATTTTTAATGAGATGGCTGCGCCTCAGCGCCAGAACTAATCAAGCTGTTCCCCTGCCTCCCCCACTTATCAAATTTCATGCCCCCCCCCATCTGCACACCCCTGCTTTATACATATTGCAAACCCTTGAGGAGCCACAGCAGTGAAAGCAAGTCAGGAACAGCCATTTCTTCCACTAGAGTCCTTTCCGGATCCTCAGCATGACCCTTGTCGAATGACTTGGAAGCTGGTGTGATCAGAACAGGTCATGCAGCTAAGGCTCAGTGTTCCCTCTGGTTGGTTTGCAAGGAAAGCTGCTCCTGGTGCCGTCCCACCGGCTGAATCTGACTCTTGTCCTCTTCTGAAGCAACCCGCAGAGCAAGAAAACCCAAGGGACAAGAAATGCAGCAGGACAGCTCTATTACATGACAGACAAGGTGGGTGATGGAGCAGCTTATACCAGACCCTCTTCTATGGCTGCAAGGGTTCTCCGACAATAGAGCTCTACTTGTAGCTGGGGAGGGAAGCCAGTGTCTGAGTTCTGTAACGTTACAGTCACCAGGCGGGTCGTGCCCCACTGATGTGCATGGGCGGCTGGATACACAGGCACTGATCCTGTGGGTGCACTGGGGCTCAGGCACCCATAGAAAAAAATAGGGGGTTCTCAGCTCCCCCCCACCTGCCACAGGGGTTCCAGGGCCCCAGGACTGGCTGCTGATTGCTGACGGGAGACAGCTGGGGGGAGGTGCAGGCTTGGAGGGTGGGTGGTTCTGGGTGGGAAGAAGTGGAAGGAGTGCCAGGCCTTGGGGGGCTCAGCCCAGGGATGGAGCGTCCACTGGAAAAAGAGAAGTCCGTGACCTTAGCTTGTCACCCCCATAAGTGGGGCACTGAGATTGGCAATGTGCAGCGGTTAGTGGGTTCAGTGCAACCCGCTGCCGTGGCCGCTGCTGGCCCAGCACTCTGCTTTCATTCTGTGCTGTCTTGGGCACTAATTCAGATCAGGCGGGGCTCTGTCGCCCCTCCTGTTCCCCTCCGGCTGTAGCTTCCCAGCTGGACTGCTCCCAGCCATCCACCAGCATGCAGGCCACTCCCCCGTCCAATTGCCTGTCAGTCCACCCGGCTTCTCTCAGCCTTGCTCACACGGCAGGGTGACCCCAACACACGCCCAGCCCAGGCCCTGCTCCCCCAAACTGTCCATCCTGCGCTGCCCCAGCCCTTGCTCCACCCATCCAGAAACACACGTTTCATTACAGCTTTACGGAAATAAACACCCCCCCCATTTATCCTGTGAAATGAAGTCACCCAGAGGCTTTAACCTACGCTCAGTGAATTAGAGGCTGCAGTAAAGCAAGGTTATTCACTACAGAGAGTGAGTTTAAGGGAGTGCAAGTAATGCGGCGTGCAAGGCTGGTGACAAGACGAATGCAGACAAAACACAGCCTGGCTTAACAAACGGTATCAGCTTGAAGCAGAGGTTTGCATTGCACGCTGCCTGACCCAATGCTGCAGCGCAGGCCCCCCTCCCTAATGCCAACCGCTATTCCCTTTGCCTTAGTAGGTACAGGAAACGTGATGGGCGGGGTGGGGGGAGTTGCCCTTTCCTTTTGTGCTTTCAGTCCCCCTCCTGCAAAACAGAGCCAGCTGGGAACAGGAAGACGGACCCCCGCCACCAAGTTGCCTTTGTCTATTTCCGCTGCACAAGCCACCCTGCGCTGCCATATACATAGACAGTGGGAATATGGGTGTATTCCATCACGCACACCTGGGAGAACTCTGCTGGAAAACCTCAGGTTCATTGTGAACTTGCTGGAACAACTCCCCTTGAGCCACTCCTTCCCTTGCTTCATAAAGGGCCATGTGCAGATCTTGGGGTGGGGGTGTGAAAATTAGGGTCCATGGGTCTTATGCAAAGTAGGGATGTTACTGGTTAGCCAGTAAGCCTGTCCCTAAATGGATGAGGCTTACTGGTTACAGTTAAGTGGTAGGGGCTGAAGCAGCCCCTCATCTGCTGTGGGTAGGGGACTGCTCCAGCCCAGTGGGGCCTGCTGTAGCTAGAGAAGTCCGTTTGTGATGTCAGGTTGGGTGGGGTGGTTCCAGGCCAACTGGACTGGAGTGGCCGCCCCAGTCAGCTCCCCCCAACTCTCATTTAATCAGTCAACCAGTTAATGTTTAACCAGTTAACTACTTAAACGGGATTTTTGAACTGTGTCAGATCACTAGCCTTGGTTAAGAGCAACCGGCCTCTTAAAAGTATAGAAAAGATCCTTTGGCATACTCAAAGTCCTCTAGTTCTTCGACTCATAGGGCTAGAAGGGACCTCAGGAGGTCATCTATCTGGTTCTGCTGCTGGGCACACTGGTTTGCTGCACCGGGCAAGTTGAGCACCTCACCCAGCAGGTGCCTGGGTTTTTAGGGAGTGTAGTAACATGCAAAATGTCTTCCTCCAGCACCAGGTCCAAAGGCAACTGTCCTGTAGGGGTTTGCTTCCTAGGGCCAGGCAGTATTGCTCTGTAAGTACCCGGGATACATCCTGGGGGCGGGGGATGATGACCACATTATCATCACAGCACCTCTCAGGATCAGGTGGGTCAGCTAGACTGTGCAGTTCCTCCAGCCATGCTGTTGGACACCCCAATCTTGGGCCAGCGTGCATTCAGCTATAGCAACCTGGCTCCTTCAGCCACCTGCGGGTCTATGACCTGAGAGCCTGGTCTGGCAAGAGAAGCAAAGGCCAACTGGGCTGCGTTTATTACAAGAAACTGCCTGGGCTTTGACCTGCGAGGGCCACCAAGATGCAGATGCCACAGCAGCAGCTGACAATGGAGTTGCCAAGCGGCCTAGAATCTGATTAATTGCCATTAATCTCATTAATGGCCATTAAGCTCATTAATCCGCACAGGCTCCAGGCTTGGCAAGGGGGCCCTGCCCAGAGGACAATCACACCACAGTCTGTTGCAGCAACCCAGTAGTAATCACTGGGTTTATACAAAACACAAAAGCCAGCTGGCTTGCTGCCTCGATCCCACTGTCCCAGTCAGGAAGGAATAAAAGCAGCCAGCCAGCCCCACCTAGCCGCCACACCTCCCACCATTGCTCAGTCTCTCTCGCCAGGCCAGGATTGCAGGCAGAGCAGTAGATACCCAGTGGGGGCTGAAGCTGCTGACAGATGCACACACCCGGGACTGAAAACTGTTTGATGTTGGCCCTCCGTCCCCACAGCTGAGATTGTCACCCATCAGCGATTCTAGCCAGGTACGACCCAGTGCTAAGATACTGCTGGATGTCAAATGCTGTCGGGTAACACTGGCCTGGGAAAGGCTGATGTAGGGTGAACGTCTCAGCTGGTGTAAACTGCTGCAGCTCTGTGGGATACTCTGGAACTTTGGTAATTAACACCAGCAGTGTACCCACCACCCCTTTATAGTTGTATCCATGGAATAAAAGCACTTCTGCAAACTTTGCCACAGGTGGTGTTCCACCGAGCTCATCGCTTGGCCCTGCTGCAATTTCATTGCCATCCTTGGGAGGGCAGAGGAGTTGCTGAGATTTACTCCCTGCGATGAATATTGGCTCCCTGTGTTTGTGTGCATATATCTGCCAGAGCACTAACAGCTTCCTCAGTCCTCTCGCCTGCAGTAACATGGGCGCCGGTATAATTATAAATCTTTAGCAGCGGATGTATGACAGGGCACAGGCTCTACCACGTAAATTACCCAGAGCCTGCCTGTTCCGAACACCTCCCTCACCAGCACTGTAATGCAGCTGGCCCACAGCAGGTTAACACGGAGAACCCTTCTCCTCCCAACTAAATGACTCCAGCACCAGAGGAACATCAGCCTTATCCGTTGAGGATTTGAGTGGATCGCAAAGAAAGTAACTGACCAGTGTATTGGCAGGCTTGCTAAAGTTGGTAAGTACTGACTGGTGAAAGCAGGGTCGTATTTTATGCTGGTGCTGACCAGGCCTGTAGAGAAGCATGTCGTTTAGAGTGTCGCTCTAGCGCTGGGGCTGCAGGCCTTCTGGCACGATGCATCCTCCCCGGGCGGAGCGCTGGGCTCACTCCTGATGGTCTGCCTTGGGCAAAACTCACCGGCCTCTGTGGGCATTGTACCTGAGTACAGACCAAGGCATGTGTTCAAAAACACCTAAGTGACTGAGCAGCCTAAATTGCGTATTCAGCTGTGATGCACACGGGCAGGCGTCGAGTCATTCAGTGACGCAGCAGCGGGTCCCAGCGACTCGGTTCATCTCTGGGGCGGCTCTGTGCGGAGTGCTTCCCTTTCAAATCCGATGCCGCCTGGGTCATCCAGCAGCCTCTCTCCCACGAGTTCTGGGAAATTATCATGGGCCTCTGTAAGTCCTGGACTCCCCACACACAGCACACCCTGGGCCTGATTCAGCTCTCCCCAGGTTCACGCTGGGCTATCTCCACAGCAGGCGTGGGGGGGAGCCGGGGGAAGGGGCACTTGTCACAGCTCCAAGGCCCACTTGGTGCCATGGCAGTGCTGTTCACACCACTGTGATGGAGTCAGGGTGGGATTGACTGGGCTAGGTCCCACCCCTTCCACAGGTGGAGCCGGGTTCTCCTCCCACCTTGCCTTAGGGCTCACGGCAGCCGTAAGCCCGGCTGGTCCACTGACTTCCTGACTGACGCAGGCAGCAGGAGAAGACGACTCATCCCGCCCCAAATAACTGTCTTGCGATGGCCAACCTGCCAGAAAGCCCTCCCCATGTTACACCTGTCCTGCCTTCCCACTGCCCGAGAAGCCTGTGCCCCTGTGCCCTCCCAGACCAGCCGTTGCTACCCACATGCACGCCTGGAAACAAAGGTAACTGAGGCATGAGTGTGGTGATACACTGGTATCATATGCTCCTGAAAGGGCATCTCTCTGTCCTGTGGCTGAAGCAAGGAGAGCGGGAGTCATGAGGTCTGGTGTCTACTTCATGACGCTGTTGGGTGACCTCACGCCAAGCGTCCCATCTGGCCTGGCCTCAGGGATAGAGATGTCCACCCACCATTGTCAACTGCTTTGAGATCCCCGGATAAAAGTAAATTCTGTGTCTTTTGATAATGCGGATGCAGGTTCCTTTCCTTCCCCGCTCATTGAGTAAACAGCCATGCCCTCCCTCATGGAATCAACAAGGAAGGGTCATCCGTGCTGCTTCCCTTCACCCTTGGACACAAAGCCGCTGGCAACAGGACAATCCCGTGTCAGGCTCTTTGGAATTCTCAGACCCATGTGGAGTTTGCTGGGTTTTTTTGAACATATGAGGCTGCTGAAGGGTCTCTCGCTTGAAGCTTTCAACTCTCCAGTGTGCAAGGGGCGGTGGGGGTAGCGGGAGACCTGAAAACTGCAGATGGAGGCCCACAAGCAGAACAGTTCCTGTCTAGACCGCTTTTACATTTGTTCCTCATTTCACGCTCCACAGGCTCCCAGATTCATCTAGTGAGTTATAAACCCACTGCAAAACAGAAGTGCTTTGCTGCACTGCTGTGGTCTTGGAGAAACTATGCAGAAGCCCTGGAATGAGGCGCACAGACGCTGAGAGGTACCACTCGCAGCGTAACACCATATGGTTTCTTCCTGTTCATTATGACCTATTAGGAGCCCTAGCACTACTGTGGCTGCCTGAGGATACTCCCTGTCCAAATCCATCCATCCCCCCAGCACCCAGTTTGCTTTCATTGCCAAGAGTGAGGAAAGACCTGCAGTCGAATGTTAACTGTGTGTGGCCTGAGGTGAATGCGCTCCTTTGTACGCTGGCATTGTCTACCAGCCTCCCCCACCCCAAAGGCACACCTGCTCCCCTTGCTCTTGGCCTATGTGCAATCTGCCCTCTGTGTATAGCCACTCCATCCAGTTTGTCAGGACGCCTCCTGGGGCTGTTTCTGGGTAACAAGCCTGTCTCTGCTCAGGCTTGGTGCTCAGCTCTGATCACTATGCTAAAGGCAGGCCAGGCCCATGGCCAATGCACATGCTAATTTTTTACACCAATGTGCAGATTAAATTTTATGTGCACCAAGATGTGCAGATGTGAACCACCAGTAGAAACACATGCTGCCGGCTGAGGGCGCTCTGCTAATCAACTGGGCAGCATGTGATTCTCTCTGGGGTGGGGTAGGCTGTCCAAGCACTCAGCTTGCAGAAAACACTTTGCCATGCCTATGAGGTAGGAACAGCTGCTGAGAGGAAGATACGGGGTTATGACACAATCCCATAGCTGGTGTGGAGACATTCCCTGCTTATGGACTGAACCCTGAAGCTGCAGCTGGGATAGACCCTCCCGATCCCTGTTCCAGAAACATGGAACAATGGTGGAGTTGGAGAATCTCCTGTGTATAGGCTGCAGATAGAAACTGCAGAGCAGCTAACACACAGTAACTGCTCTGATTCAATCCAGCAAAGGGCGCTCCCTTAAACACATCTACACATGCCAGTATGTTCAAGCCCATGGGTGGGTGAGGGGACCTCAGGAGGCCCAGTCCTAGGGCTTCATAGTAAATCAGTGGCAAATTTAGCTTGGTGAATCATTCATTCTCTTCGCTCTCTGGAAGTGTGCTTCCAACAGGCCCAGCTGATGCCACGTCTTTGCTCTACCTTTTGCGCCCATCTGTTTCCAAAGTTCTGCCGTGGACACACGGGTCTGTCCGGGTAATCACTCATTCAGGAAAGAGAAGGATCTGCCACTCAGTCAAAAATCAACTCGACAGAGGCCATGTGAGCGCCTGGCCCCCAAGAGACACCTTCTCTTTTTCCTTCCCACCTTGGCATGTTTTGGGAGTGGCTGCAGTTGAGAAGAAGAAAATAAACGAGTGGACTTACAAATGAAAGAAGATGGCTTTTCCCTCAATAAACATTCTGCTGCATTTGGGGCAGATGCTATTTCTGTCCCAGGTGTATAAAACTCACGAGAGAAACGTTGGCTGCTGAGGGAATATGAGGTAGGCGAGATCATACCTTTTACTGGATTAATTTCTGTTACTGAGAGGGCCACAGAACTTCACAAAGCTCTTCTTCAGGCCTGCAGATGGAAATGAGGTTGTCTGAGCTCATCACAGGAGTGTTGCGAGCAAGACACGAGAAGTCATTCTTTGACTGATTAGGCCTCATTTGGAGTCTTGTGTCTGGTTTTGGGTACCATAGTTCAGGAAAGATGTGGAGAAATCGGAGACGTTCCCGAGAAGAGCAACCAGAACAATTACAGGACTAGCAAACATGAGCTATGGGGGAAGACTGAAAGAACTGGACTTGTTTAGTTTAGAAAAGAGAAGACTGAGAGGGGACGTGATAGCCGCTTTCAAGAACCTCAAAGAGGGTTACAAGAAGGAGGGAGAAAAATTGTTCTCGGCCTCTGAGGAAAGGACAAGAATCAATGGGCTGAAACTGCAGCAAGGGAGGTTCAGGTTGGACATTAGCAAACACCTCCTAACTGTCAGGGTGGTTAAATATGGGAATAAATTGTCTAAGGAGTTTGTGGAATCTCCATCACTGGAGATATTTAAGAGCAGGTTAGACAGACACCTATCGGGGGATGGTCTAGATGGTGCTTGGTCCTGCCGTGAGGGAAGGGGACTGGACTCAATGACCTCTCGAAGTCCCTTCCAGTTCTAGTGCTCTATGAGTCTATAATTCTAACACGAGTTGGGAGAGAGCATTTAGATTCATTTTCTTCTCCAGACCTGAAGAGGAGCCCTGTGAAGCTTGCAAGCCGGTGTCTTCCACCAGCACAAACCAATGCAGTAATTTATATTACCACCCAACACCACAACGAAGGGAACAGTTCAAAACGTCACGGGTCGCACCATCCCTCCAACAGCGGGGGGCAGTCAATGCCGAAAGCACAACACTGTGTTGCATGTACGCCACATTTTCCAACATCAAAGCACTTTGTAAACATTAAATAAGCTCCACTGCAGGAGGCAGGTGTGCACGTAGGGCAGTACCAGCAAGAGATTATTGGATTTATTGGAAAGTTTGGGGTACTGGTAAGCCTTGGGGCTACCTCAGCTCTGAAGGGAGGGGTGGGGGCTGTGCTCTACTCCCCAGCACCGCGCCACTTCCAGTGAATGTGGGGGGCATCCCCAACACCCCTCTGCCCCCCCGGAGCGGTGCAGCCCGAGAGCAGCATAAGCTTTCTACTCTCAGGCCGCGCCACTCCAGGATGGGAGGGGAGACCTGCCCCCACCCGCGCTGGAAGTGGTGTGGGGCTTCTGCAGGAAGAGGCGGCTGGAGGGTGGGGCTGGGTAGAGGCAGAGCAGGGGCAGGAGGGATAGGGGCATAGCCAGGGAAGGGACATGGGCAGAGGAGGGGCTGGGGCACGTGGCTGGTGCCACCGCCGTAATCTCCACTCCAGTTGCCTTTGGGAGCAGAACGCGATTAGGTAGGGCATTTGTTCTTTATACAGCTTTACCTGCATAATACCTGCACTAACCAACCTGACCCGCAGCTTTGCTTCCTTTCGTTAGCATATGCAGTGTGCTGTTACGTTGCTCAGGTTAGGCGTCCTCAAGAGCAGAGGGGTGAGGAGGACAGCAGGCGTTTAAAATGCTGATTTTTGGGTCTGTTGCTCCCCAGGGGGTCTGAATTTTCCATGGTCATACATCAGAGGGGTAGCCATGTTTGTCTGTTTCGGCAAAAACCATGTGGAGCCTTGTGGCACCTTGACGACGAACAGATAAGCCCTCCGGCTGCAACCTACTTGGTAAGATTTAGTTGGGGTGGAGGTGGTAATCTCCCCATAGGTATTCTCATCATCGTATCAGCTGTTGGAAATGAGCCACTGCTAGTGTGCGAAGGGAAAGTGGAGTGATTGGCCTTCCTCTCCTCCTTTCATGGCAGAAGTGGTCCATTTGGGGTGCAGCAGGAGCCTCAGGGACACCTGGAAGGACACATGGCACCAGGAGCCGAAAGCATCGTTTTACACCTGCATCTGTTTAACAGACACAGTTGAAAAATTTGAGACAGGTCAGAGGGGACTTGGAGAGAGGCTGGGGGTGGGACTGGGAGGATTCACATGGATGATTAGTTGGAGAGATGATGTGTCCACCCTTGGGTCTCTCCTGAGCACAGGCCGACCAAGAAAATACTTCTGAGTGCACCACTGGAAGTAGGCAAGGACTAAGATTGTTACTTTATACATCGAGAGAGCCAAAGAGGCGACCTACCCTGATTTTCATACACAGCTCCAGGTGCGTGGTGCAGTTTTACACCTGCAAACAAGGGACACGGGTATAAGAGGCAAGGGAAGGCAACCCCTCCTGTGGGTCTTCGTGCCCAGCCGCTCACCTCTTCCTATCCCTATGCCGCCTCCTCCTGCAGGCTCTCTCAGAAGGCTGCTGCCGGGTGGTGAATTGTCCTCTAGAGCAGGCGTAAAGCCTCCCAGCTTGCCGGCCCTATTGGCCTATTAGTAGAAGTGTGAAAATAGCCATTAGGTGGGAATGAAACTATTTAACAAGCACTTGCAAACCTGGCGATATATGCTGTCCATTTCTGAATATACTGACAAAAACTGTGGTGCATTACATATTTACTCAGAACCTGTTAGTCTACAGGAATTTAGTTTAAAATTTACTTTAAATATTTTATTAGTTTGTTGTTGACAAATTTAAAATCACAGCTCTAAAAGAATCCTTGCATAGATTTTTAGATGCACACAAATTGAGAATCCATCTTGAACCTTAAATACTTGGATGTCTAGACAATTTTTCAGGTAAACTCTTGTTTTTTTTTTTACTTTTGACTGTTTGAAGAATGAGTTTTAAGAGAGCCCTCCTCCAAAATCATTATCTTAGCAACCTATGAAATCCTTTGTTATGCCTAAAATCTTTGGAAACAAATTTTTAACATAACCATATGGCAAAATTTCACAACCACGTCTATTTTTATTCAGAGCACACAATATAAATCAGTGTTCCCTTTTTCAAAACCAACGAATACTGTTATGAACACCCTAAACAGCTCAGACCGATTAATTTAAAATAATCTTTGTTTCCGTGTGTTAAACATGTAGTAATCTGGAATGATTACTTGATGAAGACTTAAGAGCACATTTCAAATATAAAATAAGCTTAGAAATATGTATTAGGAAAATGTAAAAGAGAGAGGGTCTCCATCACGCATTCCATAATATTTAATACTGTATTCAGCAGGACAGCTGACTTGCCCTTATTACAAAGCTTTCGCAAATAAAGCCCTGACAACCTTCCGGGTATATCAAAGAACCTGTGATTGACACTTGTTTTTATTAACAAATTTAGTGTTTTTAATCAGGTAGCTTCTGCACGTCCAGTCTTCACAATCTGGCATGCAGTGGAAAACAAGCTCCGTTTTCTTTGGAAAGAGATTGTAGAAGAGTTTTTTAAAATGACATTTGCTACACTTAGGTTCAAGGATTTGGCTGGAAGTGGGTGAGCAGAGCAAGGGAGACAAGAAAGGAGGAAGATAGTGAAAGGAATCAAAAGAGAGGGGGGGTGCCTGGGCAGGGTAGGGATGGGATCACAGGCAGGGGAGCTGCCTCCCCAAACGGCAGCTTCACCCACCATCCGTGCCTGCAAATAATTTAGCCTGCATTTTTGCCCTCAATGAATTGCAAGCACAAATATTACCTCCTCTGAGCATGCATGCATTTCAGCATGTTACGCAGCTAGCCGCGAACATTTACCTAATACTCAGTGTCAAAACAAGGACGTATGAGGAAAAAATGGAGGCTGGGTTAAGAACCAGCTCACAGAATGAGACTGAAAGGTCACTGGAGAGTGAGGGGCAGAGTGAGGGATTAGAATCCAGAGAATTTAACACCCAATAGAGCAAATTTCCTTCTTATTCAGCCAGACCTGCATTCTTGCTGGGAATTGCGGGAAATTTACTGAGCCACTATTAACAGAAAACAATTATTGATAACAATGGAACTTCTAAAGCAAAGTCCCAGCTCCGCTCCATGGCTCTGCAGAGACTGCTGAAACACAACCACCATAACACTAAGGCTCAACTCTCCTCCGAACAGCAGTGTGAAAAACACAGAACTGGCCACAGCGACAAAGAAAACAGCACCAGTACAAAGGAAAAATGCAGCACTTTGCAGAGGAGAAAAAATTCACCTTGGGACCATTAGGTGCCAAAGGGCTGGAATGGGGACAAATCCATTAGAGCCTGTTGAAGTGAATGGGAGTTTTGCCTCTGACCTCAACGGGCATTGGACTGGGACTGCATGGAGGAGCGATGTGTGGAAATTCAGTGTCAAAGGCAGAACGCAGAGCTTAGTGAGGGGGTGTCTGGGAGAGGCGAGGGCCTTTAAAACCACTTTGTGCTGAGCCAAATGCCTTGCGATCAGCAAGATTCAAGGAGGCAACAGCAGCTAGTTAACCGCCTCTGCCTCCTCTCGGCTGCCACTGATATAGGTGCCTGGAGTCACGTTTTGCCATCAGTCTCAGCCAGGCGTCTGGCTGCGGTCAGTGGGATGTGTGTCTGAGCAGCATCCAGCCAACAGCCAGGCGTGTGTTTCACTGCTACTGCTTGTTATTAACACAGCTGCTTGGCGTTGTGTGCGGTATGGGAGAGGTCGCATTTTCCTGTCCAATGGGCTGAGATTCCTCAGTGTTCGGGTGCAAAAACATCCCCAAACAGTTCGGTTTCCAGCAAGCACCTGAACATATGTGTGGAAAATTTTAGAAGACCACACCGCTTTTTTCACTGGCGCCAAAAAAATAATTGTGGGGGCGGGTGGAGAGATGCCGTCTCCCACCTAGCCCTGCGACACACAAAGCAAACTCTGCTGATGTGTGGAGCGAGGCTGCATGACAGAAAAGACCCACACGTTGGGCTGACCTGGCAGGGCTGTCAGGTTTCCCAGTTAAACTGAGCGGCTGGGCTATCACCCAGGAGAGATTCCGGTGCTGCCTGGCAGAGTGCTCACAGCACGCCCCAGACAGCAGCGTGTGTTTCTACAAGTTCTGCACATGCACATAACTCTTGGTGCCCATAAAAATTTATTCTGCACATGGATGGAAAAAATTTGAGGGAACCCTGAGTGGGTCCCAAAGAGTTTTGCCTGACTAGCTTGTTGCACTGCCTGTTGGGCCGTGTTCAAAAGCCCAGGCTGCCAGTCACTTCGAGGTGGCATTTGCTTTTGTAGGGTTCCCAGGATCTGCTCTGACTTACAGCCCCTGCAGGGCACCCTGCCCCCACCCTGTGTGTTAGCTTCGGGGCCTTTATTCTGCACCTGGTGAAACCGGGATGAAGCCAATGTGAAGCTTCAGAAAGAGAAGTGCGATGGGTTCTCGTCGGGGAGGCCCCTCACCAGCACAGAGCTGTTGGGTGCTGCATGCAGGTGTTCTCAGTGGGTGGATTCTGGCCGGCTGACAGGCAGACACCCACCTGGCCAAAGCCAAGCAAGGCTGACTGATTGTCAGAAAAAAAAAGCGCCTGAATTTGCAGTGCCACAAGAGCAGAACTGCTCCACTGGCTTTTGTCCTGCGTCACGATGCCGCACCTTTCGTGACCAGGCTGGCACCCAGGCAGCTCTCCCTCAACAGCTTCTCCGGTTCATGCCCCTGTCTGCACGCAGCTCATTTCCAATGGCAGAGGAGCTCGATGCTGGCAGGCAGGCTGGCTCTCGGCCAGTCCTAGCGCCATTGTGCTGGGAAGCTTGGAAGAAGGTTTTTGTCTGGTTCGTAACTCTTCCCATGAAGGCCCAGGAAGGCGGGGCTGTCCCACGGGGGGGGAGAGAGAGGGAAGGGCTGTTCCGGGGGCGGGGGGGCCTGGGGCAAACCCCCTCCAGTGTCCCCAGTGCAGGACCCTGGGTAGCCCCCCGCATTGCAGGCCATGACCATTCCCCACTTCGCCCCCGATCCCCATCCCAGCCAGCCTGTCTGCGGATAGTCTGGGGCAGGGTAGCGGCAGAGGGAAGCAATGGGGGGGGGGGGGGTGTCACTCCCCCCCCACCCCCTTACCGCATGGCCCACGTGGCAGCCTGCCACACCCTCCCAGCCCCTGAGTCCTGCTGCTCTGTGGAAGGCTGGGAGCAGAGGCTGCATCCAACTTCTGAGAAGTGGGGCTCAGTGTGCCGGGAGGCTGTGGCGGAGCAGGGCGAGGGGATCCCCTGCTGCTGTTGCCATCCGCCATCATTGCTTTGCCCCAGGTAATCCCCCCCTGCCCATCTGTGGGACATCTGGGGCAGCCACCGCAGGGCCTGAGGTGGCTGCCCCATCTCATCCTATGGACAGGATGACGCTGAAGAAAGGATTTAAATTCTTTGTTGAGGGGAGATGTGGGGGGGGCGGGCAGGATGGGAGAAAGAACTGTAAAACAGCCAGAAAGAAAAAAAGAAAACATGCTCTGGGAACAGTCTGTGACTTTCTGACAAGAGCCCTGCTGCTTAAAAACCTGATTGTTCCAGGCTTCAGTTCCCCTCAGTTCTGCCTTTCTGCTTCCAAGAACTGCAGTCTGCAAACTTTTAGACTATGTCTACATGAGCGGCATCTGTCGACAGAAGATATTATCGACAGAGCAATTTCAATAGCACCTCTGTCAACAGATTGCATCTCCACATCTTGCTTTGTCGACAGAGACCTGCCAGCCTGCACTGCCCTCTGGTGACAGAGAGTGGAATGGCAGCTCTGTAAACAGGGTTGCTCGGTGAACCAGACACCCGCTCTGTGGACGGAAACATCTACGTTGCACCGCTGTGGAAAGTACACTGGCGACAGAGTGGTATGCCTCAATTTTTTTGAGGGACACCACCGGTGAGGCAAAAGCAGAGGTCTGGCGAGACTCTGTCAACAGATCGCTTTGTGTTTAGCCATTCCCTGAGTTCTGTTGACAGAGGGCCCCTCCTGTCAACAAAACTCCCTAGTGTAGACACAGCTGTACGCATGCAGTGACCTCCTTGACGGTATCTCTGCTGTCCAAGATGGCGAAATGGAGGCCAAGTTTGTTTTTGTTTAAGGCAAACGTTTTCAGGTGCGGCTGCCGTTTTTGGGGTGTTCCCCCTCTCGAAATTCCATGGGCCTGGTTCTCAGACGTGCTCAGAGCCTGCTGTGTTGTTTCAACCCCCTCAGTATAACCCATGTTGGAACGCTATGTGGACTACGATGCTGAAGCCCGTTGAAAAATCCAGCCCTTGAAGAGCTGTCGGTGTTAAACCTCACTGCAAATATGGCCTAAACGTGGATCACAACAGAAGTGCATTCAATTGCCAGGCATCTTGCCCCAGAGTCATACTGGCAGTCTTTGGCAGAGCTGGGAGCTATACCTCTATCGCTGCATCATGAGCCTCAGTGCTAACCACTAGGGATGTTAATGGTTAACCAGGTAACCCGTTAGCCTCACACTAAACGGATGAGGCTTACTGGTTACAGTTAAGCAGTGGGGGCTGCTCAACCCTGCAGGCCATGCTGTGGGCGGGGGTTCACTCCAGCCGAGTCAGAGCAGCCTCCTCCCGCTTCATGCGCCCCACTTCCCATTTAATTTGTTAACTGGTTAAATGTAACATTTAACCAATTAATTAAACGGGATTGTACGGCCCTGCTAACCACTGTCCCACACTGGAAACAATTCTGCTGCTTAGTTTCCCCCATTCAGGGCTTATTTGGCTCTGGGTGGGGTCATCGAGAACAGTTTCTTAACCTTTTTGAGACCCTATTTGTATGTGGAACCCCTATGAAAATTTTCTTCAAAAAATCGTTGTCAGACAAACCAAGCAGACAGCAACGTATAGAGCAAAAACAAAGGGAAGTAATTGCATCAGGTCTCACAGCAGTGAAGAAGTAACTGTATCTGGCTTTAACAACAGAAAACATAGAGCATCAGCGTCTGACATCAAAAAAGTATCTGATGCTCGCGGCACACCTGCGAGTTTGTCCTGGCACACCAGTGTTCCACAGACCATAGGTTAAGAAATGCAGGTCTAGAAGGAAGGGGGATTTCTACGAGCTGGGTGGCAATGCAGCAGACGTAGGTTTAAAAAGGGCCAATTATGTAATTTAGATGCCTATCTTTAAATAACTCAGATGTTCTGCATTCTTCTAACAAATATCCCTATGATCCCACCCACAGATTGTTCCGTGTTACTGATTATTCCAGCTCACAGCTTATTTTATTTTAAATGGAAAATAACCTACCAGCAGCAGCAATAAAAACCGACCATACTTATTATGTAGCTTAGCCCATAAACATAACTGGTATGTGGATGCCATGGGGGCTAGGAGTTGTTATTTAGCTTCAACTCATAAACATAGTGGTTGTCTGTGTGCCATGTAGCATAGGAATGAAAGCAGTGCTTTACAATCAGAGCACCGGGAACAAGTAACCAAGCTACTGTATATGCCAAAATGCAATTTTTGTACAAAGGGGAATCATGCACAGCTCTGGACTGTGTGGTGTAACTGCTTGATCAGGCGTCCGAAACTCAAGATGCCGAAGTCTTCCGTTTCCACACTAGCTGAGCATGTGACTTTTATCTCCCTGTACAGGTTGAACCTCTCTAGTCCAGCACCCTGGGGACCTGACCAGTGCTGGACGAAAGAATTTGCCTGATTGTGGGAAGTCAATACTGTCTATCATTTTCAGTGCTTACTGGGCTCTTAGAAGACATTTAGGGGTAAATTACAGCTAAATAACAGCACAGAACACTGAGAGCCAGGACTGGTGGCTGGAAACAAACTTTATGGGACCACAGGAAACTAGGCCACAGCCATGATAAGTGGCCATCTAGCTAATTAAAATCATACCGGATTATAGATGTTGCTGGACAAGAGTTCTCCAGATTAGAGAGGTTCAACCTGTAGTCTCCTCAGCTGTAAAATGGGGCCATGGCTGCTGCTAGGCTTGTGAGGTCCTCAGATGCAATGTTCCCCACTCTGATACTCTGACTACAGAAGGTGGAAGTCTACAAGAAACTTTAAAAATACCTTGCCTCTGTTGGCTCCTTCTTTGAAGCTTTCCAAAGCCATGGATTCCCTGATGCTGGGAGGTAGCTGCCACCATCCAAGTGAAAAAAAAAAAAAGCAAACCCTTTTTAGAACCCAGCAGACACACTTGGGATGTCTCCCTGTGCGGTAACCCCAAGCTCTTAGCTCTCCCTCAGAAGAGAGCTTGAAAACAAAAAGAAACACTGCAATCTCCGCTTGCTGACCTTTTACTGTATTAGGCAGACATACGCACAAAACCTCCTCTTGGGCACTGGAATCAAATCATTGCCTTAAAAAAGGCGATTTTATTAATGAAACAAAGATGACATACGTGTTTGAGTGTACGTGGTTGCTAGGTGTTCAACAGGCCTGAAAAAAAGGTAGATTAAAACTCAGAGAATTAGTTCCCTGGGATTCACTGTAAAAGTCACAGCGTACAGCGGAGTACATCGGCCAGCCTGAGGAGTCCCACACCAACCCCAAAATAAAAAAAAAGTAGCCTGATCGCGCTGACCAACCATATCCTTTCTACTTACAGTTCTGTTATTCCAAGCTTGCTCTCGGGGACACGGATCTTACTGAAAACACCAAGCCTAGTTTCAGACTTAATCCATCTCTGTCTCTCCCCTCCAGCCACACAAAAGAGTCTCTCAAGCAGGTAACTGCTTCAATTCAAACCCTCCCTTCCCCCACCCATTGGTTCACCCGGCTGGTTGCCTACACAGAACCCACTAGCTCTGGCTATAACCTTTTACAGACAATTTAGTTAATTGAATATGGGGATTCCTAGAAAAAGAGGCAGTAGCTCTCCCATCCATCACATATGTAGGGTAGGAATGAAAGCAGCACCTAATAATCACAGCACTGGGAACAAGTAACCAAGCTAACATCTATGCTGAAGTACATTTTTTTGTACAAATTGGCATTATGCACATCTCTAGCCTGTGTGGTAGAACTGCTGGAGCAGGAGTCTGAAATTCAAGATGCCTCAATCTACTCCCGAACTAGCTCAGCAGGTGCATTGTATCTCCGTGTACTCTGCTCAGCTGTAAAATGGTGCCGAGGCAGCTGTCCGGCATCATGCTTGTGAGGGGCTTTGAGATCCTCGCATGAAAGCTGTTACTGGAGCGTGGAATGCTGAATAAAGACCACTGCGCTTTGCCCACTGACACACAATGATCCATTTCGTATCGCCTACTTTGCCCAGATACTACGCTTGCCTAGTCAATCACAGCTGTAGAAGAGCTCAGTACTGCTCAAAACTGTATCACTCTTACCAATCGAACCTGGTCCAGGCACAGCTATTACCTCAGTCACCTGGGCTAGCTCAGAACAGTCATTACTAGAAACTAATCTCCACAACAAGCTGCCGACGTGTCACGCTGCAGCAACGTCTCAACGGGTCACATTTTGAAAGGTTATCTGGGATAGAAGCCACAGAATTCAACAGCACAACCGTTTTTGTGTGTGCATTGCTCTGTCCAGGGCACATCAGTGCTCCGCCAGTGTCTATGAAGAAGCACTGATGGCAGGAAGCTACTTACCAATGCATCTTAGATGAGCCTGTATGTCAGACCCACAGTAAGAGTTAGCCGGTTTGAATCACAGACTCGTAGGCTATGTCTCCACTAGAAGCATCTGCCGACAGAAGTCACTGTTAGTGACAGAACCTCTGTTCCTCGGATTGCATCTACACACAGCTTGCTCTGTCGACAGAGAACTGCCAGACTGCACTGCCCTCTGGTGACAGAAAGTGGAATGGCAGCTCTGCAAAGAGGGCTGCGCAGCAACCGGAAACCCTCTCTGTAGACAGGCGTGTCTACACTGCACTTTTGTCGCCAGTACTCGGTCCAGAGCTTGTTATGCCTCAAATTTTTAGGGATAATACCATCGCGGAAGATGCAGAGTTCTGTCAAGGCTTTGTCGACAGTGTGCTTTAAGTGTGTAAATGCTCTCTGCCTTCTGTCACCATAACTCAGGGAGCGTTTACACACGTAAATTGTTCTGTAGACAAATTCTCGACAGAACTCTGCATTTGCCTCGACAGTATCATCCCTCAAAAATTGGAGGCACACCACTCTGTCGCCACAGTGCTTTCCACAGAAGTACAGTGTAGAC
The DNA here is from genome assembly GCF_033958435.1 of Carettochelys insculpta. NCBI lineage: Eukaryota > Metazoa > Chordata > Testudines > Carettochelyidae > Carettochelys > Carettochelys insculpta. The sequence goes on from NC_134157.1 coordinate 16,394,393, forward strand.
GCTCCTGTCGACAGAGGGGGAGTCTGGTTCACTGAGCAGCCCTCTTTGCACAGCTGCCATTCTGCTTTCTGGCACCAGAGGGCAGTGCAGTCTGGCAGTTCTCCGTCGACAGAGCAAGTTGTGTATAGCAGCAATCCATCGACAGAGGTTCTGTCGAGATTTCTCTGTTGACTGCAACTTCTGTCCACAAATGCTTCTAGTGCAGCATAGTCCATAGGTACAGCCATAATGGATCAGACCAAACCTCCATCGGGCCCAGCAGCCTGTCTTCTAGCAGTGGCCAATGCCAGATGTCCCAGAGGGAATGAACAGAACAGGCAAGTGCTCCAGCCCTTGTTGCTAATTCCCAGCTTCTGACAAACAGAGGCAAAGGCCATCGTTCCATGCCCCTAATCATTTTTGATGCCACTTCCAGAACTTCTTCCAATGCCAAGATATCTTTTTTGAGATGAGGTGACCACATCTGCAAGCAGTATTCAAGATGTGGGTGTACCATGGATTTGTATAGTGGCAAAAAAATATTCTCTGTCCTTGTCCCCTTTCTAGTGATTCCTAACATTCTGATTGAGCTTTTGACTGCTGCTGCACATTGAGTGGATGGTTTCAGAGAATGAGCCATAATGACTCCAAAATCTCTCTCTTGAGTGGCAACAGCTGATTTAGTCCCCCTCATTTCATACATCTAGCTGGGATTATGTTTTCCCATATGCACTATTTTGCATTTATCAACATTAAAATTCATCTGCCATTTGTTGCCTGATCACCTATTGTTATGAGATCCTTTTGAAGCTCTTCACAGTGGTTCCGAACCTTTTCATCAGTGTGGATCCTCAATCATTCCCCCACCCAAAAATAAAAGAAACCGGTTGTGGGCCCCCAACATAGCCAATTCTAGCTGCTATGCACACTTCATTAAATGAAAAAGGAAAGCACAGCATAGATTTTCAGACAGCCATTAATAACATTATTGGAAGATACTGAATTTAAAAATAATAATTGATTGTAAATTTGCAATTTATTTAAAACTTATTTTCTGTGATTTTTTTAATAATCTTTTTATTTTCCCCCACAGATGCCCTTCAATACCTTCATGGACACCCCCCTCCCTGCCCCAGAGAGCCCCGGATCTCAGGTTGGGAACCACTGGCTTAGGATTTAACAATCCTGAGCAGTTTCATATCACTGGCAAATTTTGTCACCTCACTGTTTACTTCTTTCTCCAGATCATTTATAAATACGCTGGCTGGGGTAGGTCCCAGTATGGACGCCTGCAGGACCATACCAGTTACCTCTCTCTCCGTTCTGAAGAGCTGGCAACGCTCTGCGCTGAACATCATTGAACTTTGTCAAAGCTTGACCCTTAGCTTCAAAAATCAGTAATAGAATATCCCCAAATTTGGCATTTCTGCATTTCAAATCTGTCTCCACTTATTAGCTGTCCCCGTGCTCAGGCCCGTGAGGAAGTGAGACGCAGCACCTCCTTGGTCAGCCTGAAAACAGTAAGAGCGGATAAAGGAAGAGAGAAAAGTGCTTTGAGGGAGCCCTGCTGAGGCCACCCGTGTCCTGAACTAACACCAGCCTGCCTTGTTTTGGCTGCACTGCACACCAGTACGTCACAGCCTGCACGCTATGTTCTTGGCAGTTATTTACATGCTGCCTTGTGGAATGGGTGACATTCACCCATGGTAGAAACGGCTCCTAGAATGGAAAGGAACAGCAAAGGAAATATGAAGTGACAGCATGTTCCTCCATTGCAAGTGCCGAACATTGCAAGTGGAGAGGTGGGGAGAAGGCTTCTCGTGGGGAGCAGCCAAGGCTATTTGTGTTCACTTCTGAGAGCCAGCCTGGCTGGCAAACCGGCAGCATCCTTCTGCTCCTCTAAAGATCCCTTTCGGAGCTAGCAGCTGCGTTTTTCTGAACATTCCAGCCCATATCTCATGCTGCTACCCTACTGAAGGAGCACAATAAGGCCTCCTGTGCCTGCCTGCATTGCCAGGTGCATGGAGGAGGTGTTCCCCAGGTGCCTTCTGTTAGTGACCAGGTTGTAACTGAAGTGGTTGAACACAGCTGGCTGGTTGGAGGCCGACCTCACCACCACAAATGTTCCCTCTAATTTTTTCCATCCAGGTGCAGAATAAATTTTGTTATGTGCCCTGAGGCATATGCAGATGCGCACCACCAGTAGAAACACAGGCTTCCAGCTCTGGCTGCTCTGCTAATCAACTGGGCAGCACCTGAATCGCTGCTTGGCGGCCGTCTAAGCGCTTAGCCTACACTGCTCACCACCCCTTTCTTCTCTTGCAATGCAGAGAACCAGTCCATGGGGGTATCAGCATTTAGGCCCAATGCAATCTACTGATCCCACACTGCAGCTGGAAAGGATCTCCTGGAGACAGGTCAGGCTGCTGGGGAAAAGAGGCAGGAATGCACCCAGCAGTGAGAGTGGGGAGGCAAAGGTCTGACAAAATGCAAATACAGAAGCAGCTTGGTTCCCCATCGGCACTCCTTGTGCAGACAATTTTGGTGGGGTAAGGCTAATAGGATCAGGCATCTTATGTGACACTTGGTGGGGAGGGGTTCTGGGGTTGTTTTTAATTGCACAGAAGTGTCAATCTTTGTTGAATATCCTGGCATTTGTCAGCTTGCCTTAACGCCCTTAATGTTAGTTAAGCGCTTTCTTTTGTCACTAATGTATTATTATAAACCAGATATAGCACAGCTGTGCATATCTGACAAGCCTCTCATTTCTCCAGCAGCACCAGGCAGCTTCACCATGGAGCGAAACCACTTTTTTCCGTTTGTTTTATAAATAGCTGGGACTTTGTTCTGAACCAGTTCACTTTCCAGCGTGCAAGCTCACATGCAGAACTGCAGGTCAGTGACCAGGGAGCAATTCCATCCTCTGCGAGACAGGTGTGAGGCACAAGCCAGGTGATTCTTGCTGGGTTGAAGGCACCAACCTGCTCGCTGTCTGTCTGTCAATACATCGCCACTGACTCAGTTCCTGCACTAAGCAGTGACATACTGTACAGAAATCGAAGACCGAGGAGCGGGGAGAAGCCCTGGTAGGAGGAACTCAGGCTGAAGACAGGGCCGTTGCTTCACAGATGGTGATTACATTAGCAGCACAATCTCTGTTACCAGAGCCTTGCAAGCTGCAGGCACCCCTTCTGCAGTTCCTGGAACTTCAGGTGCCTTTGCTAAGGGACTGTGCTGTAAGGGGAGGCTGCCCCCTAGAGTGAGCAGAAATCATGACCTGATAGGGAAAACAAATGCCAACTCTCTCCGTGGCAGAGCAACAACCGGCACAGAATCACAGAATCATATAACACTAGAACTGGAAGGGACTTCGAGAGCCTGGAGGTCACTGAGTCCAGTCCCCTGCCTCATGGCAGGACCAAGCACCATCTACATCAGTGGTTCCCAGCCTTTTCATTAGTGTGGACCCTCAATCACCTGATCCCAAAACCATTTGCAGACCCGCCCCCCCATCAAAGACAATTCCAGCCACAATGTGCACTTCATTAAATGAAAAAGGAAACCACAGAACAGATTTTCAGACACCAATTATTAACATTATTGGATGATATTTAATTTAAAATTAATAATTGAGTGTAACTTTGCAATTGATTTAGAACTTATTTTTCTCTGATCACTTTATTTATCATTTTGTTTTGTTTTTTCACAGACTCCCCACAATACCCTTGCAGACTCTCAGATGTCCACGGACCCCGGGTTGGGGACCACTAATCTACATCATCCCTGACAGCTGCTTATCTAACCAGCTCCTTAAAAGCATGCACAGAGTCCCTGTCGCTGCTCAGCTAACATGCGTATGCTCAGCAAAGGACCGACTGTGTTTGCAGAGCAGGGTTTTGTTTCCAGACAAACTTAATTTTCTGTCTGGTTTATTGCACCCCTAATCAATAGACAACGAAAAGCCCATTTCTTCCAGGAAATGTCCCCCGAGGCTTCATGTCACTTCTGAATTGCTCCCTATCTGCCTAGGTGTTTGCGGTGTATTAAACACCATGGACCCTAGCAGATCTTCTCCTCTGCCCTTCTTCCTATTGATCACCCAATGTGCTGTTACCGATGATGCCCAGAGAGGCATAAAGAAATAAGCATAATAGCCGAGAAACCATTTCCTTGGAGTATAACACACAAGCCATTCAATTTGTTTGTGTATGGCATTTCAAAGGCAGCTATCATTCTCCAAGCTGAGGGGCAATCTACACAGAGGGATTTTTATCAAGTGGTGTTGCTTCACTGGTCACTGATATCAGAGTGTCATTGCAATAACCGTGTGTGTGTGTGTGATGCAAGATGAGTGATGTAATAGAAAGCCAACTGCAAAGTTCCACTGGTCCCTGGGTGGGACTGGAGCTGAGGTGGAATTTTTCCTCTCCCATCTGAGACTGCCAATTCACACTTACCTGGATTGCCTGGCTTTTCAATGGCTGCTGTTAGCATTGGTCAAGGCTGTGAGAAATCTGAATAACTGTTTTCTCAAAATGTTGCTGAGCAAATAGGAAGAAACTTCCATGAAAATGCTGAAACTCTGTTGACCATCTCTAGTTGCTCTACTTTCTGTTCTTCTAAGCATTTGACGCCTAAATGACTCTTACATACTCTGAACCTTCACTTAAATTCTTCCCAGCACCAAATACAATGGGGCCCAGACGTGCTGAGGGCTTCTGGGTGCTACAGTAATAAATAAATGCGCAATAATAAGACAGCATAGATGGAGAGGGCTGGATCTGGGCTTTGTTTTTCAGTTTTGCAAACCTCTCCGTGCTTTTGACAAGCAGGTCCACTGTTTAGAGCTCTCAGAAACTTGGAATACAAAATACTTCTGAACCCACAGGCAATGGAGGATGGAAAAGAGGTCCCAGAGTTGGCCCTTCTAGTTTCTTACTGCAGTTGAGCTCACACAAGGCAGTGTAACCAAGCTGCTACATTAGAACAGGGTGGGTCTATTTGAGGTGGATTAAAAGGATGACTATCTTAGTGTAAGCTGGGTCAGCAGTGGGTGCCTGGGAACGGTCCAGAGCAACGTTTCTCAAGCAGGGGTATGCATACCCTTGGGATTACACCGCGGTCTTCCAGGCGTTACAGCAACTCATCTCGAGATTTGCCTAGATTTACAACGGGCTACATAAAAACACTAGGAAAGTCAGCACAAACTAAATGTTCATTCATGCACTGACTTGTTTCTACTACTTCATAGGCTGAAATGGAAGTACAATATTTCTATCCAATTCAGTTACCTATTAAGAGCTGATAGATATTCAGTAAGTTTTCAGTAGTCATCTGCAGCGAGATATTTGCATGCTTTTGTAAGTTGTTTTAAAGCAAGGTGTAACTTGGTGGGATGCAAAACAAATCCGCCTCCTGCAAAGGAGACAGTAATCTGGAAAGGCTGAAAGACTCTTGTTTCAGGACCTCAGATTACCATAGGGACCATGTTTCTCAACTGGTGGTACGTGCAACCTTGGAGTACGTGACAGAAGTTGTGTGTGGGGGGTGGTATTTATAATGTTTTCAAAAGGGGGGATTTTATAAAAAACAAAAGGTTGAGCATCATTGATCCAGAGCAGCAGTGTATTGTACAGAGTGTTTCCGCTGAGACTCGCAGAAGGCACACAACTGCGCTGGCCTGCCCCTTCAGACCACGCAGGGGGTGAGTGGGGGGGATGTGATCATTCCTTCCAACCTCAATTTGCCGCTGTGGGAAAACCTAGTATTTACGGATGCCCTAGCCTGTGGCCATGGCTGAGCTAGAACTGTGGCCTGTCCCTGCACAGGGGACACAGTGAGGGCATGAGGGTGGGGCGGCCCCCCTTGCTCTGGCCTTTTAAAGATGCCCCAGACTCCTGGCAAGCTGCTGCAGCAGCCCGACGTGCTGCAAAATTTGGGCCAGCTTGGCTTAACCCTACAAGACTTGCCGATCATTCCTGCCAGCCTAGAGCCTCCTGCCGCCCAGGGTTATACACAACATTCCTGCATGGGATTCAGAGCTCCAGGAACACTGCACTTGCCCAACAAGCGACAGCGAGGGAAAGCAACAAATAAGTTAGAAGCCAAGAAATCCGTGGCAGCAAATACGGGCCGTTGTCCTGCATTTGACCCAGCTCCTCCTGTAACCCTACCTAGTCAATGAACAAGAGCAGGGCTGCCAGGGCTGGGTGCCAGCAGAGGGCTTTTCAGTTATGGAGCCAGGAGCCAGGGCAGCTGCCAGGCGTGCAAACAGGGAATGTGGCTTTCCATTAGAAAAATGCTTCAAGTGGAAATCCTGCATCTTTTTTAATTCTCTTCCTCTTGTGAGCAGCGCTTGGGAACTGGAGGAAACATACAGAGCAGCACCGTGGTGGGCTGAGCAGGGAAGGGATGCATTGTGCTGTATATAAATCCATAGGGCACCCACATCTGGAATCCTGCCTACAGATGTGGTCGCCTCAGCCCCTCCCCAAAAAGACATTTCGGCAGTGGAAAAGGTTCAGAAAAGAGCAGCAAAAATGATGAAGGGTTTGAAATAGGTGCCATCTGCAGAGAGGTGAAAAGACTGGGCTTTTTCAGCTTAGAAAAGAGGAGACTAAGGGAGGATATGAGAGAGGTCTATAAAATCATGACTGGGGTGGAAAAAGGAAAAGTTATTTACTTGTTTCCGTAATGCAAGAACCAAGGGCCACCAAATGAAATGAATGGGCAGTAGGTTTAAAACTAACCAAAGGAAGTTTTTCTTCACACAGCATGTGATTGGCCAGTGGAACTCCTGGCCAGAGGAGGTTGTGAAGACCAGAACTTTAACAGGGGTCAAAAGGGAATTAGCTAAATTCACGGAGGTTCGGTCCTTCAATGGCTCTGAGCCAGGATAGGTAGGAATGGTGTCCCTAGCCACCTAATAAACCATTTTGCTAGTCTTTAAAGTGCTACTTGACTGCTTTTTGTTTTGGAAATGGGTGTCAGGGATGAGATTGCTTGTTCTGGTTACTCCCTCTGAGGCATCTGGCATTGGCCACTGTCAGAAGACAGGACACTGAGATAGAGGGACCTTTGGTCTGCCCCCACGTGGCCATTCTTATGCCAATGTGATTGTAGCTGGCAGCAGCAAGTTCTTAGCTGGGGAATATGAGTGGTATGATCAACACTCAGCCCTCTTCACTGCCTCTGGGACGGGGCTTTGTTCCACCAAGGACTCCTCAGTACAGGGCAGCTGGGTGCTGGGCAGCCTTTCCTCTCCGGGAGGCATCTGGAGTGCTCTGGTGCCTCCAGGCTGGTTCAGATGGGCCTGGTCAGCAGTGACTGGAAGATCTGCCTGTCCCGCGAATGTCCTGCGAGGCTCTGAGAAAACAGTGGGCAGTCAGAGGGAGAAATCCACCCTCTGCTTTTGCTGAACCTGTTGCACACATCCAAGCCTGTCCGTCTGACCACTTTTGTGAGTATTAAATTCACTCCTGCCCTTCTTCATGTGCCGGTGGATTTGTCAGCTGTGGCAACCCAGAACATCGTATTCTGAACCTCCACCACCTCTCCTTTACCATCGGTGTCCTGCTTTGCCCCTCTCCAGCAGGCACCCCCAGGCCGTGTGCCCTGTAAGCTGAGTGCTTGTCTGGATGCCCAGGAAAGCGTTAGGTGCCATCCAACTAATTAGCAGAGCACCCATAGCCGGCAGCATATATTTCTGCTGGTGTTGGACATCCCCATATGACTGGATGCACATAATGTTTATTCCTCCCATGGATGGAAAAAATCAGAGGGAACCCTGCCCTCCAGCAGTGTTGGCTCTTTTGAGGTCATTACCCCTTTAGCCGCAGAAGCCAAGTGCACAACTAAAAGGCTGTTTAAAAGGTGTCAGTTACTGAGATTTTATAAGGCTCCCTGCCCAAAACTGCCGATGGATCAGCTCCATGCTCGTTGGGCTTTGTGGGAGGAAGACATCCAGAACTCTTTTCTGTGCCACTACTTGCTGGTACTAAGTACTAGTGCTTCACCAGCCCCAGCCATGGGATGGACTGGGGAGCGGGGGCGGTTGAGCAGCCAGCTGAAAACATGGCTTGCAGAAGACGGCAACATGGTCCAATGGCCTGAGCGTCCACTCACTTACACCAGTTTTGCGCTAGCTGTAATTCCAATGGCTCCACTTCTTTTCCCAGACACACTGGCTTCGTATGGGCATAACTGCATAATAGCTAGCTGTTAAAGACACTTTAGCTTGTTAACCTTACTAGTCATATTTCACCACAGTTCGGTGACCTCAGTGACATAGGCCATTTCAGCCTGATGTGGAATTCTTCACTTCCAAACTGTGTTGTGTTGGTGTGGGATGTTAAACTGCTTCCTTGTTACACCCCAGAGATGACTGAATTTTACTTGCAGGGTGAGCACTTCTTGCAGATAAGTTTACATTAGTGCCCAGTGGTCACACTGACAACGTTCCTTCTTGGTCTAGAGATGACCCATTCTAACAATATTCTCCATTTTAAGTTTAGAGAAGGTGTGTGAAACTGGTGCTAATAGTAACAGCGAGGGAGCTGTGCTAGTCTATATACCACCAAACAAAGAAGCAGTCAAGTAGCACTTTAAAGACTAACAAAATATTAGGTGAGCTTTCGTGGGACAGACCCACTTCTTCAGCCCATAGCCAGACTCAATATTTAAGGCACAGAGAACCAAAAACAGTAATCAAGGTGGACAAATCAGAAAAAAAAATGATCAAGGTGAGGAGTTCTGATTTGTCCAACTTGATTACTGTTTTTGGTTCTCTGTGCCTTAAATATTGAGTCTGTTTCTGGTATGGCTATGGGCTGAAGAAGTGGGTCTGTCCCACGAAAGCTCACCTAATATTTTGTTAGTCTTTAAAGTGCTACTTGACTGCTTCTTTGTTTGGTGGTATATAGACTAGCACAGCTCCCTCGCTGTTACTATTAGCACCAGTTTCACACACCTTCTCTAAACTTAAAATGGAGAATATTGTTAGAATGGGTCATCTCTAGACCAAGAAGGAACGTTGTCAGTGTGACCACTGGGCACTAATGTAAACTTATCTGCAAGAAGTGCTCACCCTGCAAGTAAAATTCAGTCATCTCTGGGGTGTAACAAGGAAGCAGTTTAACATCCCACACCAACACAACACAGTTTGGAAGTGAAGAATTCCACATCAGGCTGAAATGGCCTATGTCACTGAGGTCACCGAACTGTGGTGAAATATGACTAGTAAGGTTAACAAGCTAAAGTGTCTTTAACAGCTAGCTATTCAGTCTCATCTTTACCATACCCTGTGAGGCTCTAGTGACTGCTCACCGCTCCCTTAGCTTTTGCCTTATCAGACCACATTTCTGGGCTTAAGCTGTCATTTGCATCTGAACCGGAAACAAATACTTTTAAAAGGCATTTTATGTACAGTGCTGCACTAAATTATTCAGCAATCCAGATACCACAGGAATAGTGCTGAGGTCTGCAGAAGAGAAGCTGGAGCTACCTACAGGCTATGGTAAGCAAAAAGTAAACTCTCCAATCCATTCTCACAATCTTCTGAGAGACTAACATGGAAATAATCAGCTCTTTGTAATGACAGCGAGCTGCATTTGCTTAAAAACCTGCATTCATGGTTTTGACAGTGGCGTTATCGTGTTAGACAACAAAGCAGGAGTAAACAAGACAAGGGGAGTGCGCAAATCGCATTTCAGAAAGCGTGACGCCTCAGGGACGCGCTTAGCGCAGCGTTCAGGTTATTTATTGGCAGGGTGAAAGGAAAGGATGTTGTTGAAGCCACAGAGAGGACAAGAGGGGCAGGTTTGGGGCTGAGGGCAGGTCAGAACGACCGAGGATGCTGTGGTTGCGAATCTCTCTGTGCTAGACTAGGACTACATTAGAAAAGCAACAGCATTGCAGCTTTGCTGCTTGGAGCCTCACTACAGCGATGGAAGGTCTTCTTCCATCACTAAGTGGGGCTTAGGCTCCTAAATCACCTAAGAGCCTTTGAGAAATGAACCCTAACTTCTTAAACGTCTCTGTGCCTGCATTCTTCCTCTCACCAGGAAATGGCACACTGATCCTTAGCTATCCCACATGGCCATTGTGAGGAGCACACCGTTAATGCCTGTACAATGCTTTGAGCTCCTTCGCCTGAACGTGCTATAAAAGAGCCACATCTTACAAATTCTCTGATGATTGTGGTGTCTAGTTATTACAGTGCTCAGTGCCTTAGAACTGCCCAGATAGCAGAACTGTATTATTTATGATTTGGTTTGTAGTAGGTGGAGAGGCCTCAATGACAAACCAAGTTGTCATTGTGCCAGGCACTGTACAAACACAGAACAAAGTCAGTCCCTTTTACACTTGGGAGACTACAGAGATACACAGACTTTTACAAGCAGCTGCAGGATTCAGACCCTTCCTGTGTGGAATAGTTCACTATCCATTCTGAAATCTCTAGTATTCTGCTGTTTTGTCTCTTTCAGAGGCCAGGCAAGCAAAGGGGTGGGGTGGGGGGTCATTCTCCCCTTTCACCTGTGTTCATCCCACAACATAGACAGTTAATAAAAAGCGCTGAGAGCTCTGTCCATAACCACCACTTCATTGTGATTAACGCTCTTCACTTTGATGTCCTAGCAACTGGACTATTGGTTGGTGCCAAAATGTAAAACAATCTTTAGCACCAGTCTTGTATTCTGCCTTGAACAGGGATTCTCTGCTTCACAGCCAACCGTGCAAACCTCTTGGCTGCATGCCTTGAATAGAGCCCTTTGCAGCACCTGGCAGTAACCGCGAAGCTATTGGCCCCACAGTAGGCTCCTGAACATCCTTGGCAGAGCAGCGCCTGCTGAGACATTGGCTACCTGCCGCAAACAGCTTAATTGTGCCAAGCAGCTCTGAGGCCTCTGTAGACTTCCAGTGGGAAGGAGGCAGCCCGCAGTGAAGGCAAGGGGAGAAGGGTAGTTCTGGGGGACCCACGATCTGTGGATTCTACAGGAAGGACTAGCTGGTGAGGCGCCTACAGGGAATGTCAGATGGTGCGTACCCCAAAGGCAGCTAGAGCCAATGGATAACGAAGAGTTCTCCCCCCCCCCGAGCCCCAGAAAGATCCCCCCAGAGGCTGCATTCTAATCTGACAAGCTGCTTTTCCCTGCACAGATTTCAAGCGAGTGAAACCCAATGCTGTCCAAACCAGGCACACACTGACAGCCATATGATGTCACAGCCTAGCTCCAGGCCCATGGCTTTGTCTCGCTTTGGCCAAGAGCAAGTTCCCCTCCAACCCGGGAGTCCTGGGCTGGCTCTGCACAGCCCAAATCCTGTCCATGTGTGGACCCCCGTGCCAGGCAGGGGAGCTGTAACCTAACTGCGAATCTGGCCTGTAGAATTTAATAGCGAATCTGAGTCTTCCTACAGGTTTCTTGTTTTTTTTAAATACCTCCCGTAGAATTTTGCTGTCCCGGTATAATGCTCTATTAAATTCTGCAGGACAGCCCCAAGCCCCCAAACCTGTTAGAAAATATATCATGGCTCTATTAAATTTTATAGGGGTTTTCCATATGAGTTTGAGAAAACAATGTCTGTGCCCCCACTGTAGGTGCTGCTGTTAGCAGCAACAGCAGCATTATTGTCTCTGTAGAAGATTCCAGTGGAAAGCCGGGCCTCACACACTGACTGGCAATAGGCAGCCTTCGTGACCCCCAGGGACACAGTGACCGTGACTGCAACAGAAGGATACACAGCAAACTGCCTCTCCTAGCCTAGACACCTCATGCTGAGGATTCCAGACAGGGCACAGGCCATGTGTCCCACCACCCATCCAGGGAAGGGCCAGAACAACTTGCTTCTGCCCCAAGCTCCACCTCTCTCCATCCTTGCACCACTTCATCCCACCACTTCCCCCAGTGGAAGGATGAGCAAGGCCAGAGGGCCAGACCCTGGAGCAGGGGACCACAGTCCCCTCTGCACTCACTGGTAGTGGGGAGGGGAGTTTCTGGCTGTGCCATGCCACTCTGCTCCTGGAGAGTACCGGGGTGATCTGCCCCCTCCCTGAAAGCCTTTCTAGTTCTCCCACCAACTGCCCCCTCCCGCCTTTTGTGTGTGTGTGTGTGTGTGTGTGTGTGTGTGTGTGTGTGTGTGTGTGTGTGTGTGTGTGTGTGTGAGAGAGAGAGAGAGAGAGAGAGAGACCCCCTTGTGCATCCCCACGTTGTCCTCTGTGCGCACACATACACCACTGAAATGCACCTGAACCTTCCTCCAGCTTTCCCCTCAAATGACCTCAGAGTTTTAACAAAACACGTCTTCCCCCATCAGCCACCCACCCTACAGTGCTCACTGCCCACAAAAGTATCGAGCAGAGGTAACCGAAAAGGTAAATGGAAAAAGCGTGAGTTCAAGGGACAGTAATGTTCTCTCCCACAAAGGTAGCCTTTTTTCTAAACGGACAACTGAGCTGTAGCTGAGCTTTCTGAATTCCTAGCACCCTTAGCCAGACGGTCTTCAAAGCTAAGCCACCCAGGGAATGCCTGTCCCAGCAGATTGCAGAGGAAATACATACTTCCAATACGAGGCAGTAATGTCATTTCTGGTGACTAAGCCATGACTGATGAAAAAATAATATTTGCACAGCTCATCAAATTTAAATGGGTGTGTGTGCAAACTGAATGCACCAGTGCTGCTGGGGCATGGACTTGGCATGTGCACTTGTGTGTGAACTGAACGTAAAGACTTCCTGCCTTGGGCAAAGGGGATATAAAGGTGGGAAATCAAACCATAGGGACATGGGTCAGATGCCAGGAGATCCCCCACTTCCCATCCAGGATGCCTGCTGGAAACATCTGAGGCTGAACAAGGGGGAAGGACCAGGCCAAAGCTAGAATAACTGTAAGGGTAAGAATTTGCACATAACAAGTTTCTTAGGCTATGTGTATACTAGGGAAATAAAGTCGACTACAGATACACTATTCTAACTACAGCAGTTGCGTAGCTAGAACTGGTGTATCTGCAGTCATCCTACCTGGCAGTCCACAACAAAGGTTGACAGGAGAATTTATCCCATCAACCTCCCTTACTCTTCACATCTTGCAAGGCATACAGGGGTCAACTGCTACCCCTGAAAGGTTGATTTCATGCATCCCCATCAGATGTGTGAAACTGAACGCCAGAAGATCGACGTTGAGTGGGTCAATCTTCCAGGCTCGTGTAGACTTTGACTATTAGGCTTAGCTGATGTGTTTTGTTTTTGTTTTTGTTTTTGTGTTTTGCTTAGTTACTTTCTTTGATCTGTCTGTTACCACTTGCAATCACTTAAATCCCACCTTTTACACTCAATAAAAACACTTTTGTTTATTATCAAACCCAGTGTAAATAATTGTTACATGGAGAAGGGAAGCAACCACTGTCTCTCCCTCTCTCTCTCTTTCATAGATAAAAAGAGCTTTCTCTGTGTAAAACTATGCAAGACAGATCTGAGGTTTTGGTCGTCTTTGGAGCTGTGTCCTGGATGCTCTCAAGGCTCTGGTGCTGAGCACTCGCAGAGCTGAACTGGTTCAGGGTCTGTGTTGTTCTGCTGGGGGAGCTATTAACCCAAATCTGTGGTTTTGCTTGGGGAGACCAGAGTTTCTGGCCCAGCAGGACAGGGGAAGCCCCAAAGGCCAGCTGGGTGGGCTCAGTGGCATGATCATCACACCAGGGACCTCAGCGGCAAGATGACCCTATTGGTGAAGTACTAGCCAGGGGCTTGGGAATGCTTCATGCACTGTCTCCTGCTCCACTAGCAGCCTAGCCTCTGTGCTTTAGTTCTCCATCTGTGAAATGGGAATAATGGGCCTGCCCTGCCTCACGGAGCCATCGGGAGGTGCCCAGATAGTCCCACCTTATGGTACTAGACCTTGGACTGATGTGTTGAACCTACCAGGGCAAAGGAAAGTTAAGCACCAGCTTTAACACCACTACTTGTTTTTCCTCTAGCAACATTATCCACCTCCCCAACCCTCAAAAACCTGACACCCGCCCCCCGCCCAAGCTGCACAGGTATTGTTGGGCAATAATCCTTTTACAGACTGGGGAACTGGCCCCCGGAGATGGCAAGTTACTTGCCCAAGGCAACAGAGAGTGCAGGAAATAAACCTGAGGTCCAGCTAGCTTTCCTTCAGATGCCCAGAACATGCCACCTAGATCAGGTGTCAGCAAACCCCCCCGCCTCCCCGCGTGTGTGCTAAGAGTGGCACGAGAACTGATTTTTACTGGCAAGCAAGGCAGGAGCTCAGCCCTGCCCCTCCTCCCCCCCGTGCAGCCAGGAGCTCGCTCAAAGCCCTGCCGCCTGTGGATTAACAAGACCAGCTAAAGCTACCAAGCACGACTTCAACGGGAAAGCTCTGCATCTTCATTCATTTATCAATGAAGCCGTTGTAAATAGGACTATTAGTGACTTTAAAAAGTATCACCTGCACTTGGACCTTACACAGAGTTCAAAAAGTCAAATTTCAGCACCCCGCCTCAGAAAGGTTGCTGACCTCTGCCCTAGATCGCACCTGTGTGCTCCCATAAAGGTATGTCTGTCTAATCCTTGGATTGGGAATTCTGAGAGTCGGCCTGTTCTTCATCTAATCTTAGAAAAGTCCCTGAGATCTCTCTGGATCATATGTCAAAATCCCAGTCTCCCCCTGCCTGCCCCACTTCTTCCCTACCAGTTGCAGCAGCAGCTGAAAACAAAAAAACCCTAAAAACTAGACCTAGAAAAACAAAGCAAAAACCAGACAAGCCGCGCAGAACCACCACTAAGGGAAGCTACGTTTGTTCTCATAGAGGCTGAAATGGAATGTTTTATATTGCACATGTCTCGGCTTTGGAAATCCAAACAGGGAGACCCAGGGCAAAAGACATCTCTGATTTCATCTGGGCAGATGATAATTTGCAAGATTTTAGAGGGGATATTAAAGCCGTGTCACAGAATTTCACCCCTATCAGTTCCAGCCCTCAAAATCCAATGTGCAGTTTAAGTAGCAGAGAATTTTTTCCCCTACATCAGTGGCAATGAAGGCATTAATCCAACCTACATAACCAGCTTAAATGCTTTAAAAATAAGATAGGCTGATTTTATTTCCCCCTATCATTTCACCACCTTTCGAATTAAGGTTTAGACAGCCTGAGCCATTAGCATCAGACATGCTGTTTCCTGTATTACCAGATAAGCTATTACCAAAGATAAGCTACAGCAATTACTGCTAAACTAGGAAATAAAATCCTAAAGCAGGGAAAAAAAAACAACTCCCTCTATAATTTCTTTTATTAACAATCCCATTTGGTCAGCTAAGAACTTTCTGTAGCCTCAATGTCAGCTACAGACTGCCCCGAGGAGGACTGCGAATCTACAAACTGCCCAAACATAATGAGATTGAATGGTTCAGTCTCAGATGTTTTTAGCTTGGCCCATTTCAATGAGCAACACGCATCTCAGCAACGTAAGAGCACGTCTCAGCTGCCTGGTGAGAAGCGCACACAATGTAATCTGCCGGCATGCAGGCTGAGAGAACATAAAGCCTTAATTATTCAAGAAGAGATGCACAAAAGCAGGAGGGAAGGACGAGAACAATGTTTTCTTTAGACTAGAGGGAAACTTAGGGACCCGCCCCCCGCAGAAATGCTCCATTTTGTTTGGTTAAAGAGAAACGGCAATGTCGACACAGCTCATGAGGATGGGTCAGGGAACGGTGGGAGCTGGGACTCAGTAATGTTAGATGGCTGGTTTGGTGGCAGTGAAAAAGATCTTGAGGTGGATGAGCTCTTGGCTCCATTGCTCCATGGACGGTCACACTGGGGGCTCTGGCCGGCCACAGGGCAGGTTGGAATGTGACCATCACTTAAGTGAATGCTAACAGTGCAGTGTTGGCATCCAGGCTGCCATAGAGCTTGTGCCTCTGGACAGGGCAGAAGCGGGATACGCCGGTGGACTTTTAAAGCGCATCCAGGGAGGAGGGTTCCCTCTGATTTTTAACGTGTGTGTGGAATAAATTTTATTATGGGCACCAAGGCACGTGTGGATGTGCACCACCAACGGAACCATGGGCTGCTGGCTACGGTCGCTCTGCTAAACAGCTGGGCTGCATTGGTATCTCTCCTGGGTGGCTGCCCAAGCGCTCGGCTTACGCGGAACGCTGGTTTAGGGGACCCAGCTCAGTTCTCCGATACCCAGTCTTACCTCACGCTGAATTTCATTAGGTGCTGAACCTATGGATCCAAACGCAGTAATGGGCCCTTGGCATTCTAACTCAGCCTCTCGTTCCGCTTCTCCTAGCATGTGACTCAGCTTGCTCCACGACAGCGGTTTGCTGGTCCTTGGCAGTCAGATGGAGATGCTGAGGCACACAGAGGTGAAATGACTCATACAAGGTTGCAGAGGCAGATCTGAGATTAGAATCCAAGGCTCCTGACTCCCACTCCTATGCCCTATTAGGCCGTGCTGACTCCGGAGAAGGATGTATTTACAGAGTGGCCGTAGGACTAACATAAGGAGCGTAGGGCAGAGTTTTGCAGTCTCCTGGGTATAGAGGCAATCATCATAATACAGGTTGAACTGCTCTAATCCAGAACTCACTTGCCCAGCAACAGCTGGAATCTGGCATGATTTTAGTTAGCCGGATGACCACTTACCATCGGTGTGGCCAAGTTTCCCGTGGTCCCAGAAAGTTTGGTTACAGACACCAGTCCTGGCTCTCAGTGTTCTGGGTTGTGATTTATCTGTAATTTATCCCTAAATGCCTTCTAAATGCCAATAAGCAGTGGCAGTGTTGGCAATGTGCTAGACAATACTGACCTTCTGTGGTCCGGCAAATTCTCTCATCCGGCACCAGCCGGTCCCAAAGGTGCTGGACAAGGGAGGTTCAACCTGTAATAAATATATGTAACTTTGTCATCCCAAAGAACCTTCTAAATACCGGTCTTTGAGGCATACACTACACTGCAACAGGGGAGAGGGATTTTTGACCAAGAAGATGTAACACATGCTAAGTGGGTTTTTGCCCCCCCTCTAGTGACTGGTCCCTATAGATGACAAGAACCTACTATAGCAGCTCTCTAACACAGTTACCCGGTTAGCTCAAACAACATGGCCCTTTCACATTGACATGCCTTGGTTCAATCCCCATGATGGGGAGCCATGAAGCTCTATTCTTTGAGCAATGCCTGGGCTCCAGGACTTTAAGTGTTCATGCAAACCGAAAAGACCCATGTGCAAACAGCCTGGAATGCAGTGGCTCAGTGAAGAGGAAGGGCTACTGTGATTCAAACGTGTGCTACCTGCGACGCTGGGTGTTTCAATGCTTGTTTTTGGACCTGTAAGCTTTTTCAATGGACAAGAACAAAACCATCCCCAAACGATGCACAACGTAGAGCAAAATCAGGGCTGGAAACAGGCCCAGACCAAAACATCCCAGATCCACACAAATCCAAATGTGGGAGAAGTTTGGATCTAGAATCACCTCCAGACAGAGCAAGGCAAACTCCATGTTGCTCCACATGCAGGCAGATGGCTGTAGTGGAGACAGGTGGTCTCAACTCTCTGCAGAGATTTCATTCTCTAGTACGACTCTCTCTGTGCTGAGCCACAGTGAGGATTCCTAGCCCGCTAATTCTAATGCAGCCATTCAGAAGCAAGTCCGTCTGTGGCAATTCCTGCTTCTCTCTCAGCACTTAAGATGGAAATTCCCAGTTCTTGACTGCATCCCACCCCTTTCTTACCCACAGAAGCAGAGTTCAGGGGTTACTTGGCTCCCTGCTGCCTAGGAAGGCACCTGCCACCTTACAAAATCCTGCCCTCTCTTGCAGAGGTGAACTTGAGAGAGGGCAAGAAGTCTTTTTCCCTCTTCATTCCTCAGCAGCTCTGGAGCTGAACCAGGCTGGACCCCGGACTAGCCATCTTGTGAGCATGAGGCTGGGCACCTAGTTTATGCACCTGGCAGGCATGGCTACCTTGTGCAGCTGGTTGCAGACATGTTGTTAGTCAACTTGGGGCCAGACTAATTCACTAGGAAGTCACAAATTTCCCATTTAAGAAAACCCCCTGAATGCCCCCTCCTCGCGCCTCCAAAATAAAAAAGTCAGATTTTTGATTCAAAATATTTTCAATGCTGGAAATTTAAGTTAATTCGCTTTTTTACTATCACTTACAATGAGGTCAAAACAGACAATGTTGTTTGACACAAACGCATATTGGGGCAGGGCAGCAGCTGGGTAACAAGAGTACTTGAGAGTTTGACTTCCCTTCTTCAATCAGGAAGAGAAAACTGACTCGCACCTGGCACGGGGCAGGGAATCCTCTGTATAGCATAAAATCATAGAACACTAGAACTGGAAGGGACCTCGAGGGGTCATTGAGTCCAGTCCCCTGCCCTCACCTCAGGACCAAGTACCACCTAGACCATCCCCGATAGATGTCTGTCTAACCTGCTTTTAAATACCTCCAGTGATAGCAGTTCCATAACCCCCATAGACAATTTATTCCAGCGTTTAACCACCCTGACAGCTAGGAAGTTTTTCCTAATGTCCAACCCAAACCTCCCTTGCTGCAGTTTAAGCCCATTGCTCCTTGTCCTATCCTCAGAAGCCGAGAACAATTTTTTTCTCCCTCCTCCTTGTAACACTCTTTTAGGTGCCTGTTAGTCTAACCTTTCAGAATGGGGGCACATACCAAGCAGAGAAGTTACAGCTGCTTCCAGATCATCTTATAAAATACAAATGACCACAAATAAACAAGGACAAATCAGTGCAGGCTTTTGCCGGCTCTTGCATTGTGTGTGAGACAGCTTCAGCTTCTCAGACTGGCTGCTCTTCTGTGCGGAGGTGCTGCTATGAGAGTACAAATTTTAACAGGGCAACGAAAGGAGCCAGTTGGGGGTACCTAAGGCAACTATCAGTGGCAAAAACGCTTGTCTAACGAGAAGGAGAATAAGCAGACAAAGTTACGGAGCTTGTTATCTGCACCAGTTGAACTGTGGTCTTTTGGGTGAGGTGAATTATCTATTAACATTAGTTGTACTATCTAGGATCATGGACCACTACCCCACTGCAGCAGGTGCTGTACAGAAATGGAACAAAAAGATCGTCTCTGCCCCACAGTGTTTACAATCCAAATAGAAAACAGCAGCAACCAGGTGGATAAACACATACAGATGAAAAAGCGTAAGGCAACACCCAGACAGGGCTGGCCAGCATGACAGGCAGTAGCCTGTACTGTATAGGGTTGCCAGCGTTCCCGACCAGGTGCTCTTTGCCACAATGGCAACTAGTCCAGCTGAGAAAGTTGGGAACTCCAGTGCACACACCAGCTGCTAACCGTTGTCAGCTTCACCGTAGGTTCTGCAGCAAAGGTGAGGTCGAAAGGAGAGTTAGGGACTTTTTAGGGGAAGGAGCTGGTGGTTGTAAAGCGTTTCGTTCATGAAATATGTGCTTTACATTCGAGGGGCCATTGGGCCCAAGGAACGCTGAGGGAGTTGCCTTTGGGATGAGGCTAGTCCAATATTATTCCTTGTTAGAGAATAATTCAGGGTGCAGAAAGTGGGGGACAGGCCCCCTTGTGGAGGCAGCAAATTTCATAAGGAAGGCACAGCATGATCAGCTGCTCAGTCGTGGGTTCATCCATCTCATTAAAAATGTTGAAATGTGTGCCTGTTTTTGTGTCTGTGATTCACATTTATATACCCATTAATAAAGTGTTTACATTCTACAGCCTTATTTTCTTACACATGCTGAAAGAATTTTTTTTCTTCATAGGAAGCTAGCTGCAATTTCCATAGGTTTAGATTACATTAGACAGGTTGTGTGTGTGTGTGTGGAGGAAAAGCGGCCGTTAACTGCAGGGATGAAAAGTGGGGCCTGACATAAGACGTTTGCTCAGCCCTGGAATAACTGATGTCCTGACCATCTGAGGTCATAACAGATCTCAGAGCAGTTTTTCACAGCCGTGGCACTAACCCAGTGATATGGCCATATTCAAACTCAATCAAATTATATCCCCCCGACTTCCCTTCAGTTTCAATTGCATAGCATGACCTGCACTTTCTATACTAAGCTACTGCATAGCATTGCTGCACACTGCTAAATATCTGCTATATCAGGCCAACAGAGAGATGTGTGACCTGATACCTCTAAGACCCTTGCTGACCTTACAAGAGTGCTATTAATGAATGCAGTGGGGTCCTTAGACCAACGGGGCTATACACACACGATGTTCAATGAGAACAGATGAGCACTTTTCACCCATCAGATGTTGATTCTGGCTCCTGGACAGTTCATGCTTTTGATCTTAGTTCCACTTGCTTGGAATAGTCCTTGCAGGAGACAGCTGGCCAGGGAACAGCATGATGGACGGCTACCTTTCTTTCAGGGAAATGGGGATAGAAATTAGGCCTGCTCTGTCCTGTCACTACTGCACAGAACTGCAGTTCAGAGGAGGCTAAATGTCAGAACATTTGTCTCTCCAGCCATGCCATAAACACTCAAAGATTGTCTTAATCAAAACCAAGCCGTCTCCCGAGAGTCTGAGTGATGTGTGGGAGGATAGGGAGCATTTAGCAGATGCAGTCCCTTCCATGAGCAACACAGTATTCATGCTGTTATCCCTGCTGGAAGACTGACCGCAGCAGCTCAGTACCATGTGAATACTTGACGGCTATTGGCCCCTTGATTCGCTCACAGCTGGTCCCAGGCTATGAGAGAGAGAGATTTCGCAGGAAATTCTCACTTGTGTCTGAGGGAACATGCAGCTATTCGGGGAAGAGGAGCAAGAAACCTATTCTTCTGGGTCCAGAAAAGAAGGCTCAGTGGGAACATGTGTCTGCTAGAAACTGGACTATGCTACCGACCCACCACCAGAGAGTAACGACCTATCACTGCTATTAACACAGCCTGGATTCCAAACAACACCCTCGAGGTTTACAGTTGTGCATCGCATGACTGATCCCCAATGCTTTACGTGGGCGTGGTTGACACGAGCATGACATCACAGACAGCCCACCGGATACCAGCCGTTAGGGTTTGTGTCCGAAAGCTGGTTCCTACACAGCCCTGACCGCCTCCTCTTTGTGCCTGGTGGAAAATTCTGTCCATCGTTCTAAGCTCTGTGCACATTCCCAGCCTGAGACATGGGGTGGTGATGAATGAACAGAAGGGAAGGGACCCAGCTGGAACGAGGGTGCTTTAGCGATGGGGTAGGGGCTTGCAAACCTGCCCAGCTGTTCAGGACACTTTGCAGATTGTGTGAGATCTGCTGCAATTTACCTTGTTCTCTAATTTATCATTTACTATTTTTAAATTCCTGGGGTTTAGCCTCCTGGTTAGTTTAAGTGGCATGCAGCCAAACCTCCTCTTTTCTAATCGAAGAGCAGCTGGGGCTCTGTTCTTGGTTAGCAGAGCCCCTCACCAGCCAACCTGGCCCAAGCAGGACCTGTGTCTGTTACCATTCATTTGATTTTCTCCTCTTTGGCGCTACCTTTCTCAGTTTGTAGATTCCAAGACCCGCCAGGACCATTGTGACAGTCTGGTCTGACTCCTCTATCACATAAGTTATCTGACTGCCCTCAATTAATTCCTTTCAGCCAATGCGCTTCCTCTCTCTGCGGTCTCTGTCCTCGCTCACCGCATTCTGCTCCTTTTCTCCCCTTTATCCATTGGATTTATTGTCTTTATTGTTCCCCTGATCTCTTTCGCCCCCATCTAACTGTGACATGAGTCCAACAGTGCCTGAGATTGGGATGAACTTTCATACCCTCTGCTCAGGCCGTGGGGCAGAGGAAGGGAAAGGTAGCAGTTGCTTCAGCGCGTGTGTGGGTCTGAGGGAAGAGGGGAAGCCAATGCATTGGTCTGGGCAGCACTAAGGACTGACTCACCTTAGCTCTGCCCCCTTCAGGGTCATGGAGTCAGCCCCACCCCTCTCCACCTTGCCCTGGGGCCTGCGGAGATTGTCCTCTGTTTCTTCATGAGGTTGGCAGTTAAGTCAGTCCATCCCTAGTCCCAGGAATCAACATAAAAGACATGGCTCCTCGTCTTTGCCTTGTCCCCAAACAAAGGACAGGGAAAAAATTCCTACAGACACACTGGTGCAGCAGGAAAGGGAGCAGCCCTGGACAGCTCAGGAGAGAGATACATCATAGTTTAAAAAAATGTTTATATATACATATATATGAAAAGCCTGCAAGGGGTTGCCATAGCTACAGATTTAAGCGGCTCTCACTGAGCCCCAGGTTCAACCTGTCTAATGAAAACCAGGCAGTGTTATTTCCTTATTGAATGCGTATAAAGTAATCTGGCCGCAGTGCAAACACACAGGCTTGGCAATATGCTGCTGGCCCCGCCAAGTCAGACAAAGTGACCGGGAACAGAGTCTCTAGCTCGCGATGTTGTTCCCCACTGACCTACAGCTCACGCTTGCACTGCGAGCACTTGCTCCAGACAGATCGGCCTGTAAGGTGCAGTGTTCAGAGGTTCTGAGCCCCTGCGATACCAGTTGAAGCTGCAAGTGCTCAGCCTCAATGAGGATAAGGATTTCAGTGTCCAGGGGAGAGGCAGGCTGGGGCTAGTGACTGGTTCATATTCCCCTCTTGCTGTGTAATGCAATACGGTGGGATTACCATAGACACTCTAGTCTTAGTATCGCAGGTCATAGCCCAGGCAGCAGAAGAATGAAAAAAGCCTGCCTCGGTGCTTTGCTCTCACTTATAAATAAAACTATGTGGCCGGATACCATGGGTTTTCCTACAGTCGAGAGGCTGCAGAATCAATTTGTGCTTCAGGGTCTGCATAAAGATTTAAAATACCTACGCTATGTCAGGAGCATAAGGCCATATCTACAGTACTCGGAAGATCAACCCACTCAGGGTCGATTTTTCCAGGGTTCGAGTTCACGCACCTGGTAGGGACGTTTGAAATCGACCTGTTGGGTTGGCAGTGGACGCCTGTACTCCTCACTATCGTGAGGTTTGGAAGGGAGGTCAACGGGAGAAACTCTTCCGTGGTCCTTCCCCAGTGAGGACGGCCAGGTAAGTAAGTGAGTTCTAGCTACTCAATTCCTATTTGTGTGTCCACAATCGACTTACCCGCCTAGTGTAGACCAAGCCTAAATACAGAGAGTAGTCCTCAAAAGTAAGATTCAGGCTCTCTCGGCGACTTACACTAAAAACCCCTCAGTCAATTTTCCTTTTGGCCATGCCTTAATTGTGTCTCAGCTTGTCCCATGCTTCGAGAGCCAGATTTCACATGAAATTCTCACTCGCTGTTGGGTGAAAAGCAGAAAGAAGAGACGCATGCAATTCCTATGGGTAATTTTGAGCATTAACGTTAAGGAAAAAAATGCTCATAAATAGTTCTGCTTAAAAACATGAGGGTTTAAGAGAGCTGCTTAAATCAAATGTAAAAAATACTGATGGTTCCCAGGTACAACGGACTTTGAAGTGACTTAAAGAGGCTCCTTAGTAATGATATAAGAATTAATACACTTCAAACAGTAGCTGATTATTCATCTCACCAGCCCTGAGCAGCAGCACTAAGGCATGGAGATCAGCTGGAATAGGCAAGCCCGGGTTCTGCCAGGGGGCAGAGGGCAGGAAGCGGCTCGGTGTGATGCTGCTGCTGCTTGTCATTCCCCCAGCAGGGGGAAAGAGATGGGGAGCAGAAGCAGCCTTGGCTGCGCTGTCTGGAGGCTTTACCTGCTGCTGTGACTGGCTGGAATGCCAGCCAATCAGAGCAGCAGAGGGCAATGCCTGGGAGCAGAGACATGGGGCACACAGCCATGTACATCCAGGGGGTGCTGCCCAGGTAAGCTGCATGCCCATGGCCCAGACCTCATGCCCCTTGATCGCTCCCGTAACCCCCTCCCGCCCAGATCCCCTCCTGTACCCAGCTCCGGTACAAAGCACCCACCCCCAGTCCACGCCCGCGCCCCGCTCCTTCCTCCGCACCATGCTGCCGAATTCCCAGCCTGCTTCTGCATCCTCCCCCCCCGCTAGATCCAATATGCCAAGCCCACTTCCTGGCAGCCTTTTCCCACACTAAACCCGTCATTCCCCTTGCACACCACACCCCGAGAGACCCACAAACTACATTAGTCCTGTCCCCCCAAAGGCTTTGGGGCTGAGGGCAGTGTCTCTTTTTTGCTGTTTTTCAGTTGGGGACCACATCAGTGAGTTCCTGTTTGCTGAAGTCTGACCACCACTGTAATCTTGTGGAGTCCTCGGGATGTTCTAAGTAGGTTTATTTTTTAAAAAATGATGGATTATTGGGGCCAGGGAAGAAGGGGAAACATCCAGAAACTAGAAAATGCCTCCTGTAAAGGAGGCCATCCTGCTTTCACTGGCCCCAGGCCGAAACAGGAATAACGCTGCTGAAGTCAATGGCTTTATTATGGTTGCAAAGTTAGGTGGGCAACAGGAAAGTCAGGTCAGGACTGCTTTGACCAGGCTTGCACAAATTACATGTTACATCTCCTGGCGCTGGGGCTGAAGGCATGGATGTTATTCCCAGCACTGGCCAGAGGGTTCGCTTAAAACTCAGTATGTTTGGCATTTCCTGCCCTGCAGTGCAACACGCTTAGGTTTTGGTCCTGCCTGGTGCTGAAGGCTGCGTGAGGCGCTGAGTGCCCTCTGGGTTGCCTCCTGACCTTGAGTGGTGAAGGCACTCAGCACCATCCAGGAAGGAACCCATAGCTTAAGCAATCTTCATTTTCCAAGTGTGCCTCTCTGAATTGTGAAGCCTGTTCCTATCAAAGCTGAAGGGAGTTTTGAAAATCATTCAACTGACCACAGACTTACAAACCAGGTTTCTTACCCAAGGCAGTCACCTGGGGGACTTTTAGGAAATCCTTTCCATTGGGCATACATCAGAACGGAAGTGATTTGGCTGTAGTACGCTGTTCCTCATTAAGACAATGACTTGCTGAAAGCCTGAAGACTTACAGGTACAAGGGAAGCTGTCTCCCCAAGACTGGGTTCTCTGATTTCTTACTGGTACACAGAGAGCAAGCTCAGAGAAAACCTCCAGGAAAGACACGTGTTAGGAACATTCCCCAATCTCTGTCTGGTCTAATAACAGTACAGGCTGAACCTCTCTAATCTGGAACTCTCTTGTCCAGTGACATCCGTAATCTGGCATGATTTTAGTTAGCTGGACGCCACTTATCATGGGTGTGGCCAAGTTTCCCACAGTCCCATAAAATTTCCAGCCGCCGGTCCTGGCTCTCATTCTGTGCTGCTGTTTGGCTGTAATTTACCCCTAAATATCTTCTAAGAGCCCAGTAAGCAGTGGAAGTGTTGGTCATGTGCTAGACAATATTGACCTCCTGTGGTCCAACAAATTCTCTCGTCCGGCACCAGTCAGGTCCTGAGGGTTTAAACTGTAATACGCCCATGAGAAAACCCAAACCAACACTTACTACCTATGTACTCCCATGCTCAACCCCAGAGCATTTCGGAGAGTCCCATTTATGCCCTACATCACACCTGTAATCTTCCCAACTAAGATCAGAAGGAGCACTCTTTGCAGCCTTTTATTTCCGGTCCTTAATTAGGCAGGGAGAGAAAGACTGAACAAAAGAAGATATGCCCTTTGCCTCATGGCCTTTGTAGATTGCATGTGGGCAACTTCCACCCACACTGGCTCGCAAAAAGAGGCTGGAACAGATCCCAGATGTCTCACATGGCAAGGTTGTGCTCTCCCACTAGGCTGTCATTAAAGCAGCCAAGGCACCACTGAGAGTATTCAAAAGCCTATAGTAATGCTGAGTCTTTGGCTGCTTGGGCACTGTTTTTTCCCCAGAGTGTGGCCTAGACTTTGTTTACACAAAGGACATCTCTATTTAACACACACGTATTGTTAACCGAGAACTCCCCCAGTAACAAGGGCTATTGTATTGCAAATGATTCCTATCGCTGCAAGTTAAAGTGAGTCAACTTGAAGGAGTATTTTCTGTCTAAGGGGAGGTTAGTGACAGCACTTTTGCCACTGGCTGTCAGTCAGTGAGAATATTCAGCTCTAAAAGCAAAATGAACCTTTCCAAAGATCATCCTTTCTGCATTGCAATAAGGTGATCACTGAAGGACAACATGACCTGCCACTAGGGGAACATGGTGATTTTAACTGTGTTAGTACAGCTGATAACATCCTAAGGACACTGCTTGTTTCAACAGTCACAGGGCCTAACCCTCTCCAGCTGTGTCAATCTCTCAGGTAGCCGAGAGATCAACCTGGTCAGGCCTTGTGGGGCCGCACAAAATTGAACTATCATGGGATCGATAGTTGAGTCCTCTACTCCTATTCCCATAAGGAGTCAGGGAGGTCAACGGGAGAGTTTCTCCTGTTAACGTTCCTCGGTGAGGACGGCCATATAAGACGATTGCAGATACGTCAATTCCAGTGATGCAATTACCATAGCTGGAATTGCCTATCTAGGATCAACTTTAAGGTCTAGCATAGACCTCGTCTCTGCCCTTACACACCTGGCAGTGATCCTGCCATACTACCACCTCCTTTCTCTTTCAAGGTTGGGTTGGTTGGGGTAGTTTCAGCAGCTGCTGGAGGTGCCCTAAGGTCTCTGCTGCCAGGGGGCTGCAATGGGGACGCCAAGAATTGATGCATTTTGGAACAGTGCTAGCTGCCTGTGGGGACTCCTCATGGAAGGAGGTCATCAACCACTGCAAAACCCACTATAAATCCAGATGTGAGATCACCCTGAGGTGGCTGTTAAGGAGATGGGGAAAACCAGCATGTTCTCACAACTCTGCTTATCTGCTAGTATTCTCCAACCAGTGGCTCCAATAGAAACCCAGGCCCCATTGTCCTTGGTGCTGTGCCCCAAAGAACTTACAGTCTAACGAGACAGCACAGATAAAGGGTATCAGACAGGAAGCATTATTATCCCCACTTTAGTGATAGGTCAACTAAGGCATGGAGAGATTAACTTGACAGCTCCAGGGACTCAGGCCAGGTCTAAGTTAGGGGGAAAAAATCGATTGAAGATACTCAACGGCAGCTATGAAAACTGTGTAGCTGCAGTCGGTGTATCTGAAATCAATTTTGCTGCCATCCCCACAGCGGGAGGTCGACATGAGAAATTCTCCTGTTGACATCCCTTACTCCTCGCAACTGTGAGGAGAACTGGAGTTGAAGTCGGTGCCCTCATCGATTTAGCGCAGCCTCACTAGGCACGCTCAATCGAACCCTGGAAGATCCACTGCCAGCACATCGATCAGCCAGTCAGCGTAGATGCGCCCTCAGAAACAACGTCTGAGGAAGAAGCTGGAACAAAAACAGCCGAAAGAGGTCACAGACAGGGACAGCGATGTCATTTTTCCAACAGAAAAATCCTCCCTTTTGGATGGTTGGTCCAATCAAACGACAGCTGCAATTTGTGCCTATCAGTGCATGTTTGGGGACAAGAATGGTATTTGGGAACTTGGATGGCACTTCACTCCAGAGTGAGGACAAACTGGCTCCATTGTAACCACAACAAGTAGCAACCTCAATGAAGTTAATGCACTGCCTTTTGTGATAGGGTCTAGTGCATATTTCTGCTGTGAATGGTACTGCTTTTCATGTCTTTATGTTGCAAAAAATTCTGACCTGCTTTAGAGGGCACTGGTTAAGAATCCAAGGGATGTAAATGCTTTGGTATTTGGTACTATGCTTCTGTTTTCTGACAATTTCAGGGCACATGCATTATCCAACCATCTGTGTCTTTACCGTTCCCTCAGCAAGTGAGACACTTTCACTAATTTTGAGGCAGATTCTGATATTCTAAGGCATGGTCTACGCTAGGCAAGGTGGGTTGATTGCAGATATGCAATTGAACTGACGGCAATTGCATAGCTAGAACCAACTTATCTGCAATTGACTTACCTGGCCGTCTCCACAGGAAAAGGTCAATGGGAAAAACTCTCCTATTGACCTCACTTGCTCCTTGTGATATCGAGGAGTCCAGGGGTTGACTGCTGACCTCAGATGGTTCCATTTTGCACATTGCTACCAGGTGTGTAAAATCAAACCCTGGAAGATCAACCCCGAGCAGGCTGATCTTCCAGGTAATGTAGACATACCCTTATTCCCTTCACGTTACCTTCCTTCTCCAGTAAACAGTCCCAGCCAACCTGTGGACTCCTTACCAGAGGATGCTGGGAAGACCAAGTTCAAAACAGAACTAGATAAATTCATGGAGGAGAGGTCCACCAATGACCATTAGCCGGGATGGGCAGCGAGGGCATCCCCAGCCTTTGTTGGCCAGAAGCCGCAACTGGGCAATAGAGGCTGGATCACTTAATGATTATCTATTCTGTTCACTCCCTCTGGGGCACCCGGCATTGGCCATTGTTGGAAGGCAGGACCCGAGGCTAGACGGACATTTGGTCTGACCCAGTATGGCTGTTTTCATGCTCTTATGACTTGAGATAAGTAAGAGAATCAGATGCCGGCCCTGCTAATACAAAGGGAACGGGTGACATTAAAGAGTTAATTTCTTGGTCATTAAAATCAATGTAAACGCAATGATATTGTCCCCACATAGTCATTTCTGGCCAAGCCACTATATATTAATTTATTACATGATGTGAGCTCTTTCTCCCCAGTTTTAGGGTTTTGTTTTCGGTTTTACAGGAGTCCCACCCAGCACGTTCAGTGTTTTTCAGATAACGAGCTACCGCAGATCAGGATTTTTTGGTGAACCTGTAGCTCCCTAGTCAGAATCTAGCAATTCAGAGGGTCTTGTCTCTTTCCCCACCAAGGAGATGATCTGTGGCCAGCAACTTGGAAGATGAGCAAATTACTCTGGATTGATAGGAAACTTGAGCTGGGTGGAAATTTGAGACCACACAGCAAACTCCCACCCACTTTTAGAGGAGGGCCTCTTTTTTTAGGGTGAGCAGTAGGGCTGACAGCTGCCACAGACCCCAGGGCAAGGTGGCAGAGGGGACCAGGTGCCGTGCCTGAGAGGGGCGGGGCCAAGCTCTTAGTGCCACCCAGACCACGGTACTGCCCCCGCCTTCAAAGGGGTCTGGGACAACTGCCCCCTTCCCCCGCCCCATCGGCAAGCCTGAGGGTGAGGACCACTAAGGGGTTGTCTGGCTGCCTAACTTCACCATACAACAAGATCTTAGGGAGGAAAGAGAAGAGGAAAACACGTGCCATAAGGTAGCAGTTAATGAACTGCGCCGGGGAGATGGACCCGGTTGCCAAACTCAAATCCAGCTGACAAAAAAGGCCCCTGGGAGTACCCAGAAAGAAACCTGCAGACTGTGCAGGGTAAGAATGAGCATTTTCAGAAAGCCAGGTCCACAGCTGGAGTGGATCAGCATTGCTCCACTGGCCAACAATATGATGCTTTCACTGACAAAATACTTCCACCCCCACCATGAGCTGGTTTCACTTTGTCGGCAGGAAAGTGCTCTCCAGCCACCAAAGCAACGTTCACGTCCTGCAGCAAAACGTTGTCATTCCTGGGAGTGGGAAGGACACTTCTGCACCCTTATACCACAAAAGTTTAGTCAAGCAAATGCGACTGCAGATACAGCCTTCAGAGGATTACTGTGTCCTCTACAGCGCTGTTTCTTTAACTATGTTCCACTGAACACTGGTATTCCATGAGCAACTCCCAGGTGGGCCATGAGCATTTAACACTTGTTGAGTATCATACACGTATGGTCTATATTTTCTGTGATTAAAACCAGATACAGTGTCACTTCTTCACTGCTGTGATACCTGATTAAATTACTTCATTTTAGCTCTGCTGTATATGTTGCTGTTTGGTTTTTTTTGTTGGTTTTTTTTGGCCTGGCAATTTTGGAAAGAAATTTTTACAGGCATTATGCTTAAAAATATTATTATTTGGTGTTTCATGGTCTCAGAAAGTTTAAGAAACACGGATATAAAGTACCTCTGACACAAGAGAGCAGTACGGCTTGTCATAGGCCTGCCTTCAGTCATTACGCCAGCTGAAAGTGAGGTTGCTAGAGTTCAGCAAGGGAACTGGACTTAGAATTCCTCTTTCCTGCTCATTGCACAACCATCCAGGCAAGTTTCTTAATCTCAGCAGCCTACAATTTCCCCATCTGTAGGATAAGGTCAGTAATCAGAGAATCCAAGAATTACAGGGCTGGAAGGGACTTCAAGAGGTCATCTAATCCAGCCCCCCTGCGCTAAGTATAATATTTACTTCCTTCTAAGATTTTATGACACTTAGATAATGTTTCTAAAGTGCTCTGAGAGCTTCAGATAAAAGCTGCTTCTGTACCCAAGTGCAGAGCATTGCACAATTGCATTGTCTTGCCTTATCACATTGATTCTAGTACTACTGTGCTGCTTGCAATATCAGAGGAGTCTTTTCACTCTTTAATCCAGGAGAAACTCCACTTTGTCCCTAGATATGTCCGAGAGCATCCTGCTCCCTTTTGGAATTACGTGGCTCTGCCCTGCGGCTGAGCCAGCTACTATTACTGAAATAAATGGAGAAACTCCTCTTGACTCCCTTGCTACGTGGATCAGGCCCTTGGTTGGCTGGTGCTAGCTGCAGCTCGCTCTTGGCTTTTTAACTGCTCTTTTCTAAAGCGTACTTTGAAAAAGCAATTATCGCCTTGCCATTAAGGCTCTCCCCATTGCATGGCCAGATCAGTTGACAGGCGTCTCTGTAAATAACCTTTAAACAATATATCCCCATCTTGTTTACTGAACGTTTCTGAACTCGACAGCGGTGCATACCGATGTCATCTGTGCATACTGTAGGCCTAACTATTTCTGGAAACATACCAAGGGCAAGTTGGATAATGTCAGATATTGCCATAGACAGAGCGTGACAAGATCCCGTCTCGGTGATAAAAGCTGCGGGGCAGAGAAGGAAGCCGGTGGTAGTAACAAAACAAAAAGCAGCCAAGTAGCACTTTAACGACTAGCAAAATAGTTTACTAGGTGAGCTTTCGTGGGACAGACCCACTTCTTCAGCCCATAGCCAGACCAGAACAGACTCAATATTTAAGGCACAGAGAACCAAAAACAGTAAGCAAGGAGGACAAATCAGAAAAAGATAATCAAGGTGAGCAAATCAGAGAGTGGAGGGATGGGGGGGAAGGTCAAGAATTAGACTGAGCCAAGTATGCAGACGAGCCCTTCTTGACCTTCCCCCCAACCCCTCCACTCTCTGATTTGCTCACCTTGATTATCTTTTTCTGATTTGTCCTCCTTGCTTACTGTTTTTGGTTCTCTGTGCCTTAAATATTGAGTCTGTTCTGGTCTGGCTATGGGCTGAAGAAGTGGGTCTGTCCCACGAAAGCTCATCTAATAAACTATTTTGCTAGTCTTTAAAGTGCTACTTGACTGCTTTTTGTTTTGATAGCGTATAGACTAGCACGGCTTCCTTGGTGTTCGTAACAGAGGAAGATTTGCTTACACAATCCATCATCATATCAATCCAGCTTAGAAGCCGTCTGCACATCTCCAGTTTTATCTCAGGAAGGTGCACAAGGCATCCACTCTTCGCCTTGGAAGCAACCAAGCCAGCAAATGGAAGTGCTGATCCTGCTAGAAAGCATTCAGCAGGTTCTGCTGACACACTGTTGCAGGGAACTCTTTACCCAGCTGTCTCTAAGGAAGACAGGTGTATCAGTGCAGAGACAGAGGACCATGAGCAAAGCAGCCCTTGGGGAGAAACCATGGGAGCAGGCAAGCCTGGGGGGCAGGGGAAAACTAGGCTATTTCTGCGTTGGTTTCATTTTGGAATGGAACCAACACTAAGGAAGTGGGTGAGTTCTGACCGGCCCGCAGTTTCTGTGGTCTCTCTGAAGTCAGGTGTAGGAAAACCACCTATTCGTACACACAAAACAGGGTGGAAAAAAATCCCAGAAAACCATTCAAAATAAAGGCTCTGAAAAGCAAGAGAAAACGGCATCAGATCCAAGGGAGTAAACAAACAGCTTCCCCCTCAGCCTGAGTCATCCTTCCTCTTCCTTCATGTTATTCATTCTTTATAGTGAGGATGACTCGATGCCCCTTTGAGAGGAACTGTGGGCAAGAAAACCCACATATCATGCTGATACCCGGAGGAAGAAATAAGAGATACCATGACCCAAATCAGAAAAACATCCCGATGGACTGCACAGGCGAGAGCTGCAAATTATGCTGAGCTTTGCAACAACCCAAGTAAGAAAATAACATGCACAAAAACACAGTAAGATGGGATGCAAAATCCAACTGACTTCTACTCCCAACAGCAAAACCCCTGATCCAAACACAAAACCTACTAAAAGCTACAACACCTAGAAACTGCAGTGTACTGAAAACTGTCATAATTGCAAGATATCCCGAATTTGTAAGGGGCTTGCTGGTCCTGCAGTCAGACTAGGGGTCTACAAAGGGAAGCCTGCAATCAGAATCTGTCTGGAGACAGCTAGCCTAGAGTAAAATGGAATAAAGTGTACTTGGGAGCAGTCTGTTTTTTCTCTCTCTGTTCTTAGGTTTTTGTGTGTTATTGTTCAGAATTTTAATAAAAAACATAGTGCCAGTAGGTTGCAGCTCTCTAGCATGAGTATTTGTTTTTATTCAACATCTGCGTTTGTAATCCAGGAACATAACAGAAATCAAAAAAAACATTTACCTGTTTTTTGTCTACCTCTCCCCAGAACCTGCCTTTTCAGAAATGAAGTGCTAAGTAACTAAGAAGATACTCATAAAAAGAAGTCACCGATACAAAAAGACCACAATAAAGTTAGAATGAGGAACAATTAATGTATCAGCAAGGGCATGGGGTCCTTTCACTAGAAAAAAAATCTTACGCAGCCAGTCTGCACATGGTCTAATGTTGCTGACCAAGGCAGAAGCTCAGCAATAGGCAAAGTCCTGTCTGGCATCAATTTCAGTTTGGGGCATCTTGCAGCGCAGTGCGGCTTAACCTATGTCAGCTGCTCTCAGAGCGGTTTGGTCATTGGCCTGCTAAACCCAGGCTTGTGAGTTTAATCCTTGAGGGGGCCATTTAGGGATCCGAGGGAAATAGATTTAAAAAAAAAAAAAAACTGTGAAGGATTGTGATAGGCCCTGCTGTGAAGGCAGGGGACTAAACTTGATGACCTCTCAAGGTCCCTTCCAGTTCTGTGAGATAGGTATATCTCTACAGATAAAGTTTAGCAACCTGAGAATTCCCATTTTGATTTACAATTTTTCACGGATCCCTCTCCCCAACTCTGCTTTTGCTTTTCCCCAATGGCCCTGAAGTTCTGCTCATCTCCAGGCCTTTCCTCCTCTCCACCTCTTCCCCCAAGGCCCTACCCCACCTCTTCCCAGCCCTGCTCCACTGCTGCCCCTCCTCTTCCCAACCTCCTTCTGCCCCTTTCGGCTAGCATGTCCCATCCTCTCTACTCCCCTGCTTTCCCAGCGCCTCCTGCATGGCACAGAACAGCTGTCCTGGGGCATGCAGGAGTTCATCAGTGGGACCGGTGGCTCTGGATAGGACTCGGGGACCCCAGTTTGAGAACCTCTGTCTATGTGATCTCTAGCTGGACCCTTCTCCTGCACATGGTACTAATCACACGTTGTCTTCTTCTGGAGCCTGTCCCCAGGATTCTGACAAGAGGCACCTGCTGTGCTCTATCTTCTGTACTGCACGGCACCTGGTCATCGCCTTGACAACTGCGTGGTCTGCTAGAAATGTTTCCCTCTTCCTAGCGGCCAAGAGGAGAAGCTGGTGAGCCTGGAACCCATTTTGTCATTGTCTTAGCCAAGCTTTCAGGGAACAAGAGGGGAGCCAACAATTTTGGGAGCGATGTCTGCTAGCCTCCTCAAGCGACTTACTCAAGCGTCGGCTGCTGTGCTGATTCCAGTGCCTGTGGCCTGCCTGAACATTCCTTATCGCCAGAACTCATACAGCATGGCCTCAGCCAGACGGGCTTTCCTGCCCTGCCCTACGGGCCTCTCTTGTGAGTTGTGAAAGGGAGTTTGGTCTGCCATGAAGCTTTGAATCCATGGTCTCTGTGCGGAGGTGTGTTGCTTTAATGCACTTCCCCTCCACCCCCAGCCAGAGGGGAAAGCCAGACCGCCTATATCCCCTCAGGGAGAGCAATAAACCAAGGAACGTGCCCCCGCATGCGCCTCTCCCGATCCTCACCCGTTCCTTTCTTAGTTGCTTCTTTAAAAGCCAATTCTCCTGTGGAACCAGGCACCTCCGTGTCATTACTGACCTTACCAATCGCTGTGAGACTGTTCTGAGGCTACGGCACAAGGCAGCGAGTCATTGCTATTTATCTGTGTGCCGCCACTGCTGACAGTCAACATTCAGCCAAATGCGAAGACCAGCGATTTGATTCTGTGCTGCGTCATATACGTGTGACTCCCATCAAATGAAGGCAGCAACAAAACTGCCTCATGGAGGCAGGGAAGGAAAGTATTTTGGGTAAAACTTTCAAAAGTGACCAAGAGGCAGATATCCAAAGGTGCCGAGTGGAATTACAAAATACCTCAGCAGGTTATAGACGCTTCTGTACATCCCACTGAATGGGCGCATCTTGAGGCACAAAGATACCTTTGAAAATCTGGCCCACATTATTTAGGAGCCGAAGTCTCACTGAAAATCAGAGTCACTTAGGCACTTTGGAAATATTACCCTTAGACTGTGAACATCTTAGGCTAGATTCTGGTCTCAGATCCACTGGTGTTTTGGGTGGAGGGTTGCAATTGATTTGGAAGGGGAACAGGGCTGGACCCAGTGACAGGAATGATTTGAAATGAGTAACTGAAATGCCAACAAGTACCAGAGGGGTAGCTGTGTTAGTCTGTACCCACAAAAACAAAAAGAAGTCCTCGGGCCCCTTGTAGATTAACAGATTTTTTGGAGCAAACGCTTTTGTGGCCAAAGACCCACTTCGCCAGAAATGTCAACGTAACCAAAACGGAGCCTAGTTAATAATCTCTGCAGCTGTTAACTTTTGGGCATGAGCAGGCAACACACACAGGATCTCATTTTATTTATACGCTGAATTCAGGGCTGGAGAACACACAGAGCCAAGTGCATGGTTGCTGTTTCCCTTTTCCTCTCATGCCTCAAAAAGCAGCTCAGATGTGGAGCAATTGCCTTGGGAACGTGAGCATGCCATATGCAACCTATCAGTCCTCATCCTCAAAGGATGAGCCTGGCAGTTTAAATGCATCACTGTAAGACACTGAAAAAATCACGGTTTTAATAAAGACACTGGATTCATGCTTTATAACAATAACTAACCCCTCTTTGGCCCGTGACTCCTGAGGGGTTAACAGGTGTTAACGGAGCTCTTCACCTTGAAGGGTCCTTTAGAATATTAGCAAACTAGTGCCAGGTCCGCTGGTGGGGGGGGAGGGCAAGGGGACCACTCACACCACTCCAAGCAGTGCTGAGGGCTGCTGGGACGAGGGGGGCACTACATGGTACACTCCCGGCAGCGCTGAGGGCTGGCTGCCTCAGCCCCACCCCTTCCACCCGAGGCCCCGCCCCTTCTGGGAGCATGGTGCCAGGACTCCCACCTTACCCAGGGGCCAGGCAAGTCTGTCAGCTCTGATGAATGTTTATGCTAAACTGCCTGTTTCACCTCTATTTAGCTCTGCCACTCTGAGTACATTTCCCAGACCTGTAGACGAGCTCCCTGTAGCTCCCAAAGCTTGTCTGAGTTACCAACACAAGTTGGCCCAACAAAAGATATTTCCTCGCCCACTTGGTCTGTCTTGTTATCTTACAAAAGACGGATACTTGAATTATCATCCTTGTTGCCTCCACCTCTGTGTTTCCCTGTCACCCTAGACTTATGTCCTATGACTGCAGTTCTGACCTGTTCCTCCACTTAGGAGCAGTGAAGTTTATTTATTTTGATACCTTGGGATTGAGGCAATCCACGGGAAGCCCCGTGAATGCAACTGGGAGTTTCCCTGGGTAGCCAGAGATGGAGCTCCAGCTGGGGATGACCACTTTGCCTAAGTGGGTGGCTCCTTTCCTCATGTCCCAAACAGAAGACTGTCCAGAGAGAGAGCAAAACTCAACTTCAGCTCTGACTTCTGCAGCTGTCACGGGGGAGTATGAGCCAGGGGGAGCTACCCCTGGACCAGCTAATAATGCAACCTGTGTACTTAGGTAGCGAGTCCATCCCTCCCCCCAGCAAGAGTTGACATAATGACCTGGCATTTTAGGACTGACAGTGATCTGTACTAGCACAACAAAAATGCCTTTTGCCTTTTCTGGGATTTTTAGTCATTCAGCTCTTGGTGCGTGGGTGGGGAGGATTCACCTGTTCCCTCAACAGGGGTTAAAGAAGCAGGATAGCAGCTAGTGTACAGTCCTCTCTCCTTGGCCCTATTCCATCCAGTCAATCACTGGGAATTCCCCCGGCCAGATTCCCGACCATCCACAACTACATTGCAACAAGGGCTAGAATCTCCCCGCTATGACCCTTGCAAGTACTCCATGGAGCCTTGTGGGTAAGCTATCCAATGGAAAGGAGTCCACAGCGGCAGCATCCCACTCTCCACTGGCCTCAGAGCTGTTCAGATGTCCAGGGAGCAAACCCAGTTTTGGACGGAGAAAAGGGGCGGGGGTTGAGAAGTAAAATGCAAAGAAGAGCAATTGCAAAGGACCGCGGACCCTGCACAGGCAAGGACAGTGCACGGCTGGGGGTGCAGGGCGAGACAGGTGCCCAAACTAGAGAGAGGATCTGGTTGCAAACCAAAGTGCATTTGCAATTCTACAACACGCCCCCGCCCTCACCCCCCACCCCTCTCCCCGCCGCCTCTTACCTTTAACAATTGGAATTGTGCCTGGGTCTCTTTCAGGGCAGCTCCTGGCTCAAAAGCTCCAGCCTGGGGCGCCGCGAGGCAGTCACCAAATAACTACACCTCCCAACAAGCTAACTGCACGCGAGTCGTCCCGAGAAGGGCGGGGGGCTGAAGGGGCCGGCGGGAGGGAGGCGGGGGGTCGCGTCGCACGCTCGCTCTCCGCCCAAGCGCGGCTGGCAGCAGCGGGGTCCCGCCAGTCAAACCAAGTCCACGGCCGGCTAAGGAGCGCCGGGCCTGCCACCCCCTGCAAAGTTCAGCGGGGCGCGCGCGAGGGCTGGCATGAGCAGTAAAAAGACGCGTGCAAAAAACAACAACCCACCACCGCCGGCAGCGGAGGAGTCAAGGAGCTGGAGGAGGCCCCCGCTCCGGCTGCTCCCCGTGGTGCTGATGCGGCCGCCTGAGCGCCGGTCCCGGGCACGCAGGGAGAGCACCACGGCAGGCGCGCGCGGCTGCCGGGTGGCGCGCGCCAGCCCGGCCCCGGGGCGGGCGGGGGGAACAGGGCGCACGCGCTGGGAGCCGGGGGAGGGAGGGGGGGAAGTGGGGGGCCAGCGAGCGCCAGGTAGCTGGAGCACGAGGGAGGGCGGGGCTATTCCGGCGCCCCTCCCCCCCCCCCCCCGTGCAGAGGAAGCAGCAGGATGCCCTAGCTCCAATCGCCACCTCCCCCCCAAAACCCTGGGCAGTTGCCCTGCCCCGGGGGCACTGTCTCCCCAGCCCTCCCCGCTTGGCACAGCTCTGTTGGTGCACAGTAAGAGGATGGCACTGCAGTGCAATAGACCTGCCAGACACAGAAGCGCCTCTGGGCGGCTTTTCCTCCCCCCCCCCCCACTGCCCCCACCACTCTGCAGCTAACAGAGCATCCTTGGATGGCTTTTCACTCCACCCTGCCCTGCTCCAGTACAGCTTCCCCCACGCCTCTGGGGGCACAAATACTCACACAACTTCAACTTTGAAAGCAGCCCCTCCTCAAAAGGCACAGTGGAGATGTCCTAACATTGGCCCTTCTAGGGCTGCCTGCACTGCCCGCTGTAGGGCCTTGCAGAAGTACACAGGCCTGGGCTCTACTAACAGATTGCCTGAGCGGCCGTTCCACAAGGTGTGCATCACCTGTAGGTCTGTGCTCACAAGTGATGTGAAAATAGCCTCTTTGGATCCAACTGACCCTTCCAATGTGAATTCACTCAAAGGGCCATTGGAGTTACTCGGCTCACGCTAGTACAAGTGACGCATTGTCTACACGCAAGAGGTGGTACTTCAACAAAACCAGTATAGTGAAAGTGTTACAAGCCTATGAGTATGCATGAACTTATTGTAGTGTAAAGGAGCTGGTACTGAATAGCTATGCCCATATGGGAAAGGGAATAAGGCATCTTTATGCCAGAATGGCCGTGTCTACACGTGCCCCAAACTTCGAAATGGCCATTTCGAAGTTTACTAATGAAGCGCTGAAATGCATATTCAGCGCTTCATTAGCATGCGGGCGGCAGCGGCGCTTCGAAATTGACGCGCCTTGCCGCCGCGCGTCTCGTCCAGATGGGGCTCCTTTTCGAAAGGACCCCGCCTACTTCGAAGTCCCCTTATTCCCATAATAATAATCCCCATAATAAGGGGACTTCGAAGTAGGTGGGGTCCTTTCGAAAAGGAGCCCCATCTG
Organism: Carettochelys insculpta; assembly: GCF_033958435.1. Classification (NCBI taxonomy): domain Eukaryota; kingdom Metazoa; phylum Chordata; order Testudines; family Carettochelyidae; genus Carettochelys; species Carettochelys insculpta. The sequence continues at coordinate 16,432,827 of NC_134157.1, forward strand.
GACGAGACGCGCGGCGGCAAGGCGCGTCAATTTCGAAGCGCCGCTGCCGCCCGCATGCTAATGAAGCGCTGAATATGCATTTCAGCGCTTCATTAGTAAACTTCAAAATTTTCGAAGTTTGGGGCACGTGTAGACGTAGCCGATGACTGCAGGCACACTCAGGGATTGTACTAGTATAACTATTTCACGAGCAAGTGAAAACTGCTTATGGTACAAAATTTTGTGCAGATCAGGATTGAGAGTAGAATTTGGCCTGTATCAATTTAGTCACTAAAGTTTGGTTGCACTTTGAACTTGCGTTAGCTCTTTCCCAAACTGTGAAGATTTAATGGAGGAAAAGCTCATCATGCTGACAAACCATGTTCTGGAGGAGGCTGTCCTTTGCAGAATTTGAGCATGTCATGTTGAAATCTCCTGACTCTCTACATTTCTTTTGGATTAATTTCTGTTCATGGAGCTCCATGCAGCTTAAAAGATGACAAAGGAGCACCTCCCTAGAGCCAAACCTCTTTGGGCCTCGTGGATCATTAATGAGGTATGTCCTGAAACACCAAGAGAAGCAGGAGAGAACGCACAGAGAACTGGACTTCAAACCTCAGAACTTGTCTTGGCATACTATCCTTCATTAAACTGAGCCCCATCTAATAATAATTAATAAACCCCCTAGGGGGAAAGGAACTGGATTCCATTCCCTCTTGTGCATCAGCAGAATCACTGACTAATTACAGAGTTCAATCACTCATACCTTTGCAAATCTAGTGAAGTCAACAAGGGCAGAATATGAAGACATCTGTGAACTGTGTCACTGTAGGCAGAATTTGGCTTGTGGACACTTCATTATTGATAATGCAAAAGGAAGGCTCCTGCTTGAATCTCGTAGCCCAAACTGAGATTGCAGGGCTGGCAGTTAGGAAAAACTACATATTTTACTAAAAAAACCAATTCCTTTCTTACCATTGAACTCCACAATGCAAGTCATACAGTGGGGTTTTCACATTTTAAATTGCTACCTCAAATTCAGTTTATCATGAGCTTATGTATTGGGAAACATTTGAGTGAAAGTTATTCTCCCAGTGCACAACTGAATGTCTTCCCTTTTCCTAAGGGGGTGACAATTTCTTCCCATACTCTCACCATCTGTGCTACAATGATGACCCACAGCTCTTTAAAATACACATTCCTATTGCTCAGCTGCCTGTTAACTGGAGGAACAAGTGCAGGACTAGGCCTAGTTTTCAGTTGTACGTGCAATTAAACCACAATTGCCCTTTGCCTGCTCTTTCAGCTGCTAGTTCCCCACATCTCTGTTCCAGTGACCCCATCTCTGTTTGCCTGCAATCCCCTTGTATCTGTGGCTACAGCCATCCTTTGCAGGTCCCTAGTGCTCAATATTTGGATCACAGTAAGATAAGAACTAAACACATCCTATGCAGCATTAATTTCAGTGCCAGGAAAGATGATGGAGCAAATAATCCATCTGCAAACAGCTGGAAAGATAATAAGGTGATTGGTAATACCTCAGCACGGATTTGTCAAAAACAAATTGTGTGAAACCAACCTGATAGCTTACTCTGATAGAACAACAAGCCTTGTGGATAAAGGGAAAGCAGTGGACATGGTATACTTGGACTTTAGGAAAGCATTTGATACAGTATCATGTGACCTCAGTAAACTAGGGAAATGCAACCTAGCTGGGTGCATAACTAGTTAGATAACCATTCACAGAGAGTGCTTATTAATGGTTCAGTTATGCTGAAAAGGAATAACAAGTGGGGTCTGCAGGGGTGAGTTTGGGGGCCAGTTCTGTTCAATATCTTCATCAATGATTTAGATAATGACACAGAGTACACTTATCGAGTTTGCAGACGATACCAAGTTGGAAGGGGTTCCAAGTGCTTTGGAGAACAGGGTCAGAATTCAAAGTGATCTGAACAAGCTGGAGAAATGGTCTGAGGAAAATAGGATGAAGTTCAATCAGGACAAATGAAAAGTACTCCACTTAGGGAGGAACAATCAGTTTCACACATACAAAATGGGAAGGGACTCCCGCGGATGCAGTACTACAGAAAGGGATCTAGGGGTCATATTGGATCACAAGCTAAGCATGAGTCACCAATGTGACACGGTTGCAAAAACAGCAAACGTGATTCTGGGATGCATTAACAGGAGTGTTGTGAGCAAGACATGAGAAATAATTCTTCCACTGTACTCTGCGCTGATTAGTCCTCAGTTGGAGTATTGTGTCTAGTTCTGGCCTCACATTTTAGGAAAGATGTGTAGAAACTCGAGAGGGTCCAGAGAAGAGCAACTAAAATGATTAAAAATTTGGAAAATATGACCTATGAGAGAAGATTAAAAGAACTGGGTTTGTTTAGTTTGGAAAAGAGAAGACAGAGTGGACATGATCGCTACTCTGAAGTACCTAAAAGGGTGTTAAAAGGAGGAGGGAGGAAAATTATTCTTCTTGGTCACTGATGATAGGACAAGAAGCAATTGGTTTAAATTGCAGCAAGGGAGGTTTAGGTTGGACATTAGGAAAAATTTCCTAACTGTCAAGATGGGTAAGTACTGGAGTAAATTGCCCACAGTGGTTGTAGAATCTCCATCATTGGAGATATTTAAGAACCAGTTGGATAACTATCTACCAGGGATGATCTAGATCACTGGTTCTTACCCTGGGGTGTACACACACCCCGGGGGTACATAATGCCCTTTCTTGGGATGCGAGACATGCCAGATTTTTTTTAGAAGGTAAATCATCAAAAACACAAATTAAGCACAGGCATGTAAGTACAACTACTTTGTTTCATCGGACCTACATATGAATTCAGTTAGCTGCTAACTGTTAGCACATTGAATAGTAATAGAGAGGTAGCTGTGTTAGTCTGTGCTCCAACAAACCAAAGCAGCAGAAATGTAGCACTTTAAAGGTTAACAAAATGATTCATTCGGTGACAAGCTTTCATGGGACAGACCCACTTCATCAGATCCATTAGCATGTCAGTTACAGTTTACTTCCACAGCAAAACTCCTCAATATCTCTGGGTAGTACTTGCATATTTTTGTATGCCTACTGTACTATTATTTGTGATGAACAACAACATAAAACATATATATATATATATATATATATATATGCATTTAAAAGTGTATAGCCCCCCCATCTCCATTTGATTTTTGGTAAGGGTTCCAAGAACGTATTTTGAGAACCAAAGGGGTACAGGCTGCAGTATATGTGAAGTACCACTGGTCTAGATGGTGCTTGGTCCTGCTGTGAGGACAGGTGATGAGCTCTCAAAGTCCCTTCCAGTTCTAGTGTTCTATGATTAGTTTAAAGATTGTGCTGTCATCTGAAAGCTCTTGAGTTAAAGAAATGCAGACGGGCATAGCAGAATCCAGACAACAACTCCAAATTTCACATTGCTATTATTTCATATTCCTATTAGAAGTACACCCAAAGTGCCCATCCCAAGTGAGACCCCACTGTGCTAGGTGCAGGACAAACCAGAGTACATGATCCTTGCGAGCCCTAAAGCTTGCAGTGCAGGAAAGTCTAAACTGACAGCACCCCTTCCAATATACTCCCTTTGTGACTCTGGCCCTGTTCCTGTGACTTGCAGGGTGTATTCAACTCCCACTGGGAACTGAGGCTGCTCGGCATTGTTCTGGAGGCACTGATGCCCTTGCCTGATCACAGTCTTTGTCATAAAAAAAACAATTGTTTCGTCACTTGGATGGCTTGAAAACTGAAGTGCGTGATTTGGAAGACACCCAATGAAGGCCAGTGGCAGCCTCCAGGACTGTTTCCATTATCTTTGACAGAGGAAACTTTTCCTTGGCAAGCAGACATTTCCATTACTTAAGACTATTGTTACTGTTGCAAAGTTATTCCTAATATTTAAGTTAATTTTTCCCCTGCTGCTTCTTGTTCTGGTCTTGTTGATTAATGAGAAAAATTGGCTCCTGTCCTCTTCACAGAACATCTTTTCTTTTAAGATGGGATCACTTACAGCTCAGTTCTAACACTACAGAGGGGAGAACAGTTCCATTTAATTAATGACTCTCTAAATAAACTAATTACTGCCAGTAATTTCACCATGCTTTGCATGGGCTTTGGAATTGCATGCTAAGATCTGAAGTACAGACCATCTCTTCTGTTGACAGGAAGTGAGAGAACCATGCAGGAAACAGCCAATTGGTGCTGGAAGAGTCCATATGCAATTTTGTGTTATTGATGTTATTAATATAGTACAGCATGGTTACTTTTCAATTTTACTTGACATTTGCTTGGACTCAGGCTAACGTGCAAAGACTACTGAAACGTCATGCAAAGAACAGATGAGCTTGACTCTTTTGGTGGGTCAAAGGTCATTGCTGAGTTATTTGTCATTGCAGCTTGGTTCAGATATGGGAAAAAGTTCTCGGTTGGTAGACTCATTTTGGTTTAGAGAATTGTATTCTGGTATAAAAACAAACAGCCTCTTTGTTTCCCAAACTGCTTTTTATATATAGGTAGAAAAGCAGTTCTGCAGTGAGCGGAGTACAGGACGGGTGACATGGACCACCCGGGTTACAGCACTGGCTTGGACATGGATTGCTTGGGTAGGCTTGAGCAAGCACCATCTCTCTCTGTCTCCGTTCTCTAATACCAGGCTATTAATAATCACCCCAGTTGTACAGTGATGGTGTGAGGATTGGTTAACTGGTTTCTGAAAGGTGGAATTATTTGCACTGTGGGAGTGTCCAGGAGCCTCAGTCATGGAACGTGACCCCATTGTATGAGAAACTGTCCAAACACAAAAGAAAAAGACAGATCCTGCCCCAAAGTGCTGTTTAACCAAAGCCCAGCTAATCACACAGGCAGTCTAGCTACTTTTTGGTCTCCCAGAAGGTGATTTATTCAGAAGGAACTGGCCAGTTTCACATTTCATCTAAAACTCACATCATCTACAAGGTTGCTGATGACCCCAGGGACCAGGAGATAACCAGAGCAGGAATAGGCAGGAGCTCAGCTTTGCATTCCACACCACAGATTCATAAGATGGGTACTAATCTGTTTCCCTCAAACCGGCAGTCACCGATTATTTAGAATCTAACTCCACGGCTATATTCACACACCCAAGCAGTATCCCAGCAGACCCCAGTTCTGGGTTTTGCTGCATTGCACAACACTGCAGCTGTTACATCTTTGTCTGAATCCCCACTCCTGCAGATTCACCAGTCTGCTGCAATAAGTCCCACCCTTTGGTGCCCATGTGCTTCGAAGGCAGCTAAATCTGACATGAATACACCGTATCGGAGAACCACGCTGTGGGGCTCACAGCCAAATATTGGACCCTGTGCGTTTCAAAGCCCAGGTCTGCGCAGCATGGATGCAACGGTTGGGGCACCTCAGATCCACCCCCCAGAGCACCAACTCCCTGCCTGGTACCCCCGTCTCAGATGTGAGACCCCATGGTCCAGGTCCCCTAGACTCCCAAGTCTACTGGACCTCCCTGAGGCTCTCCAGCTATTCAAATGCAGCCCTTCCCAGAGTCCCACCCCCTCATGGGTGCTCCTCTTCATTGTTTAACCCATTCAAGGAGCCATGACCGCTACAGCAAGGAACTCAAAGCCTTTGCAAAGTAACTTCTGATGTGCACACACACCCCACGTGCTTTGAGAAAGCCCAGATACTTACAGACCGACACAACCAACCTTTCTGCAGCAGAACTCCTGCCCTACAATGTCTTCACCGCTCGGAGAGCCGTTGGGTTTTGGTTGGGCCTTTCAGGGTCCCCAGACTGTCATCTGCTCCTGCTCGGCCTTCTGTTTCTCTTCCTGCCCCTGCAACAGGCTCTCCATTGCTCGCTGGGATTGAGCAACCAACCCATTCCTCTCAGCTCAGGGAGCAGGTGTCTTCTTAGCAGCTTCTAACCACTTACTTTGTTCTCCCAGCCTCCTGGGATATTTCCAGCAGGCCTCTTCTCCTCCCCAGTTTACTAGGAGGAGAGAGGCCGTTTATTATATATTTGATATACACTCTATATTTATTTTTATATATCTATATATGGATATATAAATATAAACAAACATCTAATACATGGCTCTTGGCACTCTATCCACTGCTCTTTTGTCTCTCTCTCTCTAACTGGTTGGCCATCCCTGCCCTACTAGAACAAGGAGTGACGCATTCCATAGTTAGTACTCTTTGGATGGTCCTCGAGGGCCTTCCTGATGGGGTGTGACGTCAGGGAGGTGGCAGGCGTTATAAGCTGCCTTTTGACATCTCTTAGTAGTCCAGTTGCACATTCTCCAGGCTCTCCAATGTCAAATGAAGGACACAATGTTGTCTTGGGGGGAGGAATAGCTCAGTGGTTTGAGCATTGGCCTGCTAAACCCAGGTTTGTGAGCTCAACCCGTGAAGGGGCCGTTTAGGTATCGGGAGCAAGCAGAAAGAAAAAGAAAAAAAGGATGGTGCCTGGTCCTGCCAAGAGGGCAGCAGGGGACTGGACTTGATGACCTCCTGAGGTCTCTTTCAGTTCTGAGATGTGTGTATCTCCGTATCAGTTGATCACATGGGCACCATCAGAAGGAGAGCGTCCTCCAGCAAGGACCACAGATCATCCCTTCATGCCTGAGGTTTGTCAACATGATTGGAAACTTGACTGGAAAGCTAAAGTCAGTGGAGTTACACCATTTAAAACCATTATATACAAGTAAATAACCATGAGCTGTTTTGTCTCTGGGAGAGATTAACTAGGATGGGTCGACCCGCCACTACTGTCGGCCAGCAAAAGTCTTCCCTGTAAGACGAGTGTTTAGGTGGCCATCCAGGAGAGACTAAAGTGCTGCCAAGCTGATTAGCAGAGCACCCACAGTGGGCAGCCTGTGTTTCTACTGGCAGTGCACATTCGCCCATGCCTTGGTGCACATAACATTTATTCTGCCCAGGAATGGAAAAATTAGAGGAAACACTACTGCAAGGATACTACTATTTTAATGTATAAAAATATGCAGGAGGCAGGAATTATTGGGGGAATTCTTTGGCCCATGGTTTACAAGAGGACATACTGGATGGTCACCAGAGTTAATGCTGACTTGAAAGTCTATGAAATTATCCCAGCTAATAAAAATCCTTTTTTCAATCTAGAGGTGATTGGGAAATGACTTTTGAATAGAAGTTCAATAAAAACATAAATTTGGTGTGACATGTGCCATTCAAAATTTGCAATGAAAACAGAAATGTCTTTTATAATTTTTATAGGAAAACTAAGTTCCTATGGAAAATCTTCCACACTCTCCAGTTACTAGCTCTATCTATGGTACTTATATGCTCCTCTCCCCCACCACCCCCATGATGGCATCAGAGTGCCTCACAATCTTTAAAGTACTTATTCTAAAACACTTCTGTGAGATAGGGCAGTGTTCCGATCTCTGTCCTAGAGGAGAACAGAGACACGAAACAGCTAAGTGACTAGCCCAAGATCACATAGGAAGTCTGTGGCAGAGACAGGAATTAACCTGGCTCTCAAGTTCCAGGCATGCACCATAACACTGGACCAATCTTGCTCCAGAAAACATATCACAGTGAGCTACAACCAGAGAAACTCAGGGTCAGATCCAACTGCCATGACCCCAGGGTTCCTTGGTTTACTAAGAGCTCATCTGAGGTTCACTCTTGGTAGGAATGAGGAAGAACCCATGTTTGAATGCTGCGGTGGAATATTAAATGAATTCATCATTTTCATATTTATTTCCAATACTTTACAGACCTCACTTCAATGGTGGCTCAGTGGGTGATAATTATGCCACTTCTGCATTCAAGCATTTTTCAGCACCATCAGTTACCCACTGGGCATAGCTTAAATCAAACAGGTGGCCTAGCTGGGATAAAGCACAATAGAAGTGAAGCTGAAATAGAGCTTATACGGAGCAGAAGGCACCCAACATACGTAGACATGCATGCAGACTTCTCTTCTATGTGGTGCAACAGTTGACTCGCATTAGGTTCGCTGCACTCCAACCTGAAAAAACAAAACCAGATTTTTGCAACAGCGTAAGACTGATGGACATGGGATGTCAGCAGGAGGGAATGAACCTGTGACCTTAAGGGCTGAAACCAGGGGCTCTATCCCATGAGCTAAAAGCCAGCTGGTGCTGTAGAGAAGAGATTTCACTCTCCCTTGTCCGTGGTCTCAGTGCTTCTGGGTTTACATATGCATTGTACACACTTACATGTACAGAGATAAAGGTTACATCATGCATGTTATTACCATTCACTACAAACCCCTGCCTTAAGAAACATCAAGTGGATTTTGATGTAGTGAACCAGACACATTAATTGAAGATGGGCTTTCATAAGGTGTCAGTATATTTAAAACATCCATTCATTATGCACTTGTTACCACCATGATGAATTCACCCTTGAAAAACCCAGGCACTATGTGCCCACCCCCAACAGAAGTAACATTTTCAGTCTCTGCCTCTGATTTTAAAAAGACAGCGCTTTTCAATAAAAAGTCCCCGACGCTTTATCTGTGTGTTAAAGGACCTGAATAGTGAAGCCCAAGACACAACTCAAGAGAGTGTGAGAGAGGTGGCCGTGTTAGTCAGTATCTTTGAGAACAAGAAGTTCTGTGGCACCTTATAGACTAACAGATATTTTGGAGCTTATGCTTATGGAGCTTACGCTCCAAAATATGTTAGTCTATAAGATACCACAGGACTTCGGGACCCCACTCTTTAAATACCCCTTTGGAGCCCCCTCCCCCCCACTCTTGCATCTGATGAAGTGGGTGTTTGCCCACAAAAGCTTATGCTCCAAAATATCTTTTAGTCTATAAGATGCCACAGGATTTCTTGTTGTTCTCAGAGTGTGTGTTGAGTTAGTATAAATTACATAAAATCTGATTAAGACCCTCAGGACCCAGCCTGTTATGAATAACCATGTTAAAATCAGCAGCATATAGACCAACTTTTGGCAGAGAGTTCAGTATAAAGATGACTCTTCTGCCCTCAAGATAGGGATAAGCAATGACTTTTGGTGTGTGTGCGCGGGTGGCGGGGGCACTCAAGGAATCTGGAAAGTGGCCAAGGGCTGTACTCTTCCATGATACTAATGGAGGGGGTGCAGGATCTGGGCTTGGAGGCTGGCTGCAGAAGGGAGCTAGGGGCAGGGGACTAGGGAGTAGGTGGGGGTGTGGGGTCTGAGAGAGAGTTTGGGTGAAGGAGGTGGTTGTGTCCTGGGGCAAGGGTCTGGGATGCAGGAGGCAGTGCAGAGGTTTGGGTTATGACCGGGAACAGGAGGGGATTGTTACCCGGGCAAGGGACTGGGGGGGGCAGAGTCTGGGAGGGGGTAAGGGGCAGGAGGAGAGGCGGAGGGTTTGGGTTATGTAGGGTGGGGGGCAGAGGATGGGAGAGGCGGAGATTCTGGAGTGCCAGAGGCCGGCTCTGGCTAGGAGACTTACCCGGGTGGCTCCTGGCCAGCAGACCTCATCCAGGCTCTTTGCCTGCTGCAGCCACAGACTGCTCCAAACTATAGTCTCTGCTGCACGTGGCTCCGTGCTCCAGTTAGAGCGGGGAGGGAGGCTTCGCGTGCTGACCCCACCCGCGCAGAAAAAAAAACCTCTCAGCTCCTATTGGTTGGAAACCATAAACCAGCCAATGGCAGATGAGATATTTTGCAAGGGGGTGGGAGCAGCATGCAAATCATTCCCCACCCTCCCAGGGTCTGGAGCAGATTGCAACAGGGAACGAGAAGCTGCTTAAAGCAGTGGTTGGATCATCTGTGCTCAGGTGGTCTGTGGGCCCAGTCCAGCAGCTGGGTGGGCTATATCTTGCACGCCCCAGCCTTAAGATCTGTGACCGTATATTTGCTAGTGCATCATCTCTGAACAACGTGAAATTAGCCCAAGGCCAATGCACCACTTGCATCCCACTTAACCCATCAAAAGAGGATCTGTGGATTTAACAGAGGCACAGACATCTTGCTGCTTCTCAGCATGACAAATTTCACCCCGAAGCACTGAATTCTGTCCTACGAGACGTGCTTAAACCTCTTATTGAGTCAGCGTGAGTTCTAATGCCCCTGTCTACATTTTTATATGGTATTTAGCACCAAGGTTTTGGTGTGAATTACGTGTGGGCATTCTGAAGGCAGAATTTGACCTCAGACCTTCTGTAATGATGGGGATGGATTAGGCGAGTTACTGAGAACAGCTGGTTTACAGACTTGTGATTTCATCCTCTGGTGATAGCAGTGCTTCAATCTTATTTTGATGTAATTGCCTCATTATTTTTCAGCTCTTCATCCAGACTGGCCAAGAAACGTAGCAAAGCTTGGTGTGCAAAGCTGAATCTCTTCATGCCTCACTTTGCCCACCTGTAAATGGGGATGATTTTACTTTACCTCGGTTTTAAAAATGAATGTGTATAAAATGGGTTGTGATCTCAGGCTGACAGGAACTACACAAACATCATCCTTAGTTATTATTGTTCCAGTATTTGAAGTTATTGAAGTAGGAAGATAAGAGCCTACTTGGAAGATGACAGGGATAGGCAAGAAAGCATCCATCTGGCATGCAACAGGAAGTAAAATGCAGAATAAATTCACAATTAGAGGAAACGAGTTCAGTTATTTTACAAACCTGGCTGCTACTCCTCCCAGCAACAGGGAGCACCACGCATCAAAAGAGATAATATGTACAGTATTGCCAATGCCAACAATTAAATAATCATGAAGTTGACTTAAAACCATAACATATCATTAAAAAGCATAAATATGGGGCTTATTTTATGTGTCTTCTGTTTTTGAATTTCTAGGATGCGCCTGAGTATTGTTTTCAGGTTTTTCTCTGCACTCGTGAAGGCTAGAAATTATTTTTTTAAAGAGCAGAGCTAAGCATCTCACCTCATCATCTGACTCCAGGAGCCAGGGCTTTGAGAGAAGCATGAAATACCACAAGGCTCATGATAAAGTCATGAGAGTTGGCAACAGTGAAAAAAAAAATCACAGTTATTTTTAAAAGCTAGAAAACACATTAACAGCTTAATCAACATTCTAGCCTTCCATTAAATGTACTGGGTGAAATGTTCTTTCCCGGGGAGATTTGCAACTGACTTCAGGGGGCTGTGGTTTCACCCATGAGCACTGAGATGAACCAGGAAAAATAGGGTACGGGAGTAAAAATACATGTTCATCAAACCCCTTCCATGCATTTTCGATGTGGTGTGTCAAGTCCTTCAACAGCAGAAATCAGTTCCGGCAATTTCCATGGTAACTCAGACAATGGAAATACTGTGTCTATTCAGCATCTTTTGACTAGAGTTCATCAAGTGGACACCCCTCAAATCTTGCTGGCCTTGCTGGTAAAAAGAAAAATTCACAGGGAGAAAACTAACAGAGGAACAGATCCTGTCTCCTGCAACAGTACCTGAGTCCACAGGTTATTCTAGGCCGCTTTGGGGCATTTGATTGCATTTGCTATGCGTGGTAAAATTTGCTCCTGTGCAGCAGATCCAGAACAAGGTTTGTGCATCAGGTACGCTGCCAAATAGCTGTGCCTACTCTAGGAGACGTTTCTGGCACAAATATGTCAGTCAGGAATTATACCTCTTTATCTCTAACCAACATAGCAATAAAAGCAGGAGTCCTGTACCCTCACCACTGCACCATTCTACCTCGAACTAAATTTAATTAGCAGCATCTCTAAATATGCTTAACTTGAGCCATTGAAAACAAATGAGCAACGTATTAACAAGTGCCCCGGTAGGTCCCGCTTAACAGCAAAGGAATCTCACACGTGATATGGTTTGAAAAGCAAAGAGTCTTCATCCTCGCAGTGGCACTGAGCCTTCCGGTCCACCTGTAACACTAACCTCAAACTTTATACAGTGGGTAGCTGATAGTGACATGGCTTTAAAAGCCAACGTGTCAATCTCTGAGCTTGGCACATCATATCTGACTTTGCCTGTCTCCTTGTGCTTCTGCTTGGAACATGGCAGGTCTAACTAACTTATGTGGTCTGACACGTATCAAGCAATCCTGTGGCATCACAGAGACTAACAAATTTAGTCGGATACAAGTTTTTGTGAGTGAAATCCACTTTATCAGATGGAAATGGAGCCAAAAACACAAACCAGAGTTTATATAGCTGGGAGGTTGGAGGGAGGCAGTTACCTGTCATTAGGAGGACCAGTTAATGAAGCAAATTAAGTTGTATGTGTCTCATTCCTGCAAATATCAAAGATGGAGAAACTGCCCTTGGAATGCCTAAACCAATTAAGAGCTTTATTCAGGCCAAGGTTAAAGGTGTTACATTTGTAAATTAATTTCAATTCTGGTATCTCCCTCTGTAGTCTTGTGGTAAAATTCTCTTGTAGAAGAACGGCTGCTTCTAAACCCATCAGCCATGTCAGCTGAAAATGTTGACAGAAGTGAAGGCTTGTGGGGCACAGAGAGGTGGATAGTTCATTCCTATAACTAGGCATGAGCCTTCACCAGTGACCCTCTCTGCTCCAGAGAGAACCAGGGCTGGAACAGCAGAGTGGCTGCAGGTGCATTGGAAGCGCCGGGTGGGTTAATTTTGCTCCTGTTGAAGTAAAGGAGAGTTTTGTCATGGACTGTAATGGGAGCAGGGTTGACTCCGGGAATTGCAGGAACACCATGGGAGAGGTACACAGGGGATTTGTGAACCATCTGGGGGAAAGGCTTGGAAATCAGACCCGAGTCCACTCACTGTGGTGTACGGCCAGATATGGTGACACAGCCTCTTACTGGGCTAGTGCTTCCGGGCAGTGGTTGCTCCAGCACTGTGATCGGGCCCCTCCAGCCAGCTCACAAATTTTAATCTCCCCCATTCCAGCATCACACATGTCCAAACTGAAGTTAAAAAACATCTTTAACAGAAACAAAAGCTTCTACCCTTTCTGAGGCTTTTCTTCAGCTGTTTTTCAGGGTCTCTTCCCATGCCTCCCTGTTCAGAGAGCTTGCCTTCCTGTTCACTTGGGGCCTGGAGGGAACCCGCCAGCTCCAGCAGTCTCTTTCACTTGGCAGGCCAGGGATTGGTAGCCACAGATGGTGAGGTGGCTGCATGAGTGGCCGTCCTTCCCTCCAGTGGGCCACAGTAGCCTGCAGGCCACTGGAGCTCCTCCTGTGGCTTCCCTGTCTGCCTCATCTTCCCTCGCACCTCTCCCTCACTGGGACACTGGTGTCCCACACTTACCTGGCTCCTCCCTCTCCCCCTCAGCGCTAGAACACTGCGAACAGCTGATTTCCAGCATTCCAGCTTGGGGAGAGGAGGGGAGGGGTGGGGCTGGAGCATGAATCAGGCCATTCACGGCTTCGAAAGTGCTGGGAGGGAGGGGGAGGAGCAAAGAAGTGTGGGGTTCTGGTGCCCCAGTATGTGAAAGGCGAGTGGGGGAGGATGGGAGCCAGGGGGTCCACGGGCCACAGGTTGCCCACCATTGATCTAGGCCTTCTCAGCACTCAACCCCCGCTCCCTTTATACAGCAATCATCTGATTCCTCTCTCATGGGGCTCATTCTGTAATCAGGGCTGGCTTAGCCCTATGATCGCCAGCCTGCAGGCCAGCCACCATGTTACACACCACACTCATCTCTGACGTGCAGTCAATGCTAGTGGTCCCTCACACCTTTCAGCAGCATCGCCCCTTCCCAAATAATAAATCCATATATGAATCCATCAGCATCAGCATCATAAAAGGCTAAACAGTCAGGCATTTCTCCCCTGCCAGAGTTATGAGAAATAATGATTAGTCACTGCAACTTGCATTGTTTTGAGGCTTGGAAGGATTTGATTTTTATCGCTCTGTGCCAGTCAGTGTTGATTTCATGACACATGCACACAAACCAATGAAAAGTGACTTCCGTGGATGATCGTCAACATTTAGCGAGAGACGCAGTAAGGAAAATGTTGCTTGAGAGCTTGCTAGCTTGATTTAAGACTATTTACTTTGAATATTTTGACACAGGGGGACAGCAACGGCCGAGAACCTGGCTCTGTAGTTTCCATCCTCTCACAACCTCGTTCAGCCTGCCCAGCTGGAGTACTTCAACAGTAGGTGAGACAAACACCTGTCAGGGATGGTCCAGGTTTGCATGGCCTGTCTTAGCCCAGGGAGCTGGACTAGATGAGCTCCCATGGTCCTTCCAGTCCTGCATTGCTGTGATAAAAGAGCACATTGCATAGCATCTGTCTATACCAAGCCTCAAGGAAAGACGAAAACAAACTGGCTGCTGTCTGCGCAGAAGGACAATAGCTTTTACAGTTCTAAGGAGAAGGAGATCACAGAGAAGGGCACCATTTCCAAAATGCACGTGCTGCACCTTGTCCCCCTCCCTAACCTTCTCTGCACATCATCTTTTGCTGCTCTGCTTATTTTAAAAATAACAGGGGAGGGGCCGCCTAGCAGGTGGAGTGGGGAACATTTCTGAATATTTTGCTAACTCGTTTTGCACCATCTCCACCTCTGCAGAATTTCAAGTGATGGACACTGAAGCACGTGCAAAAAAGATGCTGGATCTTTGGCAGCGGGTGAGGTTTTAGCTGTGCCATACATAGCATTGTTTTGATAGAAAGGAGGGGAAGCCAACACACAAAGGTGATCTTGGTTTTGACATAGGCTTGCTGTGTCATCACTGAAATCGGAGCAGGTCCTGGGTAAATTCACTGCCAAGCCAGGGGTCAGTCCAAAACTTCAGCTGTACTGTACTCCGTCTCACGTAAGCTCTCAAAGTGGGATTTAAGTAGTGGAATTGACCTTCTGCTGGCCCCAGGCCCTGGTGGGATTTCACACCTCCCTATGCCCTAAACTCCTATCAAGTTGTTAGAATATTTACCCATCTCCTAGTGGAGCTCAGGGGCTAATTCATTTTTGTTTATATGGGGACCTCAGCCCCTAGGATGGAGGATGATACAGAAGGAGAAAGGACAAATGCCATTAACTAACTGAGAGGCAAAAAATGGATTTGGTGTGATAGCTGCGGAGCTCTCCATGCTGGGAATCTGGCACACTCCATCCAGCATAGGTCATGAAACCTGGAAAGCATTGTCTTCGATCACAGGCAGAGAACTGGAAAGCCAACAAATAGATGCGCAACCATCCCCCGGTGAAGGGCGTCAGGCAGGCTGGGAGGAAACAAGTGGCAACAGGCTGAAAGGATCGGCAGGGAAGAATGACTGCATGTTACAGTAAATACTTTCATATCCGGAACGCTCAACTAACCGGCATTATAACCCTACGTAAATTTTGGTTACTTTTTCCGTAAGTACAGCATAGTGAAAGTAAATACTAATAAACCCAGCAAATGCAGGGTAAGTTTACAGCGTACCATATGCCTGGTGTTGGTAAAAAAAAGTACTCCACATACATTTTGTTTGTTTCTTAATATTTCATCTTGTTTTTCCTTAGGGTTATGCATTGCTAGGTTGACCTCTCTCTTATCCCGAATATTTGACTATCCAGCAACCTCTCGGTCCCAGGGCTGCCGGATATGAAAGCGTTTACTGTACAATGGAGACCAAGGGGGATTTGCAGGGATAGTGCCCATGCCACAGAGACAAGTAGAGTCAGACGCTCATCCAGGGATCCTAGCTCCAGCGTGAGACCTTCAGTCTTCTGTAACAGAATGAGGCTGCAGTGATCTATCTTGGTCGGACCATTGAGACCTGTAAGTGGCGTGTTTTGGGGCTGTCTTTTGGATACATGGGGTTTGGGATACATCGGGGCTGACTGGGTAAGGTTCAGATGCTGGGGTATATTACCCAAGACTGGGATAATAAGAGGGAGGTTCAGATCAAAGGGCATCACAGAGACGTTGCTTCATGGCACATGAAACAATGTTCTTTGTTCAGCGAATGCACAAGGTCTTTACTGTCAGTAAAGACCAGCAAGTGACATGTTTTGTGACTCTCCACAGAGCGGCCGTGACCCACTGGTCTTCTAGTCGCTGTCTGTGCACTGGGCTATCCTTCCTCTGGGAGGACCCTTTCCACTGATGAGCTAGGGCGTTCCTTCAATTCACACCCGTCCCTGCTAGTGAGCCCCCCCAGTCTCGATGCACTCAGGATTTCAAGTCAAATGCAAAACTGTCCCCCTCTCACCCACCCCAGGGCCCTAGCCACAAGGCAACAAAGCCCCCTCTGCTTTTGTGTGTTTCAGCCAGGGAGAATGCTTCTGCCTCTTCCTACTACTTTCAGGGCTTTTAGGTGTTGGTGGAAATCTTTCTTGTTTATATAACAAAGTCACAGCCCAGTGTTTGCGATACCATATCCATGGAAACCCTAATATAGCATGCACAGCGACGTGGGATTTCATTATGTGGATAAGCCGCAGGAGGACTAGGAAGGCGAGGGGGGGAAGTCATCTCTAGAATGCATCGAAAAGATGGTTGGCCATAAGACTGGACTTGAAAGAGGCAAGAGCAGGATTTTCTGCTACACTGGAGCCAATGGGCACTCTTCATTTTCCACATAAAAGCCTCAGCATCTTCATGGCAATCACACAGTGATGTAAAAGAAGCATCAAGTCATCTCAAGCAATTCACAATCCCCTAAATGCCCTTTTAGGCTGTCAAGGAGCCGTAATCATGTGTATGTGTATCAGGCCCTTGCTGTCCGGGTGGAAAAGACAAAGGAGAAGGATAACAGTGAAGCACCCAAATGACTGTACTTGTGCCAGCTCACTCCCCCACACATCCACTGCAACATGACAAACCGGTGACTGGCCATTTCAATCCAATCCCGAGGTCTTTACTCAGAAAAAGTGCCCTGTGGAAATCAGGGGGGAGTTTTACCTGCAGGCTGGAATAGGTTATTTTCTTTGGGACAGATTCTGACCTGCCCTTGCCATACTGAGATTGAAAGGAGAGGGGCACAGCTCTGTTCAGGGTGAGGCAGGGTGTCAAACAATAACCCTTAGTCAGTAACAGACCCCAAAGAACAGCATCTGCCATACTAACAGGAGGTTACAAAACAAGCCAGCAGTCATGGAGCACTTTAAAGACTAATAAAATAATTTATTAGGTGATGAGCTTTCATGGGACAGACCCCATGTCTGTCCCACGAAGGCTCATCACCTAATAAATGATTTTGTTACTCTTTAAAGTGCTCCATGACTGCTGGCTTGTTTTGTTCGAATACAGACCCACACAGCTACCTCTCTGTTACCATAGGAAATTACAAAGTTTTCCAGTTCTCATGCTCCAGGGTAGGCCACCTTGAGAAGCATGAAATTTCATACGGGGGGCGGCGGGGGTTGTGTGTGTGCGCAGAACAATTGGCTGCTGGGTCTCAGGATCAACCATCTCATTAAAATGTTGAAATCTGTTACTGGTTTTATGTCTGTGTATTCCCATTTATATACCAATTAAAGTGTTTACATTCTACAGATGTATTTTCTTACGCATTGCAAAAGGGTATTGTGTTTGGATTGCATTAGACAGGTTGTGGGGAGGCCCTGCTAATTTCAGGGATGCAAAGTGGCGTCCGACATATCAAATTTGCTTACCCCTGTTCCAGGACCCAAACACAAATTATCAGCTGCGGCAGGAAGCAACGTCCCCTCTCTTTGTAGGGCACCTACCGATTATACAGTTCTGTACACGTGCCAGTGGGTAGAGAACTGAATCTGGAATCAAGAGAACAGCATTTCATTCCGAGACATGCCACTGCCTTACTATGTGACCTTGGCTAAGTCACTTTGCTTCCCTGTGCCTCAATTTCTCCATCTGTATAATAAGGACAACAATACTGAGCTTCCTTTGTAGAAACACTGAATTCAATGGATGGAAAGGCATAGGTAAGAGCCCAGCATCACACCCTATAAAGCCTTCATTCTCTGCGGGGCTCAGCCCGACAGCGTTAGTGTCTTCCCTACGTGTCAAATCTCTCTCTGCCCTCTTGTAATTTGCCTTTTCCAGATGTACAGCCTGACTCAGACTCCACATAACCTGATCAGCACTGAGGTAAATTTGATCAGGGCATTCAAGCATAGCACACAATCTTGCAGTGAATGTGAGCTGTGAATGTCAGAGGCCTTCGGGCGCTGAGACCTGCTTTTTCTGCGTGTCCCTTCTTTGGAAAAGCAGATGGCAAGCTTCCTCCCCCCTCCCCTTCCCAAATTTAATTTCCATTTACGGTTCGGTTGCATTTTATTATAGCTGGAAGGAGTGCTGCCTACTTCAATCCCTAATTTAGTGCATCAACATTGTCTAAACCTACTTGTCTGTAAGTAACTCTTTGTTCCATCAGGCAGGTTAGCCCCTTGCTGGTGGGGTCCAGGTAACAGTGCTCACACACTGCTTTCTCAAAGGCCCCAAGGACAACTGTTAGCCGGGACTGATTTCAAGGCTCTGGAAATGGAATCATATCTCTGTATGAGGCTGGGTTTTCATCCGGGGGTGCTGCTGGCACTGCACACTGCAAGGGTAATGGTGGAATGGTTTTGGCACGCCTCCAGAGCTCAGAGGTTAACTTTGCAGCGTATAGGGAAATGGTTAAAGCAACTCTCTTTGGGGCAGGGGCCAGTGTTCCCTGTAAGCAGAGTGCTTAGGCAGTCGTCCAGAAGAGATACAGGAGCCGGCCCGCTGATTTGCAGCTTGCCCACAGCTGGCAGCGTGTGTTTCTATGGGTGGTGCACAGCTGCAGATGCCTGAGTGCACACAACAAACTTTATTCCACATGTGGCTGGAAAAAGAGGCTTTTGATGCCCTTCCTCTTATCTTCCCCTCCCCCACCACTCTCAGTCCTGCCTACACAGCGCAATGGATTGGGCTCCGTCTGCCAGCTCACAGCCTTCTGCATCTCTTAAATGAGCCTATGGCCTGCTCGCCCTTAGCAAGGGGCTGGTGTCGGAATCGGGTGAGCTTGCAAGCGTCTTGGTATTCATCATCATCAACAACCATGGGCTCAGTGTCTGTTGGTGTCTGATGCCTTCCTCACTATTTCCTTCCATCTTTCCCTGTCCTGTGCGGAGTGGCTTAGCTTCTGTAGACTAGCTCCACACCAATGTACTACAGCATCTTCCCATTCTCTGTGGGGTCTGCCTCTCCTATGTGAACTGTCTATTATTCCGAATACCAGGGTCTTGATTTTTCATTTGTCGTTCATTCTGCAGCTGTGCCCCAAGAGCTGTAACTTCCATTGTGTAACCTTCTGCAGCAGGTTCTCTTTCGGCTGTATCTTCCTATATAGTTCCTCATTGCTGAACATCTGCATCCATCCTCTTCTCAGGATCTTTCTATAACAACTCTTCTCAAATCTTCAAATCTTTCGTTATCACCTCGTCTCACGTCCGTACAACATGCTGCTGAATACACACGTTTTCAAGACGCTCAGCTTTGTTCCTAAGTGAATCACTTTGGTTTTCCAGCTCTTATCCACCACCTTCGAACGCACTCTCGCTTTCACTGTTCTAGTCGCTATTTCCTTCTTACGCTCTAGACCGTCTAGATCATGTCATATTGCTCCCCAGATACGTGAACTTCTCTATGTTCTCTCATTCGATCCCGTCTACACTGATCTTCCTATTTCCTTATCTCCAGACACCATTGTCTTCATTTTATCGATGTTCACAATCAGTCCATACCACTTCCCTTCCTCATCTAGTACCTGCACCATTCTCGCTAGCTTCTCTTCATCTTCCTCAATGATGATTATAGCAGCCGCAAATCTCAAGTTGCTGATGCTCATCCTGTCCACCGATATCCTTTCTACCTCTTCCTTGATCTTGTCCATGGCTCTCTCGAGGTGCGTGATGAAGATACTCGGCGATATCGGATCTCTATGTCTCATACTTCTACTCATTCTAAACCAACTTCCCAACTCTCCACTCGCTTTCACTGCTGCCTTTGCATTGTCGTTGATAGCCTTCAACAACCGTATCAGTCTGCCATCCACTCCATATGACTCCAATGCCGCCCAAGTCACTTTCCGGTCTATACTGCCAAATGCTTGATATTACCTTAAAATAATATCCAGAGCCAAGGGTGGAAGGGGACAGCTTTGCTCTTTGCCTGGATGTATGAGAAACTATTCAGGATAAGTGGAATGAAAGTATTTCCCCCCTCCATATCAAATCTGACTGCTTATCTCCACAGCTGAGCTGCTTTCGAGCTAACGGGCCTGTGTTATGCTGTTTTACGGCCAGTCCTTGAGGGAAACAGCTCAGGAATGCCACTTGCGCATGAGAAAAGTCTGGTGGGTTCTGTTCTAACAACCTTTCAGCCCACAGGGTCAGGGGAGAGAGTTGGTGGGGAGGAGAACTGGTTACCTTTCTTTCAGCCTAGTAAGGATAATTTTACCTCCTGCTTTGTTAAGTATTGAGCTCCTTAGCCCAGATATTTTAGAAAGGAACCAAGAGAAATGGAGAAGTTTGTGCATCTGTGGGGGGCAGGGAGAGGCACAACTCTTGTTTTCCAGTCTCTTAGTGATGGCAGTCCCATGAGAAATTGTTGTGTATGTGTGTGGGTATGTGAACGCATGTGCAAGCAAGCCAGTTATGTTGAGGCTTTCAGATAATGATTTCAAAGTACTATGTGAACTCAAGTTAAGCCTAGCACCTGCCCCATCCCTCTCAACAAGCAGCAGGTAAGTAACAGCTCCTCTTCCCAACTGGAGAAACCAAGGTATAGACAGCTTAAGTGACTTGCTCCAGAACACACAGCATGTCACTGGCAGAGCCAAGAACAGGGCCCAAATCCTAAGGGCCTCCCTCTAGCCACCAAGACACACTTCCTGCCTCCAAAAAAGTAAAGCTCGAGGGCCAGATCCCCAGCTGGCATAGAAACAATATCATTCAAGTCATGTGATTTACACCATTCGAGAACCTGGCCCAGAGAAAAGCCAATGAATGTGATGAGCTCACAACTGAACTATTCTCATGCCTGAGCTGCTCAGAAGACCCACTGCCCCTCCCCTTCACGCAAAGCTGCCATTGCGTGGTTGTTCATAAGGGACACAAGTGAAATATAGAACAACGACAGTGATCATGCCACTCATTCTGTGCCAGTGCTACAAAACATGAGCCCCAGAACCCTGGGCACAGAGCCAGACACAGCGTAACCCAAGGGGGAGGGAAACAGACTCATTCGTTTGCTAGAAAACTTTATTTCATGAGGAATCTATGTGCACTTTACCCTCTTCTTAACCCGTGTTTGGGCATATACTGTATTAGCACTGGGTCACCTAACCAGGATAGATGCTTTGCATCAATTGCCTCATTCCAGGCTAATGGTGCATCAAACGCCAGTAAAACCTCATTCAATTACACTTAATGGTGCAAGAATGAGTGATTCACCAAAACACTGATGCCCCAGTCGAACGCTAATCCATTTCATTACATAGAAACAAGAGCAAGGTTTGGGAATCTGGGCTGTCCCTTGCCACACATCCCTAAACACTTCTAGTGACACCTGGGATTGGGCTGAGACAAGGTAGTAGTCCACACCTACAGTCATCTGAGAGGACAGCTTGCAGCCATTGATGAAGACTGGATATGCTGAATTGAAAAGCAAAGCGATTGCTGTGTACCAGAGCTCTAGGCAGTTCAATGTAATTCCAATTAATGGATACAAAATTAGGAGCCAAACTACAGCACATAAAATCTTTAAGGAAAGCGAGAAAAAAGAGCAGGGGGAAAACACACCTTTAGAATGTAGTCCAAAGTCACAGTTGCCACTAAAGAGAAGAAATATCAAATCTTGGGCATCTTTAAAGCACCAAATGAGTTATGCCCTATCTACCAGCCCCACGCATGGGCTGGGTATCGAGGGATTGCTTTCATTTCTTATGCACCGGATACACCCAGGGGACAGGCGATGAGGCAGGAGGAAAAGGGATGGTGTTTTTTTTCAAGTGCTGTTCAGGATCAGGACCTCATTGCACTAGGCTGGGTAACAAAGAAACACAAAAGATGCTAATTTTGGACACCTTTCAGCATCTTCACACCTTTGTATTCTTGAGCTATTGAAACTCAATGAATAACAGCCATAACAAAGGGCACTGCTGGGCTTACCTTGATCAGGGTGGTAATCAGAAGTCGCTGGGGTGGTATCCTCAAAGCTCTCCTGCTCTATCAATGATGACACTTATTTGGCCCTGTGAATACGCCCCCTCTCTCCTCGGTGTATCAAATTGCCCTGCGCTGATGGATAATGTGGTAGATTTCAAGACAGCCCCAAAGACCACAAAATCAGAGAAGGATCAAAGGCACCAGCCCAGGTTTAGTGCAAATGAAGCTTTGCTGGACCAGAGGTCTTTGGTGAGGCTAACACATGTACGTGAATGACAATAGATGCAACTCAGTTAGCGACACAGGATCTATGACTGCCCTCTCGGTTGGACGACGACAGCTCTTTGGGGTGCACTTTTATATTCAGGGATAAACAAGTTACATACCACTCGTTACCATTGATTAGCTTGTACATGATGGTTTAATAAAAACAGCATTATCCATCCTCCTGACCCTGAGTTGGTCGGTCCGTGACTTGTGGGGAGTGTGTTGGTACCAAGATGTTTCTTTAGGAGTTGTTTGTTAGGGCCCCTCTGGAATGCTCTCCCACTCTGTGTCTAGTACCTTTTAGTGTTTTATACCATTAACCTTGTTTGTGTCAGGTTCTGTTAGCAAACCCTGCCTCTTGCTCACAGCTGAGTATTAACACAGTCTTGTCCCCCATGGCTTAGGCCTTTGGCCTCACAGCAGGCCTGTGATACATGGGCTTATATTTCAGGCCCTCATCTTATGACAATCAGCAGACACTGGATTAGCCCTGCTGCGAAGAAAAAGTAGTTCTCCCTGTAAGTTAGCTGGGGCCACTCAGCAAGAAGGAGACCAAGTGAGCTATGTTTCTCTTCTTCACAGTCTTCAGAGCCATGCACCACTGCATATTTAACAGTCCAGCCCTTTCACCTTCCAGGCAAGGAGCCAGATCCTTAGCTTGTCTAAATCAATGGGGCTACACTCATCAGCTGTCGTCGTGGTCCAAACAATCCATATGAGGGTGGCTGCTCCCATGCCCCAAGCTACTTGGCAGCTTTTCAGGACAGAGCTCTGCACCAGCACCCACACAAAGTCCTGCATGGCAGGGAACAGGCCAGAAGTCCGAGCAGAAGGTGGCTAACTAGGAATGAATTCAAGGTGCTGGATGTTCAAGTCCACCTTTTCAAAGGCATATAGGCATTGACCCCTCAGAGCCTTGCTGATCAACATGGTCAGCTGAGGAGTGGTCGGGGCCCAACTTCCCCTTTTAATTTACAGCCTCAATTGGGCAAAATAAAATACACCTGTAGTTGACATGATGGACAATGGACAAGTCCCAGTTGGATAATAAAACACGGCTCTGTGGGAGAGCACCAGGCATGTACAAACAGCAGCCTCTTCCCAGGCAGGGCTCATTACTAGAACTAAAATAAGTGCTAACACATGCCAGCCACTCTGCATTTATTTCTTCATTTAATTAAGGAAACAAACAAACAAACAAACAAAGAAAAGCCCCAAAGCCCAGTGAGAAGCAAAATTTTAACAGCTCTGAATTTATTTTCCCACTTGGGCTGGTCGATTAAATCAACTGCACAGGCTGAAATAGAGACTTTGCACTATAGACACCAAGGCAAATCCAACTGTGTCACGTCCCCCACTCCCAGCGCCTGTGCCAAGCTAATGCCATGCCTTCTCAAACAGCAGCTGCTGAGAAGATAGAGCTTTAGGGTCCCCAGGCCGTGGGATGTTCTCTAGCACTGAATGAAACAATAGAGCAGAGACGGAGTGAACGAATTATGTGCCGAACGAATTATGGAACTCAAAACTCCTCTTCCCCCGCCCCAGAAAAAAAGGAAAGAGAGGGTGCTCCTGCTGCTGGCTTTGTGCTGCTAAATTATTTACTTCCCGAATGAGAAGGTGGCTCGGATACACAATGCTTTAAGGAGCAAATGCAAGGAAGAAGCAAACATTCCTCTAACCTCCGATGGTCGGGTCATTGGTTTTTCTCATCTTCACGAGAGATACGTGGAAGAGAGGCAATTTAGCAGTTGTAGTGGGAGACCGAGGCAGGACTCCTGGGTTCCAGCGGGGCTACTGGCTTTGGTAGGATGACCTTCCTCTGTCAAATGGGGCTAATTTTATTTACCTCCCTTCCAGCGGGAAGAGGTTATGCTCTTGGGGTACGCTAAGATGTGAAAGGTGCCACCTGTCTTCTATTAACATTATGTCGATGGTAATTGTTTTTAACTGGTTTCTCCAAGTGCTAACAACCTAGCAGTGCTCCACTGTGGGTTTATTCCATCCACACAGGAGGTGGGTCTCTGGGGCTTGTTACAACACACGAGCTGTGCTCAGCAATCAAAACAGAGACACATTGTAAGGGTCTGTGAAAGGGGCCTTACAGGTCTCTCGGGGGAAGCTGCCCTAGGAGAGGCCCCCCCTCTGCTAATGCTTTGAAAGATCTTGGTCCCCAAATGAGCGACTGCTTTTTTCAAAGGAGTTCCCCACCTGAAAATCTGGATCCCTGGGTATGTTGAAGCTCACGCAGGAAGTCTCCACGACACAGAGGGGAAGTGAAGCCAGCTCAGCTGAGTCCCAGGCCGATGCCTTCTCTCCAAGACCATCCATCATCCCTGTCTCTGACCTGCCGCTCTGTGTGGATCCCAAGACATTGGCCAGGGGAGCGGCAGCTATATTCACATTGAAGCGGGGCAGAGGAGGTTGATTAGGCTGGCCCCAAGCCCAGTGACAGAGAGGGGCAAAAGGAGCAGTGGCCCCAGGACCTAGCAGTTCGAAGGGACCAGGCGCTCTGGCTGCTGCCACAGTAGCAGCAGCAGTGGCTGGAGCCCCAGGCCTTTTAAATCACTGCCAGAGCCCCTCACCAGGCTGTGCGCTCTGAGAAGCACAAAGGGCTGGTGGGATATGGGTCCCGCTCTGCTGGCTACCCTTGGCCCCACCCCTTCCACCCTAGGCCCCGCCCCTTCCAGGGCGCAGAGCCTGGGCCGCGGCCCCACTTTGACCAGGGGCCCACAGAGGCTGTCAGTTCCACTGGCTGGCCCAGATAAGTGAGGCACACCTGGTCTCTGAACACCTGGGGAAAGCCAGGAATGTGGGCATTCCCCCTGCGCGAGCAACGTTTGTTCAGCACACTCGTGAGCTTGGCACAGAGGCAGGGGGTCACGTTTCCCACAGCCGAAGCGCTGTTGCAGAGGGGTTTTCCCTCAGCACCAGGCAGCGTTTCCCTTTCCCCCTGTTGCTTCCTCCTCACTGAAGTGCTGCAGCAGCACAGTTCTGCTGCTTCACGCAGTTCTGAGGTGAGGGGCTCAGCGCAGCTATCTGAGCGGTGCTAAGGACTGACTTGCCTAGACTCCGCCCCTTTTGGTTTTGGCCCCACCCATTGCAAGGGCTCAGAGCTAGGCCTCCCTTCCACCTTGCCCTGGGGCCCGCTGTGGCTGTCAGCCTCGTGGGTCACCCTGGGGTGGAGGAAGAGGAATTGAAATGACCCCCCTCTTGCTGATGAGAGTTCAGAGTATCATCTAGTCTGCTGCTGTGGCAGTGTTCCCTGGCACCAACCAGCAGTGGCTGGAAGGGCAGCCGAACCATGGCAGGTGGCATGAGTGTCAGAGGTACCAGAAGCTGCAGCATGGGTGCGTTCACAAGCAGATCTACCTCTGTACGTACAGGCACTTTCCAGGCACTCCCCAGTGGCCGAGGCTGCCTTCTTGAAGCAAGGAACCGTGCCATTACAATATGCCTGTGCATAAGGGCTCTAGGGATCACAGCGGACCACAAGCTAAATATGAGTCAACAGTGTGACAAGATTGGAAAAAAAGCAAATATCATTTTGGAGTGTATTAACAGGAGCGTTGCAAGGAAGACACGAGAAGGAATTCTTGCACTCTTCTCTGCGCAGATTAGACCTCATCTGGAGTACTGTGTCCAGTTCTGGACACCATATTTCAGGAAAGATATGGAGAAATTGGAGAAAATCCACACAAGAGTAACAAAAATGATTACAGGTCAAGAAAAACGACCTATGCGGGAAGACTGAAAGAATCAGTTTGTTTCATTTGGAAAAGAGAAGATTGAGGCCACATCTGCATTGCCTGGAAGATCAGACTGCTCCAGGTTGATCTGCTGGGGTTAGTTTTCGCTCATCTGGTAGGGATGTGCAAAATCAACCTATCAGGGGTTGGCAGTTGATCCATGTAGTCCTTGCTAGTGTGAGGAATAAGGGAGGTTGACAGGAGAAACCATCCCATTGCCCTTCCTCAGTGAGGATGGCCAGGTAAGCAGATTTCAGATAAGTCGATTCTAACTATGCAATCGCCATAGTTAGAATTATGTATCTGAAATTAACTTATTTTCTTAGTGTAGACATGGCCTCAGAAGGTCCATGATAACAGCTTTCAAATACCTAAAAGGATGTTACAAGGAAGAGAGAGAAAAATTATTCCCTTAACCTCTGATGATAGGACAAGAAGCATTGGGCTTAAATTGCAGCAAGGAAGGTTTAGTTTGGACATAAGAAAAAACTTCCTAACTCTTAGAGTGGTTAAGCACTGGAATAAATTGTACACGGAAGTTGTGGAATCTCCAGCCTTGGAGATATTTAAGAGCAGAACAGACAGACATCTATCAGGGATGATCTTAATCAGGGGCATGCAAAGATGGGGCCTGATATTTCATATGGGAAGCACAGCATGATTGGCTGCTGGGTCTCAGGCTCATCCATCTCATTAAATTGTTGCAATATATTACTGTTTTTATGTCTGTGTATTCACAGTTATAGCTTGATTAATGAAGGTTTTACATTTTACACACTTATTCTCTTACACATGCTGAAAAGTGGTTTTTTTTTTTTCATATGAACATAACTGAAACGTCCCTCAGTTTGGATTACATAACACAGGCTGGCAGGCAGGGATGGGAGCTGCTAATCGCAGGAATGACAACGGGAGCCTGACGCAAAAAGTTTGCTCACCCCTGATCTAAATGGCGCCTGGTCTTGCCATGAGGTCAGGGGACTGGACTTGGTGACCTCTCAAGGTTCCTCAAGTTCTTGTGTTCTGTGATTAAAGACAGATCCTCAGCTAATGGAGACTGACCTGGCTCCAATGGGGGATTTATACTGATTTATGACGGCTGAAGGAAGATCTGGCTCTAATTTTCTAGGGTCATATCACTAGGGAACACTCAGGCCTCTTTGGCAGAGACATTAAAAGCACTATTCCAGGAAAAGGCAGATGTACACAGTACACAGAAGAGGAGCTTTGGGCAGTCTGTGATTTAGCTCCCACTCATCAGTTCTATGCATAAAATCCATTGAAGAGGAAACATATTTGCCCAACCAAAAAAAGGCAGCATGTGCAACCTACCAGTACCTGCTCACTGCTTGCATCCTGCAGTGCATGTTCATGAGGTCATGGCAGTTAGAGACCAGGAAGATGAAGACTCATCAAACAGTGTCTTGAGTAGACTGCTTGTCCTTGCAGCAGGGACTGTCTTTCTATTCTGCCACTGTATAGAAACTAGCATGAACTCTGCAATTTAAATAACAATAATAGAGTCCAGCCTCCTTCTAAAGGAGAATGCTCTGCACTGGAGGAAGAATGACGACATTTTAAATAAATCCCACCTTGGATCAGTTTTCAGGAGTGTTGTGGTCCATGACTGTAACATAATTGTGTTGCATTTTCCTGTACATAATGGATGGGCTCCTGATTCCTTGCAGAAGGTGACGCTAGGAGGCTAACAAAATGTGACTGAGCAGGGCAAGAGGGAGAACTGACAGCCCCTGCACTTTTGAAAGAAGAGCTTTATTGGGTGAGGCTGCTGGAGTGGAAAGCACTGTTGCTTTCACTCACCAAAGGGGAAGGATATTTCATATACGATCTCATTGCTCACTCATCCTGCAGAGATAAAGCAGTTCCTGCAAAGTGGGGAATGATTTCTCGCAATGCTCTGGGAAAAGCCAAAAGCAGAAGGAATATTTAATGCAGGCCTTTTGCCCAATACTGAAGCCCCCCAAGCTGACCTAGGCAGGCCAGAAAGTTTGGACCTAAACCCAAGAGGAGTATGCAGATTTGTTCTTCGTTCCAGGTAGGATGGGAACTGTCAGCCATGACACGAGACAGGACACCCCAGACCTAGCTGTGCTAGCTTGTGTGTGGGTGCCCATTTCATCTCCAACAAAAACAGCCTATCGGTGGGCATGTTAGATGGCTGCGTGGCCTTGCTATTCCCGGTAACTGTGCTTCACCAGAAATAGTAAGAGTAAGTAGCCTGGGTAAGAACCTGCTGTCAGAGGGGATTGAATTTAGAACTCCTCAACACTAAAAGCAAAAGCCTCCACCTCTTGAGCTAACAGAGCAACTGCTTTATTGCTTAATAATTTACAGTTACTGGGTCCAGCTACCTAGACAAGTATCATTTTTCTCTCTCTCACACACACGCTTTAAACCCCATTAACTCACAAAAATGCATGAGAGCTATGTTTACCCTGCATTCCCCTTTCGAAAGAGGAATGCAAATGAGGGAGACTGAAAATGCAGATGAAGCGCTGATTTACAAATCTTGTGCTTCATTTGCGTAATTTTGCACAATCATGTTTCTGGAAGAGACTTTTTGAAAGAAAAAAAGCCGTGTAGACGGGGTTCTTTCTAAAATGAACCCAGTTTTCGAATAGTAACAGAGAGATGGCCGTGTTAGTCTATAATCTAGCAAAACAAAAAAGCAGCCCAGCAGCACTTTAAAGACCACCTAATAAATTATTTTGTAATTTATTAGGTGGTCTTTAAAGTGCTACTGGACTGCTTTTTAATTTCCAATTTTCAAAAGAACCCTTCTGCCTGGAAGAAAATGCTTCATTTGCATTTTTGATCTCCCTCACTTGCATTCCCCTTTCGAAGGGGAATGTAGCGTGTACGTAGCTAAAAGGTGTAACTGCACACAAATGTAATTAAACCAGTTCTGCTCTGTGTGTGTCCACTCCTAAACTGCTTTAAAGCTGCCCTACTGTAATTAGCTTGCCTCCATAAATATCCAGGCTTTGGCCGATGCAATAGAAGCCTGTCCACACGGGGGTTCGCTGTGGTTCAGTGTAGCTGGGTTTTTAAGTAATTTCAGTTAAACCAAAGCAATCCCTCTGAATGGAGATGTCAGAACTTCCACACAGCTCCTTGCCCACCTGCTCAGCACCTGAATCAAGGGAGCCCTCCCCACCAACCAATTAACGAGGCCTGCTTTATCTTACATCTGCTCTGACTCTTCCTAAATCCTAGGCCAGCCACTGGCTTCTCATTAAGCAGAGGACATAAGCTGAGTTCTGGCTGAGGCAGCTACAACTATCATAAATGAGAGCTGTGTTCAGATCTTTTTGCTTCCTGTAGATTTATGCACAAAAGACTGATCAGCTCTCGGCTGGGCCTCAGTGCATCAAAAGCTCCTGTAACGCCTTATTAAAATGTAACCCTCATGGGGTTGCCCTTCAGAAATTACCTTGACACCTAATCAGAGTATTTATTGTTATTTAATCAGACAGGCGGGCCCCAGCCGTGGGCTTGGAACATGCTACAACTGAGACGCATAATCAAACAGGGCTCTGGGCTTTGATGACAGCAAGCAGGGGAGAGCAGTTGGGGGGTGTTGTGGTCCTCTAGATCTGTGCTCAGATGTGTGGAAAATGCCTTGGAGTTTCATTTTATGTATTCAAAAGAGCAGTCACCAAGGCAGGCGCTTTCTTTTCCTGCTTCAGCCGTTTATCATGTCAGGCTAAGTGACGCAAAAAGGTAACGGCACACAACAGCGGGTCTCTGGATGAGAGTGATGCTGTAGGGTTACCATATCTGAACTGTCAAACAAGAGGACACCCCTGAGAGGGAGTGTATCTGTATCACTATCCACCAACTCACATTGTATTAATGTGTTACAGTATATATAGTACGTTAACAAAATGTGAGTTGGTGGATAGTGATACAGATAATACTCTATCGCAGAGGGTGTCGTCTTTTTTGAAAGGTCAGATACAGTGACCCTAAAAATAGTGGGAATCTGCTGAGCCAGGACTCCAACAAATGCCTTGAGCCTGAAGTATTGGAGGAAACCACGTCTCCAACCTACCCGCGGCTGAGAAGTTCTCCAAGGTCACCACTGATCTGTCCCATCTTCTTCAGGCCTTCTGCAGTAGCCGGGCTGCTCTCAGCCTCACTGATTTAGAGGGAACAGCTCTGTTAAGTGGTGGAGAATTAAGAGGAAAAATCAGTTTGGCAACAATGTTCCGCCCCAATCCAGGGCAGCGGAAGGTGTGCCGGAACCAGGCCTTGCCAGTGCAGCCACCTGTGAAATTAACAACCCTCTGAGCTTTGCTTTCTGCTGCTCTTTCCACTCATCCGAGATCAACTTGCTTTGATTCAGCCCTTCGTAGACTATGCTCCTGTATGCCAGCCTCTCTGAGGAGAGTGGGCACTATCCAGAGAGGGAGAGGCTGGAAAGGCTTCTGGGAAGAAAGGGTGGGTTGTGCCCTGTAGGGGGCCTCAGTTGTCGTAAGAATTGTTTTTCGTGGGTGGGGCTACATCTAGAGTGGTTCCACAGCTGAGCTTGAACGACAGTTTTGTCTAGAGTGGGGGAAGCAACCTTTCTGAGACGGCGTGCCAAAATGTGACCTTTTGACTTCCGTGTCCAGCACAGTTCGAATGCGAGTGATACATTTTATAGTCACTCATAGTCCTACTTATAACAGCATCATTCATAAATAAATGACGATACAGAGCTTTACCATGTAGGAGGTGGTTGGCAGCATTAGCTGGTCTTTGTTAACCTACAGCTGGCCTGGCTTTGAGCAAGCTCCCGGCTGGGTTGGGGCTGAGCTCCTGCCTCGTGTGCTGATGAAAACTGGCTCATGTGCCGCTCTTGGCCCCTGTGCCGGGGGCTGCTGCTCCCTGGCCTCATGCATGTACATATCAAAACCAAAGTCCATTTGTGGGCACGCACAAGCACTGATGCACACTGCCCCCGCACCCCACTGCCCAGGGCACGCATACCAGGCAGGCAGATGGCAACTGACTGAAGTTGCACACTTGCTGGCTATGGCTTTATGGCAAAGAGGGGGGTCTCCTCGGCCCCCAGCTGGGAGATGGAGGATTGCTTGGCAACTTCATTCCAGTCCACTTCCTGTCCCCTCTACACATGGCTGTGCGTATCACAGCTAGGAGGTGGATCTCTGAAGGCAGGAGGGAGGCAGGTTAAAGAAGGATCAGCTGAGTGTCTTTGGGGCTTGTCCACAGATAGGAGAGATCCAGCCAGGTGAGTGGGTGGAAAGGAACTCCCCCTGCCCATTGGTGCTTTGGGAGAAGCCATAGGGACAAGTGCTCCCTATAAGTTGAGCACTTGGGCAGCCCCCAAGAGAGATTCAGGTGTCACCCAGGTGATTGGCAGCATGCCCACAGCCAGCAGTGTGCATCTTTATTGGTGGTGCACATCCACGTATACCTTGGTGCATAAAAATTTATTCTGCACACAGATGGGAAAAAATTAGAGGGAACATTTACATGCACTGTGGGAATGTCTCATTTAAATCAACAGGAAAAGGCAGAAGGATCAGACCCTAAAAGAGATGTGTGAGAAACGGGGAGACAAGGAGCTGTACAGTGTTATCACAGAGGCCTTGGCAGAGATTGAGGGGTGCACAGCAGGCTGCAACTGTGGTGAGAAGGAAAGTCAGGCAGGAAAGATCAGTGTGGGGCTTGGTGAGAGCCGCTCGCAGGAAAAGAGCACTTTTCAACCCACGCCACATGATGTAAGAGAGAATAAAATCAGCCCAGTCTGGTTCAATTCTCATTGATAATGTCCATGTACAATTAGAGCCAATTAGGGTGAGGCAGAGAATGACAAGTGTTTGGCCAGAAGGTGGGGGTGGGAGGTCAAAACAACAATCCAATTTCCCAACCACCAAATGCAATTAAATTACCCAGCTTGCCCAGGAGGCCCAACACATAAATGGCAAAAGCCAGGAGTGTGAGTGCCTTTCTGCCCAGCATGCAGTCGGCCGGGAACAGGCGATCCCGCTGCTCAAGTCTCCGGCTCCGGGAGGTGGCCTCCATGTATTTCACCATGATTATGGTTTTTCTGGTGATCCTGGTGGTGGCCCTGCAAGGCACAGCTCCCCAGGAAAATTATTTCCCTTACAAGGTGCCCCTGGATCCTCAGAGTTTCCTGGAGCTCTCGTGGAATGTCAGCTACCCAGAGCAGGTGGTGCATTTCCAGCTCTTGCTCAAGGAGCCGAAATTTGGGCTGCTCTTTGGGATGTCGGACCGGGGTGAGTTTGAGAATGCCGACCTGGTTGTGCTCTGGAGTGACGGGCACAGTTCCTATTTCGGGGTAAGTTGCTTGAACTTCGCCAGGGTTCTAAGCTCATCTGCCTGTCCCAGGAGTCCCATCCTGGGGCAGTTTTTGCTCTGTCATGGGAAAGGCTTGAAACTTACCCAGTTGTGACTCCCAGTGGCGTCCATAGAGTGCTGGCTGAGTGAGTCCTTCAGGTTGGATCTGTACTATTAGCTGTGGGTGGTTAAGAGGTGCTGGCAGGTTCAGTGAGGAATATGATATAGGACTTAGAACAGAACAGAACAGAATAAGGTAGCTACTGAACCACACATGCTGTTAGACTAGCAGAGAGGAGCTAACAGCTGCTCTCATTTCTTGACCCCTGTGTCTTTATTTATATTTATTTCCCAAGTACCGAAACAGGTGGCTGGATAGCAGCAGCTACCGTATTCACCCACTACGTAGTTCACTTGGGCATTTGTCAATCACATTAAAAATTAGCCACAACTCCAGTTAATGACATCAAGAAAGGGCAAAAGTTATCATCCAGAAGGTCCCCTCCTGCTGGTCTCACTAAGCTGGATGCAAGTCAGATTTGAAGCAGTAGCAAAGATCAACAGGACATTGGAAAATACTATATGATTGACTGCTGCCGGCAGCATGGTCTTAGAAGAAACTAAACATGCAAATGTATTTTAGGGGGACAAAAAAGACAAAAGCTAGACAGGCAGCTGGAGTGCCGATTTCTGAGCTTGCTTTGATTTTGGTATTGAATATTAGCTCTTTTGTTTAATTGATTTTTCTTTCCAGCGGGTGTGTATTTGAAATAACAAATCATATGAACTCCCCGCGGGGCTTTGGGTTGGGCTCACTACAATATGTTTCAAGGTAGAAAGCAATTCTGATTTCATCCCATCAGTTTGAAATTCCAAATAAAATATTCCCTTGCAAGTATCAGTACAGAAATCTACAATAGAAGGATGAAAAGGAGGGCTTAAGCCACTTACTCCTGCTAGTTTTCTCACTAATTACCAACTAATTATCAGTGTGGGATGACCTGAATGCCACAGGTTTGCAAAGCATTGGGTTTAAAAAAGAACATAAAGGAATATTTCTAGTATGGCTTTTACATGCTTATTGTAAGATGTACAGCACTCAATTCAAAAGCACTCAGTGTCTTGACTTTCAATTCCATTTCGGTGCTTAATAGCATCTTTTACAGCTCTATGGAGACCTATAGAAATCTGTAGTCTATTGTTTCTCTCCCTGGAAGTCTTTCTTCTGGTTGTGTTTATTAGCTCTGAAAAGAGACAAATTTGCTTAACTTCTCTGCATTCTGCAATGTTAATTCACACAACAAATTTCTATGAAAACAAATGCCATTCTTGGTTCTTTATTTTCCCTTTCTTGGGACAATATGTTCAAGCAATATAATTCTACGCTTCAAGTTGAAAGGATGCCAGGCTGTCTAGTTCTTTTTATTTCTCAGACAAACATAAAATGAGATGAAATCAGTGGCTGCTCCACTGGAGTATGTGCAGTGAAATATTTCCCAATCTCCTCCTGTACCCAGGAATTGTAGGAGATGAAAAGGACATACTTCCCGAACCAGGACATACTCCCCGAACCAGGACGGTTTTAGGCCTTGATCCACTAAATCTTTAAACCCAAGATTGTTTATTGAGCCAGTTTTGCCACCTGTATATGGTGCCTAACAATATCTTACTCTTAGAGTGGTCTTGCTGAGATCACGGGCAGTATTTTAGAACAAGTTCTGGCTGCAGGTAATTAAGGTCTACTAATGCAAATAATGGCCTGCAGAGTCATGTCCATAGTCCTCCAAGGAAAGGCTGTGTCTTGATCATAGGCCAGTGGCAGCTGGTCTGTGACAAGTCTTTGAAACAAATATTTCATCATGGACAGGTGCACTATCTTCTTACATCCCCGCAGGATCTTCCTACCTCTGTGCTGCTTGTCCAAAATCTAGTCCTTTGCTCAAAGGAACACGAGCACTACTGACCCAAAAACTTAAGATACTTTTTCAAAAGTTACTAGCATCTGCTGTGCTTAGTAAATACTGTTCCTCCCCCACCCCTTCAACAATACATTTTGACTCCCTAAAAATCTTTCTGTGCCATATAAATTCTGGGTAAAATTTATGGTCACACCACTGCGCTATGGTGAAATGCCGCTGACCAATGTAATATTATTTGCATCACAGGAGCACACAGGAGCACAGTTCATGGCCCAGGACCAGTGTTCCCTGTAAACTGAGCCCTTGGGGGGCCACCCAGGAAAGATTCATGTGCCACCCTGCTGACTGGCAGATTGGCAGAGCACCCACAGCTGCACAAGCCGGCAGCATGTGTTTCTGTTGGTGGTGCACATCGGCACATGCCTTGTTGCAATTAAAATGTATTCTGAACTTGGATGGAAAAACCATTAGAGAGAACATTGGCTAGGACCCCAGTGTGCCAGCTTCCTGGGTGCACACAGAGCAAAAAGACAGGCCTGCTAAGATTGACTATCACTGGCAAACCAACCTCGCCTAACTGGTGATAAGGATTTTTTCCCCCTCCTTGGCAGGATGCATGGAGTGATGAGAGAGGGCAGGTTCACATGGATTCCCAGCAGGACTACCAGCTCCTGAAAGCACACCGAACCTCTGAGGGCCTCTACCTTGTCTTCAAAAGAGCCTTCAGCACTTGTGATCCAAAGGACTACCTTATTGAGGTACTACAGTGCCCAGCCATGGGCAGAGGCAAAGCACCAGCTAAGCTGTTCTCTGGTTTACAAAATGGGCTGCTCACTTGACTCCTCTGTCCCGCAGGTGGACAGGTGCATTGGGATCACTTACCACTGAGAGAGCAGTACTGAACTGCTAACGGATGGGTGAAATTCTGAAGTCAATGGCAAAAAGTCCATTGGTACCTTATAGACTAACAGATTTTTTGGTGCCTAAGCTTCATGC
This sequence comes from Carettochelys insculpta, assembly GCF_033958435.1. Classification (NCBI taxonomy): domain Eukaryota; kingdom Metazoa; phylum Chordata; order Testudines; family Carettochelyidae; genus Carettochelys; species Carettochelys insculpta. The sequence goes on from NC_134157.1 coordinate 16,468,098, forward strand.
ATCTGACGAAGTGGGTCTTTGCCCACGAAAGCTTATGCTCCAAAAAAATTCTAGTCTATAAGGTGCCACAGGACTTGTTGTTTTTGCGGATACAAACTAACATGGCTACGCCGCTGATAAAAAGTCCATTGGCTTCACTGGGTTCAGGATTTCGTCCAGTGTGTGCTCTGGTGATGTTTAAGTATCTGTGGTCTAGTGGTTAGAACTCTGGGTCAAAAGTCAGCAAGACCAGGGCTCTGGATTGAAAGTTAGGGTGTTTTGGCTTCTGATTGTGTTTACACTGGTGTACATTAAGAGTAACTCCATTGAAATCAGTGAATTATGCTTGTGTAAAAGGGTGTGGTATCAGAATCAGGCCTCTGGTTGTGGCACTGACTTGCTGTGTGAATGCAGACATGTGGCCTCACCCCTCTGTGATTCAGGTGTACAAACAGAGATACTACTTGCACCGTGGGAGGTACAAAGGGTTAATTCACTAATGAAAAGACCCTTGGAGGAAAGGGGCTTGGATTGGCTCAAAGGAGCTAGATACGTATAAAGTCTGGTTGTTGGATGTTGCATTTGTGCCCTTGTATTGTGGAGGGCCTTGTGTTTTTGACTGCTGCTCATGGGTCAATGGCCTCTCAACTCTCTTGGAAGGAATCAGAACATGAGACTACATCTTGAATACACACACTGATGGTTGTTAGGGAACAATAGCACTCACAGCACAGGCACCATTTTATCCTTAATTCCCATCCCACCCAGCCCTGCAAAAATGCAGAAAACTACATCTTTTTAAAGCTCCCCAACCCACCAACAACCCCACCCGAGTGAATTTGGACCCCACAAAAAGGACACATGCCAGAGAGTCCAGGAAGCCCAATCGGGCCTTTGCTATGACTACTGCTTGTACGGGGAAAGTGCTCAGATACCCCTGTCATGGGCAGCAATATAAAGATGATTAGATAGAAAGGTAGATCAAGTGCTTGCCTCATTGGCACTCACAGTTCAGCTGTTTGGCCCCACACACACACACACGCACGCACGCACGCACGCACGCACGCACGCACGCACGCGCGCGAGAGTAAAACAAACAATTGAAAATCAACAGTTCATCGACACACTTCCCAGTTTTTTGTCTGAACGGGTCTATTTGGCACATGCCTGTAAGAGAACATCAGCGCCCCATCCCTTTGAAGAGGAAGACTTCTACTGCTGTCACTTCTGAGATTTCACTCGCAGTTACGAAAGCCACCTGCAGCTCTCTGTAAGTCTCCATAAAATGTAGATTTCACCCGGGTCCCACTGCACTCTGCCACTTAGCACAGACACCTTAGTGCTATTTAGATGCATTTTCTACATCATTCCACATCACAATGTGCAGCCAAAACCCATGGAAAGCAACAGGAGTCTTTTCACTGGCTGTCGTTGGATCAGACTCCCCTAACAACAACTTTGTCTCTGAGTGTGTGAGCGTATGTGTGAATAAATGAGAAAGAGGGAGACTGACAGAGAGAGCCTTATGTTTAGGGAGGGGGAATGGTATACAGGTTGAACCTCTCTCATCCGGCACACTTGGGACCCGACCAGTGACAGACAAGAGAATTTGTTAGACCATCGGAAGTCAATATGGTCTAGCACATTACCAACACTTTCACTGCTTATTGGGCTCTTAGAAGACATTTAGGGATAAATTACAGCTAAATAACAGCACAGAACACTGAGAGCCAGGACGGGTGACTGTAAACAAACTTTATGGAACCACGGGAAACTTGGCCACATCCATGATAAGTGGGCATCCGGCTACCTAAAATCATGCTGGTTTACAGCTTTTGCCACATGAGTGAATCCAGGTCTAGAGAGGCTCAACCTGTAGTTCACTGTTAATATACAGGCATTAATTTATTATATCTAGAAAAGAGCTGGAATTGTCATAAACCGATACACCCCGAATAAAGTAATTAAAACTATCTAAAGTGATAGTCAACTGCCTCTGACTGGGGACTAATGCTATGAAATAATCGCAGCTAAATTCCCCTAAATCTGTGATGTCATTCTAAGCAGCTCCCTGCACAACATGGCAGTGACAGACAGATATAAAATAACAGTAGGCCTCCAAACTGGCCTGGCTTGGAAAGGTAGCATCACCCTGCCTAACTCATTCCATCTCAAAGGGCATTAAAATTGGCACAGGCATTCTAATGTTCTGCAAGATCTCCCCTGCTGGGCCAGCCCCCTTTGTCTTTCATTTCAGGATGGCACCGTGCACCTTATCTATGGGATCCTCGAAAAACCAGTCCGTTCTCTCCAAGCAATCAACATCTCTGCCATATACAAGGGGCTGCAGAGGGTGCAGCTGCTGAAGCCCAACATCAGTACCCCTGAACTGCCCAGGGATGTGAAGACCATGGAGATAAGAGCCCCTAACGTGGTCATTCCCAGCCAGGAGACCACCTATTGGTGCTATATGGTGGAGCTTCCAGACGGCTTCCCGAGACATCACATTGTCATGGTAAGGAGGAAGAAAGCCTTCTCTGAAGAACTGGGGTATTTCCCCTGGAGCTAATCCCCTAAACTCAGGCAAGTTGTCTCCATGCCCTTAACACCCAGTGGAGGTGTTCCTCTGTTTTGTCCTTCCTTGGCCAGTATCCTGAACACACAGTCCTCTCCGTGCTCCAAAGCCCATCTTTGAGTTCTCAAGGTAGCACATTCCAGAAGATACTTTTAGAGACACCAACCACACGGCAGCTTCCCTGTGGCTTGTTATCTTCACACCCAGCCTCCTTCTGTGACCTTTCTCCTAAAGACAATGTTCACTAGGGTTGACTGGCTGCAAAATCCAAAGATCACAGGCTTCTCAGCAGGCTAGCAGGAGGTGGGAACTTTGTGGACAGGAGCACCACTCTGCTTTCTTGAATTGTCTAGGCAGTAGGTACAACAGCAATGGCATGTCTGGAAAGGAAGTGTCAGATGCATTATTAGATTCTGGACACATGATTTAACATTTGGAAAACACATTCCACCCGGATTGTCAGTTGGATACATTTTCCTTCACTTCCTGTCTTTAACCATTGTCTGTCATTGCTGGTCCTTGTTAAACAGCTTCCATGTTCTGCATCAAAGGTGACTGCGTTTCAGTGGTGGATGAGCAACAAACCTGTATCATCAACATCCAGGCACATTTAGTTTGTAAAGCGTTTTGAGATCTACTCTCTGGATACTGAACAGAAACAGGGATAGGATGGTGATCGGTGCTTTAGATCAGGGCTCAGCAACCTTTCTGAGGCCATGTGCCGAAACCTGACCTTCTGGCCTCTGCGTACAGTCCAAGTGCCAGTCATACTTTTTCAAGTCACTAATAGTCCTACTTGCAACAGCTTCATTCATGAATAATTAAGAGGCACAGATTTACTGTTTAGATGGTGGTTGGTACCGTTAGCTGGTCTTTTGTTAATCCACAGGCAGTCTGGCTTGGAGCATGCTCCCAGCTTCATAAGAGAAGAGGGCCAGGGCTGAACTCCCGCTGCATGTGCCGATGAAAATCATCTCCTGTGCCATTCTTGGCATGCGTGTTGGGGGGTTGCTGAGCCCTGCTTTAGATAATTGCAGGGTCACTATCCTCCATTATTGACACTCATGCCTTCTTCTCGGATCCATCTTTTGCAGTATGAGCCAGTGGTCACAGCAGGCAATGAAGCTATAGTCCATCATATGGAAGTGTTCCAGTGTGCTGCAGAATTCGACAGCTTTCCACACTACAATGGGCCCTGTGACTCCAAGATGAAGCCTGACCGACTGAACTACTGCAGACATGTGCTTGCAGCGTGGGCCATGGGAGCTCAGGTGTGCAAATAAAGGAGTGGCTGGTGCACTGATTTTCACTCTCACGTTGGGTGCATGTTCCATTTGTCCCTCCTTCGTATTAGAGATGAATCGGAACTCCACCCTGAACACCCCCTGCAGCTTGTGGGACTGCAGGTCTAGATCTTGGTATTGGGGTTTGGGTTCAGCCTTGCTGCATATCCCCTCCCCCCCCAGACAGGTGAACCTCATGCATGGGCCAGATGCTCACTCAGTTCCACTGACATGAAAGCTGCGTCTACACGTGCACGCTACTTCGAAGTAGCGGCAGTAACTTCGAAATAGCGCCCGTCACGTCTACACGTGTTGGGCGCTATTTCGAAGTTGAAATCGACGTTAGGCGGCGAGACGTCGAAGTCGCTAACCCCATGAGGGGATGGGAATAGCGCCCTACTTCGACGTTCAACATCGAAGTAGGGACGTGTAGACGATCCGCGTCCCGCAACATCGAAATAGCGGGGTCCTCCATGGCGGCCATCAGCTGGGGGGTTGAGAGATACTCTCTCTCCAGCCCTTGCGGGGCTCTGTGGTCACCGTGGGCAGCAGCCCTTAGCCCAGGGCTTCTGGCTGCTGCTGCTGCAGCTGGGGGTCCGTGCTGCATATACAGGGTCTGCAACTAGTTGTTGGCTCTGTGTATCTTGCACTGTTTAATGAAAGTGTGTCTGGGAGGGGCCCTTTAAGGGAGCGACTTGCTGTTGAGTCCGCCCCGTGACCCTGTCTGCAGCTGTGCCTCGCTCCCTTATTTCGATGTGTGCTACTTTGGCGTGTAGACGTTCCCTCGCAGCGCCTATTTCGATGTTGGGCTGAGCAACGTCGAAGTTGAACATCGACGTTGCCGGCCCTGGAGGACGTGTAGACGTTATTCATCGAAATAGACTATTTCGATGTCGCAACATCGAAATAAGCTATTTCGATGTTGGCTGCACGTGTAGACGTAGCCGAACAGAGCTGTGACAGTTTGTACCAACTGAGGGTCTCTCTCATGTGCAGGGTTGTCACTTGATGAGGGCGGGGCCTTGGGCAACCCCTCCCCATGCCCCACTTCTCCCCTGCTCCGCCCTCACCTCACCCGGTCCCCCCTTCCCCCAGCATCAGGGTCCAGGGTCTACCTGGGGGTGGGGGTTGTGCACGGCAGCAGCAGGGGGTCTTCTCCCCCACGTACCAGGTGGGTGGTGGGAGTGGCAGCCTGCCCCACTCTCACCACCAGCGTGATGAGCATGGGTTGGGGGAGGCAGCAACCTCCTCCTGCTCCTGCTCCTTCTACCTCTGCCACTGCACAACCCCCAGCCCCAGGTAATTCTCCCTTCTCCCATCCATAAGATGACTGGGATAAGCTGCCACAGGACCCCCAACAGTGCAGGGACCGGGGCAGCTGCCCCACCTCATCCTATGGCTCTGCCCATATGCATGCAGTGTAAGTGTGGCAGACGCCTACCCGTTCCCACAGCCTTTCGGGACGGTACCCCCAAGTCCACCGCACACAGCTGTGAGCCAGAGAGCGACCACTGCCTCACATCCTTCCCCGCCAGCTTCTTCTGCCCGGCTCCATGTCGCAGCAGTGCACAGTCCCCTCACAGGCTCTCCTCTCCTGCTTCCAGGCTTTCTACTACCCAGAAGAAGCAGGACTTGCCTTTGGTGGTCCCGGATCCTCCAGATATTTACGGCTTGAGGTTCATTATCACAACCCCCTGGTGTTCAAAGGTAAGAAAAGCCTTCACAGACCTCGGGCTGGGACCAGAGACTCCTGTATGGGGCCAGCACAGCCCGGAGAAATCTGTAACCCAAGGGGTTAAAAAACAAACTATAGACACTCTTCAGCTGCCTGCGACCCTGGCACCAACACCCTGAGGTCCCAGACCACTCCTGGGTTGGTCTCCCCTGGGAGGGCAGATGGCACAGCACAGCACGGCAGCAAACCTCCCAGGCTCATTCCTTGGGAAGGGAGCTCCTGTCCCCCCCAGGATCTAACTGCCCCTACTTGCACAGCTCAGGGAGAGAGATGCCAGGCTGCAACTTGGATAGAACTGCTTTAGTTAGAGGCAGCCGGAATCTAAAGCCTTGCTGGGCCCCTGGGCAAGGTGTGTGTGTGGAGGGGGCAGTTCTGCATTCCCAGAAGGGGCGGGGCCTCAGGCAGAAGAGGCAGGGTTGGGAACAGCCAGCTCTCAGACCTGCCTGGGGCATGTTGCATGGAGTTCTGGCCCTGCCTCAAAGGGCTTGGGGCTCCGGCTGCTGCCACTCCAGCAGTTGCAGCAGAGGCAGTCACGAGCCACCAGCTCTTTTGAACAGCCGGCACCAGGGCAACTGCCCCCTTTGCTGCATCCCCATCGGCAGGTCTGGCAACAGCTGGGGCATAGACCTCGGTCTGCACAGTCACTGGAAAGCCGTCGGAAGCCAGCTCCTACCCAGATCCCTGCAGAGCCCAGCCCAGTGGAGCTCCTTAGCAGGTCTCCCTGAGGGACACAGGCAAAGTGAGCCCTTTCTTTTACGACCTGCTAGCTAGATCCTGCTGATACCAGCCTAGGGCTTGGTATTTATAACCCAGCTGAAGCCAGGAAATACAGGGGATCTCATGCAAAGGCCCTGCCTGTGAGACTTCCAGCGCGAGAGGAGAAGTTTGGTCTGGAGCTGAAGCTCGCCAGCGTTGTCTGGCTTGGCTTGTGCTCTGTGTCTGGCTTGGCTTGTGCTCTGCCTCGTACCCTGCAGGCTGCCAACCTGCCAAGCAGTCTGGCACCATTAAGCCCACTGGCCGGCTCCAGTCCAGGGCTGCAGCAGCCAGTGTTGGGTGCAAAGAGACCTTTCAGAACTGGGCTGAGAAGCCCTGGGAGAACTGTTGAACTGCCTTCACTATGCCTGACTCAAAGCAAAGTTGTTAACCCCTCACACTGGCATGTTCCTATCTGCACCTTTCGTCAGAGTCTTCCCAAACAACAGGAAGCCCATAAACTTGGAGGGTTCAGGCAGCTAATTGCCAAATCCAATGCAATAAAATCAAAGCAGACAAAACAAGTCTGCACAGAAGCAAGATGGCAGCACCACCTGTTAAGTGTTAGAAGTCACTTTCCGGTGGTCTACATGAAATAGCTCCCAGCTTAGAATAGCCTCATTATGAACAGGTATCCTGGCTTGGAATAAATAACAAGAGCATAAATGGTCAATACTGTGCGCTTGCTTTACCTTAGCAATGAGGAGCTGAAAAATGCTCATACAATTAATTTAGCTGCCCAATCCCCGATGAGGCAGAGCAGCATTATTAGCCCCATTTCACAGATAGGAAAACTAAGGCACAGAGTGGTTAAATAAACTGGCCAAAAAAGTCACACAGCGGCAAAAAGAGACCCTAGGAGCAATGGTTATTACCTTTGGACAAAGCAACCTCAGAATCAGGCTATACAGGCTTTTCCTCATGCTCAAGTATTCATAGGGACTTATGGCTGTATTATCTCAGCTCCTTGTCTCTGTGAGGTGCCATCCTTCCCATTGTATAGCTGCAGACCTGATGTGTAAAGAGGCTGAGGGACTTACCCGAGGTGCCACAAGAAGCACATGCCTAAGCCAATACTTTAAAGTGCAGGTCCTGCTAGACTAATCCTATAACCACTAGTCACCACTAGTGACTAGACCATCCTTCCTGCCTCTGGGGTGTGAAAACATCTTCCGGTCCCAAGTATGCAAACTCTTGGTCTCCCTGCCTTCCGCCCCACCCCTCACCCTGCCGCCACACTGCTTTCAAACACCAGGGTTGAATTTCATTCTCGAGGGAGCAGGCTAGGTGGGAGTGGGATGGGGGAGATGTTTTTAGAGTGAATAAATAGCATTTCTTGATAAGTTTGACAGTCGACACATTTTTAAAAAAATGCCGCTAAATTACCAAATTTCTGCATTTACATCAAATCAAATCACTCCACAAATATCCCAGAGTATTTTTAGGAGGCCAGAGCATATGTACTGCAGATCAATCACATGACATTCCAAGACTCGAGAAGCAACATGTCTATAAATATGCCGCTCGCTCCTTTCATTATTTTAACTGCTTTTTCCCTTTAACCAATAACATCACCCCATTTATTCTTACCCGTTTGATGAATCCAACCCAGAGACAAGTTCTTATAAATAAGTCCGAGCTCTCTCAGCTCCAGCTACCCTGGCCTTTCCCTTTACAGCTCAAATCTGAAAAACGTGCCAAGGGGGAAAACCATTGTAGCTAACTTTGTTTTTGCTATTCAGAGAACCCAGGAGTCCTGACTCCCATGCTCTTGCTGTTAGAAAATAGGTATGCTGGATTGCCTGTATAAGCCTATACTTAGGTATGTTAACAAAGGATCAATATCAGTCTATCAGTCTGAGGCCTTGTAAACCAGTAAGGAAGGTAAATTTCATATCAGTCATTAAACCTTAATTTGATGTTTGTCTGGTAAGGACCTACTCCCCATTTCTTTATTGTTTGTATGTCTGGTTCATAGAATCATATAACACTGGGACTGGAAGGGACCTCGAGAGGCCATCGAGTCCAGCCCCCTGCCCCAATGGCAGGACCAAGTACTATCTAAGCCATCCCTGATAGACATCTATCTAACCTGTTCTTAAATATCTCCAGTGATGGAGATTCCACAACCTCCCTTGGCAATTTATTCCACTGTTTGACGGCCCTGACAGTTAGGAACTTTTTCCTAATGTGTAACCTAAACCTCCCTTGCTGCAGTTTAAACCCATTGCCTTTTGTTCTATCCTCAGAGGCCAAGAAGAACAAGTTTTCTCATTCCTCCTTATGACTCTCTTTTAGATACCTGAAAACCGCTATTATGTCTCCCCTCAATCTTCTCTTTTCCAAACTAAACAAGCCCAATCCTTTCAACCTGTTTTCATAGGTCACATTCTCTAGACGTTTAATCATTCTTCTTGCTCTTTTCTGGACCCTCTCTAGTTTCTCCACATCTTTTTTGAACTGCAGTGCCCAGAACTGGACACAATACTCCAGCTGAGACCTAACCAGCGCAGAGCAGAGCAGAAGAACGACTTCTCGTGTCTTGTCTGGTTCTGTGATTGTTTCCATTTCCTGTACAGCTAATTGTTCTGGGTGATAAACCAGAGGTGGAAAATTACCCAAAACGTTACTTGAGTAAACGTGCAGCTGCTTTCACTTCTGGGCACTTGAGTACAACAAAGATGTGATGTGTTTGCACGTGCACATACTTTTACTCAAGTAGTTTCCCATAGGGATACCAGTGACTTGTACTTAAGTACATTCACCCAAAAGCGGCTGTACTTTTACTCAAGTAACTTTTGGGGTACTTTTCTCACCTCTGGGGTAAACCAGTTAATGTGGTGGGATGCAACTGGTTAGAGAATCATGTTGTAATATGTTAGGATTGGCTAGTTTAATTCAGTACAGGTTGACCCTCTCTCGTCCAGCAGTCTTGGGACCTGTCCAGTGCCAGATGAGAGAATTTGCCGGATGACAGGAGGTGAATATTTTCTAGCACAGTACCAACACTTCCAATGCTTACTAAGCTCTTAGAAATCATTGAGAGGTAAATTACAGATAACAGCACAGAACACTGAGAGCCAGGACTGGTGGTTGGAAACAAACTTTCTGGGACCATGGGAAGCTTGGCCACACCCATACTAAGTGGTCATCCAGCTAACTAAAACCATGTTGGATTATGGAGTTTGCTGGACAAGAGGTTTCTGGATTAGAGGGGTTAAGACAGTAGCATGATTGGTTAAGGTCTACCTGAGACTATTACTATATACATGGGGTCAAACAGGAAGTAGGTCGGAAAAACAAGGGAAAAAGGAATGGACCCTTGGTTCATGCTTGTGGGAAGCTAACCCCAATAAACATTTGATTGTTTGCATCTCTGAATTTCAGGAATCACTGTTCTCTCTTCATGTGAGAAGGACCAGAGAAGGGGGAGGGTAAAAGAATAAACCCTCTCACACCTGCTTTAATCACCAGTTGCTGTGTGGGTAGGGGTAGAGTAGAGAATAGCTGTGGGTCTCCCTGTTGGCATTGCTTCACCTACTGCTATACTGTTCTTTACTCTTCCAGGAACAACGTAAATGCGGAGCACAGTGTAACTGGTTCCACATGAGCCATACAATGAGGCTGTAACCCTAGACCTACAGATCCAAAAGCATGAGCATAATACCTGGTCTAAAGGTCTAAGTCTTTCAGCTTGAAGCAGTCATCAATCCTTCATCTCTGATGCGTCCCACTCACCAGCAGGCAGATTACCCCAGTATCACTCCAACCTGCTGGAGGTTTGTCTTGCTCCTACCCACCCAGCTGCCAGCATGGGTGCAATTTCTCCTTTTTATCCCCATTGTTGGAGAGGAAGAGCCTTCCATGGGGAAGGGTTCTGTGAGCTCATCTGGACAAGCCCACCCCAGACAGCCTCCCCAGGGGATTGTCTGTATTTTCAACCATCCTTCCAGAAGGGCTGGTCAATGCTGTGCACTTGCTTTACCTTAGTGGTGAGGAGCTGAACATACTCATACAATTAATTTAGCCTCCCAATCCCCTGATGAGGTAGAGCAGCATTATTAGCCCCATTCCACAGATAGGAAAACTAAGGCACAGAGCAGTTAAAAATTTCCTGTGCAAATCAGCCAGCAGGATTGTGCCATTCTTAATCCATTTCCCTCCACTCTTGGGATGAGGGCCTGGGTTCCACTTAAAAGATTTGCTGGCATGGCAATGCTGCTTAGAGATGTGATTTTTTTCTTTTAACACAAACCTAGTCCAACAAATCTCCTACTGTAGGCAAAGTTCTACCAGTAACATTCAATATACCAATTTCACTAAGTAGTTTATTGTGTTTGGGGAACTGGTGTAAACTGTACTGGCAAACTCTCTCTTTTTTGGTATGAGCCACGTCCCCACTGTGGATTGCAGGGGGGGAGGGTTTTACTGCTGAATCTCTACCTGCAAAGCTTTTCGAGTATAGACAGGGCTCAGTGTGTTGTCACCACCAGTCAATGAATGGAGTGAATAGGAATCATGGTCTGCACACTGCACCTCGAGAGGTTTTTCTAAGAAAAGCATCAAACCAGCCTGCTGCAAATCTGACTCAGACCCTGTCCCCTCACATGGACCTTCCTGTTGTGTTCCAGAAAGAAGGACTTGCGCACAAGCACTGACTGCAGAATAGTTCTACTTTTCCCAGAGCTGAGACCCGTTTTTCCGCTCAGATCAGTTTGCAAAGGGTTAGGCCAGGATCAGAGACCAAAGGGGGTCTTCTGCAGTGACGTTTCACTAAGGCTTTGTCTACGTTGCCAACTAAATGACAAAGCTTCTTGGAAGGGTCTATCTACACTACCCAGGAGATCGACCTGGTCAGGATCGATCTTCCGGGGTTCAATTTCATGCACCTTGTGAGGATGCGCAAAATCAAATGATCAGGGATCCCTGTGCTCCCCGGTCTCGCGACGAGTAAGGGAGGTCGACAGGAGAGTTTCTCCCATCAACCTCCCTCAGCGAGGACAGCCAGGTAAGTCAATCATAGATACGTCAATTCCAGCTACACAATTGCCATAGCTGGAACTGTGTATCTACAATCGACTTTAAGGTCTAGTGTAGACCTGCCCTCAGTCACAGGTACTTAAATCCCCTCTCCCACCCACTCCAAGACAGAAGTTTGCTCTGTCAAGTGGCCTTGTAAACAGCTCTGACAACATGATCCCCCGATCCTGCTCTTAGGGGGTGGAAGTATTTCATTGGCAAAAGTGCCAACAAACAGTGCTTACGCTGCTCAGGTTTTAGCAACACGAGCTGCACAGTGTAGTGTAGACAAAGCCTTAGAGACCAGCCGGTGCATCTTCTGTTAATGACAGCCTGGGGCAGAACCCTCAGCAGAGCGGAAGATGTTGCATCATCGTAGAGAGTGCACATTTCACTGTCCTTAATCTCCATAATTTCTTCTCCTCCTCCACCTCAGCACTAGAGAATGAATACAACAGCTCACGCCCTGGCTCTCTCTCTCTCACTCTCACACACACTTGCTCACACGCCTCCACCACCAGTAACAACATAGTCTCTGTTTTTGTAACAGCCACGCGAGTAGAACAGATACAATCTGAAATTCCCATCCTCCAAAGGCACTCTCAGGCCAGTGGCTCTGGGCTCTTTATCATTTGCTCATCCAAAGCTCCACCCCTGCAGGACAGATTGCACTAAGCAAAGTTCCTAGCACAGCCAAACTACACACAACTATCCACCTGGGAGAAGGGATGGCAGAGGAGAGAGAGATGCTAGTCATGCTGCTTCATCCATCAACAGATGCTCATGTACCACAAATACAAGGACCTGAATGGCATAAAAGGGAACCCCCTAAAGGCCCTAGCAGTAAGTAACACACCCCCTAGGTGATTCAGCTGGAGTCAGTCCAGATTCTCAGGGCAAATTCAGGTAAGTGGTGAATTCTGGATCACTCACGTCTAGCCTCAGGAAGGGCGACTCTGCTCTCTTTTCATGCTAGGCAGTTACCTGAAGGCAGGACAGCAATTTTAGGGATTAATTTGTGAGGGAACCTCGTTGTAATGAGGGGGATGCTCAGAGCTGGGGAAGAAGCCAGGAGATGATGGATTCACATAGGTGCTGCATTCCAGCCCAGGGCACTACAGAGCATAGAGCAAGCACCCTGTCCTTCCAACACCACCTGACTCGACTCTCAGGCTAGGCTGGGTCCGGACCAGTTTGATGGGGCACAAGAGAAGCACAGGGTATAAAAAAGCCCCATCTCCAGCAGGCTACTTACTGGTCTCGGTAACTGGGGGAAGGCTCTCCCCAGCCACAGGAGAGAACAGAGCCCTGCCATTGCAGTGGGTCAGAAGGAGCCGGGCTTTGGGACCACACAGGGCAACACGGAAACACAAGGAACCCTCTGATTCTTCTGCCTGAGATACTGACACACTGTGGGTCCCTGCATGGCCGACGTGGGGTCTTTGGCAGGGACCTAACCCACTTCCAGCGTGCAGGCCAGTGCAGCTTTCCCAGGTTGCACTGGGAAGTCAGCTGCCCCCCCAAAAGGCAATCGCAGCTTACATCTCTTACCGAGCCAGTGGGACTCCAGCTGTCATTTGCATCTCAGTCCCAGGCTGGTTCCTGCCCGGCTTTTGGGCCAGTGAAGCCATACGTTAGCCCTCACTCAGGCTGGAGTGTTGGGCTACACACTGGGATAAAGGTTTAGCCCAGATTGTCCCAGTGCAGCACTAGGCTGGGTCTCGAAAAGGCAGAGAAGGGAGAGACTTCTCACCGCTGGGTCCAAACTGAGCTCAAGGGTCTCATCAAATTCTGCTTCCCGAACATACTCCCACCCGCTGCGGCTGCTCCTGGCCTTCCAAAGACATTCCTGTACGAGTCCCTCATCTCCTCTGGCTACCCCAGAAGCAGTCAGTCCCCGGGCTTGAGACAGGTATTCAGAGACCATTTAGTCCAGTGTCGCTGCTGGTGCAACCGCCTAAGGAGAGAAGGGATTCTAACAGGTTTTGTAAAATGCTAACCCTAGTATGAGGCACGAACGCAGCCAGCCAGCAAATGGAAGAACTGAGCTGCTTTCCTGACGCTTCCCTCACTGAGCTTTAATTTTTCACGTCTGACATTTCCCCCCAAGTACCATTTGCAATATGGTGTCATGTGGTGTCCTCTTGCCACGCCAGGTCGCCACGACTCCTCAGGGATTCGCCTCTACTACACAGCCACGCTGCGACGCTACGATGCCGGCATTATGGAGCTGGGCCTGGTCTACACGCCGGTAATGGCCATCCCGCCTGGGGAAACCGCTTTCCTCCTCAAGGGGTACTGCACCGATAAATGCACCCGCGTGGTGAGTATGCCAGGGCCTGGCAGAGGCCACACAAGCTCTTCCACCTCTCTGCCAAGAGAGGCCCGGGGCTTGTGTTTACTTGAATGAGAAGATTAAGTTTTAGGGAGGAACCGGCCAGTTCATAGCTTCTTCTCTGTACCATATGCACATCGTGCCTCAGATGGCAGGAGACCAGGATTCATTGCCGAGCTTGGTCCATGGGTTGGATCATTAGTTTCTGGGGCCAGGTACTGACGGAGTAAGTAGCTGTTGCCCAGTATGACTACAGCAGTGGGCCCCAACCTTGTCAATAACATGGCACACTTCAGTGCAACAAAAAATTCCAAGGAAAGCCCCACTTTTTTCAGCTGAATCAATGGCTCATAAATGTCTCGTTTACTGACATTTACTACGGCGGCGGTCTTACGAGAGAGGTTTGCAATACAGCTGTGCGTGCAACAAGCTAAACAAAGATCAAGTGGGATGTTGAATTGCTCGCAGGGTGGGGAGGCAGGTCCAGAGAGCAGGTTCCTCTTCCTGCCAGCCCACTGGAGCTGGGATGGGGCATTTAAACTGCATCCCACTCCAACAGCCTCCTGTCCTCCTTCCCTCCCACCTTGCCGCAGCAGTGAGAGGAAGTGGGCTCCCTGCCAGCCCTTTCAGCTGGGAAGCAGCATTGCAGCTGCCTCCTGGCATGAACGGGCTCCTGTGGGGTTGGCATTTTCCCTCACAGCAGCTCTGCAAAGAGCCGTCACAGGGAAAATTGACCAACCCCCTGCCAGGTGGGACTCTGGCAGCTTCCCATTTGAGCCCCAGCTGGCATGGGATACATCAGTTCTCCCCTCCCGCCCACTGTGGTTCTGCAAATTGCCACAGCGGGGGGAAATGGATGAAATTTCACAGCACACTTGGACGGTTCTTGCGGTGAGCCAGTGTTGAGCACCTCTGGTCTAGAGTCATGATCTGCCACGTAGTGCTCGGAAGAAAGCAACGCAGGAATGAAAGATGTTGCAGCAACTTGGGCTCTTTTATGCTGCCATGAGGTGCCCCCGCCCAGATCTGCTGACGGGGGTGGGAGGCAAACGGGCAACAGCCTGGTGATTCTCAAGGGCCTGGAGCTCTGGCCGAGGCTGCTGCTACTATGGCCGTAGCCCCAAGCCCTTTACATTGCTGCCAGAGCACCACGCGGCACACTCGGGGGAGCTCTAAGGGGCAGTGTGGCACGCTCCAGGCTGCAGTAAGGTTGGCTGCTCCAGCCCCCATCCCTTCTGGCAGCACAGAGCCCCCCGCCCCTTACTCAGAGGCCTGGTGTGGCTGTCAGCTTCCCTGCCCCTACCTAACAACAGAGGTGGCTTTGCACCACTGAGGGACATCTCTTTCCCATGCCCCGTCAGGCATGGTCTCTCTCCCCGGCAGACAGAGGTGCAAGGGGAGGTTGAAGCGATTGGCCACAGATCCGAGGACAGAACAGGAACAGGAACACCGGCGTTCCTGGCTCCCAGCCCTTTAGTCAGGCTGTAGTGTTTTAATCTAAACATGGTGCTAGGTGAGTGGGAATTAAAACTGCCCCTTGGGCTCTCAACACATGCACGCCTCATCCGAGCCTCTTATTTGAGCTATAAACAGCAGGAGACTGACAAGCAGCGACATGACCTTGTGTCACAAGCTGAGGCCTGTGTGGTCTGATATCAAAGTTCCTGCGGCAGCAGCGTGTACCACAGGTGTCCTGGCATGGCATTCCTCCTCCTGGTGAAGCCCCCGGGTGTACAACGTGCTGCTCCTCTCACTTCCTTGCAGTCACAGTGCTGCCAGCATCTAATTCACTTCCTGACAAAATTCTTGTGGGGACAGGAGCAACCCCACATTCCAGCCTGTCCTACTGTGAGCCCTCCACAGTTCCACTATAAAAAACCCACTGTCTCAAGCAGAGACCAGGAGTGTTCTCCAGATGTTCCGAGAATGCTGACAGTCCATTTGAAGTCAATGCTCCTTGACAGCCATCTGCTTAATCTCCCTGGTCTAAGAACCATTCCCCAGCTACCACTGGCATTTCAGCACCTAAAAGGTGCTTTTCTCCTTAAGATAACATGAGTTACTTCCACCTTCAAGCCAAACGACTGTGGGTTGATGGGCATTATGCAATTATATAAATCGCATCCCAGTGTAGCTCTCTGTTGGGGTTTATATTTCTCCCATTTAAAGGGCCATGACCAAATTTAATATGCGGAGATTAAATGTCACATAGAACTGGAAGGGACCTCCAGAGGTCATCAATGCCAGTACCCTGCACTCACAGCAGGACCTATATAACGGTTTGCTTCAGGATGTGCAGGTCCTTGGCTCACAAACAATCACCGTCAAAGACTTGGCAGTGGTTAGGGGAAAGGAAGCAACGAAAAGGATTTTTAATTTGAATGTGACAGGGAATGTGGTCTGGATTTGGACTCTCCCTAGTATATTTTCTCGATTTGCACTGTGACATCAAAGAAGTTATAACCAATATTCTTAGCATCCCTACCCAAAAACAATAGCTGGTGGGGCACACTAACATAAGGAAGCCAACAGTGCTGGGTAAATCAGTGCTGGACAGACTGAATTGCTGGTCACCAAAAGCATATTTATCTTCAAGCTGCTAAGAGACTTTAAAAAAACAACTCTACTTAAAATTACTGGACTCTGTCCCTTTAAATGCCTGCCATACCCCTCTCAGACCTGGTCTACACTAGAGCTGTGTCTACACAAGCCCCAAAGGAAGGGGCATGTTAATGAGTGAGGTCGAAAGATGCTAATTCGGTGCTGCCATGAATATGCAGCGCCTCATTAGCATAACGGCAGCCACAGCGATTCATAAGTGCTGCTTTCGCATCACGCGCTGCCGGTGGAGATGGGGACCTTCCGAAAGGACCCCCCCAGTCTTTGAAAGCCCCTACTTCCTAACACCAGATAGCAAGAAGGGTCTTTCGAAGCCTGGGGGGGTCCTTTCGGAAGGTCCTGTCTCCACCGGCAGCTCACAATTCAAAAGCCGCACTTTTGAATCGCCACGGCTGCCATTATGCTAATGAGGCACTGCATATTCATGGCAGCGCCTCATTAGCATCTTTCGACCTCACTCTTTAACATGCCCCTTCTGAAAGGAAGGGGCTTGTGTAGACACAGCTTAGGGTTATAGGCAATTCTAGTAAGGCCAGTAGCATAGCTAGAATTGACATATCAGGATCTACCTTGTTCCCTGGTGTGCATCAGGGATCTTCAGGCTCACGCCCACATCACTTACACCTCACGTCCACATGAAGTATCAGGGTTGATGGCCAAGCCCAGAGAGATTGATTTTGCTGCATCTTCACACACATGGCAAAATCGATACCTGGAAGATCGATTGCAGCATGCCGACACCCGTACGTATAGACATACCCTCGCTGAAGCCACGCTCAGTTCCTCAAGAGTGCTGGTAAGTGGCGCTTGGGAAAGGGGTAGTGATGTTGGTTGATTTAGTCAATGTTCATTATTTTGACCCACACAAGCCTGGACTTTCCCGTGGGATTGCTTTTCCAGGCTCTGCCCCCAGCTGGGATCCACATCTTTGCCTCCCAGCTCCACACACACCTGACGGGAAGGAAGGTGGTGACAGTTTTATCCCGAGAAGGGAGAGAAAGAGAAGTTGTGAACGCAGACAATCACTACAGCCCTCACTTCCAGGTATGCTCCTCTCCCCATTGTCTGCAGCATCAGACTACCCTGAAAACAACCCTGCCATCAGTCAAAGGTCGGTCTTACTTCCACACACACAGGTGCAAATGGGATTCACTGCTGTTCCTAACTAGGCTCATTCGTGCTTAACAGGGGAAGTGGGGTGGCAAAGGAGGAACTGGTCACATCTAACTCCAGCCTTGTTGTTGTTCTTCTTTTAGGAAATTCGCATGTTAAAGAAAGTGGTTTCTGTCTTCCCGGTGAGTTCGCACAAGCACCTATAGCAGCTCCCAAGTATGAGAGACATTTGCTTAAACAGCAGTACCCTGGGGAAGTTCTTTGGCCTGAGGTCAGAGCTCATCAGCGTTTTTCAACCTTTTTTTTTTTTTAAAGCAAAGTAGCCCTTTAACAAATTAGTATTATCCCCCCCATACCTCCAATTTTCAGATGCACAATTTTTTTTCTACCAATGCAACACATTGTTTAAATAACTTAATAGTAAACTGGTTGCTGGAAGCAATGGCAGATAGGCAATAAATTTGCCATTGTACTTATGACAGTGCAAAAAGGATAAGTAAAAAAATTAGATGAACACAAAATAAATCCAATATTTTTTATTCATGAAAAAGGTTGAGAAACGCTGAGTTAATGTACCCTCTGGAAGAGCTCCGAGTTCCCCAGGGGTTCACCTGCCCCTGGTAGAGAACCATTGGACATGATCATAATGGTCCCTGCCAGCCTTTAAAATTGGTGTCTCCCTGGCATTATTTTATCTTACCTGCTATGATAATTAGTGAAGACGACAACCCGGGGCCGGGGGGGGGTGGGGGCAGACCTGTCATACCCCTGGGCAAGCTGTGTGTTAACGGGACGGCTCTTCACTCCTGGAAGGGGCGGGGCCTCAAGCAGAAGGGGCAGGGCTGGCGGCATCCAGCCCTTACCACCACCCAGAGCACGCTGTGCAGCAGTCCACCCCTCGGCCAGCCCTCAGAGCTGTCCTTAGGACTCCATCATGGGCAACATTCGCTTTGCATGTGCCCCAGGTGATCTCTTAGCAGCAGCTGTGGAGCAGATTAGCTCAATTACTCCATCTCCTTCAGCATTTTCCCACTCCCTGCAATAGCTTCCTGCGCGCAAGTCTCCACTCCCAGAAGACTCTCTGCCTCTGGCTACAGGAAAAACATACTCACCATCATTACAAAACACAAACAATAGGAACCCATTTGTCCCCAGCTCTTCCAGGGCTCTCACAGGCACATTATTACAGCAGCACGAATAGACACAGGTGGGCAGAAAAATTTGGGCAGAAAAATTCACAGTACACCTGCAAAATGTCATGTCTAGCAATGCCCTGGCAAGCAGCATGAATAACTACAAAGGAGCGGATGCAGGTGCCACTAGGACTGGGTGCCAGGGAAGTCCATGGGAATTAGATAGCAAGCCTGTGCAGGCACATCTCTCAACGCCACTAGACACCTGCCCATCTGCTGCTGTAGCTTAAAATCCATCCAGAATCTGGCTCTAGATTCCTTAGAACAGGGGTGAGGAACCTACGGCTGGCAGCCGGATCCACCGCCAGCTTGCTTCGATCTGGCCTACAGCCAGGGCCAGATTAATAAAGGGGCTTTTGGGGGCTGCAGCTGGTTCTGGGCCAGCCCATCCTGGCAGAGGGGGAAGGCAGCCCCATCAGCAGCCATCCCTCCCCTCCCCAGCCCGGGGTTGGCACATGTCACTGCAAGAGCTGGAGGAAGCTCCGCCCCCTGCGCTGCTCTCATGTGCAGGCTCCACCCCAGACAGCAGCTCCCATTGGCTGAGTATCGGAGTCAATGGGATCAGCGGAGGGGGGCGGTGCCTGCAGTTGAGTGCAGGGCCATGTGGAGACACCTGTACCCCCCAACTACCTCACAGGAGATGTCCCAGCCCTGACTCCCCTCCCACATCAGAACTCCCTCCTAGATCCCACACTCCCAGCCCTGGGTCCCCTCTTGTACCCTAACTCCCTCCTAGACTGTGACCCCCCAACCTCCTGCCCTGAGCCCACTCCCCTCAGCTCCAGCCAGGAGCCCCTCTGCACCCCAAATGCCTTATCCCCAGCCTCACCCTAGAGCCCAGTTGGGGACTTGCCACACTCCTGCATTCTCCCTCTGGCCTCCATCTGCAGCTCCCTCTCGCACACTGAACCCCTCACACTCCTGCCCCACAGCCGGTCTCTGAGCCTCAGCAGCCCCCCATGGGTCTGTAAGCCACGCACCAGCTCACCCCTCTGCCAGGGGAGCCTTGTGTGTGGCCCCCAAGTGATTTCTCTGTGGGTCAATGGCACCTGCCCAAAAAAAGTTTCCCCACTCCTGCCTTAGAAAGTTGGGAGGTGGAGGAAAATCCCTCCGGGCGACGCCTTGAACCCTTCCCTTCCGAGGATGTTTTAGCATTGTCACACCAGGGCCAGCCTGTGACAGGGCAGCAAGTTGCCTGACATGTCACATAAATGGCTGCAGGGGTGGAGGCTGGGGGAGGTCTCCTACGGCCCTGGTCGTGGTCCTGCACATCTCAGGAATAAGAAGGTTTCAGACGTAAGGCTGCAGCAATATGTGCTTAAACACACAGGGCGACGTGCTCATCACCACCTGCACATACAACACAGAGGACAGGACTCAAGCAACAGTGGTAAGTGTGAACGTGGGCACACGCTGGCGCATGTGGGTGTTTACGAGACAGGGAGACATGGGTGGCAGGTTGCAATGGACAGCAGTACACACAAACTCTGGGTCAATGAGATTAGTTAAGAGCTGTAGCTTAGACGTGCTTAAATACCTTGCTGGCTCCAGGCCTTCAGCCATTTCCCCAAGGAAGAGCAATGGAGGAATGGATGTGTAAGCCGTTCACGCCTTGCAGTCTTCTTAGGTGTTCAGTGAAAGGGAACATGGGACATTCCAATCCCCATAACAAGTCAGTATCCCCGTTAGAAGCAGAAGTGGATCTGTCCCATGAAAGCTCATCACCTCATTAAGTATTTTGTTAGTCTGTGAAGTGCTCCAGGACTGCTCTCTGGTTTTGTGAATCTACAGACTAACACGGTAACCTCTGTGACTATCCCAGTTAGCAATGGTTATTAAAAATAAGCAGAGTTGTTAACAGGTCACATTACGTGCCGATGTTTGCAGCAAGAGTGACTCAGCTACACAAGCTAAGGGGACAGATCTAAACAGCAGTGAGGGACTGCAGGAAATCTACAGATTATTATACACTGCAGAATCTATCATGGTCATTGATCCCTGCTAAAGCAGGGAGATGAGACAGATTAACAGAGGGTGCTATGGATCAGAGCACATGTTGTGTGTGTTGATCCAGGGCTGGCCTTAGGGCAAGGTGAGCAGGGTGGTTGCCTAGGGCCCTGGGCGCCAATTGACTATAGCAGTGTTTCCCAATTGTATTTGGCCACGGAGCCATTTCAAACTTGAAAGAATTTTGCAGAGTCCCTAATAACATTCTTGTACAGGCTTAACCCCTCTCAGCCCCAACCCCACCCCCCGCACCCGGAGGCTTAACCCCTCTCAGCCCCAACCCCACCCCCCGCACCCGGAGGCTTAACCCCTCTCAGCCCCAAACCCGGCCCCCGCAGCCACAGGCTTAACCTGTCTCAGCCCCAAACCTGCCCCCACCATCCACAGGCTTAACCCCTCTCAGCCCAAAACCCGCCCCCCGCATCCGCAGACTTAACCCCTCTCAGCCCAAAACCCGCCCCTCGCATCCACAGACTTAACCCCTCTCAGCCCAAAACCTGCCCCCCGCATCCGCAGACTTAACCCCTCTCAGCCCAAAACCTGCCCCCCGCATCCGCAGACTTAACTGCTTTCAGCCCAAAACCCGCCCCCCACATCCTCAGGCTTAACCCCTCTCAGCCCAAAACCCGCTCCCCGCATCCGCAGACTTAACCCCTTTCAGCCCAAAACCCACCCCCTGCATCCGCAGGCTTAACCCACCTCAGCCCCAAACCAGCCCCCAGGACTAACCCGTCCACCCACAGAGGCCTCTACCTAACCCTGCTGGAACAAACTCTGCCCAAGTTAGCTCCTCCCATTACCTCACCCAACGTGGCAGATGAACCTACCTTAGCCACCGCAGCTCCTCCAACTCTAGTCCTGAGGGCCCGATTTCATTGGACACCCTAGGGCAATGCGAGAGGCCAGTCGCAGCCAATGGAAGGTGAGGATGACACAGGAACTGCAGGACCGATCTGGCTCCCCTTGTGGATAGCCATTGGCTCCCCTTGCCCCACCCCGTTGCGCATGGCAGCTATTTCGTGAGTGAGGGGCTCTCTGCAGCTCCCTGCCCCGCTGCTGCTGAAATAATGGAACTAAATTCAGCTGGTTTCGTGGCCAGATCCCTCCCACCACCCTGATGGCCGTTAAGCCAATTACCTTTACCTCTTCTATTTCAATGGCGGCAGAACATGGAGCCACAGTGGGGTCAGCAGTGTCAGTGTCGGGAGCCTCAAATGACTCCTTAGAGCCATGTAGCTCCGGAGCTGCAGGTTGGTGAGCCCCGATCACTTTCTCATGGAGCCCTTATTTTCACTTCACTGAATCCTGCGTGTCTGCAAAACACCATTTGGGGAACATTAGTCTATAACTTCCACCACCCACCCGCCGGGCCCTGCTGAGTCAGCTCTCTGTTGTTCTTTAATTTTGAGGTTCACATCTCTAGTTAGAAAATCGCAATGGTTTAGTTATTGTTGATCAGGTTTTTTATGCCAGCTATCTATACCCCAGGAACGACTGGGGATTGGGTTCCCCTTCCACAGAGAATTTTTGATATTCTTCGGTCCCCAAAAAATCAAAATCTAAATATTTTCCTCTTTATTTTGACCTCTGTTTTTTTGCCCTTTCTAAAAATATAAACTAAGTTACATTTCAAAGTGCAAAGTCACTCCACGCTGAAGAATCAGAACTTCTTGTTTCAGAAATGTGGAGATGGGACGTTTTGGCAATTTAAAAACCTCTGTCCCCCCAGTATGTGTCAGCTTGGGAAATTTGTCCAAACCACCCGTCGAGTGAACGACCTTGGTTTTACCAAATGGGCATTTTTCAGTGAAAAAATGTTTCAGCCAAGTCCAGAGGTGACTGGTGCGAGTTTGCAAGGGGGCACCAGCCATATGCCCCCGCCCCCTTCCTGCAACTGCCCTACTGCTTCCTTGACCATACTCCTCCCATGACCCACCCCTTCCCTTGCCCATGCCTCTCCCTCCAACCCCTCCCCCTCCCTCTCTCTCCCATGCCCCGCCTTCCACCTGCCCCATCCACAGCTTCTGGTGCATGTGGGACAGCCCCCACCCCCCGGCCCCCAAAGTGGCGCAGCCTAGAAGTAGCAGGAGCTTGGAAGCTTATGGCGTTCTCAAACTGCAGCGCACTCATTGGAAGCGGTGTCATGCAGCACTGACAGTGAGTCAGGGGGAAGCAATGGTGGGGAGTACATGACATCACCTATGACCACATCAGCTGCTGTGATTTCCTATTTGAAACCCAGTAACCATCACAGCAGCATTCAGGGGCTGATGATGCACATGATCCCGCCAGGGTCAGCAACCTTTCTGAGGTGGAGTGCTGAAATTGGACCTTTCGACCTCTATGTACGGGCCAAGTGCCAGTAATACTTTTTAAAGTCACTAATAGTCTTACTTACAACAGCTTCATTAATAAATTAAGGTGCAGAGCTTTAACGTGTAGGTGGTGGGTGGTAGCGTTAGCTGGTCTTTTTTTAACCCACTAGCAGCCTGGCTTTGAGCAAGATCCCAGCTGCATGGGGGAGTAGGGCCGGGGCTGAGCTCCTGCCTCATGCGCTGATGAAAATTGGCTTGCCTGCCACTCTTGGCACCTGTGCTGGGGGTTGCTGACCCCTGCGATACAGCAACAAAGAGTGTCTGTTTATTTTTGACTGAGGTGGATGCATTGAAATCTGCACCTCTACTTGTTTTCCTTTTTCTTGCAGGGTGGGTTTGGCATCATGGAAGAGATGTGTGTTAACTACCTGCACTATTACCCCCAGACACAGCTGGAGCTATGCAAGAGCGCTGTGGATTTTGGCTACCTGCAAAGATATTTTAATCTCGTGAACAGGTACGGACAGAGTCCTCACTTGACTCAGGCTGAGCCTCCACCTGCTTAGGTAACCCCTGTCACCATAGGATCTGAGCTCTGGTAATGTGTCCAATATACAACATAGAAAAATAAAAACAGGGCCTGCTCCAAAGATCCTGTCAATGGTCGCTGTAATTGTGTAACAAACTGAGCACCTCCATATAGTGGTTGCTGTCTTAAGTGAGTTAGGGATGCTCAGAATCGTTCAGGATCAGGCCCTTGTCAAGGAGGAATCAGCTCCTCTGGCATGGAAGAGGAATCTGTACAGCCTCTGCTGCAAGAGCTAACCAATATTTCTCCCGCGTTAGGTTTAATGACGAGGAGATCTGCATGTGCCCCGAAGCTTCTGTCACCCAGCAGTTTTCTTCTGTTCCTTGGAACGCATTCAGCAAAGACGTTCTGAAAGCTCTCTATGACTTCGCCCCAATCTCGATGCACTGCAATAAATCCTCAGCAGTTCGCTTCCCGGTATGTACGGCCCTCTCCAAACAATGCATCAGAAAGTGTAACTTGGGGACTATGTGGGAACAAAGCAAGCAGTCCTGTAGCACCTTCAGGACTAACAATTTTATTTTATGGCCTTACCCGCAAAAGCGCATTACGGAATAAATAAAATTGTTATCCTCGGAGGTGCTACGGGACTGCTTGCTTGGTTTTACAAAGCTACAGAATAACACGGCAACCCCTCTGTTTATAGTTATGAGGCAACAGCAGAGAAGGTCTCCGCGCTGCAGTGCCAGAGGGGCTGAGGCTGGCTAGCATTGCAGAGTGACCCAGCTATGGGGATGGATTTTGTTCTCTCTCTGATCTCATCAAATTCCTTCCTGAGGTCCAACCCGTGATGCCCATGTAAAGCTGTTGAAAACGATGGGGCATAACACAGATTCACCATTTGGCCTAGGGATCCTTTCTTACTGGTGCTGGTCCGTGAGATGTAAAGACCTC
Source organism: Carettochelys insculpta (assembly GCF_033958435.1). Taxonomy (NCBI): domain Eukaryota; kingdom Metazoa; phylum Chordata; order Testudines; family Carettochelyidae; genus Carettochelys; species Carettochelys insculpta. The sequence goes on from NC_134157.1 coordinate 16,492,507, forward strand.
AGCTTGATTCTAGGGCTGGACCCAGTGTGAGTAAAGCACCAATGGCTGCGCCTTCGGAAGGCCCCAAAGGAACGTACCTGCATCTTTAGCTGCCTAAATAGCTGTAAACAGGTGACATGCGGGGGGTACACAGGGCCACACGCACCCCTAGTAATGTCCCCTGTAGTTTTGCCCCTCTGGGGTGAGGGAAGGCCACCCAAACCCACTCCAGTCTTGGCCCCGCCCTCGTTCTGAGTGGGCAATGGTCTGTATGGGCTCAGCTCCCCTTTAACGGGGCCGGGCAGGCAAGCAGTCCGTAAGGAGCATGGGAGAGCGTGTGGTAATAGTCACTATAGGCTCAGCCCTTGTGGCAGGGCTGACCCACAAACAGCATGTATGTAACTGGCTTGCCCTGGGGCAGGTAGAGCAGAAGGCAAATGGCTACCTCTCTGGAGAAAGAGGTAGGGGGTGCAGGCCCACCCGCTCCAATGCACCCCACCCTGGGGTCCTAGCAGCAGCTGGGGAGCCAAGCTTCAACACACTGACACTGACTCTGGCAGGACGTCCCCTGGGCTACTTCCTACCTCCAGTTCCATCAGCGCGGGGTCCCACTGAGGTCATCGGGCAATGAGGCAGGTCCACATCGTCCAGGGAAGTGGCCGATGGCAGGTCCGGAGACTGAGGCATGTCCATGTCCTTGAGGTGGGTGGCTGATGGCAGGTCTGTGGGTTCAGTCAGGTCAGAACCGTCCAGGTAGTGAGCCCACAGCAGGTCAGGGGCCCCAGGTAGATCAGGGACCTCTGGGTAGCAGGCAAGCGGCAGGCTTGCAACCCATGGCCTCTGGTGTCTGATCGGGGCAGCTGGCCAACTGGTCTGGTCTGGTCAGTCTAGCACAGGCTCTTCGGCTCCTGCTCTCAGGACCCCAGCCAGGACCCCTGCCTAGCTCAGAGGCCATCCTTTTAATGAGCCACGGGTCCCGCCTCTGGCACTTCCTTCCTCACATGTCAATCTCCAGGAGGGCGGAGCACGTGCTCTGGCCCCACCCACCAAAGCTTCTGAGGGGCTTCCTCTACTTCCCCAGCAGGAGAAGGCCACACCTCCTTGCTACCCTCCCCCCCACTGCACTCACCATCAGTGCTGCTTCTGAGGAGCACGGGGGGTGTCTTGTCCCTTCCCTGGAGAGGTGCGGCCCAAGAGCAGCATGAGTTTCCTCGTATGCACTACTCTCGGGCTGCACTGGGGGGTGGGGGCCGCCCCTGCACTCATAGGAAACAGCACGGCACTTCTGGAGGAAGAAGTGTGGGGGGGGTGAAGCGGGGGAGGGGTGGGAAGAGGGCGGAGCATGGGCAGCGCAGGGGGAGGGGCATGTGGCCAGTGGCACCTCCCGTCCCGTGGGAAGCTCCACACTCGTTGCCTCTGGCTGTGAAAATTAAGCCCTAGAAGTGCAGCATAAAGCTGCTGAGTTAGAATTTAGAAAACCATGCTGCAGTGCTGGGTGAAGCATAAAATACCTCGCTGTTAGATAATTAAATCAGAGCAGGCTGATTGACAAAGTCCATTTCCAGAGTGGTGTCACAGAAGTGACCTTTACACTAGAAGCTCCCACACAAGCAAGGGAAAAATAAAGGGCTATTTCCAGAATTTTGGAAAATTATATTCACTCCCAATAGCGCTAACCCAGCGAACAGAAAATCAGTGAGCACATAGCATAGGAGGCAGTATGGCCTATGGGGTAGTGCATCGCACTGCAGAAAGACTCAGGAGACCTGAGTTCTAGTCCTGTCTCTGCTGCTGGGTGCATTGGGGCAAGTCACATTAAACCCTCTTTGTGCCTCAGTTTCACCACCCAGGAAATGATATAGTGCTTTGAGATCTTTGAATGAAAAATACCATATCAAGGGATGCTGGGCACAGTTTACAGCCTTGTCTCACCAACACTTCTTAATCCCATTTGGGTCAGCGCAATAGAATTGTCAATGATACTCCAAATTATTTGTGGAGCAGGTGTAATCCAAAGCAGTGGGGAGAAACAGATTGAAAAGGATGAGTTTCAATTCTCAATAAGTTCATTTTACCCAAGTCTCCATTTAAGCTGGCAGAGTCCCGTTAAACTCACTGGTCCCAACTCTGCTCTCAGGATAGAGTTCCTCCTTGTGCCGAGGGCCAGAAAAAAGATTAGCTCTATCCCCCTAAAAACCTAAATGGAGGATTTAAGTGGTGCACAGACCTCACACAGGGTGAATTTCTCTCCCAGTTACTTCCATTGAAGCCCCTGGATTTAAAGGGGTCGTATGAGGGCAATGGGGAAGAGAATTAGAAATTAGTAGAGTGCTGACACTAACACAAAACAGGTGATCTGGCGTCTAAAAGTAAACAAGAAAAGAAAATAAGAACTCCCTTCCCTCTGCCTCTATTTGTTTTTTCAACCAAAGGGGTTTTTATATCTCATTTATTCCACAGAATTCCTGTCAAGGGACCACTAGGTTCTAATTGGCTGCTTGCCTTTCTGCACTTGACTGATCCCAAGCCTGTCTTGATTTTCTGGAAGAGCTCTGTGCTTTTCATTATCTAGTAAAATCAAAATCCTTCTCCTGCACAGAAGGTGGTTGAAGATAACATCTGTGTGGTGCAGTTCTGAGGGAGAGGGCCCTTTCTACTGACATCCACTTCGACCAGAACTTGTAGAGTATTTACTTATTTTGATTGATTAACACACACGCGCACACGCACATACACACATACACACAAAAGAAGTGGGTCTGTCCCACAAAAGCTCATCACCTAATAAATTATTTTGTTAGTCTTTAAAGTGCTACAGGACTGCTGGTTTGTTTTGATAGAACACAGACAAACACGGTGACCTCTCTGTCACTATTCAACACAAAAGAACTAGTCTCACGATCTAGACCAGTGTGTCTCACCCAATGTGCCGTGGCACTTAGTGTGCCTCAGAGCTGCATGCTGGGAGTGCCCTCCGCCGCTTTGCGCACGTGGCTCGCCACTTGGCGTGAGACGTGTGCTGCCATTGGCAGTGGCAGCCCTGGTGGCGGTGGTTCTGGTGAATCGCCAGCATTGAGTCAGAGTAGGGGAGGTGGGGGCTAGGGGTGCCAGGTTCTGGGGGATCAGGGGGAATGGGTTGTAGCAGGCAGCTGGGGCTGTCTGGTTCTGGGGGAGGGGGAGTGGATTGGGTTATAGTGGGGGGCTGGGGGCACCTGGCTGTGAGAGGGGATTGGGTTATATATATTGGGTGTGCCATGAAATTATAACGAGTGTGGAAGTGTGCCACGAGGTGATAAAGGTTGCTGAGCACTGATCTAGACAGCCTTATACACAACAAATAGCAGAGGCTCTTAACTACGAACTTAGGGGTATGTAAGCTAAAGCTGTGTGAAATTTTTTTGACAAAACTCTTTTGCCCCCAAAACGCATATTCACTTCAACAGAAACATGTTATCAATTGGCACTAAAATCATTGAATCCTTTTGGCAGTGAGAAAAAAAAAATCCCAAAACATTAGAACTGTTTGTTTCCATGTTCGCTACACAAAACATTTTGATTCAGAATGACTTGCCATGTCAAACTCAACACCCATATCGTTAAAAAAAAAAAAAAAAGACTAAAACCTCAAATATGAAACAAAGCATTTTCTTTGGCAACACCAAGCAGTCCCCTGGCACCTTAGAGGCTAACAAATTTATTAGGTCGTGAGAGTTTGTGGGTAAAACCCACCTCCTCGGATGTGTGGAAATAACAGAATCCAGGGGAGCTGTAGCAGAAAAAAACTGAGGCTCAAACATGACAATTAGTTTGAGTGGAAGTTAAGTTTTTATTTACTTTTTTGTTCAGGAGAACAATTAAAAATGATGGTTTCAGGTTGACCAGAAGTTAATTTTTCTTTTCTTTCTGGTGTGACCACTGAACCGCAAAAAACTTGGTTATTCACACAGCTCTAACCTCAGCAGAACTGTGCAGGGCCCCTGAGTTGGAAGCACGGATGGTGCTGCAGGACGGCAGAGCTCTTCACCGCTCTGTGCTGAGTCCTACCCTGGTATAGCAGCTGTGCAGCTTGGGAGAGACATGCATAGGAAGCCCTGGGTGTTGGGATGTGTACATAGTGCTTTTTCAGACAATGACTAGCCAATGCCGTTGCAGCCCCTCACTGTCATGGCTGCCCAAGTCACGTGACATCTGCCATTGTGTGAGGTGCAGGGCTGCATGTCAGGCAAAGTTCATTTTTCTGCTTTCCTGTTTGTTGGCTGTTCCAGCACCGTCGCCCTCCCCGGCTATTTAAAGCCTCCAGCTGCAACAGATGTCCAGTCCCCTTCTGTGTCAGACTAGAACTCTCTCTCTGCTCGTAGGCAGGAATGACAGGAAGCTGCCTGAATAATCACAGCCCTTACAGACAAATGATGCTCATTGAAGTCACTGACCGATCCCAAGCCGGACGTGCAGCCCTGGTGCGGAACAATCATCTTCCCCATCCCTTAACCCTAAACTCAACTCACCTCCTCCAGGAGGAAAGACTGACTCCACCTCCCAGAGCCCCAACCTCTGTGATGGGTTGAGATGACTGTGGAGTCCACAGAACAACCGCACTTCCCCTCTAGATGAGGTTAGGGTCTTCCGGAGGATACATTAAGCAGGGATGGGGTTCTTGTTGCATGGAGAAGAACTGCTGGCTCTATCGACTGCATCTATGTTTTTCTATGACTTTTACACACTGTGCAGATGTATAAGAGGGCTTAAGTGACAATGCCAAGGCAAAGGGCGAAAAGGTCCCAGTGCCCATTCAGCAACACTCCTGGCACTGAACGTTCAACAACGCTAATGATCTGGCCTCCTCTCCGAAACTGTAATCCCTGAAGACTGTACGTAGCCTGCACACCCAGCCGCAGTCTCTGTAAGCAGAGCGCTTGGGCAGCCGCCCAGGAAGAATTCAGGTGCTGCAGAGCATTTGCAGCTCCCACAGCTGGCAGCGTGTGTTTCTATTGGTGGTGCACATTCCTCATGCCTTGGTGCACATCACAAAATTTATTCTGCCCATTGATGGAAAATATTAGAGGGAACCCTGCCACCCAGGGGTTGAGTGGCAGACACAGGCTGTGGGCTCAAAGCTCAGGAGCCAGCTTGCCCGAAGTCTGGAAGTGATCAGGTCTATGGTTTGTGTTGGGCCTCTCTGGGTGGGAGAAGTTGTTGGATGAGCTTTTAAGGAATACTCTGGACAGTCATGCCAGAGGATGAGTTTGCAGACACGGTATCAGTGAGGTAGCCATGTTAGTCTGTATCTTCAAAAACAACAAGAAGTCCTGTGGCGCCTCATAGACTAACGGATATTTTGGAGCATAAGCTTTCGTGGGCAAAGACCCGCTTTATCAAATGCATGAGTAGGCAGGGGGGTGGGTAAACAAAATATCTGTTAGTCTATTAGGTGTCACAGGACTTCTTGTTGTTTTTGCAGACACAGCAAGCTCCAGCTCTCCGTTCCTTTGCAGTATCTGTAGGACACTTTTTACACCTCAGGTCAGGAATGCGCCTGTCTAATGATGCTTGCCCTCAGATTATGATGGCTTTTATACCGGTGCAATTCCAACATAATTACAGCACTGACAGGAGCTTAAAGCAGAACGCAGTGCAAAGATTTCATTTTTTCTTCATTACCCTGCAGGCACCAAACCGTCCGATCCTCATTATCTCTGTCGTCAGAATGGACTGAAAGTAATTTGCAAACACATACCAGTTATACCTTGTTTCCACTCTTTATGCTTGCTAGCTAGCTCTTGGGAGCTTCCGTGGCACATCCGCATCTGTAACGTAGGAGTTGTCTGTGTGTGCTGAGAGCAGGTGGGAACAGAGGACCATCATTTCCAGCAGCAGGCAGTTCTCATAAAACAAGCTGTGTTATACAACTGCTCTAGAGAAGCAGTGCATGAGAAGCTGGATATGAACTAACGGTGTGCCCTCATAGTCCAGAAGGCTAATGGCATATTGGGGTGCATTAGGAGGAGCATTTCCAACAGATCTAGGGAAGCTGTTATTCCCCTTTATTCAGCACTGATGAGGCCATATCTGGAGTAAAAGTTGAGTTCAGTTCTGCCCACCCCCCCCACACACATTATAGAAAGGATGTGGATGCACTGAAGAGGGGGCTGGAGCACATGACCTACGAGGAGAAGCTGAGTGATCTGAGCTTATTTAGTTTGCAGAAGAGAAGAGTGAGGGATGATTTGATAGCAGCCTTCAACTTCCTGAAGGGGGGCTCAAAAGAGGATGGAGAGAGGCTGTTCTCAGTAGTGACAGATGGCAGAACAAGGAACACTGGTCTCAAGCTGCAGTGGGGGAGGTCTAGGTAGGATATAAGGAAAAACTAATTCCCCAGGAGGTTGGTGAAGCACTGGAATGTGTTACCTAGAGAGGTGGTGGAACCTCCATCCCTGGAGGTTTTAAAATCCTGGCTTGACTAAGTCCCATCTGGGAGGATTTAGTAGGGATTGGTCCTGCTTTGGACAGGGGACTGGATTCGATGACCTCCTCGGGTCTCTTCCAGCCCTTGGATTCTATTTCTATGAAGCTCAGAAGTCAAAAGCTGTAGAATCCACAATGTAGAGCAGCCAGAAATCCAGCCCTGGCTGCTGCTGTGCCTTGCTTCTCTCATTGAACGCGTTTTCCCCAAAGGATGTTCTCATCCAGGCAGCTTCACACTTCATTCCATCACAAGCTCCTACTAACAAAAATTACATGACTCTGGGGAGGGAAGGAGACAAAAGCCTGAGCCCACCCAAGTCCCCGTGCCCGAGGTGGGAGGGCCAAAGTAGAAGCCCAGAGGCTTCAGCTCCAAGCACGGGGGCTGTAACCTGAATCCTGGCAGTCAGAGCTGGAGCCCTCGGGCTTTGACTTCGGCCTTGGGGCTCAACAAGTCTAAGAAGCCCAGGCACCCCCATTAAAATGGGGTCTCACCCTGCAGTTTGAGAACCGCAGCTCTCATCCTACCCTCTGCCTGTGAGGCAGTGCGGTCTCATTGCAATGGAGAATCAGAGAATCATAGACCACTAGAAGTGGAAGGGACCTCGACAGCTCAAGTCCAGTCCCGTGCCCTCACTAAAGGACCAAGCACCGTCTAGACCATCCCCTGATAGGTGTCTGTCTAACCTGGTCTTACATATCTCCAGTGATGGAGATTCCACAACCTCCCTTGGCAATTTATTCCAGTGCTTAACTACCCTGACATGTAGGAAGTTTTTCCTAATGTCCAACCCAAGCCTTCCTTGCTGCAGTTTAAGCCCATTGCTCCTTGTCCTATCCTCAGAGGCCGAGAACAATTCTTCTCCCTCCTCCTTGTAACACTCTTTTAGGTATTTGTAAACCACTATCATGTCTCCTCTCAGTCTTCTCTCTTCTAAACTAAACAAGTCCAGTTCTTTCAGTCTTCCCTTACAACCCATATTCTCCAGACCTTTAATCCTTCTTGTTGCTCTTCTCTGGACCTTCTCCAGTTTCTCCACATCTTTCTTGAAATTTGGTGACCAAAACTGGGCACAATACTCCAACTGAGGCCTCATCAGCAGAGCAGAGAGGAAGAATTATTGCTTTGTATGGAAGAGCTGCAGGCTCTGTAGATTACTCTCAAGTTCTTCGCTGGCTTTTGCACGCTGTGCAGGTGTATTGGAGGGCTCTGTAAACGCTTTGAAAACAGACCCTCAGCTGATGGAAAACAGCATAGCCCTGTGGGCAGAGAAGATAGATGGGTGGACACTTGCTGGGGTCTGGTCCCAGTGCCTGTAAATCAATGTTTCCATGTGCTGGACTCGAACAGGAAAAATCCAAGAGACCTTTAAAAAAGAGAAGCACACGCACTGCCATCTCAGTGCCACCCCCACGGACGTTGGAACAGCCTGGTTCCTGATCCAGTCCCCTGTCTCACCTCCACCTTGCGTGTTCCTGTTATTACTTGTGTTACCACAGAGCCCAGGGGCCACAGTCACAGCTCCCAGCCAGGCCGGGCTAGGTGCAGTGCGAACACAAACAGCCCAAGAGCTCACTTGCTGACATCTCCCTCTCTCTACAGGGCGAATGGGAGAAGCAGCCTCTGCCAAGGATCACCAGCACACTACCGAAAGCAACCCCAAGCTGCCAGCCCACCCTAGGGCCTCCTCCTGCAGCCCCTGCTCTCCTCAACCTGGGCAGGGTAAAGGCTGAGTGAAGCCCCCATGACCTGTCTTCCTCTGCGCAGATGTCACCTGGATGGATGCTCCTCACGAGGGTTGTTTGGGATTTGGCTTGGCTTTTGTAATGCTGCCGCAGATGCGATGGGTGCATGTCAGAGCAACTCCCCACCGGTTGTATGGGCCATCATAGAAAGGCCTCTGCTCACAGCAGCCTGGGCTCCATGCACGAGCTGCTTTCACACCCCAGGGGGCAGTGGCCGAGGTGGAAGAAGTACCCCAAAGTGACTTGAGTAAAAGTGCAGCTGCTTCCACTTCTGGATACTTGAGTACAATCTAGATGTGACGTGTGCTTGCTTTTACTCAAGTAGTTGTCCAAAGGGACACTGGCGACTTGTACTTAAGTACACCTCCCCAGCAGCTATTCTTTTACTCAAGCAACTTTTGGGGTACTTTTTCCCACCTCCGGGTGACGGACATGGGCGGGACACAACAAACACCTCTCCACACACATGCAGGTCCTGCTTCTGCAGACCATTCCCAAATCTCTGGGCTGGGGGGAGGATGCAACACCAGTGCAGAAGCCAAAGAGAGAAGAGACTCTCCTCCAGCGCCATGGGAGCGGAGAGATTTGCAGATTAGCATGTTGGCTCCCGCTTCATCTAGTCCCAGGACCCCTGCTGGGAAGAGCTCCGCCCCGTATCAGACACCCTGTCGGGTGAGGAGCCCCCGTGAGACACGTGCTGTCTTGTGGGCCCAGGCTGGACCCGGGAAACCTAAGATCTAAGTGCAGCTCTGCTGTGGACTTGCCGTGGGATCTCCACCTCCCTGCCTCGGTGTCCCCAAACACGACTAATCCATTGCTTGCTACCTGCCTGCCGGGCTCGTTAGGGCGAACTCGTTCAAGTTCAGGATGCACTCCAACGCCGGCAAGCGCTATTATTAGTGGAGTATTAGCAGTGCCGGTGCTGAGTAATGCAGGCTGCCACCCCTGAAATAACAACGCTGGGGGGCTCCACTGTGCTTTGTAGCCCAGCACTCGCTTCGGTGCCCCTGTGCTCCTGCTGGCCAGGGCTATGTGATCAGTAGGGAAAAAAACGGCCCAGAGGGTGAGCTGCACTGGCCAGGTCAGGCACAGCATCAGTGGGGTCAGAAGCAGCTGATCTGGCACCCAGCCATGCACCCCTCTTCCCCTTAGAGCAGTTCATTACGAGCCCTCTTTTTCCTGGAGCTGACGGCGTAGGCGCCGCAGGCTGAGAGCTGCTGACTTGTCACTGACGGCTCCTTCTGACATTTGCAGCACAGCCCTGGGAATGTCACTAATAGCCAGGGACAGGCTCTGCTGCAGTGCCCCCCTCAACTCGGTGGGGCTCATTGGGGGGCTCTCTCGGTCTCGGGCCTGGGAGGAAGGACAAATCACTTGGCAAGAGTAACGAGTCCATTAAACAGAGCAATCTGCACCGGCACATTCAGCCATGATGCCCCGGGACTAAAGGGGGCTGGCAGCTCAAGCACCTCTTCCGCTTGCCACTGGTCGGGGCACTGTCTGGGGCTCTCCCCCGGGGGTGAGGATAAAGCGTGCAGCAGGCGATGGAGCTCCAGAGGGGCTGAGCCCAGAGCAGCGGACGGTGCCTCTGTCTGTACAGGCAGGGTGGGGCAAGGGGCACATGGGTTGAGTGCAGGCCTGTCGAAGGCAGGACAAAGGGATCATGTGCCCCGGGGCCTGGCCTCTCAAGGGGACCCGGAGCACTGGCCACCACTGCTGCTGCCAAAGTACAGGCTGTACCTCCCTGGGCTGGCACGCCTGGGACCAGCATGGTCCTGAAGGAGGGAATCTGCTGCACTGGGGAGGTCAGACCTCTGCTCCCCTGGAAGGCCACCAGCCTGCTGGTCAGGCTGCCCTCCTGACTGCTCCCTGGCTGCCTGGTGGGGCTCCCTGCTGCTGGGCTGCCACAGGGCTCCCCCGGCCCCGGCTGGTAGGGCGCCCAGCCACCAGCAGGACTCCACTCCCAGCCTGCAAGCCAGAGCAGTGCCAGTCTTTGCCCCAGAGCTGCTGATGGCTCTCAGCCTCACTGGTCAAGTGGAGTGGAAAATCGGTGCCCACGGGTCGGAAGTGTAGTGCCACTTGGCCACTGGAGCTTGTGGTGTTTGTGCAGAGCAAAGACGGGCTTGGGGCGTGAAGGAGCCACAGGAAGGAGCGCGTGGGCTGGATTCTGATCAGTGACTCCTATGTAAATCCGAGGAAGCAAAAACGCACTTGAGAATAAACCCTTGGACTTGCCAAGCCCCATGGTCTCTCTGCAGGTCCTCAGTGCCAAGTCCTCGATCTGCAGCTGCTCTGAGGCGGTTGTTGGGCAGGGGGAGAAATCCCTGCATTGTCTTGGTCACACAAGTGGCCTAGCACAGCAGTGCCAGTGACTGACTGCCGGGGAGTGCCAGGCTCAGGCAGTCCTGGCGCCCACTGGGAGTGGAGAACAAATTGTGGGCTCCCAGAGCAGAACGCAGCCTGCACGCGGCTGTAGCTGGGAGCAGCTCCTGCTGCCAGGGGCTGGTGAGGGCGTCAAGGCTGGCGTGTGAGGAGAGGAAACAGGCCGAAAACGCAGCTTTCGTCCTGGGCGGGGAACACTGCCGGGGATCCCGGGATCTCTCGTGTGTTCGGAAGCTGGTTTGTGGCAGGCCCAGTGCAGGTGGGGTTTAAAGCAAAGCTGAGCGCCTCCGGTCTGGCTGCATCTGGAGAGCAGTGCCCCCTTCTCCTCCCCATGCCCCAGGTGCGCAGGGCCTCCACCGCTCCCCATCTCCTTGCCAGACGTGAGGAGAGCTCCCTCATCGACGTCAGCCTCCCCACATGCCTGGCGCGACGGCACAAGGAGCCTTCCATCACCTTTGAGAACCTGCCTGTGGTGCCCCCGGCACTGCGATAGCTGGCCCAAAGCAGGTGAGAGGGACCAGGCCCTTGGCCAACAGGAGCCCTCCCTCCCTCCCTTTCCACACTGGCTACTGGAGTTGGACCTACCCAGGCAGGTTTGCCCCAGAGCCACCCTGGAGGAATCTGGACTTGGGCTTCCTCACCTTGCCCCAGGGGCTGGAAGCCATGGGAGGGTCTGGGCTCTGCGTATCTCTGAGGTAGCCCCAGGGTGCTTCACTCTTTGGTGGGCCAGTTCAGCAGCACCTGGCACACAGCAGAGCTACAGCACATGATGCTAACACCTGCCATGTGCAGCAGAGCTTGGCCAGTGGCCTCCTCACACTCCATCACAGAGTAACCAACAGGAGCCAGCGATTCCTGCTGCCTTTCTATCAATGACCCCCTGAGCTGGTGGGACCCAGATCCCCCATGGAGTGTCCCAGCAGGGAAATGCCCACCATGGACCAGATGTGCTTATACCCCACTTACAGCAAGGAAGGTGGGATGCTACTCGTCAACAACATGGCCAGGGCAGAGCAGGCTCCCTTCAGCTGTCGCAGTGGAGAAGGGGTTAAGTCCCTGCCCTTCCTTAAATCCATTTCTGACAACCTAAGGGGGGTCAAGTCTGGTAGCCTCTGGGATATCTAAACCAGAGTCAGCCACTGGGTGTGATAATCGCTGTTCAGTATGACGCCACGGTTACACATGCTTTCCCAGCCCTCTAGGCCTTCCAACGTGAGCCACATCTGGGATGGGGATTTAATTGATATAGGTTTAAATAATAATAGCAACAGGACTGTCTAAAAAGGCATCAACACAAAGCCCTCCTGCCTCGTCACTGCTCTGGGATGCAAACCAGCCAGCCGCTCCAGAAACCCAGCTGAACGCCATAAAGGCATCTTGCTCACACTCACCAAGATGCACATCTAGATTTACTCGCAGAGTTCAGAGGTGGTCCCTGGAACTGGGGTTGCACTGCAGACTCACTTGTGGCAGCAAAGCTCCTCTAGGTGGGCTTTCCATTCAAGGGAAACAATGCAGAGAACGAAGGCAATGCAAAGAATGAAGCAAGAGTCCACAGCATGATCTTGAATGGACTGCTGCAAAAAAGCACGTGTGTCTCGGGCAAGGGTGGTATTTGAATGCACTGGAGGGATGGATGATACAGCTCTCTTCAGGACTGCGTAGGAGAAGTCTCCATACTAGACACACATCATTTGTAGGCCTGGTTGGGTATTTTCCAACGAAATATTTTGCCATCAGAAAATGCCATTTTGCCAAACTCTAAACCTCCTGCTGATAAGAAACCAGAACGGACGTATTTTGATATGGATAGAGCCCTGCAAATCCATGGATATCTGCTTTATAGCCACAGTATCCACACCTGCCGATATGGATGTGATTACCTACAAGTTCATTTTTGCAAATGTGGATGCAAATTTTGTATTTAGAACCTGGCAAATCTGTGGATCTCTGCTTTATATCCCCAGGTCTCTGCACCTGTGGATATCTGTGGCTCATTTTTGCGAATGTGGATACAAATTTTGCCAGCTTTTCCAAATGAAACATTTTGATTTTCTGCTTCATTTTCTAAAGTCTTACATTATAAACTGTCCACTTCCCACTATCTCACCTCCCAGCCACAGGGGCCCCCCAAGTGGGCTCCCTGTGGCAGCCCCCCAGCCTGTGGGGACAGGCTGCAGGAGCCCCTCAGAAAGCAGGTACACCGGCAGGTCCTATTGGGAACCAACCCACCCACATTTAAAAGGCTCCTCTCAAAATGAGGGGGGACCCATTAAAGGACCTGGACCCAAATGAATTTTGGGGGGCAACTAAAAAGAGAAACAGGGACAGGAGTGGAGGTCAAAGGTTCAAAACAAGAGAACCAGAGGGGGTCACCGAGCAGAGAACCCCAGACAGCGCCCACTGCGCCCCGAAGGCTTCGAGGGAGCCAGTGGATGCCGCCCAGAGGAATTCTGCCCGGATTTGTGAGTGGAGGGTGGAGCAGAAATAGACCCCACAGTCGCAGGTCTCCCCCTCAGCCAGCCTCCTCTCTCTGGTGTTACAGATAGATGGCTACTTTAGCCATAACCAGGAGGACGCTGACGAGTAGGTCCTGCGAGAATGAAACCTTTTAATTTTATAGAAACCTTCCGATCAACCTAAAACAACTTTTTTTTCAGAACGTCACTTTGCAGGAAATTCCAATTTACTTTGTTTTTCATTCCATTTTGGAAAGAAAGAACATTCTGAAATAATGGAATGTCCCACCAGAAAAAATCCCACCCATCTCAATAAGGCTCCAAATGGGTTTAGCTTTGGGGGGTGGGGAGGGAGAAACTTTAACCTCGACCCTTCCATAATCAGATTTACTCCAACTAAATCTTGTAGTGACCATGCTTGTGTTAAGAGGACGCCCCACCTTGCAGAGCATTTCAGACCAGGCAGGGGTAGGCTTTTTCAAAAACAGTTCTGTCTGCCTGTCCTACTTCCAAAGAAGCAAGTGTCTCATTTTGTACTGGAGAATCTGATCCACTTGGATGAGTCTTGCACGGCGAATGCAAACCATTTTTCAAAATTCTAGAGTGGTGGCGGGTGCTTTCAGGAAGATAAAGCTGCATTATCTCTATCCGGCACACAGCTAATCCCCTGCCATTGCGTTTAACAGCATCATGGACAGGAACACACATCTTCTGTCTTTCTTTCATCTACAGCTTAATTTTAAAGATGACTGTCAAGTAATTTTCATGGCGTTTAAAGCCAACAGGAAACATTGTGCTCATGTTTTGGGTTTGTTTAGAAACAAGGTGGGTGGGGCGGAAAGAGAACCTTAACAGAAGATATTGTGGAAAATATGGTTACATTTTTTAACTTTCCAGTAAAAACAAGGTATATGAGGACTGAAAGCTCTCCCTGTGGTGTTGTTAACTCAAGCCCAATGGCTCCTTGAGGTAAGGGCATGAGAACTTGACAGTGCAAACGACAAAGTGAAAACGACCAGCTCATTTTCACTAAAGTAGCCCAGAAGCAGGGTTATCATTATATGGTACTGATCAGGTCCAACTGAGATGAGGGCCCTATTGTGCTAGGTCAGGGAGGGCCAGGATTTTTGATGGAGGAGGGCGCTCCAGGAATTTGGAAAGTGGTCAAGGGCTGCACTCTTCCGTTATATTAATGGAGGATGTGCAGGGACTGGGGTGGAGGTTGGTTGAAGGAGAGAACTTGTGGTAAGGGCTTGGGGGGGCAGATGGGGGGGCAGATCTGGAAGGAAATTTGGGTGGAGGAGGGGGTTGTGACCCTGAACAGGGGCCTGGAGTGCTGGAGGGTGTGCAGGTACAGGAAACGGTTCTGACCTGGAGGAGAGGGTGCAGGGTTTGGGAGGGTGTTGTGACCTGGTGCAGGGGTGCAGGGTTTTGGGTTATGACCTGGGGCAGGAGTCTGGGGTGCAGGGTCTGGGATGGGGTATGCATGCAGGAGAGGATTCTGACCTGGAGGAGGGGTGCGGGAGGGAGGGTCCGGTAGGAGATTGGGGTGCAGGGCCTGGGAGAGGGTAGGTGTGCAGGTGGGGGAGCAAAGGGTTGGGAGGGGCTGGGGTGCCAGAGGCGGGCTTTGGCTGGGAGGTGCTTATCTGGGCAGCTCCTGGCCAATACCCCAGCAGGTTTCTCATTCAGGCTCCCTGCCTCCTGCAGGCTGCTCAGGACAGCCACCTGCAGAGGCCATGTGCTTCTTTGAACACTGCAAGCCCAGGGGAAGAGGGTATTTCACATGCTGCCTGGCCTGCAAACAGCAACTGGCCAATGGGAGCTGTGAGACTGTGCAGGGGGTGGGAGCAATGTGAAAAACCTTGCCCGTCCCTCCCGCCCGGGCTCACAGCCTTCAGAGAAGCACATGGCCATTGCAGCATGTGGGTATGGAGCAGGCATAGGGCCTGGTTGAGGCTCCCACTGGGCCGTGGGGCAGATCCAGGGGCTTGGCAGACTGGATCTGGCCCATAGGCCATATTTTGCCCATCCCGTGCTAGGTAGCAGACAAGCCGAGAGATGCAATCCCTGCCCTGAAGAGTGTATGACCTAGCAGCCCAGGAAGGATATTTCCTATTTTATAGATGAGGATTGAGGCAGCGAGAGATTATGTGATTGCCCAAGGACAGATAGGAAGTCTGTGCTGGAGCGAGAATGCCTCCTCACAAGCTCTCCTAAATGCCACATCAATGCCTTAACCCCAGGGTCGTCCTTCCCCTCCAGCATGACACAGACACAGCAAAGGGATGAAAAATCACTAGGTTTTCAAACCTTACTTTTAACAAACTCCCATGTTGGTTAGGGTTTTGTGTGTGTGAAATACAGGAGGTTTGATCCAGGGTTTTGTGTGTGTGAAATACAGGAGATTTGATCCAGGGGCTAGAAAGGCATATCCTTTTTGGATTCACCATAAATACACAAGCTAAAGGAGCTCGGCATGAGAGACCTGATTAAACTGAGTGTATAAATGAAGAGGGTTTAACGAAAGGCTCCTGTCCCTCTCTCGCCGCCAGACTGCAGATGCCCGTGCTGGTGAGAACACTCTGGCTAACGCACATTCTGGACAGGAGCCAGCCAAACTTCTTCCCAGTAGTTCTGAACAACGACCTGCAAGCTGTCCTCGCCCGTCTTAAGGTGACATCCAGAACAGAGCCTCTAATCACAGGCCAGTGATATGAGGTTCGTTTGGGTTTAAGCTGTAAGCAGCAGCTCTTTTCCATGCGAGACCATGTTGGAACACAGACTGCAGGGGGGCCAACTAGCCCTCTGGCAAACAAGGCAGCACAGCACAGAGACGACTGGTCTTGCTTGGCTCTCTCTTCTTTTTGGCCAGTCCCCCTCTCCCTCTGCCAGTCACCCTAAACCACTAGCTTGTTTATAAACTCTTTTGATTTTGACGTGAAAGACACCTGCCTACCCTCCATCCAAGGGACAGAGGTTCTGGAACATTATCTTGATCTGATCAGTTGCTAGGAAATAAACATGACCCCCTAGCTGTGTGTATAGTAAAACTTGTCCCACGCAACAGCTCTGCTTTAAAAATTCAGCCAGGGCAGCAATTATCTTCGCAACCACCCTGCGTGTGCGAGCCCATCTTGGGAGATATTTTGATGAGAATTTAAAGGATAGATGCGTTGCAGAGGAAATAACATTTCCCACCTGAATTCTCTGTCTGTCAGGCAGAAGAAAGCCAAAGAGAGGATGGGCAGTGCCAGCCACAAATTGTATCAGCCCAAGGCTGGGCAGGTGGCCTCTGGCTGATGGATCCCCCACTCCAATGCTGGCCTGTTTTCTTAGCTTTGAGAGCTGCACCCCACTGCACCTGGCCTCCTCACAGCTGCAGAAGCAATGCAGGAAAGACCTGGTGCTGTTTTGATGGGACCAAAGTACAGGACTAATGAAGCTTGACCAGGGAAACCACAGGAGTAGCTTTTGGCTATTTAGGGACATGGGTTTGAATCCCTCCGCGGCTCTGTCAGCGTTTGTCTTATGCAGGTCGGGTGAGACACGTGAACTTTTCCTTCTGGTCTTAAATAAAAATAAACCTCAGTTGTTGGGCTAATGAAGAGGGGAGAGACCCCCTTGCTAGGTGAAAAACAACAAGTCCTGTGGCACCTTACAGACTAACAGAGTGTTTGGAGTACAAGCTTTCATGGGCAAAGCCCTGCATCTGACGAAGCGGGTCTTTGCACACGAAAGCTTATGCTCCAAAAATCTGTTAGCCTACAAGGAGCCACAGGACTTCTCGTTGCTTTTCCAGATACAGACTAACACAGCTACCCCTCTGGTCCTTGCTAGGTCATTACCTCAGGACAAAAGCCTCCTATTGCTGTGGTGATAGAAGCTGTCCAGCCCTGGACAGAGAGGATATTTCTTACTGAGCCAACGCCAGCGAATTCATTCAGCTCCCCCCGGCTCTCTTGGCTCGACCGAACCCTGATGGGGCGGAACGGGAGGTGGCATTGAAAGCACCTCCTGTCATGCTCCTGTTTAGCTCCCTTAATTAGGGCCGTGAGTCACCGCCAGGGAGACGGCAGGCTCCCGCTCTTCCCATGCTCAGAGAACAGCTCCTCCCTTGAGAGGAGGCTGAGGGTTTCTGCAAAGCCCAAGTGTGAGACATGGCCGTTTTCTCCTTCGAGCTGCAGCCTGGGAGGAGGTGAGGAACCCTGAGGGTGCTGGGAATCCATGCTGCCCTCTGGCCCTCCAGAAAGACAATCCTTTGCTTCCAAACATCCTGTGCCCTGGGTACCCTGCCACGCAGCCCCTGCAGCGAGAAAGACACCCCATTGCATGGGAAAGAGGCAGAGCTTTATCACCTGGCCATTGGTGCAGGATGTAGGGGTGCGGGGCTGCTGCCGCCCCCAATATCACCACCTTTGGCCAGGGTTGGGCTGCCAACGTGCACCTGGGGTCCCATTGGCTGCCCTGCTTCCGCCTGTGGTCCTGGCTGCAGGATCTGCCCCCAGTAGCTTTGCAGCTCCTCAGGGTTCTGACCACCAGCCCCATGGGCTCTGCTGCAGGTAATGGGGCAGCAGCTGGGAGCCCTGGGCCCTTTTTAATCGCATGGCCCTAGGGCAGTTGTCCCCTAAGCCCCACCCTGCCAGAAGCCCTGGAAAGCCTTCAAGATGCACTAACCAACTCATGCCCAGACATGCTGTGTGGCAGTGTCATGCCCTGGATTCCAGCTGAAGGGATTGGATTCCATCCCCTACAGACCCTACCTGGCTCCCCTGTGGATTGTCCTTTCACGCCAGTTTTGCATAGGGAAGGAGAATTTGGCCTTTAGATACCTCCTTGCACTTATCAGTCTGGAAATGATTAGCATGCTTGTCCTTCCCTAACGAGCATTGCAGAGGAAATGCTCGCAAGAGCCCTGGCGGTGCATGGATCGCTGAGGTGCAGCTCCAGACAACAGGTGAGAAAGTGTAGCAAAACCTTCTCCTCTCCATCACAACCATTTGTTTTTGTGGGTAGCATATGTGGACAATGTTCCCGCTATTCTTTTCCTTCCCTGTGCGGAATAATTTCTCTATGCGCACAGTGGCACATGCGAACGGGCACCACCATTAGAAACAAACACCTAGCGGGGGGCTAATCTGCTGTTCTAATCACCGGGGTGGCATTCATATCCCTCCTGAGCAGCCGCACACACACACCACTTACGGGCAACACTGTAACGTGGCCACACATGCCCCAGGAGAGAATCTGAAAGCAGTTTGGAGCATGCCCGGTACCATCTTTTTCAGCACCTGATGAGCTTTATTGTTTCCGCTACAATGAAAGAGCCACCAGGACAGCACCCCTGAGGACTTGCAGCGTTCTGCAGGGTCTGAGCAGACAACGGTAGGGGCCTATGGTGAAGGTAGCTTTGGAAGACGCCAAGTCCTTGCTGGAGCCGGGAGGTTTTACCTTCATGAGTCAGCTGTTAATATCCACCTCCCTCCTTCCGATTCGCTCTCCAGCTGCAGGCCTGGTCTCTCAGTAGATCCCCTTCACTCTCTTGTTCTCCGGGTCGAACGGTGACTTGGTATGGGCTGTGGCAGGGTAGGTAACTCCCATCCTCTCCAGCAGGTACTCGCCACTCTTCACAAACTCCAGGGAGACCTGCGGTGAGGACAGGGCAGACACAGTGAGCCGCTCCCCTCCGCTGGTTAAACAAGCATGGTGGCGTTTTACAGTCACCCCCCAAGAGGAGAGCTGTGCTGCCCCAACCTGGATGGAGGCTTGTTACCAACTCCGGTGCAGAAAGCCAGGAGCTGAGCAGCGCTAAGGGCTAACTGCCCTAGGCCCCGCCCCTTCTGGGGGCGCGGCACCAGTCCCCCCTTCCCATCTTGGCCCACTGTGGCTGTGTGCCTGGGTGTGCCAATAACTCTGGTGTGGCTGGAGGGTGTTGCTCGCTCTGTTCCCTGCTGTTCACTTCCTCTGCCTCCGCAACCCCATTAACTTTGGGCATTCTAATAATAGGGTGCAGCAGGAGCCTTGATCCACAGGCAAAGAGCCTCAGCCACAAGGAAAGCCTCGCACACAGACACAGCCAGCCACTGGGCTCCATTCCTATCTCTGCCACAGTCTCCTTGGGTGGCTCTGGCTGGTCATTTCCCCTCACCCTACCCCAGTTCATTCCCTCTAAGCCAGATAGAACAATGCTCCCTTCCCTGGCAGGGAATTCCTTACAAAGCACAGGGATGAAAAGGCACTTGCAGAGCTGCATAGTGCAGTTATTACCCACACCGGCAGAGCTGGAAAAAATGGAGACACTGTCGTGTGTATACCCACGGGTGTGCACTCGCACACACACCACTGCCCTCCACTGGACGGAATCAGACCTGCTCAGACTAGTGCCGTATGCCCTATAGTGCAGCAGGCCAATACAGACTAGAACACCTTGCACACCTGGAGCCAGAACATACAGAGCATGTTCTCACTTGTACCCACATTGTGCAGCTCTGTCAGCCCCAGGAAATGCTCCAGGGCTGCTGATTTGTCCCAGTGCCCCCAGCGAATCACAGGTGCACACAGGAGTCCAAAGCTCCGTCTTGTAAGCAAGGACGGTTATCTCTGTGCATGGCTAAGTAACGCCTGCAAGTCTGCGGGGATCCCTTGTAGGCTGAACAAGAGGGGTCCAGGCCTTAAAAGTGTCCTACCTGGGCCAGCAACAATGAGCAAAAATAGGGAGGGTCCAGGATGCTGGGGCCAGGTGGAAGGGTCCTTTGGTTTGCCCTGTGACCTGGGGAAGGTGCCGGCTGCTGCCGTTAGACGTACTTCCCGCAGCAGGGCCGGGAGGTATTTTTATCCTATGCAGATGCCAGTCTCTAGTGGGCACACTGAGCACAGACGTGACAGCTGGGGTGGGACGGATGGGGACAGCCCCTCTGGGCTACACCATCCCTGCCGCCCACCCACCGCTGACGCCTGAGCCGTGGTGGCCTTGCCTGTCCACCCCCACCACTCCTCCAGGAGCTCCCGCTGCCCACTGCATCCCTCCTCCTCCTGGAGGGGAGTGAGGAGGGGTGTGGTGAGCCAGAGGGGGCAGGGTCATCCCAAGGGATGGGGGCAGTGCCTGGGGTACCCCCCACACACTCTGCAGGTCCTGTCCCTTCCCATGCTCAGCCCCTACCAAACCTGTGCCCTGGAGGGGATTACCTGGGGCAGGCGGCAGCAGCAGCTGCTGGAGGTCACCTCCCCTCCAGCCTCCCACGCTCTGTACTCACCTTGCACCTCCCAGCCACCATGGAGCAGTGGGGCTCAGTGGGCAGGAGGCAGTGGTGGAGTGCTGGGGTGGGGGCAGATGAGGCAATGCTGATCCCCTGCAGCTGCTGCTGCTGCCACCACCTGCCCCATGTAATCTCCCTCCTGCAGCCCCTAGGATGGGTGGGGGAGCTGCTGCAGGGCCCCCAAAGCACATGGCCTGGGGCAGCCTATGGACAGGATGACTCTGGCTGGGGGCATCTGGCAAGGGAGTGAGGCGGGTTGGCTGCGTGCCGTCCAGTGCTGGGGGCCCGGTGGCTTGGGAGGGGCAGTGCCCTGCCCTGTGTTTCAGGGATGGGGTAGGGCAGGGCCTGGCAGCTTGTCCTAGTGCTCGGTTGCAGGGGCCAGCGGCTCAGCCCAGCACTGAAGCTGGCCCAGCCTGGCGAAGGGGTAGGGCTTCGGGGCCAGGAGCCTGGCAGCTTGGAGTAGAGTACAGCCAAACTCCCCTCTGGCATGGCTGGGTCCTAGCCCTGCAGCATGGGAAGAAGCCAGATAAAGGTCTTCTGCCAGGCTGCTTTGGGGCAGCTGCCCTGGCACCCCACAGCATGCCAAACTGTACACCCTGCACACAGAGCTCCCTGATGCCTCCCGCAGTGGCAATGGCCATGCAAATCAGGCGGGCGTTACCATACCCAGCAGAGAGATTCAGGCTGCCCATTAACATCAGCTCAATGAGCTACTGGGCCTTCCCATAGGAGGCTTCGAGCTGGTGCCACCGACTGCAAGCAGCACTTGCCACACAATAGAAGCTAATGAGGTTGGGGGTGTAGAGAGAGAGACCACCTGTATGCAGCCCTGATGGCTGTAATTGGGGGTTAACGTCGCCTGGAAAGGCCCCGGAGGAGAGCGGGGGCAGAGCTCTGGAAAACGCCTTCTCTGGCGTGGCCGAGCGAAAGGATCCTTGGTGGTGGGTGTCTGAATGGTGAGTGCGCAGCAGCCTGGCTGCCTGGTGAGCGTTAGCAGAAGGCCTGTGCGTCGCTCCAGCTCTTTACACACAGGAGGGGCCGGTCCTCTCCCCACGTACACCTCCGCCGCCTCCTGGGCTTCACTCAAGAACTCTGTGCTGGTTTCAGGCCAGGAGAAGGCTCGTGGCAGGGAGAGGAGTTACAGGCAGGAGAAAGCAATGAAAGAGGAAGCCCAGCGAAGTGACTGGAGCCATCATCCTAGAGATGGGCCCAAAGGGGAATAGTTTAATGCAATCCCGGTGGGCGAACGCGCTCTGGGGTCCAGCCACGGCTAGCTAATGTTCTGGCTCCCTGCGCATTCCCCAAGGTGCTTGAAGGGTTAACTCTATAGCCCTGGGCTCTGGCCTGCAGACTCATCTGCTTCTTCCTGCACTCTTCCCTGCAGTGGGAGGCGACCGGCGGCTAAAGGGAAGAAAATCTTGCCTAAGGCAGCTCTGCAGAAATCTTGCAGGGTCTGGTGACAGAGGAAGAGGGAGCGACACATCACTTCACAGAGAAATAAGCAGCTCCTGACTCTTACCAGCTTCAAACCTGCCACGTCACTCACACCCGCTGGAGAGGTTAGCTCAGAATTTATCAACCTGGGCCTCTAAACAGGTATCTCCCTGAAGCGTTTCTCAGTGTTGCTGCTGCCAGGCTTCGCAGCTGCTGCCTGCAAGGTCCCCTTTTGCCAGCAGCCATAGTGAAGATTACAGCAGGGGAAGAGAGGAGTTTTTGCAAAAATTCTTGTTACTTCACCAGAGCCTGTTTCCCAGCTCAGCTCCCTCCCCACGTATCTGCAACTACTAAGTGAGTGTGCCCAACCAGACGTATTTAGGCATCCTGAGAGCCTGTCTTTACATGATGTATCCCAATGTCACCACGTGGCACCCAGTTGTCACCATGTCATGATGCTCAAAAGCAAGGAAGGGTTGGAGGGTTGTTCTTATATTTGCATTACGACAGGCTGAACAGTGGAACGGCTCAGTGGGCAGGGTACTTGCCTGAGACACAGGTTCAATTCCCGGCTCCACCTGAGAATCGCCGTGAGATCACAGGCAAGTTTACTAGCTTTTCTGTGCCTCGGGTTCCCATCTGCAAAATGGGGATAATAGCCCTACTGTGCCTGATGGAGGTGATGTGAAGATACACCCAATAAAGACTAGGACGGGCGAACTACAGTAGCAGGGCTGTATAAATAGCACCTTACAGAGGTACTAACTAAAAAAGAACAGGTCAAATTCTCTTCTCATCACTATAAATCCCCCCTGCTTTTGCTAATGCAGGCAAAGGGTAATGCATTGTTGCAGCTCACCGTCTAGCTCACACCTGATTTGTAACAAAGAACAGCTTGACATGGGTTAGAATAATTCTCATTTTGGTAACAGGACCCTCTGGAAAAGAACACATCTCCGGCAAACCTCGATCCCAACTGAGCCTGAAATTGGCTTCCTTCACCACAACTCTAGTGGATGCGCTTGTGTGGTATTTCTTCTACGCTCAGCTCTGTCCCTAAGCACCTGGCTGTAATCCCCCATGTGACACTTCTCTCCTTCTCCCTGGCTGCTCTGCATCCAGTATCCCAGCCGCCTAGCCTTGTGCAATCTGGTTTCACACCAACATCGCAGGCTCCACGGTAAGGAGATTAAAATCAAACAAGCTCCTTCGGTGGCAATTCTTGAAATCTCTGATTCAACACTTCTTGCTCCCTTCTCTGTTGGAAACTGTCCCACCCGCTTATAGTGCTGCCTCTGTCAAGGTCAACAGGGTCTGGGTGGAAGGAGGAGGGGACCTGAACCACAGCAGAGCTCAGCCACTGCCTCTGGTGTCCCCAGATTTAACACTGTATTCATTTTAAAGCTACAGACCTGTGCCTTTAAAATCCCCCCTCTCCTGCAGGAGATCTGAATTGGAGAACACTGAGCTTCAGTGCAAAGGAAACTCTCTTTCCACAGAACAGGTGGGATACAAAGGTTCCAGGGTTGGATTTTAAATCTGGGCATCTCTCCCAGCTACTGGGATCACGTGCTCAAGTTTTCTCTCCTTACTTTCTTCTGTGTTAGTGGCAATCCAGCAAAAGGCAAAGACCCATCAGGAGCCCCCTCTAATTCCCAGGGAATACAATGGTTGCAAAGGCAGAGCCCGCAGAAAGAACAGAGCTGGGATTTTTCCTTGATATCAAATCCTGCATTATTTGTTGCTTTGCCACTTTGCTTTTACATCTCAGTGCAGATCCCCCTCCCTTCCTTTCTCTCTGGCTGCGTCCACACTACCCCCTCCTTTTGGAAGAGGCATGGTAACGAGGGACTTCGGCAGATGCTAATGAAGCACTGCCATGAATATGCAGCGCCTCATTAGTATAATGGCAGCTGCATGCGATTCAAAAGTGCTGCTTTTGGAACACATGCTGCTCATGTAGCCGGGAGCCTTTTGAAACGACCCCTGATTTCGAAAGCCCCTTCTTCCCATTTGGTTTTGAGAAGAAGGGACTTTCAGAGTCTGGGGGGTCCTTTCAAAAGGCCCTGTCTACACGGGCAGCATAGACAGGGAACAGCACCTTCTTCTAAATAAGCCATAGTGTGTCCAATGGCTCTATTTAAGAATAGGCTGTATTGTGTGGAGACACTCTTTTGAAAGAGCTGAGGGCTATTTCAAAATGAATTTTGTGTGCAGCAGCATTATTTCAAAATAAACTACTCTGGAATAGCTCTTCTGGAACAGCTGATTCAGGAACAGTGCTGCTGTGCAGACATAGCCATTTTATTGCATTTGGGTTAATTCGAACACTCCCATTCCACCTCCTCCTTTAAACCTAACTAGGAGCAGGCTATTTAGATTATGCACCTGCTGTGTTCCTATTGGACAAAAGTTCTCAGGGTCAAACTAGGGCTAATACCCTGTTGCAGTTAAACAAGAGCTGCAGTTAATGTTGTAGCTTGCACCTGTGAGCTGGAGCTGTGCAAAAGAATGGCATAAGAGTCACCAGAGAGAAAACTGTTTGCTGCTAAACTGCTCTGATTTCTCCCTCTCTAGAAGCTTTCAGTCCTGCTTGACACAAGCGAAGAACTTGTTGATGGGGCGCGAGGGACTCTTGCAATCCGTCAGTCCCCAGATTAGTGTCTGCGCTCTCTCTTTAAAGATTAGCATGAGTGAGGTTTTCAAAAATGACTGTTACGCTCCCACCCGCTGCAAATCTGCTGACTTGGAGAATGGAACACAGAATTCTCGGCACATAATGTGAATCCTCCGTGCATAATTCTGCCTCTCCCTCCCTGTCCATCCTTGTGTTTTTCTGCTTCCCCTCCCTGTGTCCTGAACTCTGCCAGTACCCTCAACCTCAGCACAACACTTGTCTGATTCTCCAGGGCTCTTCCTTCCAAGCTGCTCCCAGCACCCAAAACATGTTTTTTAAACTATGTTGCTGCCCTCTCTCCCCAGACACCAAGAACCAGACCCAGGCCAGTAACTGATTTTTTTTTTGGCTAGATGACCTGTCCAAAAAAATCTAAAATCATTTCCAAGACAACCTGACATGGACACTTTTCATAATTTTCAGTGACCCAAAAAGGCTGGAAAAAGTTGGCTTTGGATCAAACATAACATTCCCTTCCCTTTTTTTGTTTTTTAACTTTACAAATGTTTGAAAATAAAAATGAAGCAAAGATTGACAGCAAAAGTTGTCTTGAATGAAAAGATTTTGCTTAGAAATTGTCAGAATGATGCATTTCGATCTTGTTGGGTTTATTTTCTAATGAGGCAACCTCCAAACAAATTCTTAGGGTCACAGAATCCTAGGGCTAGGCGGCACTGCAAGTTCAGTTCCTCTGCAGCCCTTCCGATGTAGTTCTGGGTAGCGCTGGATAATTTGGGGCTGCTAACACAGAGGGAGGTAGCATGGATGCATACTCACTGTTCCTCCCTCAGGGTTGCGGATGTACCCGTAAGCAATGGTTTTGTTGATAGCAAATCCAAAGTCTGCCCTGCGGATGTGTCCGACTACCTTCCCGTTTCTCCAGATGGCCTCCAGTCCAAACAGGGGCACCTTCCTGCAGGACCCAGAGCAGAGCAGACCATTAGCAGAGAGCAGCTCAGGAGGGCTCCTGGGTTTTACCAAAGGCAGTTGTTATAGGAACTCAGAGGGTTATATGTGCGGACCACAGCAATGCATTGTGCAGGCAGGCTCTGTGCTAGCTTCCTAAACAGTGGTCTGCCATACAGCTCAGTCCAGACACACCGCACCTCCCGTTATTACCACCCCTTGGACCTGAGCCCTAACCTCCGGCAGACAGTATTCCAGCTCTGGAACCTACCCGGCTCTGCCCGTGAACCTCCACCCTGACATGCTGAGGTGACCAATGGGAAGGACAGAAAACAGGGTCCCTGCAGAAGGGAGGCCAGGCACATGACCCATGGGGCCAGCATGTTAAGAACAGTTGCATGAAGGACAGCCACGTTATTCAGTTGCATGTGTCCTGCTGATGACGGGAGATAATTTTTAAGTCTTCTGGAGCTGGAGAGCGAGTTCAGGACGATACAGGCACAGTGAGAAGGATTCTTAGGCAAATGACTCCAAAATCTCTTCCTTGACGGGTAACAGCTAATTTAGGCTTGGTCTGTACAAGGCAGGTAAGTTGATTGCAGATCTGCAATTCTAGCTATGGCAATTGTGTAGCTAGAATCAACTTATCTACAATCGACATAGCTGGCTGTCCTCACTGAGGGAGGTCAACAGGAGCGGTTCTCCCAGTGACCTCCCTTAGTGCTCGCGATAGTGAGGAGTGCAGGGGTCGACGGCCCACCCCAGATAGTTCAATTTCACCCGTCTCTACCATGCAGGAGAAATCGAACTTTAGAAGATCGACCCTGATCAGGTTGATCTTCCCGGAAGTGTAGACATGGCTTTAGGCACCATCCTTTCGCATGTCTTCTTGGGGTTATATTTTGCCATGTATATTACCTGGCATTTAACCTTAAATTTCATCTGCCATTTGGCTGCCAAGTCCCCTAAGGGTGACGAGATCCCTTTGTAAGTCTTTGCAGTCTGTTTTGGACTTAACTCTCTGGAGTCATTTTATATCATCCGCAAAATTTGTCACTTTGCTGTATATCCTTCTGGCTGTGTCTGGGTCCCTCGACCAGTGGGGAGGGAAATGTGACCTTTTGCCCCTCCTCACATGACTCTGACTTGCGGAATCCCCTGCCATTTTGGTTGGCACCTGACAACCCCACCCCTTTTCCCAGGGTAGACCTGAGAGGAAGGACTTGGGTCAGACAAACCCAACACAGAGCAAACAGCAAAGGGACTTTGTGGCTGAGCTTCTAGTTGGTGTCTGGGCCAGAATCATCTTTCCAGTGACAGCTGGATCATAAACACTAGGGTGGCTGCTGTGTTTAGTACCCACAGGAAGAGCTAACTGAGGCAAAGCCAAGCCTTGGGTGGCCGTACTTACTCATCAATGGTGAAGCAGACCAGGCGCTGGAGCACGCCTGTTGCTTTCTGTGCCTCCAGAGCTTTCCGTCCAAGGAAGGGGATGCTGGACTTGAGTTTACAAGTGAAGGCCAGGCCTGCTTCTAGGGGGGTATCATCAGAACGCAGATCTGCATGCCAGTGCCTGTATCCTGCAGAGAACGAAAGAACCATCGTGGGTCTCCCTGTGTGTTCCAAATCCCAGGAGAGCCAGGTTGAACCTCCCAGGGCTTGGTCTGCCCCTGCTCCACCCTTGACTTATTCAGAGACAGGGAGATGAGAGGCAGCTTTGCTTCAAATGACTCCTCTGTTATGCTCTTGCTCTAGTATTCCCCTGCAACTAGAGGACGAGACAAACCACAGGTGCCACATTCCTGCCCTTGGCCTGGGGACAGCCAAAGACAATTCTGACCTCACTGAATTCTTGGAGCCTGCGTGGATCCTAGAGGAAGTTAGAGCAGCGCTGTGGTTGCTCTAAGTTACAGTAAAGGTGCTGTAGGGTCCCTGAGGGCTGGGAGCATCTGAGAATAGCTTGAACTCAGCATGATCCAGCCATGTCCCCACATCCTCACCGAGTGCCTCAAAACCCATCCTCACTGAGAAATTGCAGTTGTGGACACAGAGCTGTTTCAACTTTGCCAGGTAGGGATCCTGGTATGTGGGCCTTGTTCCCTGTGGGCCTCCCCATGACCATGGATGGACTAGCGAGAATTGTTCAAGGGGACAGCACGGGATCATTTGTGTTCTTAACGTCTCCCCCACTGTGGTCCCTGCCTCCCACCCCAGAGTACTGCCCTAAGCCTGTTCCCTCTGGAGTATTTCATTCCCCTCACAACACCTCCCATCCACCAGCCTCCATTCGGAGTATTTCACCCCTACTCCTCCATGAGTACCTCATCTCCATCAGCCCAAGCAGAACACGAGGCCTTGGGAGAGCCGGCTGAAATCTTCCCATCAAAAGGGATATTTTTTGAAGGAAAACCCATTTTTTTAAAATCAAAATGGGCATTTCCACCATTATTTTTTGCAGGATGGGGTACTGATTCCAAAAATGTTTTGTTTTTAGTTAAAAAAAACCAAACCAAACCAAAACCAAAACCAAAATGTCCTTATTTCCTGAGCATCTGTAGGCGCCAAATCACTCCTCAAGGGCAACGGGTGTATCTACAGGTAGGCAGCTCAGTATGGAAAAGCCCTTGGAGCATCTCTGAATTCTCTGGCCATTTATGGGAAGTCTCCTAGGACGGGGGCTCACTCTGGGGATTTCAGATACTTCCTCCTTCCCCTTTGGTCAGAAAATGGCCTCTTCGGGGGTATTTTGGTGCCTCTGCACTGCGTCCTGTGGCAGGAAGTACGGAGGAAGCTGCTTACAGAAAAATTATGCAGAGCAGGGAAGGAAACAGGGATGCTTTTGAAAAACAGCGCTCTGGTTTCATTCGGACGGTTTCCTCCACTCCTCCAGTCCCACCTGGCTGTAGCTCCTGGAGACAGGCAGGGGCGCACCGGGCCTCCAAACAGCCACAGAAGGAAGGGGCTGCAGGGGAGGAAGCTGGGAATGAAATAGGAGAGGGGAGGAGGAAGCAGAAACAACTCCATTCCAGGTGGAGAGGAACGAATAAACATGCTGAACAAACCGGCTGCCAGGGAGCAGTGAAGCAAGTAACATCAATATCCTCTGCACGTGTGTGGGTGTAGGTTTGTGGGTGGAGGAGTCTAAGGAGGGTTAAGTCACAGAAAAGAGGCATGAGGAGGAAATAAAGGACAGGCTTATTAGCCTGCGCAGGCCCTGACTTAAAGCAAGGCAGTTGCCTTGGGCCCTATGCTTTCAGAGCCTCACGCTCCAATTAATTTCACTATCCACCACTCACCAGCGCAGTCCCGCTGTCAGCATGCTGCCTTGGGCCCTGCCCACCGGCCAGGTGTCCTGGGCCTGCTCTGAGCCTGGGGGCCCTATTCCCCATGGCTAATGGGATGTTGGATGAGTTTGTGGTCAGAGTTCAGCTGCCAGGTCTGCCACAGGCTCTCGGTGTGCAATACTTCCTCTCTTTGTGGCTCTGCTCCGGGAAGGAGTGGCATTACTTCCCTCCTGGGAAGGGGGCCATGCTTGTCTATGAGGGCTTGGATACTGTGGTGAGAAGGGAGGTACAGGGAGCTGGGTCTGATAACTGCAGTTGATGGGAGCTGCTAGTTTCCCATGAGGGCAGAACGGCCCACTTGGAAGTTTTTCATGTACCTTTGTCATAGTGTAACTCCTCAAAGTCTAACAGGTTTTTAACCCCTTTTGGATGTGACCAGGAAGTTAGAACGGGGTGGAACTTAATCCTGGCTCACATAAAAGTTCTCCTGAGGGCAGATGACCCTGCTTCAGCGAGAGAAGAGGATCCCCGTTCCCAAACCTTCACTTTGTGCCAGTAGAATTTTAGTGGACTCATTTCTCAGGGCAGAGAGCTAACAAGTCTTTCCCTCAGGCCCTTAAGAGTTAAATGCAAAGAGAAGAGGTCAGTGGAAATACAGCAAAATAACTCCACACATCCTTCATCCGCTTTGTTTTCTGGTCCCTAACTGGTGGTGGACCAAAAAAACTTAATTTAAACTTTTACCCTCCGTGCAAAGAAAGTGGACTCAATATGGTCACCCCAACCAGTCCCAGTTACTGGGCCATTACGGGGAGTTTGCTGGCCTATCCCTGAAGCTAGAAAAAAACCTGGCCACAGATGGGGGACTAGGACTGACTGGATCACTGTGCAAAGGGCTGGGGGCAGCCGGAGACAGGTGCGATTGGGTCAGCGAATTGAAGGAGTTCTGGCAACACTTCTGAACTCCTGGGAGTTTATTTGAACCAAGCCCACACTCAAACTTCCCAGGCCTGCCCAAGGCCAGGGCAGAGGGACAGATAGCAGGTAATCCGCCATCTTTCTTTGCTTGCCTCAGGTGCACTGATCCCACTGGGTGACAACCGAGCAACGTATGTTAGTACAAATGAGAAGCAAGCCCGCCTGAGAAACCTTTCTCGACGCTGAGAGAGTCGATGGCTCTGTACCCAGCGTTGGTAATGCCGTGCCTGGCACCCGCCTTCATCACAGCCTGGTAAACCCTCACGCAGTCCTGCCTGGGCACATGCAGCTCCCAGCCCATCTCTCCCACAAACGACAGCCGCATGGCTCGTACCTGTGAAACACAAGAGATGAAAATCACCGGCCTTGCTGGTGCCTCTCATTCAAGCACTCTAGAGTGGGGCAATGGGGTCCAGCGTAGGGGGAGGATATAAGGCACAGGGAGTCAGGAGAGGTGCTTTCTGTTTGCAGCTCTGCCAGTTTCCTGCTGTGGATGTGGATGAGTCCATTACTACTCGGTGCCTTAGCTGCCTCATCTGTACAATGGCACTTACCATCCTCCAAGACGGCCAGATGAAAAGAGCTAAGGGTACGTCTACACTTACGGGGGGTTCAACGCATCATGATCGAGCTTCTGGAATTTGATTTTGCCACATCAGTGAAGAGACGGCAAAATCGATCTCTCTCTGGGCTCAGCTGTCACCCTGGGCACGCCACGCTGCTGCCTGGAGTAAGGGACATCGGTGTGAGCTCGAAGAGCACCAATCTACACCAGGGAACAAAGCCAATCTTGGTACATTGATTCTAGCTATGCTAATGGCATGGCTAGAATTGCGTATCTGGGATCCACTTTGATCACTAGTGTAGACCAGGCCTAAGCAGCGTACTGTGAACTTCTTGTGGAAGTCTGGGCAGCACTTTCTGGGGATCAGTTCTATTTATATACAACTTGTTTCCTCTAATCTCTTTATTCTTCCTGGGTCTTTACTACAGAGATGTGCATGAAAACTTTTAAACCTTTAGTTCATCAGGTCCTGATGCTTATTGCTACTGGAAGAGACAAGCTTTGGCCACAACTGACCACTGAACAAACTCAGTTTCTAAGCTCAGTTCTTGAATCTGTCCTTGTATTGCCTCCAAACCAGTCTATTGACAACACACTAAGGATATTCATCATGACAGATCCGCTATTGCAACCAGTACATTTTCTGCTGTATCGCCTTTGTCTGTGGACCAAGTCCTATGCTATAAGATAAAGCAAGGCTGGGTCTGTCCTGTTGGATAAGAATATTCACCTGCTGTTACCTTCAGCCTGTGGCTTTGGGCCCATCTAACAGGTAGTCTATGTAACTAGAAATAACCTACTACAACCACTGGCTGAGGGAGTCACTTCTTAAGTGTTAGAAGCCTATGATGAAGGTCATAGGTTGGAATCCTACTGTTACCTCAGCCAGGGTTGGTCTGTTGGCCTTTCAATACTAGAGGCACTTTTCTGCACTGAGGCAGTCCGGAAGCAATTCTCCAGCAAGGTCTTTGCGGGAGTCGTGCTACTGGGTGAGCTCTGTATCAGGAGATCTGTCAAAGTAACGTTCTCCCAACCCCTACGAAGGTCTCATCCTGTCAGAATAAACCAGAGGTAAGATGCTGAGACACGTAAGCCACGTGTGTGCGACCAAACACTCCGGACATGCTCTTGGTGCTACAAACGAGGCTTGTTTTTGATCCGGCTCTGGGGCTTTCCAGGCAGGATGGGGGAGTTTCCTTTTGTCGCTTTCAGCACCACAAGCAGGTTAGAGAGAAATGCCGGGGGGATCCTGAAATCAAGCCTTGCCTGGGAAATCAGTGTAGTACAAGGTCAAAGTCAGCCTCCAGTGCTCTTGTTGGAGGAGGGAACTTGCGCTGAGTGCAGGGACTCAAGGGTAGCCAAGGTAATTCTCCCTGCAGGCCCGGAACATTTCTAGGCAAACAAGATTGTGCAGACAGGTCAATTTTCAGGCCTGTTTTGCTGTCAAATTATTGTGACAGTCTCTCCCTTTCTTGGGCTTCTGCTTTTCAGAGGGTCTCTTTGTTATCTATGCGCAGCCCTGCGGATGGGGCACGGGGAGGGCAGCCTTTGGACAAGCCTCGTCTTTTCTAACAGTGATTCAGTTGCCAAGTATTCCCTACTCTGCACAAGCTCTTTCTTCAGCCACCTAGAAGGAGACTGAAGACTGATGCGAGCAGCTGTGGGGTAAATGACATTTAATGGGGGGGCGGGGGCACAGGACTGTGAGTTAGGATCCTTCGGTTCCATACACCACTGGGCAATTTGTACTGTCGTGCCTCAGTTTACCCACCTGTGTAAACGGTTTAATGACTCCGTACTTACCAATTTGTAAGGTGATTTGTGATCTATGCATGAAGCAAGCAAAAAGGGGCCAGCAAATCAACACAGCTCCATGGTACCCCTCTTTTACAGCTGGGTAAACTGAGGCACGGACTCATTAACTGCACTTCCCGTGGCCAAACAGTGAGCTGGTGTGACTATGATGTATTGAAGTCAGAAATCCTGATTCCCAGTCGTATTGTTCTATGGAGCTACAGCCATCACACCAGCTGATGATCTGGCCTGAAGCATCATTTCTGTTGCCAAAATGAGCTCCAGGGGAGGAAATGCCATGACTTCACCAGAACTATGCAAAGGAAGACAGCAAAGCTGTTACGTAAGTTACACGGATGAATTTATGAGGTAGTTCGACTTTTCCTTCCCTTTTGTTCCCCCTTTGGTGCCAACAGGCAAACCCTGCTCTGTCAACATCCAGCTCCCAGTCAGAGTTTATGAGCTTGGAGTTCTCTCTGTCTCAGAGGTGCTGGAACTCAGTACGACATGTGCAGGGCAGTAAGAACAGCCCATCTCCGGCCCAGCTGCACTGCCCCCTGGGGGTTGAGATGGGGTTGTGCGTGACTGTCAGTGGTACCCCACTCACTGGCTGAGGACCCCTAGGACCCCTTTTTATTCTGTCTTCTGAAAACTTTCCTGGATGGACCTGGCCATACTCAGACTCCCCTCACCACCCCCGCCCCGACTCTCCCCTTCAATCACAGCTGTGCTGCTCTTTGGTTACAGGGTTTGGATTTAATTCTTCCTCTTTTTTTAAGTCGTGGGAGGATCCATCAGGCATCCCAGTGCGGACTCCTTCCCCCTCCCCCCCTGCTCAAGAGGCTGAGCCAGCACAGCTACTTTCTTTGTTCTGCACAATCTTTCTTCCCTCCCCTCATTCTCAAGGCCCCTGAGTCACCCAAAAGCCCCTCTGTTGGGACCCCAGGCCTAGGCATGGCCTGACCTCCATGAAGACAGGTTGGCTAGCCTGCTCCTGCAGTGCTGAGGACAATGTCACCCCAACAGCTGGCCTTGAGGGGTCCAAACTGACTCCCATCAAAATCAAAGGCAAGACTCCTTTTTGGGCTTCATCATGTGGCAGATCAAGCGTTACTAAGCTGAGAACATGCTCCCCTTTCCTCCCCATAATGCATCCTCCATGACTTCCCAGAGAACCTCTGGACCAACTCTCCCTTCTGTTTTATTCAACGGGATGTGCCAGAGCTGTACGATTTTGACCCAGAACCAAACCGAACACAACTTCTGATGCATTTAGACCCATGGCTCACACTCTTGTAACACATTGCCCCTCCTACGAGTGGGCTGGCAACCTTGTGCTTAGAGCCATGTACTGCTCACATCTCCTCTAAGGGGCTGGGGGTGGATAATGCGCTGATTTTGTTTTCCACCACTCTGACCTGCTTTGCAGCCCTAATGAAAGTGGCAAGGCATTATTCCATTCCAGAGACCTCAGCAAGCAAAATGCTTTCAGCAAAGACAGCCAGGGGAAAAGCCAACATAATGACGGAGGGCAAAAGCAATTGCAAAACTGAATGGTAAGGGCTGGATTCCTTTAAGAAGTGCTTATCAATGGGGTCTAACTCAAAGACCCCCTGAAGACAAGGATAAGTCTGCTGGAGCCCTGTGGCCCGCTCCCGGAGAACATCCCGCACCTAGGACTCTTCAGCTGCTTTGCAGCTCATAAGAATAGGGACTAGCTATCACCGTGGTGCAAATAAAGACACTGAGGCCAGGTGATTTCCCCAGACTGACACAGTGACCAGCACTAGAATGCAGAACTACTAAGCACTGAGCAATCCTAGAATCATGGCAAGGTAGGGTTAGAATGGGCCACAAGAAGTCATTAAGTCTATGGCCTGCATTGAGGTGGGACCAAGTATACCTAGACCATCCCTGATAACTATTTAGTTAACCTAGTCTTAAAAAGGGCAGGGATTCTACAACCTCCCTTGGTAACCTGTTCCAGTACTTCTTTACCCTTAGAGTTAGAATATTTTTGCTAAAATCCAACGTAACTTGCTCTTGCTGGAAAATAAGCATCTCTGAGCAGATGTCTGGTTTTCTTTTACTGGACTCTGCTCCTATTCTGTTTCGCAAGGCTGGATACTGTTCCAATGGACACTTGTTTACCATGGGCGTTTAGATGCACCTGCAACTGTTAAACAAATCTTCTAGGTCTCTTGATTGAAAAACATCGCTGCAGTATTTGCAGCAGAGAGAATCCTGAATGCCGAGGAAATGTCATCTTGAGTTCTAAGGCGAAACTGGAAAGTTTCCGGGCAAGTTTTGTACAATGCCGACAGCTGTTCTAGAAATAGGATTGTACAGATGGGCATGCATGGGGCTAGACAGACAGACACACAGATGCGTATGAGGTCAGACAGACACACAGATGTGTAGGGATCTAAACAGACAGAGAGTTTGAAGTAACCATGAAGTAACCATGAGACAGCATCCAGGGAATACATCCAGACGCACGTCTAGACTGACCGACTGCACATCTGCAGCGAAGCAAGC
This sequence comes from Carettochelys insculpta, assembly GCF_033958435.1. Classification (NCBI taxonomy): domain Eukaryota; kingdom Metazoa; phylum Chordata; order Testudines; family Carettochelyidae; genus Carettochelys; species Carettochelys insculpta. Next base: position 16,526,961 of record NC_134157.1, read on the forward strand.
CTCGCCATGCAATAGAGGGAGGGATTTGTAGACACTCTGCAAGCCAGACTGCATGGGAAGCACGGCTGTCTCATCTCTCCACGGCTGCCACCCAGTGTTACCCAGTCATCTTAGCCTGTCAGACTCAGGACAAGCCTAGGCCCCCTTTGACTTAAACCCTTGTACTCCGCGTGGAGCATAGCCCATCTACAAGTCTCCTCCACTTCACTCTGTCTTGGGATGTAACTTCTAGCTGGCCCCAGGAGCACCCTAGCTGTTATCCTTCAATCTCAGTAGTCTCCCTGTTCTCCAAGGTCTTCCTCCTTTGCATTTTCCTTGCGGGTTCCATTGCGGAGCTTGACGGACTGTGCTGGATGATGGCTTTCTGAGAATGTGGCCTAACTGCCCCGCTTTGTTTTCTTGATTTGAATGTCAAGTGGCTGTTGTCCTGCTGTCTTCCAAAGCTCCTCATCTGTGACAAAGTTCTGCCATTTGATGTGAAGATGTGCCTCAGGCATCTGTTTACGAACACCTGTAGCTTGTGATTTGAAGACTTTTTAGGCTGCCAGGCCTCAATCAATGCATCCTAGGGCTAGGAGGGTCATTGAGTCCAGCCCCTTGCACAAAGCAGGATTGACCTTAACTAAATCTTCCCAGCCAGGACTTTGTGAAGCTGGAGTACAGAAGTCGGGGGGCATTACAGGAAACTCTAATTTTGGACAAGGAGACTTAGCCATGGATGGGGACTGATGCTTACCATCCCATTTACTGGGAGGAAGAAAAAGCCCTGTAAAGGACAAAGGCTGGGCAGACGGAGGTAAAGCCATGATCAGAATGCAATGCCCACTGTATCCCTGCAGCTTCCTACTGTTGTAATTCCAGAGGTCTACCAATATTGCCTGTAAAATTTTACATCCACGTACAGACTTTTTCCATCCATGTGCGGAATACATTTTTATGTACAGCAAGGCGTGTGTACCACCTGTGTACCATCAGCACAAACAAACAAATGGTGGGCACTCCTCTAATCAGCGGGGTGGCATTTGACTCTCCCCTGAGCAGACGCACATGTGCACAGGTTTCAGGGAACACTGAGCTCTAATATCACTGTAAAGTCACATTGTGTGGACCTGTCACTCTTCTAGCCTACTGCCTTTTACAGACTTGAAAACACTCCTCGGCTGTCTAGGTCCTACACTTTGCAAAGGACTCAAAGCACCTAGTGGCATGTTGTGCCAAAGTGAATCTTATATATTAGCAGGCAAACAGCTAATTATTAGCGGCCCAACAGCTTCTGATGCACGTTCTGGTTCACACTTGTGTTCTTACTCACAGACATTTATCTGCTCTCAGTTCATTCAATAGAACTTGTCTTTATAAGAAATTAAATGGATTTAACTCTGCATAGGGCCTGGCATCATTAGAAAAGTATGCTGCTGGAACTAAAATTGTACACCACCACTAGGTAATTAACTAGCTTGTCAATACAGCCTACAGATCTGGAGTCAAATACAAATTAAGTTCTTCAAGAAGAAGAATGGTTATGGACTGGTGGCTATGGCTGAGACTCAGAAGATCTGGGTTGCATTTTTAGTTCAGTCACAGACTCCCTGTACAATCTTGGGTGAGTGTCACGGGGTGGACCAAGTCATGAGGACAAAAAGGAGCCATGGAGAAGTGAAGTCCTCCAAAGAGGCTAGAGTGGCTGCAGAAAATCCAGCCAATCAGGGAGCCAGGAAGGCCTATAAGAAGAAGATGCAGAACCTTGATTCAGCTCATTTTCTCTGGATCCTTGAAGTGGTGTAGACTGTGGCTGGCTGGTTGAGAGAGCAGCAGCACCACGGGGAGCTCCATGGGGTGAGCTAGTGTGGAGTATCAGACTTAAGATAGGCCCCGAGGAAAAAGTGAGGACACTGTCTCTCGGAGGGGAAGCCCTGGAGGCACCACTCTACTAGAGTGGGCAACAGACTCAAGGGACACTACAGAGGGCACTGAGATGGGTCCCTGTTAAATGTACCCCAGAAGGGGTTTAATTCACACAGGTATGTGAGGGCTGAGGAGCTGCAAAAGCTGGTAAAATGAGGCAGTGCCACCATATGCACTCAGCCAGATAGGCGTGCTCACAGCAGCTGATTGCCACCCCATTACAGCAAATCACTCCATCTCTTTGTGCCCCATATCCCCAAACAGAAATTGGAAATAGTAGTTCTTCAGTTTAGACTCCAAGCTCTTCTACCTTTTCCTGAGTATATGTGCAGGACCTAGCACAAAAGGGCCCCAATCTTGGTTGGAGCCTCTACCTGCTGCTGCAATAGAAATAATAATACATTAAGCTATTGTGAGTTGTTCATCTTTGTAACCCTGTCCCCAGCGATCACTTATTTGCTTCCCAAAATCACTGTCCAGTTGCACCCAACTCAACCTATCCAGGTATCGCTCCCAACCAAGCGCAGATCAGTGGGAGGTGCAGTGGGTCATGACAGAAGTGCATGGGTGGAAACTCCTGGAGAAAGGTAAGAGTGCAACACAAAGTCAGAGCTGACTGGGAGCTTCCTGGCCAAAGAGAAGGTCAACAGGCAGAACTGGTGAGCGGCCTGGTGGAACGGTCACATGACAGGATAGAGGACAAATGGCGCATGCCATGAGGTCCTTCAGGGAGCTCTGATGGTCAGAGCTGGCCTATCTGCGAAGGGTTGGAATGAAAACCTCCACTACACCCAATCACAGCTACAGCTCCTTTCAAGCACAAATGCTAAAATTTATCACACAACACATTTAAAAATACCAGGCAGAAGCCTTATAAACTTACAATTATTCACAGCCTCGAGTCCCGTCACACCTCTGGAATACAATCACACACTTGCAATTAGCAATACAATAAAGCAGCTTACGAACACAGGCGACATGACAACCCTTCCTGACTGCTCCAAGGAAATGAGCTGGCAGGGGCTCTTGTCTGAGCTGGCTCTGGAGATGACAGTTTAACGTGTCGCACTGTGGTGATCTAGATTAGGCAGATGAAATATTCACATGTCATAAGTGAGAGCAATTATTCAAATGTGGATTTTGAGGGGTGGGAGGGAGTGATATCTAGGCAAGGAATGAATGGTGGTTACCAATTTCCCTTGCATGATGAGCCCAAGAACAGCACATGGCCAAACAGCAGCAGTATTGATCTTCTAATCAGCTGGGTGGCTTCTGAATCTCCCCTGAGCGGACGCTAAGCAACACAGTCCCCACAAACTCCTCTCTTGTTCCCCAAAATAACACTTGAACCAGGCAAACTCCTGGGACAAGCCAGATCTGAAGTAGAGCTCAGTGCACCTCAAAAACTTGGCTCTTACACCAACACAAGTTGGTCCAATAAATGACATGACTTCACCCATCTTATTCACCTGGGATAGGAGTCAGGCCATGCACAGTGTCCCACAAGGTCAATCAACACTGGGTGTGTCTACACTGCAATAAGATGTGAGACTGCAGCCTGTGCAGATGCAGCTGTTAGTCACTTGAGTGTATACCCAGAAAGGCAAATATACACCGTATATATTGAGGGTCCCAGGTAGGCAAATTTGTACAGCTGTACTGCTGCAACTTCATGGCCCAACTACCTCAGCTAGGTAGATCAAAACTAACTGGGGTGTGCGACATTTCCCATTGCAGTGTAGACACACCCAGTGATGCTGGATCAGCAGAACGCTAAAATCACGCTGGACCTCTGGCCTTAGGCATTTAAATCCAGGTACGGTACTGTTCCTTCTTGTGCCACAACTGCCATGGCAGCTTAGCCAAGAGTCAAGCCAAAGGTTCTACAGCAAGAGCCTTCTCTTCTCTTTCTCTTGGCGGTCACTCGATAGCGAGTAGGACGTCTTCATGTCACTCTACTATTTGTGAGTCCGTTGGTTGACCAGCCTGATTCTGGAACCTCAGGTCCCAGGCAGGTGTTGGTAGCTGTTGGAGGGATGCGGGGCAGTTTTCGCTGGTCTTTTCTTCTTCTTTGCCTCACCTCATCTCCGCTGCGGTGTGACTTCTCAAACTGCACCACCCCCTCACGGATTACCTCAACAGTCCTCAATGGCAGAACAGGCGGAGGATAGGAAGAGTAATGCTACAACAGCTGTGAAGGTGGATGAAGGCTGCAGTGGACAGAAGACTCCCAAACATCCTGGATCCCCTGCCATCAAGTATTGCATGGTGGCTTCCTGTAGATATTACAGCACGAGTAAACAAAGCGCATCATCATGAACACATATTTGCAAGCAAACTATGGACAGGCCCCTGTCATCTACACAGTTCTGGAGTGCCCATGGCAAAGCACCACTTCCAAGAGCTCCACTAGTGTGCCTCTGGCTTTTCACCGGCTGAGCCAAAATTAGCACAACATGAAATGCCGTGAGAGGGAGCTTTTTGTTCTGCAGACATGTTCCAGCCAGCAGAGGTGTCACTGTCAGTCTACCTGCTGCGTCACCACCCAGCAGGAATTAAAACACCAGCTTCTCTTCTTGTGGTCCCCAAGGAGCCAAGTGAAATTTCCTGATTCTGTGAGGTGCAATAGCAGAATGCTCTCTCTCCCAGGAAGAGCGTTAACAAGGCTCCCTTTCGGCATTTAATTTGGATTTCCTCCCTTCACATTAACTTCACTTGAGATGCTTTGGAGTGTCAGCACTTTGGAAAATGTCGCATACCTTCGTTACCTTAAGTGGAGAACTAATTGGCACAGATCTGTCCTTGCAGCAGGGATGCATTGGGCATATTTTGCAGAGCTCTATTTTTATAGTGAATTAAAGATGCCCCAGGATACTGGGCTTTTAGTTTTTGTTGAAGCCTTTTATAGGAATGAAAACCCAACCTTTGCTAACCAGCTTGAATTAAAAGGAAAGAAAAGAAGGGGAACTGATGCTTTCACCCTAAATATTCTGTATTTCTCTAAGTCTTGCACAGCGATTAGGAACCCTCTTGCCACTAAACCTGTTGCAGGTGCAGATTTCATACAGTCTGGACTCAGAGGAGAACTGCAGGTACAAACCTTATTTTTTTGATATGGGATTAATCCATTTTCCTGCAAGACGCTGGCTCAGAGCTTTGAAAAGAGAAACAAAACACTATTTGAAAGAGGAAGACGCATCTACAACAATACGAACTGCTTAAATCAATTGTAGATTCTCTAACCTTGGTTTGTCTTGTATGAGTAGATTATACAGGGCAGAGGCTGTCTCTTACTGTGCATTTAGAAACACTAGAACTGGAAGGGACCTCGAGAGGTCATCGAGGCAGTCCCCCACCGTCTCTGAAGGACCAAGCGCCATCTCTATCATTCCTCTTAGATATTTATGTAACCTGTTCTTAAGTATCTCTAATGATGGAGATTCTACAACCACCCTAGGCAATTTATGTCAGTAATTAACTGTCCTGACAGTTAGGGAATTTTTCCTAATGTCTAATCAAAACCTTCATTGCTGCAGTTTAATCCCATTGCTTCTTGTCCTATTTTCAGAGTCTAAGAAGAATAATTTTTCTCCTTCCTCCTTGTAACACCCTTTTAGATGCTTGAAAGCTGTTAAGTTTCCTCTCAGTCTACTCTGTTCCAAACTAAACAAACCTAATTCTTTTCAACTTCTCTCACAGGTCATATTTGCTAGACCTTTAATCATTTTAGTTGCTCTTCTCTGGACCTGCTTCAATTTCTCCACATCCTTCTTAGATTTGGGGCCCAGAACTGGACACAGTACTCTAGTTGAGGTGTAATCATTTGCACAGCTCCTGGTACAATGGGGCCTGATCTCAAACGGGGCCTTTTTCTTCCTGGTACAAAACAAAGAATAAGGTACTGTAGTAATTATTATTCAGAACAAGCAAGGCTAAGTGAGTAAGTCATTGGGCCAGGAGTGCTCCACACTCAGTAATACAATCCCAAGCATGATGGGGTTGAAAGACACAAAAAGGCACACAGAAAAAGAATCAGTCAGCTTGGGGATATTCCCATTGACTTGGGTGGAATGGCCAAAGAGGAAATGAAGAATCTGACTCACAGCTGATTTTAAGAATACATTGTGCCATTCCCCTTCATTATGACGTTTACTCCCTCCTTAATTTTGCATTCTCTGTGGCCAAATCAGGGAAGACAGAGAGAAGAGCAAAGGGGACCAGAATGCAGATTGCACTTTTTCTGTTTTCATGTAGAAGCCAGGTGGCTAAATACTGGGAACAGCCCATGCCATCTACAGAGAGTTTGCACCCGGCGGCTTAGTGGTCAGTGAACCAACACATCTGGCTAGTCCTACACAAATGCCGCACAGAAGAATGGTTCTGCTCCGCATCTTGTTCACTGTTCGGAGGACCCCCGGTTTTATATTTCTCCACTCTGGTGCTTAGGTCACCCCCGGGAGAGTTAATCAGTGATCAGAATTTGCCAGGAAAACTGACTTCTCCTGCCCCTTAATTACTCCAGTTAAGATCAATTGCAATTAGCTCTTAATAAAAACCAGTTATTTTACTAATTCACCCCAGGACACTAAATTGTTCCTTCAAACACTACAGCCACTGCTAATCTCTAAAACCAACACCTTACGGCTGCCAAACTTCTGCTGCCACTGAATGGAGAAAACCCAAATTTCAAGAACTTGGCTTGGCTGGACTGCCTAATGTTGAAATCCATGCTCCTTCCCACCCAAAGGAAACATTCAGATTCCTTTACAAAGCTTTAGGAACACGACTTACTTTCCATCCAAGAACAACGAGAAGTCCTGTGGCACCTTATAGACTAACAGATTTTTTTGGAGTATAAGCTTTTGTGGGCAAAGACCCACTTCATCTGAGGCAATGTAGTGGAGTAGCCAGAGGCAGGTCTAATTACACAGGCTCATGAAAAGAAGGGAGTCCCAACCAAGAGCAAGGCCAGAGTTGACAATGTCAGTTCCATCAGGGAGGATGTGGAGGTGTGACCACCAAGAGAGGAGAAACTGCTTTTGTAGTTGGCCAGCCACTCCCAGGCTACATCTACACTACCAGGTAAGTTTGATTTTATTACATTGGGTTTTATAAATTGGATTTTGAGTAGCCTCACTCCCCACAAAGTCCACACAAAGTGAGTTAGTGCTGCCACACTAGAGTGGCCAAACATCGGCTGCTGCAGCAGTGCATCGTGGGAACCTATCCCACAGTTCCTTCAGCCCCAAATTCTGTGCCCTTCCCCTGGGCCCTGCGGCACCCCCACCACTTGTTAGCACTCACCCTGCTTCCTGGTTTCCAGGTCCCTGCAGCCTGGGGGAGCCAGGAAACTGACCAGTGCTGCACCAGGGAGCCAGGCGCTACTCTGATCACTTTCCCGGTTCCTGCAAGTGGCAGGCAGCTGAGAGCCAGGTGCAACAGTGCCTCTGGAGGCTAATGAATTTGATTCAAAGACATGGTGCTTCCACACAAGCCTTCATTCAAACTGTTAAATTCAAACTTGATGCAACACCCCCCCGGTTCGACAATATTATGTTATCGATATTAGTGCTCCCTAAATCGAGCTGCTGCTATTTACAGTGAAGACAGTCACTTGGTACAATCAAGCTAATTGCCTTAAATTCAAATTTATCTCACAGTGTCAACATAGCCCCAGTCTCTGTTCAATCCTTGACTGATGGTGTCGAATTTGCAAATGAATTGTAGCTCTGCAGTTTCTCTTTGGAGTCTGCATACATCTGACAAAGCTGATCTTTGCCCACGAAAGCTTATGCTCCAAAAAATCTGTTAGTCTATAAAGCACCACTGGAATTCTTGTTGCTTTTGCGGGTACAGACTAACATGGCTACCCCTATGATAGTTAGACAAGTTAGAGGTCTTCAAGTCACCAGCACCTGATGAAGTACATCCTAGAATACTCAAGGAGCTGACTGAAGAGGTATCTGAGCCACTAGTGATTATCTTCAAAAAGTCATAGAAGGCAGGAGAAGTTCCAGACTAGAAAGGGGGACATACAATGCCAATCTATACCAAGGGAATAAAGACAGCCTGGGGGATTACAGACCAGTCATCAGTTGGTGCAGTCAGCTAAGTAGCCTAGGCTAATGGCCTGTTGTTCATTATTGGTTGCCATTCTAAATTGTCTGTGTGAGCAGACACTGACTTGAATCACTGGGCTCCAAACAGCCTGGCCAGGAGAGGCAAAGCCAACGTCACCATTCCCTGTATGTTTCAGATTGAGCCTGCAGCAAATTCTAACCAGCAGGGAAAGACTGTTGAGTATTCTGGAGGTTCAGCTGGGACACAAAGTGAAGTTCTATAGGGCAAAAACTTTCATGGGCTGAGCCTGCAACTGCCTCACAGATGTCTGTGTTGGCTCAGTGGCCCCATTTAGTAGATCCAGTTGAAGACCAAATTCCCACGTCCTCTTCAGTGCTGGATTCCTTTGTTCCAAACGGGCGTATCTCAGACCTGTATCCCAGCACGTGTGGAGCCGCCCGGGAGACAGAGACTGATTTTTGGTGCTGCATTTGCACAGCACCTAGAACAATAGGATCCTGAACTGTGACTAGGGCACCTTGGTTCTACTTCAGAACAAACAGTACATAATAATCCAGCTTCCTCATCCTTCTGTCAGGCAAGCTGTGGGCATGAGTTCGCTCTTAAATAAACACTAATCATAATGCTATATCCAAATGGGTCAGCACCTTCTCCCCCGCCCACCTTTCTGTGCACGAAAGGCATGTCTAAAATAAAACTTCTCTGAGTCTGAAAGGGGCATTTAATGCTGCTTTGAGATGCCTCAACCTGAGCAACAATAGAAATGGCGGGTGGCTGGGTGGGGGGAGCGCAAAAAGTACTGTGAATGTATTTTGAGCTTCCTTACAATAGAGGAACACTCACTGAGCCTGCCTGCCTTTAACCATTGTCTTGGAGCAAGAAGGCTGGAAATCAGCTTAGGAACACTCAGGCTACAAAAAAGCTTTTTGCTCCATGCTAATGTGTCACCTAATTAGAGAACAGCGAGAGATCAAGGCCCTGTAGTCAGCTCCAGTATTAATCACAGCAGGAGATACTTCAGGCAATGACAGCCAACTCCATGGCTCATTTATCCTGCCTGGGGCGGCTGTACTGCCGTCTTTGGGGAGGTAACACACCTTCCACACAAGAGCAACGGCTTCCTGAGGAAAGCTTAACCCAGCTCACGCTCTTTAAATCACGTGGCATAACCACAGCTGGGGGGACCATTTGGGTCCCAGCCTGAGTCTTGAGGCCATGCAGCCTACAAACCATGCAGCCAACCACAAGGCATGGGTGGCAGTAATTGCTTTCAAGCAGTCTGCAGATCTGATCGGCTGATATACATCCATAGGCCATATGCACCCCCACCCATGCATGCAGACACGCTGCTGCAGCAACACGAGCAGGTGTGCAGGGCTATGGACTAGAAAGGTGGCGGGCTTGAAGTCCCCAACACAGAGATATCCCAAGCTACTCTCGTTAAATTGCAACATCAGCTGTCCTTGCTGGGTTCGCTGGCCAGATGTTCCCGGGAATTGATGTTCCCACGGTATTTCACATGGAGCCATGAAACAGCACCGTGGCCTCTGTCTGTGAATCACAAGCCAGACCTCAGTTTAGTCAGCTAGGTGCACATTTGAGGATGATAATTCAACCACTGCTAAAATTCAAAAGGGTGCAGGCCTTTGATGTAATGCACAACGTAATATGCGGTTGATAAAGACACACGCTTGCTCAGTGACCAATCAGCTGTTCCCAGAAGGCCATTTACTCAGTTGGAATTCTCCTTGCGCGCTGTCACCCCAGCTGCTTGTAAGTATAAACCCAGATGGCAGACAACGTGCGTGAGAAAAGAGGGACTATTAGCTGCATTTTATTGCTGGGGAAACTGAGGCATGGAACAATTAAATGACTTCTCAAGGTCACACAGAGCTTCCACAGCGGAACTAGGATCTGAAATCAGATTTCTGGAGTCCTAGTCCAGTGCCTTAACAACAAGATCACCTTAACTCCTTGCACCTAAGGAATTCAAAGCACTTTACACACACTAACGGATTCAGCCATTCATTTCCACACGCCCTGTTTCACACCTGGTTATAGATACAGGCCAGTTACTTCACTTTCACAAGGTCTCCAAGTGGTGGAATCAGGAACCTAGAAGTTCTGACTCCCAGAGCTCCCACTAGCTGCTGCTCCGCCATCCCACAGACGAGGGAGGGATGACCGGAGATGAATGCAGAGGAACAACTCATGTGGCACAAGACATTTCTGTTTAGTCACTTCATGGCTATTTTATCAACACATCCCTAACCCTCCCCTTCAAAATAAAACCCACTCTACTGTATTTAGAAAACAGACCAGCCAGAGTAACAGTTAGGAATCAAACCACTTCCCAGGCAAGCTGTCTTTTTCTAACAGATAGAGCTTCACTTGTACAGAACAGGTGTCTCCTATCTCCTTAGGCCAGCCTCATTTTACCAGCTCACCTGCATAAGGAAGCAGCTGTCCAGAGAGACTTGTGCTGCATGATGTTAAGGGCCATCCAGAATCTATCTGCAGGAGTCAAATGCTGTCCCACAGGGGGAGGGCTCTGCTCTCTCCACCTGGTAATGAGGAAATGGAGGCCGACTCCACACAGATCAACAGGCAGACAGAGAAACAGACAGCTAAACAGACACCCAAAGGGTAGACAGAGGCAAGCACAGGCAGACAGATAGATGCCCAGTTCCCCTTCACTCAAGGGAGCCTCATTTCAAAATGATTTACTTTTTATGAAATGTCACCTTCAAAAATGCTGATTTTGCAGCCCAGCAATTTGCTTCCTCTGTTTTTTTCCCCCCCAGTGCTTGCAGAATGGCCCATTTTTGCCAACAGAGGTGAAAATTTCACCTTGGTTTTCATCTGCCTGGCATTTCATACTGCAAAATTCAAAGGCAAGGGGGAGGTTGTTTGCTGTAAAATTAGAGCGTTTGAGCAGGTCAGGAGCATCTTCACTCCAAAAAGCCACAATTTCCATAACGTTTGTGAAGGCTCTTCCTGCTGAAAAATTGGACCATTTTACAAATTAGACATGAAATGCAAATATAGTCACACTTGTCTCAAGGGTTCATTTATACAGCTCTTGGGAAGAGTTCATATACAAGAGGTATTATAAGCATGCTACACATGAGCCGTGTATGTTATAAAGCAGTGGTTCCCGACCTTTTCACTAGTGCCGACCCTCAATCACCACCACAAGCCATTTGAGGACCCTCAAGTACCCCTAAACCATTTGTGGACCCTCATTAAAGCCAATTCTAGCTGCTATGCACACTACATGAAATGAAAAAGGAAACCGCAACTCAATTTTCGGACAGCAATTAATAACATTATTGCAAGATATTTAACGTAAGAATAACAATTGATTGTAACTTTGCAACTTATTTAACATCTTTTTTTTCTCACAGACCTCCTGCAATACCCTTGTGCAGTCCCTAGGGTCCACGGACCCCAGGTTGGGAACCACTGAATAGAAGGCTAGGTGTTCATCAGTGGGAAGATGAATAGACAGTTGCACGTAATCTACTGACCTGCTGGACAACAATCTGTACTAATTGATTACTCATTTATTAAAATATCTATTATTAATTTATTAACCCTTTATGAACTATGTATAAACGCACACTTCCTGTGACACCAACACTGCACTTGGTAAGGGTTTCAGACACCTCAAGCCGCCCATTTAAACCAATGCTTAAAGATGGAACAAGGAGTAATGGTCTGAAGTTACAGAAGGAGAGGAGCAGGTTGGATATTAGGAAAAACTACTTCACCAGGAGAGTGGTGAAGCCCTGGAATGCGTTGCCTAGAGATGTGGTGCAATCTCCATCCCAGCTTGACAAAGTCCTGGCTGGGATGACTTTAGCTGGGGTTGATCCTGCTTGAAACAGGGGGCTGGACTCAATGACCTCTTGAGCTCCATTCCAGCCCTATGATTCTATTGGCCGATTGTTAAGTACACTCTACGGGCAGCAACCCATGCATTAGCCAGCTGGCTTCCTGGCTAAGGGTCTGCTTTAATGTGTCTGATACATCCTGCTCCCATGAGACAGCAAGCATCATCTAATGGCATGTTCAGTTCTTATGTAGTACTAACCTGGTCCTTAGCAGAGACAGAGGAACTAGGAAGGCAGGAGTTATGCAGAGAGGCCCAGGACTACAGGTCACTGGCATGCTGCAACACCTTGGCAAGGACAATACCTCCCCAAGAGCATAAGTCAAGGAAACGAAAGAGTTGGCAGTGAGTGGCGGGTGGGACTGGAGCACAGTCTGAGTGGCAGAGCTTAGGCGCAGCTATTACCGGGTCAGCAGCTTTCCCTGTAAGCTGAGCACTTGGGCAGCCGCCCAGGAGAGATTCAGGTGTTGCCCAGCTGATTACCAGAGCTCCCACAGCCAGCAGCATGTGTTTTTATGGTGGTGCACATCTGCACAGCCTTGATGCATGAAATTTATTCTGCCCATGGATGTAAAAAATTAGAGGGAACTCTCCTAGCCAGTGGGTTGGAGGTGGTTAGATCAGGTGGGCCCAAAGCACTCAGTACTGGCCTCCCTCTGCTCCCACTGCAGGCAGCAATAAAATGACTATCTAATTCAATGGGATCGTGGTCAGCCAGTACTTAAGGAAAATCCAGGTGTCGTCTCTAGGAAAGACCCTGGTATATCCTCAGATCCGACCCCCAGGATATCACCCATCAAGGGCCTCACCTGGATATTGCATGTGATAAGCCCCTCCGCCTGTGGGAGTGGCCCCAGCACCAGCTGTGCTGTGAATGCTGTGCTGAGAACACCCCACCCATTCACAGTCACCCCATGGTGGCAGGGCTAACTGCACCTCGCACCAAATATTCCTGCTGGACACCATCAGTCTATCCAGAGACGCCACTCTGCTGGCTAAACAATATCCCCAACAGAGGCAGAAGCATTCTGCTAGGCTTTTGTTCAGCTTACACGCTCATTACTCAGTAAATAAAATTGTTAGTATTTTAGAAGCTACAGGACTGCTTGGTGGTTTTGGAAAAACTGTTTGGTGCTTGTGTGCCCAGTCAACACGAGGGCATAGCTGTATGGATATAGTTACTCTAGTGCATATTTCCTTAATGGAGTCAGGGGTCTATATATTCCCACCCCCCCGCCACCCCACATCATGGTTTACTGCCTTTACGCTGCTAAGCAGATGTGGACATGGAAGAATCACAGCCAGACTCTTCCCGGTAAGATACACCAGTTCCCAATGATCACACACTCTCAGAAGCTTGCTAACGTTAAGCTATATCTCCATCCCCCTTTTTTTTCCCTACCAAGAAGATGGTCATTACTAGGTGAACCCTTTCAGTTCAACCTGTCCTGCACTTCCTAAAAAGGCAGCTCAGTTAAAATTCTCTCTCCAAAACCCATGGCCACCTCTCTTTTCTCAAGTGGACGAGGTCTCTTTGTGCCATGCCTTCCTCTGCCCACTAACCTGCTGTCTCCCTTCCTGCTCCTGCAGCTGGAGAGGTGGTGAGTTCACTATTACAGTCGTTCATGCAAGGTGTAAAGGGCATTCATTGACTCCCCCCCCTCACTATCCCCAGTCCCAGCCTTGCCCAGGAGACCCCAGGGATATCGCCACCCAGAGCCTTTGGGGAGTGCACCTCGTTTCCCATTTCAATGTGTGCTGCTGATGGCAGGGATTGTGCAATGCTTCCAGGCAGAGTCTCTCTTCACCAGCTCTGGGATTTGTCTGAGCAAATTGCCCGAGTCACCTTAAATTAAGTTTTTAGCTCTCTCAGCTAATAAGACGCTCAGAGGCTGTTATGCTCAAGCACCAAGACAGGCAGACACATTATTCATTTTAACAGGAGATGAGACTATAGCCAAAGTCCAGATCAGACACTTGGGGCAAGTGCATGTGTGTGGTTCGGAGCATGAACCCTGATCTAAATTTTGCACCTGGCCTCTGGCTCTGGAAGGGGCCTGATGAACCACCCAGACCCACATGACTCCAAGCATGGGGGATGAGCCAATATCAGGATCTTGCTTGATTGTTTTTGTCATGTGTGTCTTCAGGCAGAGAGTGCTTCATGCAGGGCCCAGTGTGCTTATTCGATTTGGCTTCAGGGGGCACTCTGTCTCTTTCAATGGTGTTAGGGCCATGGGGAATACCCTGCCAAAGGCAGCAATAGGAAACAGCTAGCAGGAGCTCTTTGAAAAGTGAAGGAGGCAAACATATGGAGGAAAACAAACCTCTTATGGATGGGGAGGTGGGCCCACAGAGCATCCTGGGCTGCTGCCAGGACAATGAGCTTCACAGCGCTCGCCTCCCACCAGACTGATGGAATTGTGTCACTCCAAGCAGGACTCACACAAACAAACCCCGTAAGGATCATCCCAACCCGCGGCTCCGTTCATTTCAGAGACGCACGTGGACATCTTTGCAAACAGCCGCATGTGCCTCACATACCGGAGTGCTGAGGTCAAGGCAGACCCTCCGTGCTCCGTCTAGGTTCTTTATCCTCTTCAATTGGTTCAGTCTCTGCTGCCTGGGGCAATGGCTATTTTATTTCCCCACTTCCACATCTGCTTGGTTACCAGCCAGTTTCTTTTCTGCAAACACTTGGATGAAGCTGTAAACCTCAGCTCTGGAGCAAGATTGCTTCCCAGGGCTGTCATTGCTCTTGGAGGATGCAGGAAACTTCACCCATGAACCACTGGCCTGGGCAATGAGACAGATTCTGTCTCCCACTCCAGGTCCATACACAGCTGATGGCATGCTGGGGTCACATGGAGCCCCAACATGCTTGGGGTGAATTTTCAAGCTCCTGACTCAAGCACTGGTGGAGGGAGCATGTGGGAGAGGGCGGGGAAAGCTCATAGAAGATGGCGCTATAGGGATTTGTGATTGCACCACAATGCTGGATAACCCAGCATGGGAGATATTCCAGCCCTTAGAGCATTGCAGGGCATAAAGGCAGCATAAAACTTTTGTCCCCACCTCTGTCTGGGCTGCATCTTCTGTTCTGCACCACCAGGAGCGAATGAATTTAAGCTGTGGACGTTTTGCCCAGCAAACCACAAGAGCTCTAGGAAAGAGAACAGGAGGGATCGGACCCGCGGATGCTCTCACTGGCTGTTTGTGATGGGTGCACCGAATGTCCTGGGGCATCCTACGTCTCCACTGCCTTACTCACATACAGAATCACAGGGCAGCCACCAAGCACCAGAGCCAAGGCTGTGCTTAATCCCTGACCACCCCTGTGTAATTGGGCCCATCTGGTTGACCAGCAAAGGAAAGCAAAGCTATTGCCAGCCACTCCTCAAGGAATCTCACCGTCCCATGGAGATCTGAGATTGGGTGCCTGCTAATCCTGGCTCTCTTGTGGCAGTACAGAGAAGGCTGGAAGCCCCATATAGATCACCCAAAAAAGAGCACTCTCAAAGGCAGGGCAGTGGAAGGCGGAGCCCACCTGCTGTACGTTTGCCCTGAGCCAGGCCCTGAGCTTGGAAATGTGAGCCAAGGTGTGGAATATGCTCAGCTAACTGGGGTCCCCATTCATATGTTCTCACCTCCTCATGTCTGTGAATCTTTGCTCCGAGCCCCTGCAGCCCTCCTACAGAATGCTGGGGTCCTTTTTCCACCCACGGACAGAATAAATTTTGTTATGTGTGCCAAGGCATGTGCAGATGTGCACCACCAATGGAAACACATGCTGCTAGCTTTGGACATCGTGGGGTCTCTGCTAACCCACTGCGCAGCATTTGAATCTCTCCTGGGTGGCCGTCCAAGCGCTCAGCTTACAGGGAACGCTGGTCCCAATCTCTACAGGAAAACTCCCCTTGTTCATCAGCAACAACCTAATGCAGACCCTTGGTAACAGATGCAATGTCAACTGAAAGGATCAGTGCTTCAGTCTTAATTACATTAAATGCTCAGTCCCTGAAACCTCCCTCACTTTAGTCAGCTGGCAGCAGCTTTGCTTTTCTTCCCAGACTGATCTCCTCCTTAATTCTCCTGTCAAACAAGTTTTCCCATGCGCTCGGCCTGCATTTCATCATGAGCCTGAGATAGCCAAAGGTCTCGTTTTCTTTTCCTGCAGTGTAATCCACTCAGCATACCCGGGAGGGCCAAATCTTCCATTGAAAGACAAATAAGAGCCTCTGCCCTTGCAGTGGGAGGAAGAGAAATAAAATGTCAAGAAGGAACTTTGGCTCTATGCTCAGCTAGGACATTATTTACCATTACAGCATTAAATTCCCTCTTCTTTAGAGTGCATCGATGGCGTAATTTACCAGATTAAGTTCTCGGCAGCAGAAGCTCCACTTCACATTGTTTCTGCTTCTCTGTATTAAGGGATCACTCTGATGTAAATACATTGTTCTGGTACACCAATGCAAATTTATCTGGCTAGATGGGGCCTCCAAGGTGTCCAAATCAAAGCTCCAATTCCATAGATTTCTGGACTCTGGGAAAGCCCAGACCTCGATCAGAACTCAATGGCTGGATCCCAATTTTGGTTGAATGTAGTAGCAGATATTGAGCACCAGCATTACATTAAGTGCTGTGCACAGAGGCTGAAACAGTCCTGGCCCCCATGGCGGTCAATGGGACAGGATGGAACTGTGTCATGGGAGAGAAAGATTCTAGCCTACACAGATTCTTACATGTCACCATAGTGTCTAAGCGCCATGCATTGAGCTATGTAATTAACATCTGTCACGAATGGTTTGATCTCACTCTCCCCTCTCCCATGGGGACAACTGGGGTGTTTTGGTAGAGTGTTGGTTTGGGGATTTTTTTTTTAAACGTGCTTCTGCACAGAAGGGAGAGAAAGTGATGTGTGATGCTGGATGTATGGTCAGATGGCTTTTCTACACATCAAGATATTCCACAACGTGGGAGGTTCTGAATTTAAAGTGGAGCAGCTAATATGGTGGTCAGGCTTATTCCATAACTAGAGTGCCTTTTACTGGCTTAGGCCAGGTCTACATTATCCAGAAGATCAACCTATTCAGGGTCAATCTTCTGGGGTTAGATTTCGCATGCCTGGTACAGACACGTGAAATCGACCTATCAGATGTGAGCAGTTGACCCCCGTATTCCTCGCTATCACAGGAGTAAGGGAGGTAGACGGGAGAAACTTGCCCATTGACCTTCCTCACTGAGGACAGCCAGGTAAGTCAACTGCAGATAAGCCAATCCTAGCTACGCAATTGCCATAGCTAGAATTGTGTATCTGCAATCGACTTACCTACCTAGTGTAGACTAAGCCTGAGTTTAATCCATTTCCACTACTCAGGAGTCGTTATTCTAGAACAGCTATGTTCTTTCATTGTCCGTCCCACAAAAGATCATCTCCTAATAAACTATATTGCTCGTCCTTAAAGTGCTACAGGACTGCTTTTTTGTTTTGTGAAGATACAGACTAACACAGCTACCCCTCTGAGACTGTTACACCCTAATAACTCTGTGTATTGATAAGACCAAAACAATGAAGCATTTCAAGAAATGAGAGCACAAATAATAACTTTTTGCCCCATTGCGACAAGGCCAAGGAAACCAAAATGTTTTAAAGTCAATTGATCCCTTCACTGGGCCGGTGTGTGAGTCGCACAATGTAATAAAGACCCCACAACAAGTCCTGACATCGGTATCAGGCCCAGCACTGTTTCAGTTCCACTGCACTGGTTTCACTGAGTACAAAGGAGACTCACGGTGTCTCATGAAAACTGTACATTACAATCCTTTACACCCAGTATGATTGTGTCCACTTTTGCTCATCACGCAGTTCTACAGCCCTAGGACAGGGTTAGCTTGTCTGCAAGTCTTTACGGGGTAATGGAATGAGGCCAGAGTGATGGATTTTTCTTAGTCTTCCAAATGAACATGTATCATAGTTTCCTCAGACACACAGCAGCTTCGCCCTGGGTATTAGCATTAAGAATTACCATTCGCACATTTCACATGCATAGCCACCACCTTTGAATAGAAGGGCTTAGCACATTCAAGATAATCTGCACTGGTACAGAAAGCTTAAAGATGTCGGGCTTCTGTGATGAAATACACAGACTTCTCAGGGCCCCATACCCTGGTATTTTAAGGGGAGAACATGACCTATTTTATATCTAATCAGTCGCCGATTTTTAAAAGAGGGCTCCTGTGTCAAGTGAATCTCTTTTTCACCAGCTCTAGTCCCTCGGCAGCAAAGAGGGCTCTTTTGCACCTTTGACATAACTGCAGAAACACAAGTCAGTGTCCCCAAATGAGGACTTATCACATCAGATAACTGCCAGCTTCTTCTCAGAGCTCAGACCAGCAACGCTAAGAAAGAACTGCGTAGGCTGGGAGAGAATGCTGGGTATTGGCATGCAAATGAGAACAGTGAGCACTGTGGAAAAGCATGCTGGGTATTGGCATGCAAATTAGATCACCGAGCCACCCACTTTGATCCTTGAACTTTTCTTCCCAGCAGAGCTAGAACAGAGGCCTTTGATACACACTCGAGATTTACGCATTGTACGTTGGAGGAACCACATTCTCCTCCTGGCAATAAAGTGGTGCAAGGAATACTAGTTACCATCCTCGTTAACAATCCTGTATGCTGTACTGTAAATGCACACTGCACCTTAGAGACATAGGACAAGACACATTCTCTGCCCTAACAAATCTGCCATGTTCTACCACCCTGACTCATGACAAGTAGCTCACTACTCTGACCTTTCCACTGAGCAAAGTGCTACTCAACATGACGTAGGGCGGCAGCACGCAGCCCTCGCAACCTGTAATAGGCAAGCAAACTCCCACCAAGACAGTTGAGCGAAGGAAGGACCAGGGGAGATCGCTGGTGACAAAGGAGGAAGGAAGGATTTGTAGAAGGGGCTGGTTTTAAGAGAAGATTTGAAGAGGCTTGAAGTGGGAGGCATCTCCCAGCCCAGAAGGAAGCTGAGGGCACTGAAAGGCCACCAAGTGAACCACAAGGAAACAGGGAGAGGCCTGAGAACAAGCAAGGAGATACACAGAGCGTGCAGGAGAATGGTGTGCATGGGAAGGGCAGTTACATTCCCCCAGCGAGGAGTCAGCATTCCTAGCGCTGCTGTTTGTATTTAGTCTTTCCCAGCCCACTGCGGGCAAGGAGCCTGTTCTCACTCAGTTTAGAAACAGGTGAGAGTCACAGACAGGGACTGCAGCTTTGGGTGATGAGCCACAGATGGGTACTGCAGTCCCGAGCAGGCAGGAAACCAGACACAAAGACCTACCTATATCTGTCTACTCACATGGCTGTTTCTCACACACAGGCCGCCTGGGTCGACAGACAGAGACAGACAGGTCTTCTTGCTGGCCTCCTGCTTTCCTTTTTGGTTTGATCCGGTCCGCAGTTCTTACCAAGTACACACTGGATGGGGAGCTGTATTTCCTGTAACCTAAGCACTTGGCTGGCCACCCAGGAGAGATTCAGGTGCTGCCCTGTTGGCTAGCAGAGCACCCTCAGCGGGCAGCAGGTGTTTCTGCTGAGGGTGCACATTCACACATGCCTCGATGCGCAGAACAACATTTACTCAGTGTCTACAGACATAGGAACAAATCGCGTCAGGCCCCATTCAATGGTCCCTCTAATTTTTTGTCCATCCAGGTGTGGGATAAATTTTGTTGTGTGCGGATGTGCACCATCAATAGACAGACAGGCTGATGGCCGGGGGTTCTCTGCTAATCAGCTGAGCAGCATCTGAATCTCTTCTGGGGGGGGCCGCCCGAGCGCTCAGCTTACAGGATTCGCTGGCCACATTCAGCTGGTACTTTTCACATTGTTCCTTCCTCTCTCAGCAAGTCCATTTCATTTCAATGCACAGCCAGGTGGTACTGAGAAGCATCTGAGCCTGTCCCCTTGTGGGGGTGTGGTTAGGGATATCGGAACCTGCAAGCCGGCACGCACATGCACGAAGTTCACGTGTCTCTGGCCAGGCTGTTTGCTCATCAGGCAGCTCTAGCTGGGATTCTGGGCTCCCTACAAGTCCCCAGAGCATGCGAGAGTTCCCAGCACACGCCCAAGCTTCAGTGCAGGTGAATAAGACAAACTGCAATGTTAGGCTCAGAGAATGAGTCTCCCTGCCAGGCTGCAGGGTCATCCAGCAGACCATGACCATAGGAGCTGGAAGGAGGGGTAATGGCGGGCTGCCGGCGGTACAGCGCAGGGAGGATGAGGAAGAGACATGTCCAAAAGCAACACACACAGCAGCTGCCATCCCCAAGAACAATGTAATGCTCTCTATACAGCTGGTCGTCTCTCAGACGCTCCCCCTTCACCTCCCCCACACATGTGCATTCAGTCCAACACTGGAAACCAAAGCCAAGCTGCAGAAGAAAAAAAGAAATCCCGTACTAAGGCCTCGGGTGCGGAGTAGATCGGCTGAGCATCCTGGTTCACAGATCCCCAGGCCAGAAGGGGCCACTGTGATCCTAGGCTGCCCTCCCTTGGAACACAGGCCCCCAGATAATTCCTGGAGCAGGTCTTTTAGAAACCCCTCCCATCCTGATTGAAAAGCCGTTTGTGATGGAGAATCCACACGGACCCTTGGCGACTTGTTCCAGTGGATAATCGCTCTCCCCGTGAAATATGAACACCTTGTTTCCAGTCTGCATGGGTCTGGCTTCAGCCCCCAGACACTGCATCATGCTAGCCTGAGGAGCCCATCATCACACGTGTTCCCCATCCATGTAAGCAGAGGGTGACCCTCTCTAATCCAGCACTCTCATGTCCAGGAACATCCATAATCCAGCACGACCTTAGTTAGCCAGATGGCCACTTATCATGGGTGTGGCCAAGTTTCCCGTGGGCCCATACAGTTTGTTTCCAGGCACCAGTCCTGGTTCTCAGTGTTCTGGGCTGTTATTTAGCTGTAATTTACCCCTAAATGTCTTCTAAGAGCCCAGCAAGCAGTGGAAGTGTTGGTCATGTGCTAGACAGCATGGACCTCCCCTGGGCCAGCAAATTCTCTCGTTGGGCACTGGTCAAGTCCTGTCTCTGATGGCCTAGAGAGGTTCTACCTGTACTTACAGGCTGGGAACAAGTCCTCCTTTCATCTCCTCACACCTGTGTCTCAGGGAGTCGCCAGAGGCCACACAGACCACAAAGTGACTGGGTCGTAGCGTGGAGAGGCACAAGCCACAGTCTTCAAACTCCCTTTGTCTTGTCCCTGAGGGACACTAGACTGGTTCCCCCTATTAAAGAACCATAGGACTGGAAGAGACCTCAAGAGGTCATCTGGTGCGATCGCCTGCACTCACTGCTAGACTAAATATCCTCCAGACAATCCCAAACAGGCATTTGTCTAACATGCTCTTAAAAATCTCTGATAATGGAGATCCCACAGCCTCCCTGGTCAATTTATTTCAGTGTTTAACCACTCTGACAGGAAGGTTTTTCTCCTGGCCAGCCTATACCGCTTTGCTGCAAATTAAGCCTTTGTCGTAGCTCCAGAAAGACGGTCTGAGAGCACGGCCTTGCTTGGCCTAATGCAGAAAAGTCACTGAATACGTTCAGATAATGGAGGCTTGGTAGAATCCAAAGGGGAAAGGGATGGTGGGAACAGCCCAGAATCCCATCTGCTGTTGCTATCCCCTCTCCCTCATGCTCCCTGTAAAAGGCAAGTGCCCCTATTGGCAAGTCACCTGAACCGCAGCCAGCCAGGTCAGCCACAGGGGAAAGTCAATACCCTCTGACCAAGTCAGCAGCCTGTGTGAAATGAGCTAGTCCAGTGCAATGCTGCTTCCAATGCCGCCACCACCCCGACCTGCTGGGTGGCTGCAGAACAGGCTAAGGACTGAATGGACCGTGAAGATAAGACTCTCTTGTCCTAGCTCCCATGGCTGGGCAGCACGCAGATGCCTCCAGTTATGCTCTGCATGTGCTGGGAGACAGGG
This sequence comes from Carettochelys insculpta, assembly GCF_033958435.1. NCBI lineage: Eukaryota > Metazoa > Chordata > Testudines > Carettochelyidae > Carettochelys > Carettochelys insculpta. The sequence goes on from NC_134157.1 coordinate 16,548,838, forward strand.
TGTTTCTCAGGCTCTAAGCTTCCAGTCCAGCATCTTCATCTGGAAAATCTCTTGTTCTTTTCTTCCAACCATGGGACCACTGCTTCCCTTGTCGCTTTAAGCCAGGAAATGCTGGCGGGAGGGGCACAGGGGCTGCCTCTGGGATCAGCCCCAGGTAGGTGAGAATGAAGGACATACAGAGAACTGCACAACCAAGGAGGTTTCAGCCCAGGATTCCACATCCCAGATGTGTCCTCAGCAAGGCTGCCTGATGGGGAGCATCAGAGGGTCAACCCGCATGAATGCTCAGGAAGGCACTGTTTGCAGAGATGCCATGGAGCTGGGGAGGGAGGGGTTTATACACACGCATCTCTTCCTTGCTGCCGCCTTCTTCTCTCCACCCTGCCACTGCCCCAACCCATCACTCAGCTCCATTACACCCATCCGGAGCATCACTCAAACAGACACCTGTCTGCAGCCCTGCAAGAGCTAAGGCTCCTTCCAGCAGGAGACGAAGGACACAGGCTCTGCCTGAGAGCAGGCTGGAGCAGTCTTAGCCCTTTTCCTGGCTCCTGCCCCTCAGGGGGATGAGAAGTCCTCTAGGCCAGTGATTCTCAATCTTTTTTTTTTTTTTTTTTTAAATAAAGTACCCCTTTAAAAAAGTTACAAGTACCGCAGGCTTCTCTTCGGGGTAGGCATACCACTAGTTGAGAAACACGGCCCTAAGGTAATCAGAGTTCTTGAAACAAGCATCATTCAACCTTTCCAGATTACTGTCCCCTTTGCAGGAGTCAGACTTGTTTTGCATCCCACCAAGTTACACCTCACTGAAAAACTACTTACAAAAATCTCACAGCAGATGACTACTGAAAACTGGCTGACTTTCTACCATCTCATTAGCAAATAAATGAATTGGATAGAAACATTGTACTTCCATTTCAGTGTAAGGCACATGAAGTAGTGGAAAAAAGTCAGTGTCTGCATGTACTTTTAGATTGCACTGACTTCCCTAGTGTTTCTATGGAGCCTGTTGTACATCTAGGCAAATCTCTGGATGAGTTGCTGTATCCCCAGAAGACAGCAGTGTACCCCCAAGGGTACAGGTACTCCAGCTGAGAAACATCGCACTAGGCAAGGCAGGATGAGGTCTGAGTGATCATCTCTGTTGGGGGCAGGTTTGGCTCCATTCTGACGCTGCTTCCAGCAGGAATGGAGGGTGGTAAGAGCCTAGGCCAGTGGTTCCCAACCTTCTCACTAGTGCAGACCCCCAGCCACCCTCCTAAACCATTCATGGACCTATTTTCTATGATCATTTTTATTTATCTCCCCCACCCCCCACAGACCTCCTGCAATACCCTCACAGACCCCCAGGGGACCATGGACCCCTTGGGAGCCACTGGCCTGGAGTGTTAGCTTGCACAGGGCAGGTAGAACTACACAGAAGGGGGAGTCCCGCTGCAGGAAAGGCCTGCCAGCCAGAACCTCCAGGAGCCCAGAGCATTTAGGGAGCTCATCACAGGAGCATGCTCTCTCCCTTTGCCCATGCATAACAGCACGTGGCAGGGAGAGTGGATTGACCCAGGAGCTTGCAACAAAGACACAGAGTTTAAGGCCAGACAGAATTACTGGATCACTGAGCCCCTGCCCGCTAATGGGGCAGAGCTCAATAACCCAGCCCAAGGGGTTATAGAGATCTCACACCTTCACCTCCCAGCTCCCTGATTCCCAGCTTATCTTCCTCCTGCTCACACACGCATACCCCAGACCTGGCTTCCACAGCTGCTGGCCGCAACCCCGAGACCTGCACTCAGGTGGGTATACGCCTGCGCTAGTGAGGGGGCATGTCCAGCAGGGGCCTTTTTACAGCATCCTGGTCCAGGAGGCCCCGCTCACAGGATGTGGGATGTGCGAGAGGCTCAGCCAATCTAAATGCTTTGCCGCCCATGCCGGAAAGGCTCTCGCTCACACGCAAGGGCCCCCCAAGTGAAAACTCTCTGGGCAGAACCTTCCCTGTGCAAAGTGTTGGCTTAGGGCTCGGACTCCTACCATGCATCCTGCTGCCTTCACCAGCTTGTGCGAGGAGAAGGGGAAGGCCTCATTGCTGAGGTCAGTGTCGAGAACCTCCTGAAGGACCGCGCGGCTGCCGAGAAAGAGGAGAAAACTCTGGTGAGAGGGAAGCTACAGCCAGTCAGTCACCAGCTCACACACAACACCCTTGGAAGGGTCAGCCTCTGGCATTGCTGAAAGGCTGGCTGGCTGTCCGGTGAGGAAAGACAATCTGCCCAGCCCCTTCCCAGCTGCCTTCTCACCTCTTTATTCCATTTACACACAGCGTCTTATCCCTCATGACCTCCAGCTTTCCTTATCACAACCCCTACAGCAATCCTACATTCCAAAGCAAGGGTAACTCCACAGGGTCCACAGTGACCAAGGTAGCTAAGAGTGCCCAGGGTCTGCACACTGGGAAGGAATTTCTTCCTCTCCTTGTTCTTCTCACCTGTCCCATTGACTCTAGGACAGGGGAACGTGCCAGTGAGTTGCACCGGGGGTAAGTACTTTAACGAGGCCAGAGGAGAAGTTGCACTGATCAAATGGGGGACATGGCAGCCTTAAGCTCAGGAGAAAGCAGGGACTGGGACCAAAAGGAAACCGCTGTGCACAGAGCAGGGACTTCTAGCTGCGTGGAAAGCCACCGTCTTGGGTGGGTGTCCCTGGGGCTGGTTGAAGTTGAGACACCATTGTGCTCCCAGCCGGCAAGCTTGTGGGAGGGGCAGAGCCTTGCGGCGCGGGCCTAATGCAAAGGGTTAGTGCCTGTGGGGTGGAGCATGCGCCAAGCAGTGCAGAAGAAAGGGCTAAATATCTGGTGCTCCATGGTACAGCTTAGCAGCAAAAATAGCACAAAGGGCTGGGCGAGGAGAGGCACCAGGGGAGCCCGGATGAGACCATTCCACTCCAGTGCAGGCAAATGCGCTTGCTCAGGGGCTCAGCCAGGACTCCAGCTGGGGGGCAGACAGTGGGCTGGGCCCCCTCACCCGCTCCCCTGCCCTGAAAGCGATCGCTCAGCTTCTCCCCTCCTTCACCCCAGCACCAGTAGGGATGGGACCCAGCACACACAGGCTGGGGCCATTTCACTGAGCACGCCCCCAGTTTGCTGTGGGCTGGATTGTGCCAGGCCCTGCACAGATGGAGAAGGAGACAGCCCCTCCCCTCCCCACGTAGGGACTGCGAGTGGCCCCAGTGGGAGCCCCCTGCTGGTAGCATCACCCCTGCTAGCCACCTAATTATGGGGGAGGGTGAGGTGCCCTGCTCCCCGCCCCAACACACACACTATGGCCCACTGGGGACACAAGCAGCCCACCCTGAAGCTGCTGAAAGGGGCTTGGAGCTGCCCTAGTCAGAGTCCTGCTGTGGCGAGCTCTCCTCACTCCTCAGAGCAGACCACAGCCTATGCCAGTATTGCTCTAGCCCACCTAGGGCCCAGTCCTTAGCTGCCTATGTAGCAGGAGCAGCCCAGGTTGCAGGGGCAGGCCACTTGCTCCTCCAGAGCCTTCCCTGGGGGTTAGAAAGTCAGGGTTCCAAGGCACCAGCTCAGCTGCCTTCCACCCCCGCACCCCTGGCCTCCGTCACATGCAGCGGGGAATCTGGATGATGTTCAGCTCAGGGCCAGTTAAAGGGCTACTTCCCAGGGGACCCCGGCTCCTTCTCTGGCCTCTCGGCCCTTACCTTGCGGGCCCCTGGGTGCTGATCATGCCCAGCTCCTCGGAGCAGTCCACCAGCTGGCACTGAAACTTCATGTCCTGCAGCACCGTGGTGATGTGCGACCAGTTGTGCTGAGCAGCAGCTCCCCCAACAGCCAGGTAATAGCCATCCCCTGCAAGGGACACCGCCAGCCGTTGAGCCAAGCAGAATCCGTGCTGACCCAGGGACGAGCTGAGCTCCACAGGGCCAGAGCTCAGGCTCCATTTGGTGAAAGCTCCAGAGCTCCGATGCTTCTTGGAGCTGCACGGGTCTGGGGGGGGGGGAGCCTCTTGTAAAGGGCAAACCCTGCAGTCCTTACTCTGCGAAAAGTATCCAGAGAGTTACCTGAACAAAAATGCAGCTGCTTTCAGTTCTGGATCCTTGAGTACAATCTGTATTTTTACTCAAGTAGCTTGGGGGGGCACACCTATAACTTGTACTTAAGTACATTCTGCCCCACAGAAGCAGCTGCAGTTTTACTCAAGTAACTTTTTGGGTACTTTTTCCACCTCTGTACATGGCCAAACCTCTCCTTGAAGCTGATGGGGCAGGAGCCTGTGAGAGATTAGCTCCCCTTGGTCTGCATTTAAACCAGCGAGAGCTGAGGGCAGGGATCAGGCCTAAGGGCATTTTCCCCAGTAAGGACAGAATAAAGCCTGAGAAAGGCAAGGCCCAGAGGCTCTTCTGGATCTTTCCTTTGCTCTTCACCTCTGCTTCCTGCAGCACCACGAGGGGCAGATCCGGCAGCAAAGTAGAAGGAAACAATCAAACCTGGCACAAAGCGGATGTTTCGGACAAAGCTTTGGGTTTGCTCCCCCACGCTCCTTTGTGGTGCTGATTTCACTGGATGGCCTCATACCCTGGACCTGAATCTCTGCTCCCTGCACCTCGCCCCAGCTGCTACCCCACTGGTGCACAGTGGGTGCACGATGTTACCAAGCCAGGACCGGGCTGTCGCACACGGGTGAATGCCTGACACGGAGCAGGGGAGAAGATCCAAACACAACACTTGCCTTCCATTCAGCTCCCACAGTCGCCCTGCTCCCATATGCGGGGGGAAGGGCGGGGTTGCTACCCTAACATTCAAGGGTAACGTCTGTGACACCAGCCTCTTAGGCAATGTCTGCACCACAACTGAGTGCCCAGGGCTGTCCTGGGTCAGCTGATTTGCAGGGCTTGGGCAGTAAAACATCTTTGTAGGCATCGCGGCTGGAGCCAAAGCTCCGGGATGCTGCAAGAGGGGACCAGGACCTGGGCTCCCACCTGAGCCAGAATGTCTACACAGCTGCATTTACCCACATAGCCTGTCACCTTGACCCCCCCGAGCCTCAGACTGCTGATCTGGGGCTTTTATTCCTTGCGTCCTCAGCTATAGCATTGTTTCCATGGGAGCAGCTTCCCAGATTTGCTTAAGGGGAGCCTTGGCTGCTGCTACACTACCCTGGTCCCAGCAGAGGGGGCATAGTAATGAGGCAATTCGAAGCAGGCTAATGAGGCGCTGACAAGCATATTGTGTCTCATTAGCATAATGGCAGCCATTCGAACAGACTTCAAATTTCAGATTGACAGTGAAGATGGGGGCAGCTTTGAAATAAATGCCCCATTTTGACGTTCCTTTACTTCCACAGAACTACGTCAGAGTAAGGGAACATTGAGGCAGGGCGCTTATTTTGAAGCTGCCCCCATCTACACTGTCAACCTGCAATTCGAAGTTTGTTCACATGGCTGTTATCATGCTAATGAGGTGCTGAATATGGATGTCAGCGCTTCATTAGCCTGCTTCAAATTGCTTCATTACCACGCCCCCTCTGACAGGACAATGGTAGTGTAGCAGCAGCCCTTGATTGACCTTTTCTTTCTACGGTGGATCATTAAAGATGTCAGAGCAAGAAGTCCCAGCCCTGCAAACCTTCAACATGCAGCACTCCTGCTCAAGTCAAGGGGGATTCTGTACCCTAGAGCGGGCAGGGCTGGTCATTCCAAGCAGCTGGACTAAAGACCCTCGATAAAGACAGCAAAATCTTTCACTAAGGACCCTGGAAGCTTCTGTATCTTGAGCCAGTTTTCCTTACTATAAAATGTAGGGTGCCATGTGACACAGCGGTGCCAAGCGAGTGAGAAGTGCAAGTCAGAAGAGCCTACGAGTACCTTGTGTGCATGCATCCTCAAGCAACAAAAACACACAACCAGGCAGCAACGTGAAACTGCTGAGCCAGGATTCATACACATATCTGACACCTTCAGAATGGATCCGCATGGAGCCTGGGAATGGCTTACTCAATACCCTAAGTCTCAGAGGGGGAGCTGTGTTAGTCTGCAACTTCAGAAACAACAAGCAGCCCTGTGTCACCTTAGAGACTAACAAATTTATTAGGCCCTGAGCTTTTGTGGGTAAAAGCCCACTTCCTGAGATGGGTTGGAGCAGAAACAACAGAATCCAGGGTATATACAGCAATTCCCCGACCTTTGATATTTGCACTTCTACATCACATGCTCTGAATGAGACACGTTCAGCTTAATTTGCTCCATTAACTGGTCCTACCAAAGACAAGTAACTTCCTTTTCCTTCCTTTTTTCCCCTGCTATCTGTACCCTGGATTCTGTTATTTCCACTCCAACCCATCTGAGGAAGTGAGTTTTACCCACGAAAGCTCAGGACCTAGTAAATTTGGTGGTCTCTAAGGTGACACAGGACTGCTCATTCCCATAAGTAATTTTCCACATTAGGTATTCTCACCTTTTTACCCACATCCACCCTGATTCAATTTGCTCTGGTGTAACATTCCCACCCCTGTACTTTCACTAGGTTCCTTTCTCTTTCCCTTCATACCTCTGACGAAGCGAGCTACAACTTACGAAAGCGTATGCCATAATAAAATTGTTAGTCTGTAAGATGCCACCAGACTCCTCATCATTATTTTTGAGACTGGCCGAGCAACAGGTGACCTTGTCCTCACAGGCGTGTTTTGTATAGAAATGCGCCTGCTGAGTGCCCCCACGGGAAACGTAGCTGTGTAGGTAACCTATGCTTTGTACCTTCTGTCCAAAGGGATGCACAGAAGGCAGGAAATTAAAGTCACCTCTGGAAAAACTCATCACAGACATAATGGGATCAAACTCCTAGGGACAAGTAAGTGGCATGTTTCCCAGCTGCCAGGGTTACAAGGTTAATGAGGCAGGGCTCTTCCACAGACCATGGGGATTTTCTCACAGTCTACATGTCTGCTGCATTCATGACAAGGGGGAATTTCACTTAGCCAGCACTCCTGTGGGAAAACGAGCCCAACCCCACAGAAGGGATTTGGGAGTTGATTAATGCTCCATGATCAACTCTGCCTCTACTGCGCCACACGCCAGTAATCTGTCATAACGCTAATAAGTGCAGCCACCTACTGTAATTGGAAAAAAGCTCTGCTTTTATTAAACTCCTCCATCACCCATCAAACACAGCAACTCCCCAAGCTGCATCCCTCCCTGCGGGGCTGTGCACGTCTGTGCTCAGTGCTCTGGAAAGGGAGTGGGGAACAACGAGGGGGAAAGCCACTTAACACTTCTTAGTCATGGCATCCAACCAGTTCTGAAGCAGTAGCCACTATAGTGCCTATTGCTACAGGGAACCTGCCAGGTAATTCTGAAAATATACTTATTGTTGAAGCCAGCTAGCTGCACTCACCTGGCTAATGCTTGTGTGTTGGACACTCGCCCAACTCAACTGGCCACATAGCCACACATGGCCAGTGGCTGGACACCACAGTCTTACAGGTACTGTTCTATTGTAACCCAGGTCCCTGCCAGCTCTTTAAATAGCTCCCAGTTGGCGTTTGCCACAGCTCACTCCTGGAGCTGTACGTCGGGTGCACATGCTTGTTTTCACCTCTGGGAGAAGCCCTGGATACAGCCAGGCAAAGCACAGGCAGGGGCTGTGTAGACATTCCACACAAAACTCTGCAGGCATCTCTGGGCTCTAGCACAGCTACTCCAGCTCCACCTAGAACTTTCTCATTGTACCTCATTCTTGACTTGCCGGGCTCCCAGCTCCTCCATTCCCCAGCCGTTCCTAGCCTGAGCGCACCCCACTCTGAGGACGAATGAGTTGGGGTCCACCAGCTGGTCCTCACTCAAGACCTGAGTCTAAGCTCTCTTTTCCCTTTGCAGGTGCTCTTCTGACAAGCAGCTAGTCCTCTGCTGCAGCTGCAGACTCATTAGCAAATGGACACCCAGGATTCCAAGCCAAAGCCTTTTGTACATGTGCAATGGAACTTTTGTACATGTGCAATGTTACCTCTCCGCCATTAGTGAGAGATGCATTAGACCCCAACGGGCGCTGAGCCGACGATTATTATTGATGATGATGATGACCCCTCCGCTATGCAGCGGCCTCCTGACCCCACTGCCAACCTCCCTCCAGGATGATTGCTCTGCTCCCTTCTCATTCCCTTTACTGCAGCAGAGGTGGCCCTGGCCTGTGAGCCTTTCAGGGCCACAGCCTCTGAATGAAATCCAATCATGCCAATAAGCACCCACTTTGTTTGCAAGTGCTGGGGGAACAAAGAAAGCTCTAATCTAGTTACAATCACACTCTGCACACTGACCAACAGAAACACCATTCCCTTCTGGCTGTGATGGAAATTAGAGGCCTTGTCAATGTTGCCACACTGCATCCTTTTATGCAGACATAAATCTACTGGTTTCCATGGAGCCTGCACTGTCCACTTGCAGAATCTGGGAGCTCCTCCTATATTGCCCCACAAACTCAACCTATTTCCATCCACATGGTTTGCCCTGGAGCTGGATGAGGCTGCCTGGAGCTTCTTGTGGCAGAGCCCAGCTCACTGAAGTCAGGATGGAGCGTAAGGTGGCTACACAGAACCTTCCAGCTCTTGTACACTGGAGACAGACAGGTACCAGAACAGCCCTGATACAAAATAGAGCAGCTTTGGGGCTGCTCTGCAATGTTCCTTCTGAATTTTTTCATCCATTGGTGGAATAAATTTTCTTACATGCATTGAGGGATATAGGGATGTGCACCACAAGTAGAAACGCAGGCTGCCAGTTGTAGATGCTCTGCCAGTCAGCTGGGCAGCACCTGACTCTCTCCTGGGCAGCCACTCACAGGGAACGCTGCTGCTCTGACTCACGCTGCCTGCACTGGGCTTCTCCTTCTGGCACCATTTAGTGCCATAGAGCAGCTAGAGGACAATGAGTTCCTCCTCCACCTCCCAGCATTCACCTTGCACCGGAGCTGCCTGGTGACATATTGTTCTAGCCCCAGAGAAGACACCTTCTTATGACGGGGTATTCCTCAGCAGGGAGAGTTGCAGCCTGCATGATCTTTTATGGCCTCAGGCCTGGCAGGGAATACTGGAAGGCATGGAACCCAAACTCCTGTAAAGGGCCATTAGAGCATCAGATCAGCATGACTACCTGACATCTACCAAGCCGCTGACAAGAGCCCTTGCTGGAAGGTTGCCAGGACATCTTTAGTCTCCCATTGCCCTGCTGTGTCCCAGCATGACAAAGCTCAAAGCCCTGGTGACTCTCTTCAGCTGCGTTCCCTGCAAGTTGAGCACTTGTGTGGCTGCCCAGAAGTGATTCAGGTGCCACCCAGCTGATTGCAGAGTGCCCGCAGTATGCACAACCGGCAGCATGCATTTCTATTGGTGGTACACATTTGCATATGCCTTGGTGCACATAAAATTTATTCCACCCAGGGGATGGAAAAAAATTAGAGGGAACCCTGCTCACAAACCAGCAGCCAGTGTGGGGGTCTCAGTCCTTGATCACACATTTCAGGAAGGACAGAATATCCAGCTCAGTTATCTACATGAGTGTGGAGGAGTAGCTGAAAACTGAGCCTGGAAACAAAACGAGCACAATACAGCAAGACTCCTAGGGGCAGGACCACAGATGGTGTGAATTACCACAGCTGCTCTGACTTCACCTTTTACATCAGGCTGTCAATTAACACACATTAACACCTGCAATTAACACAGGGCAGACTTAACGCCTTAAAAAATTAACATGCTTTAATTGCAGGCCTTAACGAGTGTTAATTGACAGCCCTACTTTAAAGTGTGCACATAGCGCCAGCCTCTGCTGGTCATCACAGCTGCAGAGCTGCCCATGCCAGAGCTGGGGGAACACCAGTAGCCCCATGGCTGAGAGCGGTTGGTACATGGAGCCCCACAGCAGCAGCCCTGTAGCTGCAGGGAGCCTGGCTGGGGCCAGAGGAACCACAGCTGCCCTGTGATTAATCAAGTGATTAAATAAATTTATGGAGATACACATCTTGCAGAGCTGGAAGGGACCTTGGGTGGTCATAAAGTCCCATCCCCTGCCCTCTTAGAAGGGCCAAGCACCATCCTCTCTTTTTTTCAAACCTACTTGCCCCAGAGCCCTAAAGGGTCCCCTCAAGGGCTGAACTCACAACCCCAGGTTAAAGCAGGCTCATGCTCAAAGCACTGAACTATCCCTCCTGCACCTTTTTTAATGACTTGGCAGTCCTACTTTTACACCATTGATGCCAACAGAGCAATGAGAATTTACAGCAACTGCTTACCACAGCACAGCAACACTACACAAGAGTTTGAGGTATGAAGTACTGGCAGCGAAGAAAAATTAAAAGTAAGAAGACTAAAGGGTACATGAAGTGACAGAGGGAATCTCTGTCCGTCCTAATAGTTGACAGGGGGATCTTCTACTTCTACAGCCAGCAAGGGATGATTTCTCTGCTTTGACACACTTGACGGTTTTACCTTCAAAGGGTGGAGTCAGTGAAGAGACCTGGATCCCAGGACTGATTGGACTAACGGTCAGATCACTCTCCACACCGCCATATTTGTTCAACATGCACGTGTAGGTGGTCAGTCCTAGAAGCAGGAGGAAAAACACAGGCACTGGGGATCAAACCTTCCAATGATATTTCAGCAAACACCGAGTCTAGAAAAATACAAAAGTCTCGCCAGGCACTAGAACTCTTCTAATCACTCATCAGTTCCCCATGTGGCCTCTGGCTGTGCCACATCATCTAAGCTCCCCAGATCTGCTCTTCAACTTGCTGGGCAGCCCTCTGTATTATTCAGGAGTTAGGCCTCCCAAGAGCAGAGACAGCTAATCAAGTATTGCATAATAATTAAAAACGAGGACCAGAAAGGAGACCTCAACCACTCAACTGTCTCCCTTCATACAGACTTGAAGCCAACTCTCTGGAAACGAAAAGGTTAATGAGTTAATTCACAGCCTTTCCACCTACCACAGAACCAGCCAAACTAGTGTAAGCAGAAGTCTAAAGCAAACAGTGAACTCAGGTGGGAAAACACTACAAGCTGAACCTCTCTAATCCAGCACTCTCACGTCTGGCAACATCCGTACTCCAGAATGATTTTAGTTAGCCGGACGACCACTTATCATGGCTGTGGCCAGGTTTCCCAAGGTCCCATAAAGTTTGTTCCTAGCCACCAGTCCTGGCTGTCAGTGTGCTGAGCTGTAAGTTACCCCTAAATGTCTTGTAAGAGCCCAGGAAGCAGTGGAAGTGTTGGTGATGCTGCTAGACTATATTGACCTCCTGTGGTTCGGCAACTTCTTTTGTTCGGCACCTATCAGGTCCCAAGGGTGCCAGATGAGAGAGCTTCAACCTGTAGAATCAGGACTTCCAAAGGAAAACAAGTGCCCTGAAGGATAGCAAAGGGCATTCCCCTTGTAGCTCCAAATTAGAGAATAAAAATAAATGCACATGGAAGGGTCAGATTCTCATCTGGCGTAGCACAGCATAGCGACCCTGAAGTTCATTTAGCTTGGCCAGTTTATGCCAGCTGAGGTTCTGACCCTGACTCCATCAATAGGTGGCCATCTTTAAAGGTGAGCTGCATTTGAACAAGGAATTACAGTTGATTGGGTCTAATTTTCTTCTCTCATCAGTATTGCCTAATTGACTTCAGGGGCTATTGTCAATTTACACTGGGGCAAGAGAGAACAGATTCAGTCCCAAATGCATCATTCTTCTGCTCAGGCTTGGTCTACACTAAGGAGTTAAGCAGACTGCAAACATGCAGTTCTAGCTATTGCAATTACATAGCTAGAATCGATCTACGAGCAATCGACTTACCTAGCGGGCCTCACAGAGGGAGGTCGACAGGAGAAACTCATGAGATTGAGAGGCAGAGGGAACTATCAGAGCCCTGATGTGCATCTGATAAAGCAGGTCTTTGCCCACGAAAGCTTATGCTCCCAAAAATCTGTTAGTCTATAAGGTGCCACAGGACTTCTTGTTAGAGTCCTGATAGTTCAATTTCACACATCCCCACTCGGCGCGTGAAATCAAACCTGGGAAGATCAACCCTGACCGAGTCTTCCAGGTAATGAAGACCTGCCCTCAAATTATTAGCAAATTCCCCACTGACCTCAGCCTACTTGTCCACTAGGTGTCACTATTGCTTATTCCAGTTCATGCATTTGCCCAGCAGAAAATTTTAACTGGACTCTGAGGATCAGCTTCTAATCTCAGCCTCACCTGATTCACAAGTCATGGGGTTTTACAGCAGTGTAAAGGCAGCCTGGGAGAGGGCAGAGAAAATCTTCCCTCTCAGCTGCTTTCCAACATCACCAGCAAAAGCAATAATTTAAAACCTAGCAGTTCAGATCAAATAACGTAGGTCTTGATCAAATATATAATTTTGTAGGGCGGGGATTTTATACCGAGCTCAGCAGAAACATCAATAACACTGGCATTTGTAGCTGAAATAACAAGGTTGGAGCTATACCTGGTGACTTGCAAACATCAGCAGTAAACAGCCAGTCGGCCGCTTTCCTTGCTTCGGGACCCACCAGGTAGAATTTGCCAAAATAAGACATGTCAAAGACAGCCAGTGCATTTCTGCAGGTTAAGCATTCCTTCTTGATCTGAAAAAGTGACGCACGCCCAGGTAAAGCCAAGCCAGCTCTTCTTGCACCACACAAAGAGTCATCAAGACAAATTAAAACCATTATGTAATGAGGCGGGAGAAACAAAAAAAAGAGCGGACATGTGACTCACGCTGGAACTTTCTTCAGCGTTTTAAAACGTTCCTTTAAAAATAGGTATTCAAACGGAGCATCTCCGATGATAACACAGCCTCCCCTCCCCCGCTCGTACCTTGCCTCTCACGTCAATAACTTGTCTCTTGGCTTGGTGTCATCTTGTCAAATTTGTATTCTTTTCTCCCTAGAATTCACCTCCCAGTGGCCCTGGGTTGAACTGAGTTCGGAAGAAAGGATCGAAGCGTTGCAGGAAGGGGACGCTATGGTTCGAGGGAGGACGTGCCGCTTTCAGTACCTTTTTTGTAGAGCTTATAAACTTGTTAGGGGGAAAAAAAAATCATGTCCTTCCCAGACTCACTCTCAACCTACCTTCGACTTTTTCGTTTGGGAAAGCAGCAACCCAAGCAACAATAAAATTCCATTCAGCCAGCTGTTTATTTTGAGATTCCAAGCCTGTAACGAAGGTGTTTTTCACACTTGGAGGGTAGGCCTGCTGACATGGACAGGCATAGAGGGCAGTTGCCCTGGGGCCTTGTGATTCTAAAAGCCCTGGGCCTCTGGCTGCTGTGGCAGTGGTAGCATTTGGGGCCCTTTAGAATCACCGCAGGAGCACAGCGGCATGCTGAGATACATACCGTGCACTCCAACTGATTCTGAGGGCAGTCTGGATGGTGCTGAGGGCCCCATCCTGCCCCTTCCGCCACCACAGAGCTGCCCCCTCACACACATTGCTCCAGAGCCCGACAATCCTGTCAGCTGCCCTGTTGGAGGCTTTTTTTCAGTAAAGATGGGGAAAGTGGGGACTGGACTGAATTTTTCCAAACCTCACCAGCAGCGCTCCCTGTAAGCTGAGCGCTTGGGCAGCCATCCAGGAGACATTCAGGTGCCGCCCAGCTGATTAGCACAGCACCCACCGTGGGCAGCATATTTCTATTGGTGGTGCACATCTACACATGCCTCGCTGCACAGAACAATATTTATTCTGCCCATGGATGGAAAGATTTAGCAGGAACCCTGCTCACCAGTGGGGTTTTGCAAAGCCAATACCAGCAGCACTGGTTTGGCTCCCGGTCTCATTGCTCTAACCCCACCCTAGTCTATGTGGCATGTGAGTATGGTTTTAAGATCAGTCGTGCTGCTTGGATACCTTCACAAATGGCTCTTTTCGAAACTCCCCTTCCTGCTGCAGGCTCATCTCTGACAGAAGAAATGCATGGGGCTGGGGTGCCTTGAAAGCCACACACTACACCTACAGGCCTCCTGTGACATTCCACTCCGTTCTCAATATTACAGAACCATACACACTAGAACTGGAAGGGACCTCGAGTCATCGAGTCCAGTCCCCTGCCCTTATGGCAGGCACAAGCGCCATCTAGACCATCCCTGATAGGTGTCTATCCAACATGCTCTTAAATATCTTCAGTGATGGAGATTCCACAACCTCACCAGGCAATTTGTTGCAGTGCTTAACCACCCTGACTGCTAGGAAGTTTTCCCTAATGTCCTTCCCTTGCAACAGTTCAAGCCCATTGCTTCTGGGCAGCTGAAATTCACCCCCATTGCCTAGAACAATGTCAAGTACTTCTCAATTTAGGGAACCAAAGTGAATTCCAGCCTGAAATAGTCTGAGATTTATGAAGCATTTAATACAGTTCTGCAGTTATCCTTGGCACCTAATGGCTCAGACTGAGACACAGTCCCGCTTCCCAATTCCTTACAGCCCCACAAGACCACGGCAAGCATCTCTGTTGGCCATTTGCTGTTCCACCAGAGAATTACAGAGCAGAATGGTCCCAAGGAGGAGCCTGTTGAGCGCAGGCCCTTTCTACTCACGATGTCGTGATGAGGTGGGAAACCAAAGGTGTATTCATCCCCTAGCAGCTGCTTATAGAGGTAGGAGCCATGGGGCTTTCGGTCATAAGCACCATAGTAGTCGTAGTCCAGAACCTGACCCCAAAGAGGGGAAGAGAAGAGGATAAGGGAGGAAAATCACTGATAGTGAAATATCTGGGGAGGGCTGAGGGGGAAGGAACAGCAGCTGGGTTTGGGTGGGTGAGAGATTCGGAGGAGAGTTCTGCCACCTTCCACCCACACCAGGAGAACAGCCCCTTGTCGTGCTGGGCCAGAGTGCAGGTGCGAGTGTCATTCCCGAAAGCTGATTTCAGACGTTCTCTCTTCCCCCACCTCAGTCCCGACACAGGAAAGGGTGAGAGCAGAGGTGCTGGTGTTAAAGCGTTTCACGCCCATTGCACCCATCAATGCACCGCCCACAAAAACCTCTCCTCGGTGCCCACCACAGGTCTGCGTGTGCTGTTTAACAGGTCTCTGTGGCTTTGCCCCGGTCGTAGCATAAGAAAGGTCGCTGTGCTTACCGGCGCTGCTCCCTGCGGATTAAACCAGCCCGGTCTCTCCCAGCCGTGCCTCTCCTGGAACACACAGCCTTGACGGAGAAGCTCCTACGGACAAGAGGCAGAACAAGCTGTGTGTGAGAAACACCTGGGCCTTGAGCACCTGGTCACCCTGGCCTCCTCCCCCTGGTCACTTTCCAGGCTGTCCCCCTTACTGCACCAGATGGCCCTGGCTGCAGCCAGGTGGGATTTGTCAGCAAACTGGATTCGGCTCCTGCCCTGGAGCGGGTTACAATAGCCTGAGGTTTGCTCTCTCAGTCAGAGCTTCTCAGGCTTTTCCTCTCCCAGGCCGTGCTCCCTGGAAGCTGAGCACTTGTGTGGCCACCCAGGAGAGTCAGATGCTGCCCAGCTGATTAGCAGAGCACACACAGTGCACAGCCTGTGTTTCTATGGGCAGTGCACATCAGTGCGTACCTTGGCGCATGTGTAACCCACGCACCTAATAGGGACCCTGGGGGTGGGTGGCGGTAAGAGTGAATTGAATGTTACTGTTGCTGGGCAGATTTACCACTCCACCCAGAAGTTTCTGGAGTTAGGTCCAGTAGTTTGGGGTCAGATTTCATGAGTAAGCAGGCAGGGCAGATGCTTCTTTAAGGCCTGTGTGAGCTGGGAGAAGGTGAGCCAGGAGCAGAGAGCAGACTGCTCCTCCCTCACTCTGCAGCAGGTTGTTAACCCTCTGCCAGGGATCCTGCACAACGCTACTTAGAGCACGGAGAACCTGGGAGGGAAAATACCTTCTTCTATGTTCATTGTCTGCTTTAAATGCTCTTTTGATTTTAGCCAAACTGTCTTAGTTGCTTTTCTCAGTCTGATTCTTCAGCTTCTCCATAAATGCAGCAATGGGGAAAGAGTCCTTCCTACTGTCTTATTCTCAGGTTGGATTGTTTTTTGGATTTTCCTGCAACAGCGTTTCTTTAAGCCTGTTCACTTGTGAGTTAACTGACTAGTTTAATCAGTGAGCTGGCTGCCTAGCAGTGACCCACAGCAGAGGAAGAGGCTGCCTGGACTTCAACTGAGGATTCCCTACAAGCAAGTGGAGAGATGGTTCAGACTCAGCATATGGTGCAGATGGGATGATCAGAGGCACAAACTGAGGCTTTGGTGAACTAAACCTGAGCTTTTGGGATTTCTTGGTTTCTTCCTACTGTGTTTGTCTGGACAGAACTGTGCAAATTTTAGTTTTCTTTCTACTTACTGTAACTCTGGACCTTATCTCTGGGTTATACAATAGCTGTGCTCTGTTGTAAGAATTAGATTATTTGTTTCTTCATAAGTTTTATGCAGCTATTTAATTACATTCATTTCTTCAGTTTCTTCTGGAACGTGAATGTCAGGAGGCTGACACTGGGCAGTCCTTGCCAAAACTCCTCCAGACTGAACTCTGGGTCTCCAGTACTCTACGGCTGTGGGAGTGGGGTTTTCTTAGGCACTGGAGAAGGGCAGTGAGGTGTAGCCCACCCAAGGTTGCACACACAATAAAATTTATGCCACCCACAAATGGGAAAATTTACAGAGACCCCTGCTCAGGCCCCTCCTGGAACAGTACAAAATGCTGCGACCCACCTTCGCTGCAAACAGGGAATTGCCCAGAGACCCACGCTGCAGAGGTCCCGGCCAAGCTAAGTGGCTCAGGGTTTGGGTTCGGCTTCAGCCCCAGGCATCAGGGCCTGGGCTGCTGCCCTCCACGTTGGTACTCTGCCTCTCTGCCTTAGGCCCCAGTAAGATTAACATGGCCCTGCCTGGCAGATCCCCTGAAACCTACCTGTGGCCTCTGAGGGGGCCCCAGGCTGCTGGCTGAGAACCACTACTCTGTCACCTGCTCAGGTACAGCTGTGGGTGCCAGGAGGGGGGATTGGCGGAGCACACTGCACCATGGCCACCCTCTCTGCTCACCCCCTTGGCTGTGGTGCTTCTTTCCCACTGGAGTGACAGAGAAGAGCAGCCAGCTTTCCTAGCTGCCCAGCTGCTGAGGCCGGGGGGATCTCCAGCACAGAGCTGAGGGGAGGTACCACTCTCTGCTGCCCAAACGGAGCAGCACAGAGCAGACAGGCTCCCTCCCCATTATACCAAACCATTCCTGTGCGGTCACACACCAGCCCCCACATCTCAGCTCTCTGCAGAGCAAGAACTTGAGTAAAGATCTAATCTGGGGCCCAAACCCTGGGGCAGGCCACAGAGAGACCCTCCGACTACCAACCCCAGAGTCCCTGCCAGGGGAGTGGCCCTGATCTCCACCCTGGCACAGGGTAACTGGCACGGTGGCGAGGTGAGCAATGCCCAGCGGCAGCCCATCATGCTCTCGCCATGCTCTGAGCTGAGCAGAGAGCTGGCGTGAGGCTCTGCTGAGTACTAACTCCAGGACCATCACATTCTCTGCCTTTTGCGGCACCGGGCAAGTTACGAACCCCTCTGGGTGTCCGTGTCTGAAGAGCAGGAGTGGACGTATTTACGGCCACCCAGGAGAGGGGGGTGGGGATTTCGTAGCTGGAGAACACTTGGAAAGTTAGAGGCGCAAGAGAAGTGTGGAGTATTACAGCTATTCGCACTAGTGGGCATAGACGTGCTTTTCCTCTGGTTTGTGGGAAGGGCAGAGTTTGGAGTAGGCATAGACGGGGCTGGGGCAGGGAAAGCAGAATCATTCCTAGTTTGCTATTCAAGCACCAGAGAAGAGACAATGGAAGGATACGCACAACTGGGCAGATTATAATGAAAGAAAACAATGAGACAGTCTTGGCCAGGGTGACCACAGGCTGTGTCAAAGATCAGGTAATCCTGTGTTGATTGGTAACCGATGATAAGCATGAGAACCAGATTTTCCCCAATGTAAATTTCTTAAGTAGTAAAAATAATACATTTATATGCCCTCTTTTTTGCCTTGTCTCCATCACCTGCTCCAAAAAAGTTTCTACTTGCAATAATTACATGAACCATCAGGATATTTCTGTTTTGTGTTTATGTTCCAAAAGAACATTTATTATTGAATATTTTAGAAACGATCCACATCTATTTATAAAACTCACGCATATTTTGGCACTTAGTGTATAAATACCAGGCTGTCAGTCAAATGGGCACCACTCATTAGACATGTATTAAAATGAAATTGCATTCTCAGTGACAGAAAACAACTGAGCTGCTGACAGTGGAGTGATGCACATTTATGTGAGGAAATTTCTGTCTCGCTGCTCAAGGCTCTGTACTACAGCGGGGGGCAAACCGGGGGGATTAGAATTAGCAACTAGCGGCAACTGGCTCAGGAAACTTGTTTTCCGATTCTTACCTTGTTCACGTTGGTGCAAAGGTACATGGGGTCACTTCAGATTGAAATCAAGGTAAAGGAGACCAGAACAGAGCCCTTTGGCTTCTGAGTCTGCCTGCGAGCAGATGGTTTGGGTGCTGCTGAGCAATGGTAACTGTGGGTATTGTGTGTGCAAAGCACTTTCGAAAAACCGAGCCTCCGATTTGAAACTTTTGGTCCGCAGGGGTTGGTTCAGGAGGACACGGCAGTGCGGCAGCAGAGGCAGGCAGAGAAGCCAGTGGTCTTGCAGGCTCTCCTCTCCAGAAAACCAAAACGCAACCAGTGGCCAAGGTCACCTGCAGAGCTGCTTCCCATGAGCCAGGGAGCCAGTGTGATCCCAGGAAAGTGCTCACTATTTAAAATGTCCATCTCCATGTTTCTAAGGCCCCGTGTCCCTTCTCCTCAGCCCCCGGCAGAGTCTGCCTTCAGCCCAGTACCAGCCTGGGACCGAATGGAGAGAAAAAGCCCACGGAAGCTTTTCAGCTTCTCTCTTAGCAACCTTCCTTGGCGGTGTCAGCCCAGCCTTCTGGAGGGATTCGGAGTCAGCCCTGACAGCTTGACAACGGAGCGCAGACGCGCCGCTAGTCAGCTAGTCACACAGAGCCATCTGCTGAAAAGTGCCATCTGCCCATGCCACAATCCCCACACGTCAGGCTGGCGAGGCAGCCGGGGAGAGCCAGAGCAGGTTTTTACAGAGACCCGTCATCCCGTAGGGATTCAACTACAGGGAAGACACCCCGGTGGGAGCAGGAGAGCTGCAAACACAGAGTGGCAATGTCCACAGGATCCTGCGATCCCACTATGTACAAGCCAGGAAGGAATCCTAGAGCCCCAGGGCTGGAAGGGACCTCAGGAGGTCATCGAGTCCAGCCCTCTACCCAAAGCCGGAATGACCCCAACTAAATCATCCCAGGCAGGCCTTTGTTAAGACAGGACATATAAACCTCCAGGGAGGGAGATCCCACCACCTCTCTGGGAAGCTTATTCCAGGAGAGCCCAGTGCCCAGTTCACCACCGGTGTATTCAGGCATGGTGCCCTTGATTTCCAGGGACCGATGCCTGGTTGCACCAGCAGTGGATCAGGCCCCGGTAGCCAATTTATCACTCTCTGAGCCAAAAGATGGTAGCAAGTGTGGCCTTTGGCTTTGCTCCATGGCTCCCCATGTGGCCAAATAAGCAGCCCTTTGCTGGGTGCTGGCGGGAAGGCCTGGCCACTACCCCACCACAATCTGGTGAGTGGACACGTGCTTATGGACAAGGCTCGCACGTGGCTCCCCCGCGCCCTCCCACATTCCCCAGGGCACTTGGGCACCAACCTCATGCAGGGGATCTTTCCTCATGTTGCGCCCAGCCAGTGGCTCGTCATAGGGGAAGACGACCGAATAGTTCTTGGCATACGACTCGTGGCTTCGCTCCCGGATCCAGCGGTTGTTGGCGGTGAGCGAGCAGTGAAACCTCCTGAAAGGCAAGACTTTAAGAGGCGAAGCTCCCAGCCTGTGCTCTGAGGGCTCTGTGGCCTTTTAGTCAAGGGGGAAGCCACTATGGATTACAGCAGCCCCTGGAGTCGGCAGCTGAAATCACAGCCCTCTCGTGCTAAGGGCTGTACGTGCTCATCGTGAGGCCGACACGGACAAAGCAACGCCATGAAAATGCCGGCCATGCAGGCACCCACCCGGCTGGTGCAGAGCTGGTATCAAGGCTCTGTGTGGGCCCTGCTTTCAGCCCCCAGGCGTAGGGGGCCAGGGGCATGCCGGGGAGGGAGAATGTGAGGGAAGAACAGGATGCGGGATTACAGCAGATTGAACCACAACTCTTCTCCGCTTCCCAGAACCTACAGACTGGTGCCCGGGTGGACAGCGCTGGCTCCCAAGCAAGCCACTCACACACAGCTCTGCCGCTCCCCGCGGCCTGCCTGAACCACCACAGGCAGTCCCAGGGCCCAGGCAATCACACAGCTGTAGGTCGCCCTGTGAGGCTCCCACTGCTCTGCCTGCCCCACGTCACGCCCTCAGCTTTGCCATCGCCCTTTCTCTGCACCATCGCACCTGCTATCTCACTCCTGGTCTTCCCCCAGCGCTTCTGTACTGCGCCTCACTCTAGAGCAGCCACTCCAGTGCCATCCCCACCTTCCTGCTCTGCCTCTGGCTGGTGTCCGGCCTGTGCCGCCCCCAACCCCCACGAGTCCCCGCACAAGCCCCCTCCTGCAGCCTGGCCACAGGGCTGCCAGTTGATGACCACTAGGCCTGCCTGGGCCTTTCGAGGAGCAAGGTGGGTGCAGGAGGGATTGTGGAGTCATACGGGGAGAGGCCAAACACCTCGTTGTCTCCTGACGAGCTCAGAGTAGTTACCTCAGGTCTCCTGAGGCGAGGTCCCAGCATGCACATTCATACACCTGGTCAGAGTTTGCTGGCCAGGCACACGGCATGCTGGGCTCGCTACCGAACCAAGCCCTCTCACCTCACTCGGCGGCGTCAGAAGGGACCGAGAAGCAGGAAGGAGACAGTGAGGGAACCTTGTCTGGGGCAGGGAGGGCAGAAAGGTTAAGAACAGGAGGATATTTTTAAAGCTCTTCCTGTCTCTCAATGGGGCTCGTCATGGTAGAGAGGAGAACATTCCCAGGACTTGACCATCCCCTAAAGAACTATGTGCTCAGATGTTCACCCAGGGCAGTGTCATGCATGTTGAGCTCTGCCAATGTGTCTGCCATGGCAGCTTTGTCCTGGGGCTTGGGCTTCACACAGGCTTCTCTCGGTCTCTGCCCTGGGTCAGGACGGGGTGACAAACAAAGGCGGTTCCAGGCAGGGAGTCAGGGAGCAGTCATCCCTGCTCACTACACATCCTTTTTTCCCCAGAAACTCGTCGGAGAAGAGCATCCGCCTGAAAGACCACGAGTGCCTGTGTGCAGCAGAGCGGCAGTCTAGCCCAGGGGGTGTGGATAGGGCCGTGGAGGGCAGCAGTGAAGTGAATAGAAGAATCCAACGCATTGTGAGCCTAAGAAATGGTACTTAACTTTCCTCTGCTACACTCTCTCTCGCCCTCTTTCCCCCAGCCACCCAAGATCCTCAAGAAAACCAAGCCATGTAGGGAAAGCAAGAAAAAGCCACGCAGGAGAGGGAAACACTAAGAGCAAAGGGAACTGTGTCTTGCTTTCTGAGCTTGGTGCAGGAAAGCAAGCCAATCGCTTTGATTTCAGTGGGACTACAGCACTTGCCACTGAGCTGTCCTGAATCAGGGCCTCGGTCGCTAGTAACAGATCTTTAAAAGCAAAACTCCCAGCTGAGCGAAGCCCCACAGCCCCCTGTACAATTCAGCCAGCTCTGGGCTCCCCTTACAAGTAATTGGAAAGGTCACCTTTCAATTCTCCCTGCTGCGTCAGGGCGTTCAGATCCCCCACACCCAGATCTCCACAGAGTGGAGAGTAATTTAAAAAAAAAAAAATTGAGTGGGTTAGAGCACAGAGGCAACAGATGGGGAGTGGGACAAGCACAAAGGCTCCTTGTCGGTGGCCGAAGAAGCAGACCGGAGTAGTGTTGTGTGTGAGCTGATCTCCACAGCAGACTTCCACACTGGGCCTTCCTCATGGTATGTATACACAAGATGAGGGTCCCCCAGGCTCAGCTGTGCTCAGCTGCCTAACTCCCTCTGATTTCAATAGGAGTTAGGAGCCCAAATACTTCTGGAGATCCAGACTGACCAGCGTGGCTCCCAGCATGAACGAATAAGCTGTAGTTTATCTGGCAGAATGGGATGATTGTGGAGAGAGAATCCCATCCGCCTTCTCCCTCCTGCACACTCACCCTGAAGCCATCTCATCCTGGGCAAATGGCACACGCTCTAGAAAGGCAAAAGAATCTTCCCCGGGGGGGAAAAATAAAGAGACAGAATTGATTTTAAAAGGGTCACTAAATCCGCCTCGACCACATCCTGGTGTTCCTCAGCAGGCTAACGAGTCCTGAGCGGACAGCCCCAACGGCCATAAATCTGAAAGAGCTCCATCAGTGACGCTCAGATTTCTTCTCACAGCAGGGTTGCTAGGCAATTAAAGATGTTCCGATTATTAAAAGTGGGCAACCTACCTACAGCAGCAGCCTTATTTTGATTGCACTTCCTGTGCGATGCACCTGAGGATTGGGTTGATTTCTGCTGTAACTCTCCATTTACGATGGAAGGATCAAAGACAAGCAGGACCTGGATCCAAAGATGGCCTGGGAGACTTGGTGTGCTGAGGCCTACTCGCAAATAGGACTTTACCGCATACCCTAATTTGGGGCGAGGGATGTGCTCTCTAGCAAGGTGAACAATTTCTTCATGCATGGGCTGGCCTCTGGAATAACACTCTCATAAAAGACGATGGGGAACTCACATCTGCAGGGAGTCCTTTTTAAACGCAGCCATCGAACCGCTGTGAGGCCAGTGCTTACTGCAACGGCTGCTTTCAGTGCCATTCAGAACAGGCTGGCTCACCTCCTGAACTGGTGCAAACCAGAGTACCACCACCCAGCTCCATGCCCATTTACATCAGCTGAGGGCGACACTCAGGTCTGAAAACCGCCTGAGCCCCATCGGCCTCTTCTTTGCACCTCGTGTGACACCTACAACTGCACAGCTGGGTCTGCTTTGTCACCACGCCGTACATTGACCTGCACTTTGCACCAGGGCCAAAGGAGCAAAGATGCCACACACCAAGAGCAGCAGCATTCCCATTCCTTCTGTATGGTTATGGAGTGTGACTGTCCTGGGTGCTGGGCAGTAGTAAAATCTGTCTCTTCTCCTCCCCATTCCCCCTGCCAAGCTGGGTATAAACATATCCCCCTCACACACTTGTCTCTGCAGCTGCCACAATGCACCAGCCGTGTGTCACCTCAGCTCAGAACTAATCAACCTCCTGGAAGAGCCTAAGCCAAGCTGAGCACTTCCAAGAAATTGCCTGACACAGTTCCGCTGTGTTTCCCTCCATTTTCCCCTCATTACCATTCACTGCCAGATGCCACCAAAATCTTGAGGCAGCCCTGCTGAGACCAAGACAAGCCTCAAATGCTGCTTCTTCGAACCAATGTTGAGAACGGGCTGGCACTTCAGGGGGAGGAGGCCTGTGACCAGTGACAGGAAGGGGGGAAAGCACAACAAACCCCAGAATACACTTTCCAGCTGTCTCCCTGATGACAAGATGGACCTGCCACTACCACACTGCGCAGCTAGAGCCAGGCAGGATCTGTGAATGCACATCAGCGCTCAGAGAAACCAGGGCGTAATTAGCTCTGACTACGTCTGAGAGACCTCAGTGCTTCAGTGATGTGCTTGTAAAATGTGTCGTGTGCCTCTAAGAGCTGGGCTTTTGAAGGCTCAGCTCCTGGTAGCTGAAGGAGTTCCCTCGTTAGCTCAAGTCTGTGCTGTGGTACTGAAGGTCTTAAGTTCTGAGCCTCACTTAAGTATTGTTTGTCTTAATGTTTTTTACAGCCATATTTAACTCTGCTACACTGGTACAAATCCATAGATGTATTTGAGACTTGGTCCACACTAGGGAGTTAAGTAGCTTGCAAATACATAATTCTAACTACAGCAATTGTGTAGCTAGAATCTGCTTAACTGCAATTGACTAACCTAGCTGTCTGCACAGAGGAAGGTCGACAGGAGAAGCTCTGCCCTCAGCCTCCCTTACTCCTCATGATATTGAGGAGAACAGGGGTCAACTGCCGACCCCAAATAGTTCAATTTTGTGCATTCCCTACCAGGTGCGTGAAATCAAACTCCGGAAGATTGACTGACTGGGTTGATCTTCGCAGTATTGTAGACATACTACCATACAGTGCTTTGGATACAGAGGTCTCCAGTGCACTTAAGGAATCGTAAATATTATCTTAAATTTTCCAGAGGAGAAACTGAGGCACAGCAAGGTGGTGTGATTTGGCCTCAGCTTACTCAGTTGGGCAGGTGAGGAACTGGGAATAGGGCGCAGGTCCCCTGAGTCCCAGTCCACCATGAGGTCACACTGCCTCCCATTACACCCCCATTTTCAATAGATTACCTGAGGATCTCTACTGGAGAAACTGAGATCCTGCATTTGATTCTTTGGGCAGATGCCACACTTGAGATCTCTGCAGATTAAAAAGTGAAGTGGAGCCTCAGAATTCCCCTTTGGTCCTTATGAAAGCAAACAGAAGAGTGTATGCAGGACAATGGACCATGGCAGGACCTGACTCACCAATTTCACCAGCTGGACCAAACTCCGCAGCCCTGATTTAAGCAGATGTAAACCACTGCGCCAGGGACACAATATGGCCTCATTGGTGGGGAAGGATATTTTAGGCTAAGTTCTGCTCGGCCTTCAGCAAGTTGAGCTGGCCTGCAAGTGCCTCTGTCTGGTGTAAGGCTGTTTGAAACACACCCAAGAAAATGGAAAGCACCATCGATATTCTTTACATTTTTTGTCCGGTTCCTTCCAGACATATTTTCTTCTCTCAAACGGAAAAGCTCCTTGAAGGAATGTGCCACCTCAGCACATGCTCATATTATTACGAACAGAGACCTATAACTCACAGACAATAGCCTCCTGCTCTCTTACTGATGGCACCATTCCCATCCACCG
Source organism: Carettochelys insculpta (assembly GCF_033958435.1). Lineage (NCBI taxonomy): Eukaryota > Metazoa > Chordata > Testudines > Carettochelyidae > Carettochelys > Carettochelys insculpta. Next base: position 16,573,859 of record NC_134157.1, read on the forward strand.
GCTTTGGCAAGCAGGGGAGGGTGCCTTGCAAAATCGCAGCCAGCTGCATTCCAGCCCAAAGCCCCCAGGTCTGCGGAAGGCAGGGAAGGGAATCAGACATCAGGCAAGACAGAAGAGAATTTAAGTGGCCGTTTCAAACAAGGCTTTCGCTCCCGACCCCCTTCTTCATGCACAGGAGGAGGAGGGGCATGCTCAGAAAACAGGATCGATAGAGAAAAAGGCCTTGGTGTCTTTTCAAACACAAGGTTGGGCCCTCTCTGTTCCCTGGTCTGGCCATCAATAGAACTTTTAGGGCACTAATAAGAGGGCCATGTCTCACCAGCCTGCAGCTGAGTTAATGGTGAGATTTGCAGGTTGTCACCCGCCTTGTAAAGGCATAGATGTGCTTGTGTCGGGGGCAGCTCAGGTGCGGTTTTGTAGCTCATACCCATCGTTATCCTCCACTTTGCACCCTTGTTGATCAGCTGTTAGACTAAGTGCAGAGACAGGACACGGGAGCCCCAAAGGCCATGCAGATTTCTCGACAGGAAAGGAAACCCACTGGCAAAGAGCTGTGGCGGGATCGACTCACTGCCATAGGGAGGGCCTCCTGCTGGTCACTTTGAGAATTAGCTCTGCGCCATGACAGGGCGCCCTCTTGTGGACTGTGTCTCACCCATTGCTGCTCTCCACTCTGCTGTCTCTCTTCGGACCCGCGTTGCTCTCAGGACTGTGGCAGCCTCTTCACTTTAGTCTCTTGCCCCCTTCTGGGGGGTATCAGCCATCCCCAGTCTCACCCCTGCCACCATGGCCATCTGCAGCAGGTCTAACCCCTCATCTCAGGGGCAAGCTGCAGTGTGTACAGGCTATGCTCCACAGAGGCTAGGTACAGTGCAAGAGGGAAAGAGGGACCCAGGCCTGCCCACTACTCTGGATCTCAACCCAGGGAACCTCTGGTAGCACCCATCTCCTGCCTTCCTTCTCCTGCATTTACTGCTTTCGTCCCCTGGGCCACTTCCCTGTGACCTTGCATCAAGGCCGTAGCCTGGGAGGTAACAGGCTGGAGCATCTCTACAGCTCCCCTGAGCCTACCCAGCACTGCTGTCTCCAGGTGCTTCTACTCTCTTCTGGGCCAGTGCAAGAATGAGCAACCCTCAGCCCTGCCGCCTTTTATAGGGCCCAGCCTGACCCTGATTGGCTGACAGCTTCCCACCCTAATTGGCCAGGATTGCACAAGCCTCCTCTGTCATGTCTGTAACCCTCTCCCAGCTGGAGTGGGCGACAGCCTCAGGCGACTCAGCTCACTGGGATCTAGACTTGCTTGGAGAGCTGAGCTTGAGGCCTTAAAAGCCACGGTTGTCTGGTTCATCAGCATACACCACTTCACTGTGGCATGCTGCAGCTCACCCGTCAGCCATCTTTCCGGAGCCTCAAGCCATGTAACAGGGCAGCGAACGTCTGACAACATCTGCAAAAGCAGCAACCCTCAGAAAGTGAAATATTTACCAGTGAGCATTTGAAAGAATAAATAAGTGGAAAAGGGAGCTATTGAAAAAAGAACTTAAAAAGTAATAATAAGCAAAGATTAACAGAGAGTTCATGGCTCCAAAACCAGAAAGCAAGCCACAGGCTGGGGCCCAATGTGCATTCTGGAAGAGAGACAAACCAACCCAGAGACTACGAAATCCAATAGGCCCAGGAGCTATCAGAAGCTCACACCTGCCTTTGCCTTGCTTAGATCCTTGTTTGGAAAACATCGCTGTGCCCCCCTGGCAGCACCAGCTGGTTCCAGTATTCTCCCTATGCTGTGAAATGTTCAGCCATTGCCACAATCCAGCCAGAGGTGGCTGTATGTCAGTGGTGGGCAGAGTGATGGATACATACCTCTGCCCACATGGGAGCAAAGATGCCTTTGGTGTGCCTCCGTCAAAGCCAACGGAGTTCCACGAAGTTGCAATTTTTGAGCAACGTATTTTTAAAGAGCTGCCGGTGCCATCGAGGTGCAAGCTCCCTTACTCAACGCTGCGTGCGCTAGGATGGCATGGTGATTATTAGACACTGACGGGGAGGTGTATCATAGCTGCCTGGGCAACCCAGATCCCGTCACGACAATTGAAAATCTCCACTGTGGTTTCCAGACATAAGACGAAGCTGCCGAGCTCTGATCTGGATTACAATCCCCACAAGGCTTCCAAGTATGTGCCCAGCACCTCTTATAATATTGCAGCAGGTTCTTTCCCAACATAACGGTCTCCCTCACTCCTGCAGTCTGTGCACCCCCACCTCTGCCCACGCGCCTCACACGCTGGGGCACTGGAGCTTTGCGCTCCCTTGCTCCTTACCCTCCTTCCCAGCCCCTTCAGAGCACCAGGAATCAGCTACTTCACGGTGTTCAAGCTCTGGGAGGGTGGGGGAAGTGTAGGAAGTGTGGGGCTCTGGTATCCCAGCGCACAAGAGGCGTGGAGGCAGGAAAGGTGTGCAGGGGGCAGCTGGAACCCCACTGAGCCACACGTGGCCTGCAGGCTGTCCACCGCTGTGTTTCAATCTTGTGGCCCACTGAGACAAAGGAGGGAAGCCCACACATTAACCTTTGTTGCCTTTTGCAGCTCTATCATCTGTGAGCATCATGTCTCCTACAGAGGGACTGGCCCCAAAGCTAGGAGCAGGAAGGCCATACACTGTAGTTTTCTACTCTCCACTGCTGGCAGTCAGGTTAACTGTTCTGTTCCCTCGTACCAGCCTATGCTGGGTCTGCCTTTTCTTCTGATGTGACTTTTAAAACTTGCATGTGACAACTTTTCCTGTTCTCGTTCCCATAAAGCAACAAACCCAATAAAATATAATTGAAAACGACAAACCAATTACTGAGCCAGCCTCTGCGCATTTAAAACCTCATGGCCCCTGTCCTGCCATGGGAGGGGGGAGATAATCTTTTGCCATTTGAAAGTGTCACCCTGATTATTAACTTAGCGGATTTAAGCACTGCGGTAATTGAAGGATGACAAAACCCAGATGTAATTACGCTGTTTTCTCTCATCCCTGCAGTCTCCTTACGTCTGAGGGAAGCGGTTTGCATGAAAAAGCAATGTGGGAGAAGAGAGAAACCCAACACGTAAATTCACTAAAGCTATCCAGTGCAATTAATTCCTGCGCTTCAGAGAGACCGGGCAGCCACAGAGAGACTGGGCCTGTGCTCACAGGGTAATCAGCATTGTCAAATGACAGACCCCCGGTTTTGACTACAAGCCATGTAAGCAAAACTGCTTCAGAAAAACAATTTTTCTCCGTCCCCTTTGAGCCCCTCTTCAGGAAGTTGAAGGCTGCTATTAAATCACCCTCACTCTTCTCTTCTGTAAACTAAATAAGTCCAAATCCCTCAGCCTCTCATCATAGATCATGTGCTCCAGCCCCTCAATCTGCCCTAGGGTCCTTAACCCCAGCATATTTAAATCCCAGTTCTGTTGAAGTTGGGCAGGAGGTTTATGTTTCTCTCTCTCTCTCTCTCTCTCTCTCTCTCTCTGATGGCAGAGCAGCACATTGGCTTTTGGGGATAAGAGAATCATGCTCCTGCATGGCTAGACATGGACTCAGGCCACCAAGTTGAGAAAAGGAGTTCCAGACCCCCACCACCCCATTTGGGAGGTGTTTGGAATCAGGGCTTTGGTTTGCTCCATGACAAAGATAATAATGAGGCTATCCGCACAAATGCGATCTAATGTAAGGGATGGATTTCAACAGCCGCGCCCAGGTTTGTGATGGGATTGAGTCTCACCGCTGTGGGGGGGTCTTACTGAAAACCCCAACTCCAGCAGTCAGGTAAACACATGCAAATCAGAGCCATCTTGTTGGAAGAACAGGTTCTGGTTCTCTCACGTTTGTAGAGCAAAACTCTAATGTGAGACCCAGGTGCCCCTTTCAGGCTCTCAGTCCGGGGGTCAGGACAAAGGAAAAGAACCCTAAAAATCAGGGTCATTGTAAAAATCCTGTGGTTTTGAATGTCTGCAAGCTGCCCACACTGTTTCAGACACCCTTAACGCTAACGGGCAGCTGGCTCTGAGCCGGTTTACTTTGGTTCCCTCTTTAACAGTGGGCTAAGAACTAGACTCCACTTGGGGTCAGGGTTGATCTTCCGGAGTTTGATTTCATGCACCTGGAAGAGACACGCGAAATCGAACTATTGGGTTGGCAGTTGACCTCTGTACTCTGCAATATTGTGAGGAGTAAGGGGCCCGAATGGGAGAGTTTCTCCCTTCAACCTCCCTCTCTGAAGACAGCCAGGTCAGTCGATTGCACATAAGTCGATTCTAACCATGCAGTTGCTGTAGCTAGAATTGCCCATCTGCAATCGACTTACCTACCTCGTGTCGACCAAACAGTGCTTTAGTGAGGCTGCTGAGGGAGACTCTCGGGCTCAGCCCTTGTGGGGCATTCAGAAGACGAGGGCTCCCATTGCCTGTGTGAAATTTTGGCCAAGTAATTTAAGTTCCCTTTAATTTAACCTCCATTCCCACCCTGAGCTCGAGAGCTCAGTGGAGTGGGTGTAACAACAAGAGACCCCAACTGTTCACAGGTGGAACTGAACTTGAGACCTATTGAAGCTTAGCGTAGGAGCTAATAGCCAGCTGGCTTTTAGCTAAGGCGGTAGAGCAGACTCATTATTCTCACTCAAAAATAGCAAAGAAGTCCTGTGGCACCATATAGACCAACAGACAAGTGCATGACGAAGCGGGTTTTGCCCACGAAAGCTCATGCTCCAAAATATCTGTTAGTCTATAAGGTGCCACGGGACTTCTTGTTGGCTTTGAAGATTAACACGGCTACCTCTCTACTCTCTCTGTAAGTGATCTCGATGCCACTAGAAGGGACAGTACATCACGCCCAGGAAGTGGGTAGGTTACACAGGCACTCCCTCTCTTGACGTTCACCTTCAGTGCCTACCACAACAGTGCCTTCCTTTGGGCTGCAGGCTATTGTAAGATAAAAAAAATAAGGTGAACAACATGAAATGTTTTCACACCAGCTTAATGGGGATGGAGACGCAGCAGTCTCAGTGCTTCCAGCTCCTGCCAAGAAGCAAAGCTGAACAAAATGCTTCTCCTCCTACCTGCACCATCTTCTTTAGAATCAACCCGTGATGATGAGCTAGAAGAGAAGGAAAGATCCAGGGTGGGGGTAGCTACTAGCCTGATATCATAGCCGTACATATCCTTTTCTGGACGCCCGTGAATGATCCAGTGGGCCAATTCCTTCCCACAGCCACCTCCAAGCATCATCCCTGAGCAAAGAGAAAAGGAGGAGAGGGGAGTCAGGAGATTAATTCTGGGTGCTTTGAGCCTGAGAAGCATGCAGAACACCCCACCTAATTGAGCCAGGAATTGTGTGTCTCCAGCTGGGATAACCCTCTCCTGAGCCCAACCCTCCCCACCGTGAAAATAATCAGGTTTTGCTCTCTCTCTATTTTTTTAAAGACTAATTTTTTTAGGTCTGTTCTTACCTGCACTGTTGAAGCCACAGCCCAAGAAAAAGCCTCGAACTTCTGGTGCTTCCCCCATGAGGGGCTTATGGTCGGCCGTAAACGATTCTAGAACACAGGAAAGACATCACAACCCAGCCAGACAGCCCTGACTGGCCACGTGCTCACAGCACAGTTCAGAGGTAGGTCTCACACGTCCATAGACGGGTTTTCAAGTGTTCTCCGTGTTGGTGTGAAATCAGAGGCAGCAACACAGAGTAAAAGAAATCATTACTCATTACTGTCCTTTGGAACAGGGGTGGAAATTAGCCTGGATCAAGGGAGAATAGTGCTCAGTTGCCCTGGTAATGAGCACATGCCATAAGGACCTGATCCCAATCAGTCAAAAGACCCCCTTTGGCTACAAATGGCATTAAATCAGGCCCTGTCAACAGAGATGAGTAGAGGCGTACCAAATTCACATTCTGTTTTGGTCAGTTTCACTGCCGTAGGATTTTACAATGGTAAATTTCATTATTTCAGTCTCAGATTTCAGGGTGCTGTGAATACAGTGGTGCTGACCCAAGAGGAAATAGTGGGCGGTGTGTCACAAGATTATTCAGGGGTGAGGGTTGTAGCACTGCTAACTTTACCTCTGCATTACTGCCGGCGCTGCTGCCTTCAGAGCTGGGCAGCTGGTGACTCCTGGCAGGAGCCCAGCTCTGAAGGCAGAGCTACCAGCAGCAGCAGGGAAGAAGAAAGAATGGCATATGGTATATTGCCACTTTTACAGGTCTGATGGTGCCTGCAGAGCTGGGCCTTCAGTGAGCAGCCAGCATTCTCTGGGTGTCCAGCTCTGAAAGCAGTACAAAGGGTGGCAATACCATACCCGCCCCCAAAACAACCCCATGACCCTCCTTGTGAGTCACAACCCCCCCCCATGAGAAATTCTGGTCTCCCCCATGAACTCTTTTGATTGTAGGATAAAAGCACACAAGACTGGATTTCACAGGAGGAGACCATAATTCACGGGCCATGACGCATTTTTCTTGGTCGTGAATTTGGTAGGGCTTGAGAGATGAGGCATGACAACGATTGGTGGAAACAATCAGAGACTGGTAGATGCCAGTGAGACAGTCGCTCATTCTGAATGGCCTTTCCCCACTCTTGGAGACCCCAGATACAACCAAAATAGCTCACTGGTATGGTCAGCCTTGGGCAAGCAACAGACGTCTAATGTTACAGCCTATTTCAGCATCTGGGGGCGGGGGTGGGGGCGGGGAAGGGAATCTGATCAGGACATAATAGATCCCTTCTTTCACTGAAAGGCTTCCCTCAAGCCAACACCCACCCCGCTCCGCCAATTCCATGCTACAGTTTATTTAGCACTAGGATATCTAGCTCATTGGTCTTTGGGGGCAGTGGGGCAGACAGCTACCAGGGACCCAGAAGTGGTGGGGCTTGTGCAGTCAGCCGATGGTGCCACTCAGACTGTAATGCTGGGTCCTCCACCCCTCCCTCTGAGCTACACGGGATAGCAGACCAGCACTGCCGCAGCATTTCAAAGGGGTCCCAGAGCTCCAGCCACCAGCACCGCCAAAGTGACTGCTGTGGCAGCCAGAGCTTCAGGCCCCTTTGAAATGCCACATCCCAGGGCAACTGGTCTCTCCCCCACCAACAGCAGGCCAGTTGCGGGGAGGGAGGGTTGCCACAGTGCTAAGCCCCCAGCTTTGCCCAGAACACAGTCCATTCGCCTTTCCCCCAGCACATCAGCAGAACGCTGGCGTGCTTCTCCAAAGAGTCAGCCGAGGCGACGGCAACAGGCAGAGATGGAGAAGATTTTGATCATTGGTCTGCAAGTGAGATCAGATCACAGGCTCAACCTGCTGCTGACAGAGGACTCTTCCCATCCAGCTATTTTCCTAGCTCCTTGTCCAGTCTAGCTCATATCCCAAGTGATGGAGGTCACACTGTCTCAGCATGAGACCCACTACTGGCTGGTCAAAAAGGATTCAGCCTCTGCAGCGATTCCCTGATAGTAAGACTTCTTTGTTCCTGTTCTTTACCCTATCACACCCTGGTTTGTCCTCACTCCTGCTCCCTAAAACATTCCCTTCTCATAGAATGCTCCTGGCACAGGACCCCTTATACCTGTTCACAGAGTTAGCACTGGGCAAGGAGCCTGTTGGGGCAGGAAGTGACATCCTGGAAGTTGTGGACCTCTGCAAAGCTCCACTGAAGCTGAAGCACAAGATGGGCAGCACTGGCCTGCCCCCGACATCCCACCAGACCCCCCTTGTCTCTGAGTCATTACATTGCCAAGCTCTCTAGCGCAGTTCATCCACAGGCCTTAAAATGCTCTCCAAAGGAAGGCAGTGTCCTCAGCCTCATTGTAGAGACAGGAAAAGTGGGGCATAAGCAAGGGGCAGTAACTTGCCCCAGTTCACCCTGCAGGCCAGCAGCAGAGCTGGGAACAAGAACTAAGTCTTTTGCATCCCAGCCCAGTGCTTTACCCACTGACTTCACACCCCTCTTATCCCCTGCACCTGTGTCAGCACAGAGATGAACTTGGCCCAGCAACAGGGTTCCCTTTATTTTTTTCCCCCCATCCTTGGGCAGAATAAATTTTATATGCACCAAGGCACGTGTGGATGTGAACCACCATATATAAACAGGCTGCCCACTGTGGGTGCTCTGCTAATCAGCTGGGCAGCACCTGAATCTCTCCCGAGTGGCCGCCCAAGTGCTCAGCTTACAGGGAACACTGCCCAGCACAGAGAAAAAGTGGGAAGCTAAGCTGTGCTAATGGTATACAAGGACGGGTGCAACCCGTGATTTGTCCCCTTCTGCAAGTCCCTGCCATTGAGACTTTGCCTCTAGTTTCCAGGGGTTCAGGAGATCTCCACAGTGTTAGTTTGTCCCTGTATGTGAGCACAGCTATTTTGAAAGGAAGGCTGCCAGCTGCCTGGGCTGGGAAAAGACCCTGTACAGGAATCGTTAAACATAGAAGAGCCCTTTGTGAAGCAAGATGAATCTTGTGGTCTAACATAATCGGCAAATGCCCCAAGAGTGCTTAATTATTCCTAAATTAGTATTTTAAACAGACATATTTCTCTGGCTTAATCCCATCCAATGCAAAACAGCTGTCATCTTTGCAAGGGCCAGGGCCAGTTAATATTTCTTTATTATTGTTATTTTCTTTTTATCCTCAGCTCTTTCTGCTGGTATGCTTCAGGAACTTCAGATAACTGTGTCTTTATTAACCTAATGGATTTCTGCTGAACAGATGCCCAGGGCTCCTGTGTTAATGATGGCTCATTCTGCCAATTCCCATTCTAGAGAGGGCTGTCAATCAAGAGTAAAAAAAAAAATCCTATGCTGGCTGGGAAAAATCCCACAGGCAAACAAGTTTTTTTTAAGCCTCCATCTGATGGATCTATCACTCAGTTTGTCTATGCACTGGTATGTCAGATCCTGTTTTTAGGATCCCTTGGACCTTCCTTGTGCATCACAAATTTCCAGCTGGTTTCAGTTCTCCTCTCTTGCTCACGAGAAAGGACCAGAACCAATGAATCTGCTCTTTTGGGGAGGGACCATCTTTTTATTCTGCACCCGTATAGCACCGAGCACAAGGAGACCCTAATCCGGGACTGTGGCTCCTACCACAATATAGATACATAAATAATAGTAGATGATATGGCATTACTACTGTGTCAGTACCTCGAGTCCCTGTGCAAACCCACACAGAGTGGCCTGTGCCTTAAAGAGTGCACAGTCTGATGTACATCTTAGCACATACGTCTTTTATCTGAAAGGATCCCAAAACGGGGGATTTGAAGCTCTTGTTTAACTGCTGTGGGATTTGGACCCCTACCTGCAAGGTGATGCAAACCCCAGCTTGCAAGCAGAATTCACTATGTCCACCACTGAAATCGAGCCATCTCTGGAGCAAGAGGTGCCAGGTGCTCAGGGGTGCATGGCAGCTCGACTCAACAATTCAAGACTGGGAAAAGCCACAAATACTGCACACAACTGGAAAACGCAGCAGGCCAAAGGTGATCCTCCAGACTGGGAGTTTGCCATGATTGGTGTTCCCGGTAAGCTGAACTCTTGGGCTGCCGCACAAGATTCAGCTGCCACCCAGTTTATTATCAGAGAACCCACAGCAGCCAGAAACAGGTGTTTCATGCAGTGCACATGCCCTGGAGCACATAAAATTTATTTCACCCATGGATGATAAAATTAGAGGGAACATTGGCTATGACTCCATAATACACTTTCTTTTTGGAAAAAAGCATGACAGGATCTTATTGGCCATATGGTCACTATCTTTGTTTTACCTCCTAACAAAAAGCTGCGCGTGTTGACTCAAGGCTGATTTCTTCTCCATAAACTGTTTTTATTCCAAGTTATTCCTATGTCTAGCCTGCTTGGCTTGAGAGATATGATGAGACTACAGCTTCAGGCGGTATGGCTGCAGACACAGATAGTCACACTGAATCTTCACTTAGGCTTGCTTCTATGTCTGCTCAAGCCAAGCCTGAAACAGCATTTGGCCATATCTGAGCTTGAGGGGCGGAGTGTGAATCCAGATCTGGATCAGAACTTCGGGGCTTCAGCTCACTTCTATTCAAGTATTTAGAAAAAAGCTTTAATCTTCAACAGGGCAGGTTGCCAGACAGCTCACTGAGCAAACATGCAGGGCTATAAATCAGGAATTAAGGGACAGAAACCTGACAAAGGGATTAGAACCCAGGCCCATGGCTTGCCAAGCAGCCACTCTAAGATGAGCTGTGACATGCCAAGATTCTTCTGCTGGTAAATCCCTTACAAGCAAATTGAGTCTTAGATGTTCATCCCCAGATTTGTCTGCTCTGTTCTTGGTTCTGCTTAACCACAAGAACAATAAATTATAAGAAATACGAACTCAAAGCTGGCCAAAACACAGGTTGCCTTCAAAAGAACAGTCTTCTTTGGTACGTGAGGTCTGCTATAACCCTGCATCCAAGATGGGCCATAGCCATCCATTGGCAGAGGGGAAAGACAAATGTGGCTTGGCTGCCTAACATACTGGACTTGCAGAGGGAGTTGATCTGCTCAGTCTAGATATTTATTACACTCTTTGCCTCCAGCTCCAAAAGCTGAACCAAGCTGTGGAAAGAGAGCCAAGAGGGGAAAAAATAGGAGCTGAATGTCTGATGGCAACAGGAATCTGGACAGAATTTTGTGCCCTAGGTAAAAGCAAGTCAAGTGCTTTTAAATCATCATGGTCTTTGTTGGGTGAACTTGGAATTGATACCCAGGAAACAAAAGGCTGCTGCCCTAGTTTTCCTTGCAGAGTTCTGCTGTCAGGCACACAGCTCATGCCTGACCTGTACCGCCTTCGGTTCCAGGTTGGGTTGGTGGGAAACAGATTTCTCCATTTCACAGAAATTTTAGATATTCTAATATTTTCAGTCTTTACGCAGGCCGAAAAGTTGAAATCTCTCAACTCTTGTGAATTGACAATCTCTACACCGTTTTTTGTGTAGCTCAATCAAAACCTTCAATTTCAATCATTTCCAAATACCTCATTTCCGTTTTCTCTTTTGGAAAACGTCTTTTAATCTGAACTTATTAACATTTCAAACAAATCATTCCAACTAATTAATTAATAAATAAATAAATATTTCTCTTTCAAAAGCATAAAGGCAATCCCATTTTGAAAACCTTTTTCTGCCCAAATATTACCAAATCAGGACAGTCGTTGAAATCAACCTAGTTTCATGAATCATTTTGGTTTTGGTGAACTGGTAATTTTGGAAAAAAAAAAACAAAAAACACTCATCTTAAAAAATGCCTATACAACTCCAACGCAGTGCGAATGACGGCCTGGCTAGGGACCTAGGAATCTGGAGCAGAAGAAGAAAAATTCTATCCTTGCAGCTACTATGAAGTTCCTGCTATCCACAATGATCAGTACAACTTTGGCCACACGGCCCAAGATGACAAGGGTCTGTTCCAAAATGGAGGACAACCCTTGTAGTTGATAAAAAGTTTCTGGGATACAGAAGTTTGGATAACTGGGCAATGCTTGTAGTCTCTGTTCTCTTTCCTACTTAAGCCTCTTCCCCCATTGCCAGCCCACCTTCCCAAGCCCCTACCACCTTTACAAGCTGGTCTCTTATGTCCTTGAATTCTATTCATGCCATAAGTGGGGATTTTGCCCCTCCCTCTCCCTGGAAGCATGTTGGGCTGCAAACTGAAAAAGGAGACAAGCCTTTCTTTTACAAAAGATTTACTGCACCATGTGAACAGCACACAGCTATCATTTGTTTGTGTGCTCCAAACCCGCCGTGACTTGGCTTTCCCAGATTGAACACAGGCATGTTTAAAGAAAGCGTGCAGGGGCTGCCAGGGAAGCAATCATTGAGCCTTCAGAAATTACATTTATTGTGTTACAGGTATTGTGTATATATATATATATATATATATATATATATACACATATACACACACACACACAAAAAAGGTGGCTTCCTGGAGGAGACCTGGCTTCTCCCAAGAGACTAGGAGCTGTACTTACACCTTGATTTAATCAAAGTTACACTTCCCAGGGCCAAGGCTTTTACCTTGTAAATGTCATGTCCTATCTGGTTAGGAGCAAGAGATGTGACCTACTTTCCCTTTCGAGCAACTGTGCGGCTCTCCCGGGGGGGTTGGAGGGTTTTTCCTTTTAAACACTTCAGTGAGATGAGAGCAAGTTTGTATGGCGCAGACGGGCTCCAGTAAATGAACAGCAGCTTTGAAATGGAACCTCATGGGCAATGATTCCTCAGACTTCCGTACAGTATTGCAATGTATCTCATTCCTGAAGGAATACCCTTTTATATAAACTTGGTGCATGCCCATCCTAGAATGGTCAATGGTACTGGATTGGCAGATCTGGTAAATATTTTCTACCCCTAATGTCTAGAGAATCCAGCTATGCTTCCTAAGCATATCATGGGGCTATTTCCATCAAAAAGATCCATAATAAAATGGTCATCAGTGCTGACTTTCTAAGGTTTTGTCATTAGGTTCCAGAGTGAACATCAAGCTGCTATAAACTGGATCAACCAATGCTCTCCAGAGCTATTGCTTCAGGGTGTCTGCACCCTAAGAATAGTGCTGCATTGGGTAAATCACAGGTTTTCCTTGCACCTAAAAGGTTTGCAGACATAAGAGCTTTAAATTGCCTTCTCCCTGCCCCCCTCATCCCCCGCAAAAACCACAACCAAGAATTTAAATTCTGCAGAAACTGAGCAGCGACTCATGGTCACATTCCCAGCGCACAGCAACCTCCTAATAAAACCAGATCCGCTATGAACTGGACCACCAGCAACTTCAGTTTAATTTGTGCAAGGTTAGTTCTGAAGCACGGAGAGCAGAAGTGAAAGGCTGCATACGGCTCAGCTATTTGATGAAGGGTAGCGCATGGGGTAGTAAATATCTCCTCCCAACCAGGGCTTCATAGAAGGATGGCTCTTTCTCTTGCTGACTACTTGTGCCTGCTGCAGGGATGACCAGAGAAGATGGACTGGCCCAGCTGTGCTGAATTAAGTCATCCCCTTAGGACAGTGACAAAGTGTTCCGAAGAGTCACAGCTGGCTGGCTCTTGCGGGAGAGAGGAAGATGCTATCAGGAAAAGTGCTCGCTATGCAGGTGTCCAAACCTTGCTTGTGCAGAGCCTTTTCCAAACCCTTCATTTAGAACCTCTGACTTTGGAAAGTTGTCCCTGGTCTGCCCAGGAGCCTAGAAATATTATTTGGACTTCTAGAGTCTAGACATGAGCTTTTAATCCTGCTTTGGGCAGGAACTGGACTCAAGGACGTCCTGAGGTCCCTTCCAGCTCTAGGATTCTAGGATTTTGGTCCCATGTACCACGTAATGTCCACTTTCTGCAAGGCAGCCATCATGGGTCTGATTTCTAGAAGAACTGGAAGCCCATAAGTCAGTTAGCTTTGATTGGAGCTGCAAGCATACTGCCTCTCTGGAAATCAGGCCATCACAGTCCCTGCTGCATATAATTAATATTGCCATGTTATTCCCACTGATACAGTGATGGCCAGATAGCACAAGCCCTCAATCCCAGCCCTCAGGTCTGCAGGGGGCTGTTGCAGTCCAGTGAAAGGAGCTTGGGCTTAAGGGTTGGCAGAGGTGGGCACTACCGTGTGACTCTACCACCAATTTGCCACGTGATCCTTGGAAGACACTGCACCTCAGTGCCTCAGTTTCCTCCTCGCTAAACATGGAAGCAGCAATGCTACTTTGCGATCCAGAGATGGAAAGCACGTCAGGCCCCATTTCTAAAGGCATTCAGGAACTCAAACAGGCAAATAAGCACTTAGTGGGATTTCCAAAATCTGCTAGCTGCCCAATGTGATTGCTTTCCTAGCTGCAGTTTTCAGTGCCTTTGAAAATCTGGCCCTAAGTATTGTGTTTATTTTCTCTAGTGTTAGAAAATCCCTGCTGGCATCCCCATGCAGGAAGCAATTCCTGTGCCATGAAAAGACACAAAATATGCAGCGAGGACAGAGGTATGTGGGGCTGTGGCTGCACTACAAACCCAAAGTGTGATGCGGCTGCTCGTGTACACGCTCTTGTTGAAATAGCGTGAGTGTCCATAGCAGCACAGCCACAGCACCCTGGGCAGTGGCAGTGGAGGAATGGCTGAGCCGTGCCAAGTACGTGTCCACCCAGTTCAGGAGGGTTTGTGGTCAGTCCAACTCAGCTGTGCCTCTGTGAGTGCACTACACAGCCATTCATAGGTACACCAGTTCAAAGAGCGCTACCATGAGTACATGCACATGGCAGGCAAAGCCCAATCTTGCTCTTTGTGTAGACATACACTAAATGTTTAGCAGTTTCCTCCTGCCTTCTTACTTGCCTTACCAAGTCTCCTTACTGGAGTCTCTTTTATCTTAGGGCCCCAGGAAATGGGATTCTTCTGTGCCCTCTGCTAACAACCCCCAACTGGGAATCTGCATTACCAGTATGTTGTACCAGGGTATCCCCTAATTTCAATGTGGCCAAGCATTCCCTGACACTGCCTGAACGCAGCGGGAAGGATGGATGTGTCCGAGCCCGAGGTACCACTGCCTCAGGCATTACTTCTAAACACTAGGCACGTTCCGTCCAGGGAACCGTTCTTCTAATGGGCCTGGAACTAAAATTTCCCACTGCCCCCTGCCCATGGTTACCCTGCTTCCAGGTAGAGCCTTACAGTACACCTGCCTCCTACACTCCCCTCTAGATTTGAAGGCACAATAGATCCCACTTGTGAAGCCACAATTTGGAAAGGTCATGCAATGTGATGAGCAAAGGGAGTCGAAGGAGGATCCATCACCTCGCAGGACCTGTGTCCTAGGCAAGCTGATTCCTCATATGTGCACACAAATCAAGGACCTAGATATCTACTGACCAGAGCTGAGGATGCAAAATAACTTCACGCTTGCAACAGACAGAGGCCAGTGTCTGAAAATCTGGCCTTCAACATTCAAATCTGCTGCTGCAAAGTCAGCAGTAAACGTAAGTGCTGTGGAAACGAGGAAATCTGGGTTTCCGAGAACGAGGAAAAAGCCACCCACTGAAGTGTAATGAAATTTCACAGCTCTTTTCTTCCCTATCATAGGCTTCTGGCACCACCTTCAGGAATAGGATATCACTGCATCCCCTTTTGTATTCCAACAGATTTATTTCCTTCAAAGGACAATCCAGTGCTAACAAGAGCACTCAAGCCAGGTCTGGCCTTAAGGAAGGTGAGCAAAGGCCCCATGCTCCCATTGAATATATCTTCCTCCGCCCACTGGTGGGGCCCCGCCCACTGGCCCAGCCCTGCTGTCAGTATGCTGCCTTAGGCCCCACCCACTGGCCAGGCTCACTGGGCCAGCTCTAATTCAGGCAGAAATCCCTTTGGTATCCATGCCTATTTGGAAGAGCTACTTCCAAATATCCACACAATACCCATCTTGCCAGGACAGAGCCAGCTCTGCTTTGCTTCAACTTTTAGTGCCAGGAGGAGGGGAAAAAAATTATTCTCCTTAACCTCTGAGGGTAGGACAAGAAGTAATGTGCTTAAAGTGCAGCACTGAAGGTTTAGGTTGCTTATTAGGAAAAACTTCCTGTTTGGTGGTTAAGCACTAGAATAAATTGCCCAGGGAGGGAGTGGAATCTTCATTATCAGAGACTGTTAAGAGCACGTTCCGCAAACATCTGTTGGGGTAGTCTGTATGGTGCTTGGTCCTGCCA
This sequence comes from Carettochelys insculpta, assembly GCF_033958435.1. Lineage (NCBI taxonomy): Eukaryota > Metazoa > Chordata > Testudines > Carettochelyidae > Carettochelys > Carettochelys insculpta. Next base: position 16,589,559 of record NC_134157.1, read on the forward strand.
TGAGGGCAGAGGACTGGACTCGAAGACCTCTCAAGGTCCCTTCCGATTCTAGTGTTCTATGGTACTAGCACTCTAGGTCAACCAAGTCAATATTAAAGCCATCTGGTGAAGCGGGTCTTTGCTCACGAACTTTTATGCTCCAAAACATCTGTTAGTTTATAAGGTGCCACAGGACTTCTTGTTGTTCTCGACAATACAGACTACCATGGCTACCTCTCTGCAACAAGTCAATATTAGCTCTAATTATCACTCTCACAAGCTGTCAAGTTTGAGCAGCTTCTGGGAGGTGCTGGATTCTCACTTGCCTTTAAGAATGCTGAAGAACATGTTTCTATTCCCTCCCTCGCACTTTGGAGCTCCATCACTCGATAAAAACAAGGGGCAACTGCTGCAAGGGACAAAATGAGTTGATTGAGGTACCACATGATCACTCCAAGGATTGACTTGTAGAGGCATTTTCCACCCCGTCTTTGTGCAGTCAGCACATTTTTAGGCAATCTGTATATTTACAGGGTCTGTTCCATAGCCTGCTGAAGTCAGTGGGAGCCTCTTTCTTGATTTCCATGGGTGGCAGACCACCTCTTTGTTCCACCTCTCTTTCTCATCACACTGAGGCTTGGTCTATACTAGGCAGGTAAGTCAATTGCACATATGCAATTCTAGCTATGGCAATTGCGTGGCTAGAATTGACTTATCTGCAGTTGACTTACCTGGCCATCCTCACAGAGGGTGGTCGAGGGGAGAAACTCTCCCTTAGACCCTCCTTACTCCTCACAATATCGAGGGGTATGGGTGTCGATCCCCAACCCCAGATAGCTCAGTTTTGAACATCGCTACCAGGTGCATGAAACTGAATCCCAGAAGATCGACCCTGACCAAGTCCATCTTCCAAATAGTATAGACAAGTCCTTAGTGTGCACATGTATGTCTTTCAAGAGAAGCCAAGGAAGACAGACATTTTATCTAGTCCCAATTTGTCTCCTTGCATGGGTGGGTAGGAGAAAGCCAGAGAGACTGATTCATACTAACTCTGCATCTCACTATAATCTTTGCTTGTTCCAAACTAGGAGAATTCATTTAAAATGTCAGCACAGACTCACCGGGAAACCAAGCTGCATTGATGGCATGTCAAGTGCAGTGTCACAATATTACCTGGCCCACAGACAGTGGATTTCATTCCTGTTTTCTCCAGCACCGGGATTCTGTTTATCGCACCTTCAATATGCTGCATGAACACATCCCAGTCCAGATCAAAGAGCCCAAAGGCAAATTTCTCAGAGACCTAGAGGGAAACAGGAGCCATAATACACAGAAGTTAAGTTACAGATGTTTGTTTTATAACAGACTCCCCATTCTGCAAGCCACTTAGTGGCTGCTTCCTCTCAGGTGCTGAATAAATTCATTGTGCAGTGAAATCAGTAGGAACTGAGTTGGCTCAGCACTTCCAGAAATCATCCCCAAGGGCTTAGAAAAGTTAATGGGAGTATTAACATTGTTTAGGGAACTCAGAAAACTAATGCACTCAAAACAGAAGCTGCTCTGGAAACCGTTTGCATAAGACCTCACCTGCCAAACTGTCCAGCCAAGGACAGCCACTGTGATGCCTGCTTCGTACTTTAACCACTTATGCTATGGGTGAGGCTTAGGCTTCCCTGAGTTAAAACAGAACCATCTGCAGATGGGCTCATTCACAATCACCGCCTGCTTTGCCTCAGTGTAAAATACAAGAAAAACAATCTCATTTTCCCTTGAGAGACAAACATGTTAGCTACATTAGTAATTTACACATTCAACTCCTGGTACATTTACTGTGAAAATGGAACTTGCCACTCACAGGACACAGAAGGGGAAAAGGAGGCAAGGAGAGCTGAAGAATAAGCTCCTCATGAGCTGCAGAAATTTACTACAGGTTCAATCTCTCTAATCCAGCACCCTCATGACCTGACCGGTGCCGGATGAGAGAACTTGCTGGACCACAAGCCAACATTTGTCTAGCAGCATTACCAACACTTCCACTGCTTACTGGGCTCTCAGAAAACATGTGGGGTAAATTACAACTAAATAACAGCACAGAGCCAGGACTGGTGGCTGTAAACAAACTTAATGGGACCTCTGGAAACTTGGCCACACCCATGATAAGTGGCTGTCCAGCTAACTAAAATCATGTTGGATTACAGATGATGTTGGATGAGAGAGTTCCAGATTAGAGAAGTTCAACCAGTATCACCTTCAACATCAATTCCAGAAAGACTTCATTAGTACATCTGGAAGCCACTTCCCCATGGCAGAGAGGGAGCAAGGTCTAACCTGGACTTGTATTACAAGCCTCTGTGGTGTCTGATTAGTCCATTTCCGATCATTACTGCTGGTAAAGTCATCTCAGGGTAACTCCCACCACCACAGGGAATCTATTCTCAGGGTTAGTTACCCTCAGTGCTCATTCCTACCTAAACACTAACTGGTCACAGAGATACAGCACCATTTGAGCCAGTAATCTTTGTGGTTTGCCATCTAGCTAAAGCACCGGAATATGACTCAGGAAGTCTAAGTTCAATTTCTCTCCCTTCCTATGTGAACTTGGACAAATCACTTAATCTCTTTTGTGCCTCAGTTCACACTCTGCAAAGCCAGGATAATACTTTCTGCCACCAACCTCTGTCAGATCTACTTGGCACATAAGGTCCTTGAGCCTGTGCGATCCCAGACTATTTGTGCATTGTGCCTAGCACAACAGGCCTATAAACTCAGCGGGGGCCTCTGGTTAGTCTTCACTTTCTGAGGAGACTGCAGAGGGGATAGGAGGAGAGGGTGGCATTTGTGTATGTTGGGCATGATGAAAAGTTGCCTGTTGTGGTAGGTGGACTGAAGGGTAGTTTGGGGGAGACAAATTCATACAGTTTAAGGGCAGAAGGGACCACTGTAATCATTCAGTCACACCTCTGGGATGACCCAGATTCTAGGGTACACCCAGGGAGCCCTGCCTCTAGCTCAACAGCTTATAGTTGAACTGGAGTTTACCTGACAGAACAACATCCCACCTTGACTTAAGGATTCTGAGTGAGGGAGAGCCCACCATTCCAGCCAGCGAATCCGTTCCAAGGATGCTAAAGAAGAACAAATAGCCCACTCCTACTATGGGTGATAACTAAATAGTAACTGGTCTCAGACAAACAACCATATTAGACTCTAATTTCACAAACAACAAGCAGTCCTGGGGCATCTTAGGGTGTGTCTAGACAGCAGCCTTATTTTGAAATCAAACAAAAAGCAGTCAAGTAGCACTTTAAAGACTAATAAAATAATTTATTAGGTGAGCTTTCTTGGGACAGACTCACTTCTTCAGACCAGATCTGATAGTATATCAACTAGCATGGCTTTCTCTCGGTTCTTATTTTGAAATATGGCTGCTACACACAAAAATGAATTTCAAAATAGCACTTAGCTATTTTGAAATACAGCATCTACACACAGGGAGTCTATTTTGAAATAGAGCCATTGGGCGCACGAAGGCTTATTCTGAAATAGGCTCTATTACTTCTCTTAACAGCACTGATATTGAACCAGCCACTTCGAAATAAATTTGAAATAGCAGTTGTTATTTTGAAATTGGTAACCCTCTTTGTACGAGGATTAGCGCCTATTTCAAACGCATTTTATTCAGATTAATTATTTGAATTTATTTACTTATTGTGATTTAATGGCTGTGTCACAGGGATGCTGTTATTTCAAAATAACTATGCTTTGTAGACCTACCTTTAGAAACTAGTAAATTTATCAGGGCATGAGCTATTATGGGTAAAACCCACTTCATCAGGTGGACAGAGAAGGGAAAAACAGAATCCAGGGCTAATATATCATGGACTCGGGGTGTGATAAATGGAGTCACCTGTAACTAGGAGGAGCAGTTAATGAAGCAAATTAAACTAGATGTGTCTGATTCCTGTGAATATCGAAGGTGGGGAAACTGCCCTTGTAATGCATAAGCCAGCTAAGATCTCTATTCAGGCCAAGGTTAAAGCCATTACATATGTCAATTAATTCCAGTTCCCATGCCTCCCCCTTGTAATCTAGTGATAAAATTGTTTTGTAGAATTAGAAATAGTAATTGGTGTTTAGTTCTCATCTTCTGAGCCCTTGACAAACACCAATAAATTCTCAGCACCTTCCCGTGAGGGAGGCACACCTTACAAACGTGGACTCAGGTAGTGAGACATGAGGTTAGCTGCCCCAAGCTACAGAAGACATCAGTGTCAGAGCTGCAGTTAAAACTCTGAGTTCTGGCCCCCTGTCCAAGCCACTATGTACTCCCCCCATGCAGAAGGTCAGCTCCAGGCCTTTGTTCCACTAGTGTCCAGGAGTACCAGAGTAGTGGGCAGTCTTGTGGTGACTGGGGTGAAGCTCATGCTGTCTGAACAAGCAGGCACAGTGTCCGTCTCTCTAAGGTGGACAGGCTCCTTGTGGCTTCTATAACCAGAATTTAGCACCTCCCCAGCTTTAACATAGATACCCTCACAACACCTCTGCAAGATAAGACCAGGCTACTTCCTGAACACAGGGAAAAGAGACTGCAGACTTCAGCTCCCAGGTCCCAGCAGCTTGCAAAGTCCTGCCAAGTTACTGTCTCCTGGCTGCTTCTGAGCTCGCGTGGGTGAGTCACTAGAACTTCGGAGCCAAGGCTTGTGGTTCTTTGCACTGCAGTAAGTGAGCAGTGCGAGAACTGGTCTGTCTGCTAGGCTGCCAGTGGGAATTGTAGGACAGCGCAACAGAACATTTTGCACTCAAGTGGTTTAGTCTGTCTCCTCCCTGCAAAGCGGGCCGGGTACAGGTGAACTCAGAACCTGGGTCTAAGTTGCGCTCTAGCCAGCCCAAATTGAAAGCACCATTTAAACTGGGCCACAGAGTTGCATGTGGAGACAGATGAGGTTTTGGAGGCAATGCATGAGCGAAGGCCCAAGCTAGCATGGAGGTGAAGACATACCTCATGGGGCTTGCCCAAGGTCAAAGACAAGAATCTGTGGCCAGAGAGAAATTAAACCTGGACCTCCCAAGCTAGTGCCACAACCAGGCCATTCTCTTTTTCTCCCATTCTCTCTCACAGGTCATGCATTTCTTCAGGCAGGTTTGGGTCTTGTCTAGATCTAAGCCACGTCCAAACAGAAGAACCTGACAAATTCCCGCACCCCACCAGCCCCTTTACTCTTCATTCAAAGTGTCCCCCTTTCAAGCATTCTGGCTGATACACAAGAACTCAGGAGCTCCCTTCTGTGCCTGCTTTGTCAAAACGGCTTTCATGGTGAACATGTTTTATTGCCTATGAAAACCTCTCAGCACTGCTCACCTCCTCCCAGAATATTGGATTTGACTCATATCCGCCCACGGAAAGGGCATCGCCTTGGAGACGGAGATACACTGAGGCATCATGATCGCGAACGTTCGGCATATTCTAAAGAGAGGGAGAAGGGAATATCATGAACACAGGGCTGGGGGGCGTGGGGAGCACACGGGTTCTGACGCACATGGGATGTTTCTGCCCTTTTGCACCATTCCAACAGTACAGCCAGGCTGAACGACTGTCTTCTGACCCAGAGTTGCCTTGCTGGGTGGTCACTGTGGCACAACAACAGAAGGGTGCAGGTTACTGGTCCCTTTATTCTCCAAATCGTTCCAGTCCAGCAGAGACCCAGGCCCGCTGGAAGCACCAGCAGCTCCTCTGTGTTCCTCTCAGCACAAAAATCCCCTGTAAGCGCCCCGCCAAAAGGCAGAGAACACCCCGCTCCTCCCTGCATGCCCCATGGCAAGACCTGCCAGTGGTCAGGCCTCTTTGTGCTCTGAGGACAGAGCCACCGTGCAGAGAGAGTCAGAGCCAGTCCTGGTGGTTCACTACCTGCCCCAGTTCTGGCTCCCCCACTTGTGGGAATGCCACGTTATTCCTACTCTTCCGGGCTGCTCACCAGTCTATTGCCCTGTGAAGGTTTATCCAGCCTCTTCTTCCCCTGGCTGGTGGCATCTCTGCCTGGACACTCCCCGCCCTGGAAAATCCACCCAGACCACATGACCAATGAGGCAGTTCTCCAGAGGCCTAGAAGAGCCATGAGGAACCACTGGCCCATCAAGACCCAGCAGGCCAGTAAGAAAGGTGCCTTGCTTTTGCTCAAAGGTGGAGCTGGGCTGGACAGCAGCTCCTCAGGGCCAACACAGGCCCAAGTCGGGGCCTTGCTTAAGCACTGCCACAAAACCATTGTGCTTTGAAGGGATTTTCCCCCTCTACTCCATTTAAAGGCTCAGACAGATGGCTCCTGAGCTGCCATTTTGGTGAGAGACTAATACCAACCTTATGCCAGAGGCCAGGTGTGGCCAACTGGTTCGAGATGAAGAGTCAAATAGCGGTGGATAGAATGGAAAGAGCCACGTATTATATATTTATATTTATCTCTCTATCTATCAATAGATAAAACTAAATATATAATATGTGGCTCAATGCCCTCCCCCGAGCCAGGCACTGTCAACTCCCCCACCACTCTAATCCAATAGATCCACCCCTCCCACACAGCTAGGCACCCCCAGCCCTCACCCAAGACATCCAACCCTCCCCCACCCCCAGCCCTAACCCAATGCATCCACCCCTCCCCCACTGCCAGGCACCGTCAGCGCCCCATACACATACTCTAACCCAATGCCCCTTATGCGCGGGACTCGCCAGAGCCGCCCCCCCATGCGCTTCTCCCTCCAAGAACAGGGGCATGTGCACAGTGTGGCCATGAGCGCTCCGCATGTCATTGCTCAAAGAGCCACACGCAGCTTGAGAGCCGCAGGTTGGCCACCCCTCCCATAAGCCACCCTGCCCCAAGCCACTGGCCAAACCAAGGCAGGATGGAGTTGCAGTACCAAGCATGGCCTGAAGGGGGCACTGCTGAGCAGCCCTGCTGCCCACATCACCATCCCTGACTCCAGTGCCATCCAGGCCCTGGGCTAATCACAGAACAACCAGCCGAGACAGGACCCCAAGCTGCCACCGCCCTGCACAGCGTTTGAAGCCTCACTCCAGACATTGGCATGGTACAGTCCTGCCTCCTTACTGCAGATTTCCCTCCCTGACTTCCATTGCATGCGCACACTGGTTTGTTGTTGTCGGGCTGCTTTCGAGCGCTGGCGATACTGTCGGGTGGCTGACAGCACGGATGCTATGCATATTGCTGTGATGCACGTGCTGGGTTGTTATTGTCGGGTGGCTCAGGAGCAAAAGTGCTGCACAGGCTGGCTTGTTATGGTAGGCTGGTTCTTGGTGGCTGCTAGCAGAGCATGCAGCAATTTGTTACTGAGGACTGGGAAATTAATCTGAACGCCCTCTAGCTCCAGCAACAAAGGGTCCTGTGGCACCTTATAGACTAACAGAAAAGTTTTGAGCATGAGCTTTTGTGAGCACAGACTCACTTCATCAGATGCTGTTCGTGGAAATCTGCAGGGCCAGGTATAAATAAGCCAGAGCAAGGGTGGAGATAACAAGGTTAGCTCAGTCAGGAAGGGTGAGGCTTACTACCAGCAGTTGATCTGGAGGTGTGAACACCAAGGGAGGGGAAGCTGCTTCTGTATTTCGCCAGCCATTCGCAGTCTTTCTTTAAGCCAGAGCTGAGGGCGTCGAATTTGCAGCTGAATTGTAGCTCAGAAATTTCTCTTTGGAGTCTGGTCCTGACATTTCTTTGCTGTAGGATAGCTACTTTTAAGTCTGCTACTGTGCGGCCTGGGAGATTGAAGTGCTCTCCTACGGGTTTTTGTATATTGCCATTTCTGATATCTGATTTGTGTGCGTTTATTCTTTTACGTAGCGACTGTCCAGTTTGTCCGATGTACATAGCAACAAACCTCGTTGCCAGCTCTGCCCACATATCTACACCAGCAACACCATTACAAGACCTAACTAGATCAGCCACACCATCGTGGGTTCATTCAGCTGCACATCTACCAATATAATTTATGCCATGTGCCAGCAATGCCCCTCTGCTATATACATCGGACAAACTGGACAGTCTCTACGTAAAAGAATAAACGCACACAAATCAGATATCAGAAATGGCAATATACAAAAACCCGTAGGAGAGCACTTCAATCTCCCAGGCCACACAGTAGCAGACTTAAAAGTAGCTATCCTACAGCAAAGAAATGTCAGGACCAGACTCCAAAGAGAAATTTCTGAGCTACAATTCAGCTGCAAATTCAACACCCTCAGCTCAGGCTTAAACAAAGACTGCGAATGGCCGGCTAAATACAGAAGCAGCTTCCCCTCCCTTGGTGCTCACACCTCCAGATCAACTGCTGGTAGTAAGCCTCACCCTTCCTGACTGAGCTAACCTTGTTATCCCCACCCTTGCTCTGGCTTATTTATACCTGGCCCTGCAGATTTCTAAGACCAGCACCTGATGAAGTGAGTCTGTGCTCACGAAAGCTCATGCTCAAAACTTTTCTGTTAGTCTATAAGGTGCCACAGGACCCTTTGTCGCTGTTACAGATCCAGACTAACACGGCTACCCCTCCGATACTCTAGGTCCAGGAGAACTTAGCTGCTAAAGTGGCGGGGGGTGGGGTGCGGGGGGCACGAAGAGACATACTGAGACGCACATGGGCTTGCCAGGAAAGACCAATCTGGTTTAAAGCATCTAAGCCTTTGTTTTTAAAAGGAGCACACTGACTGTGCAAACAAACAGGCGAAAAAAGTGGCACTGGCGGGTCACAGCCAGTTAGTTTCACCTTGGGCCCTTTCTAAGTGGCCTGTTTTGCCGCCAGGTCTGCTGTCCCCCAGACCAAGAGCACAAACTACAGGGTGCTGAAATGCAAGTGGGTTTCTGGACTGAGCTGAGCCAGACTGAAGATTAACCATCTCTAAAACCTGCCTCCCCTTCCCGCCCCCGGTGAATTCTGAATCAAGTCCCTTCCCGAGCCCCACACCCTGGAACATGCCCCTGTCTGATGGCAAACCCTCCAGGTAGAGAAAAAGAGCAACGTACTGACCTGTATGCCCTCTATCCGCTCCGTCACCACGTAGGCATGATGCATGGCCACCAGGGGTATGTTTACACCAGCCATCTGGCCCAGGGCTCGGGCCCACACTCCTGTCATGGAAACAAATCACCTCTTGGTGAGGGATCACAGCCAATGCCCCAGGCTGACTCTGGAGCCCCTCAGGAACTGCATCAGAGAAAAATCTGCAGTCCTGCCCTTGACGTGTGGCTACAGGGAGTTCACAAGGCCCTTTGGTGCAATGTTACATAGAACCAAAAGATGCATTTCCTTTGGCATTGATCCCCTCGCTGAGCCCAGAATGCCACACTCAAAGATCACACAGTCTCCTTATTGCTGTCACAGAGGGGCTGGTGTCCTCGTACGATTACACTATGTGGGAAGTTTGGAGCCAGGTTGCTTCGATCTCCTACCTGCGCAGTTCACTACACAGGGTGTCTGGATGGCCCCGTAATCTGTTTCCACTGCAGCTACTCTTTGCACACCCAAGTAATCGGCTCTGACCTGAATACCGGTCACAGGGCAATTCTCTATTACCTGGAGAAAGAGACAGAAGCACAGGGACAAGCAGTGGGGTCTAACTGTGAAGTTCTCGGCTCAACACTGAAGGAGAAACCCAGGGGTCCTAGGGGAATAAAGCATTGTTCTTTGGCAAGTTTGACAAATCGAAAGACAAGACGGCGAAACAAGAGACGGCAACCAATCCAAAAAGCTGCCCCCAATTTACATTTCAGAGCAGGTGGACCCACTTCCATTCTGAACACTTCTGAATGTGAAACAGTGACATTAAAGGACCTTTTGAAACAGAAAATCATTTGGGGCCAAACTCTCAAAATGCTTTGGGTTAAAAATGTCAAAACAAATGATCTGGACTTGGGGAACTGGTGGTTTGAGAGTGAAATGAAGTGAAATGAAACTGACACAAATTTGCCACGTTTCAGCTGAAATTTTTGCTCAGTTCTGCTCTGGAGACACAGGCCAGTAGCTTTACCCCACATCTGTCCTTGTCAGTGGGGAAAGCGCTAATCTGTCTGCCCGCCCCCCCCACGCGCCATCAAAAGCATTCCTATTACTGCCAGGGAACGACATCCCTCTTTTTAATTTTGGGTTTAAACTACCCATCAGTGGCCTTTTAAGATGACTGAAAATTAGAACTATTATCATTTATTTGCATGGTGGTAGCATACCTCCCCTCGTCACTGTACAACCACAGAGCCAAAGGCTGGTCCTTTCTCCACTGAGTCAGTGCATTTTACTCCACCCTGACAACTTGTTTTTCCCTGATGTAGCTGTTTTTGGCATACACATTTTTTTTCTCCTCTTGACTTCCCCAGCTCTAAAGGTTCCATATCAAAACCACCAGCTTTTTACATTGGATCTCACTTTTTGTCCCTGGAATGGCAGAGCCTCCCCAACCCGTCTAATGCATTCCAAACCAGGGGACATTTTGGTTTTGTTCATATGTTTTAAAAAAAGCCCTTTTCAGCCTGTGTAAGGAAAAACGTCTGTAGAAAGTAAAAAAACCTGTACGAGTCGGTATATAAATGTGAATACACAGACCTAAAAACAGGACCAGAATTCAACATTTTTAATGAGATGGGTGAGCCTGAGACCCGGCAGCCAGATGTGCTGCGCCCCCCGCCCTTTGAAGTTCCATGTCCCGCCTAAGGAGGCCCACCCACCCACAGTGTGCACCTCGGTTCTCTCTGATGAGGCACATCCGGGACTCACTTCAAAGTCAGCTCAGCACCTCACCCCCATGTGCTAAAGGGGAGGGGTGCTGTTAAGCAGAATGGGGCAACTCAGAAAGAGAGATCTGGATGATGGAGGCTGGATGCAGCAGGAAGCAAAGGATCGTGGGGCAGAGGGGGCTGGGAGTGTACTGAACGAGAACATCCAGCTGAAGCTGTGCAAAAACTACAAGGCTCAGATGCCCACCCGATTGTGCAACGGTCAATTACCAAAGCGCCTCTGGCAGTAGCTGCCCTGGTGAGGGCTGTACAGGTGCCTGCAGGATCCATTGTGCCATCTTTAGGGACGTACAGCGTGCCACAAAGATCATCCACATTCATCAGCGGGTACAGGTCCTTGGTTTCTGCAGGGGACAGGACGTAGGATTCTATGCCATAGACCTTTCCCAGCTACAAATGAGATACGAGAACAGGTGCATGAATGCAAACATGGTGAGCAACGTTCCCTCTCATCATTTCCATCCATGTGCAGAACAATATTTTACGTGCACCGAGACATGGGCGAATGGGCACCACCAAGAGAAACGCAACACCTGGCTGTGGGTGCGCTGCTGATCAGCTGGGGGGCATGTGAAGTGTTCCTGAGCGGCTGTGAAACTCGACAGCTTATTGGGAACAGATCGTGTGGCATCCGTACACGACAGCCAAGGGGAAGAAACCACAGGGGCACCTCTGGGTCCCAAACGCAAACATGCCTTCCCACATATGCAGGGAGGATCTGTCTGGTTTCTGGGGGGATTCCCAAAACACAGAACTGGGTGAGCACCTCTTGTGGGCTCAAACTATTTAAAGGCCCATTACCCTATTCCTACACAAGCAGGCACAGCAGTTGGAAATATTACACTGTACTTAACTGAGATGAGCACTGGACAGGTTTGATTTTGCAAAGCCCAAACCACGGACACATTAGATCTGGGGATCTTTTTACCTGAATCCCAAAAGCTGAGTACAGCAGAAAGAGGTTTAAAACCAACTAGTCTGCTTTCCCTGCCACTACCCCACATGAGCCACACATGTCCAATAGGCCACTGAACCAATAAACGTAAAGCTAGACACTGGTCTCTCCATCACAAATATGTCTGGGGATACAGACAAAACTAGTCTCATGTTACCCATCTTTATTGTGATTCTTTGAAAGCAAATGCCAGTGTGTGCTTCTCCCCAGCAGGAAAAGACAAGAGGGCCACCAGGGCAGCTAGGAATGTATATGTCTTTCTGCTACTGTGAGACAAGAATACAGCATTCTGAGCAATTCCAATACAGCTTTTTAGAGGAGGAGGGTGACCGCATTTGCACGCAGCATTCAAGATGTGAGTGTATCATAGATGTATATAGAAGCAATATGGTAAATAGTCTCAGATGCCAATTGCAAGGCAATTTACCCCACTTGGATATTCGCAGGAATGGGACACATCTTTCTTAATATGCTTCATTTTACTGGTCCTATTAGTGACATGTAAGCCACCACCCGCCGCCCCCCTGTCCCCCACTACATAAACTCTTGGTTCTGTTTTTTCTCTGCAATTTTCGTCGGAGGAAGAGGATTTTACCCATGAAAGCTCATGACCTAAGAACTAAGTTAGTCTCTAAGGTGCCACAGGACTGCTTGTTGTAGACATAATATGATATTTTCGGTCTGAATGGATCAGAGCCAGTTATGCTCAAGGCTGCGTTTCGGTCTATGGACTGCCAAGGGAGAACACAAAGCCCTGACTAGCCATGACCAGTGGAATGGATCGGGCTATTGCAAAGGAGATAGGATGACCCTAGAGCCTGTCCATCTGCAGAGCAATCCTTCCGCTTGGAGACAGCTTTGCCTTCCTGCAGCAGGGTGTACCAACCCCACGGCGGGCCTGCAGGAGTTAACTCCAGCTACTTAGCTGAGAAGGCCATGCTCCCACAGCCCTGATGGCTATGCTCCAGCTGGAGACCAGCTATAAAGGCTCCGTCCAGCTGACTGCTGCCAGGGAGGGAGGTGCTGGCGGAACTCCTGCAGAAGAGTGGAGGATGGCCCTAACCGCAGAGGCCAGCCAGTGAGGAGCAGCTGGAGGAAACTGGTCCGGAGATAGCGACCATGAGTTGGATAGGAAGTAGCTCAGGGTGGGAAGTTATGCCCCCCAAGAGCTCGGTGTGTTTTGGGGCATTCCCCACTGAGCTGGTGGAGGACCACTCCAGCGCTGCTATTAACCTGGGCTGGGACCCAGTGGAGGGGGAGGGCCTGGGTCTCCTTTCCCCCACACACTGACACCAAGAGGGGGTGCTATACTAGCTACCAGGTCATGCTACTGTGCCTGAGGGCGTGTGACTGTTGCTTCCGGCCACTAAGCCCCACTGCCCAGAGCGGAGGGAGTAGTTTATTGCCTGTGGTCGCTGGGCTGGACTGGAACCGATACATATGCAGGATGGCGCACCCTTTGAGGTGCCTCAAATACCCAACGTGCTCCCACTGAAGGAGAAGGGCGTGCCCATCTCGTGACCCCTCTTAACAACGGTCGCACCATCAAACTACAGTCACCACACCCTGACAAATAACAGCCCCAGGCAGAGCTTTTGGTGACCCACTGAGGGAGAAGAGCCCGAGGGACCAGGAAGTCCACTCAGGATTTTGCCAATCTATGTTCTAGTGAAAGTGTCCAGACATCACGGTGATGGGTGGCAGCACAACCCCCCGAGCCAGCTACCCTCCCCGACTTCTCCTGTCCAGCTAACGGGCAGCACCCACCCTGATTCAGTGACCTGTGAATAAGCAGGAAGGCAGGAGATGAGACTTCTGCTTACAGACATGAGCCTTTTGTACTCATCCAGCCGCTGTTGGCTGGAAGCAATGAAGAGTCCACCGTTCTGAATCCACCCTGGGTGCAGACCCGTCTCCTCCTCCAGGTCTTGGCTGACTATTTGGCGAGTGTGAGCCAGCAGCTCCACTTCCACATCGCTCGGACGCAGCTGCCACAGGAGACCTGGGAAGACCACAGAAGTGCCTGTCGGCTCTGGTATCCCTCCCCACTTCCCAACCCTACCTTACAAGCCAAGCAGAGATACGGAAGTCAAGGGTGAGAATTGCGCTACAGCCATTTTAGCAAGAATAAGATTCATGGCCTAGATGTAACCCACACTGTAGTTTGCTGGCTCCCTGTAGCAGCTGGGCCGCATAAAGGTGCCCTGCTAGTGGCTCTCAAGTTAGCTCACTTAGTAGAGGCCTGTGCTTTTAGAGTCAGAGGTCAATGGCTCAACTCCTGTTGCTGGTGACCCACCCAGCAGCCGCAAGTTTTGGTCCATTTGGGCACTAAGCCCTCAATGTAGGCATTAACAGCCCAATGACATGCACTCAGCATCCTTCCAACCATCATACACCCAGGCAAAGCTACCGCTGGGAGCAGCAGTAGCTGGCTTTGTGGGCTATTCTCAGGAGAGATCCCACAGACTGACAGAGCCAGCTTGATTGCACCAGCCTCTCGCCCTAAGCAGTGGCTCCTCGAGGCCAGGCTGGATGTACTCTGGTGGGAACTAACTCCATGGCCAAGTAGCTAGGATAAAAGCCGTAAGTCAGGGAGAGGGGCAGGGGTGCTGGAGCAATAGGTGGGGGTACTGAGAGCCATTGACACAGACTGTAAACCCTGTGTAGAATGGAAACCTCTTCGAGGCGGAGGCTGTCGCCACACCCCGCCTTCAGCTCTTGTTCCAGCACCCACGCAGAGTAGGGAGGCTTCCAGAAGGATCAGAAACCATCTGAAGGAGGTTCCACAGCAGGAGCCTGGCATGGACCTGCCCAAGGAAGGACCCAGAGACCCGCCATGGGAACGGGGGTAAGACTGCTAGGTAATAGCGAAAGGGGTATTTCTTTCCCCTCTACCCTGGGGAGGGGAAGGCCAGATTCTGGTGGCCCATGTTGTCTGGCCTTAGTGATATTCTTGCACGGGGCCAAGGAGTAGTTAAATGAGGTCTGAGAGACTGGGCTCTTAAAGGGTCAGGATACCACAAACGCCCTTAGATGAGAACTGAAGGAACCAAAGAGGCCTCATCTTCATCCAGGCCACAGGATCAAGAGAGTCACAAACATCTTAACCTTGAGAGGGGCTGAGCTCTCCCACCTGGAGCTGAGCTGCTGCAGCTCCCAGCACTTAACTGGGCGCTGAGGGCTGCTCAGCACCCAGCAGGATCAAGTGCCGAAAGGCTCCCTTCTGCAGCTCTAATTTGGAGCCTTTGCTCTGCCAGACACTTGATCAAAGGTTGCTCCTCACAGAGCTCTGCTCACCAGCCGTGTGCCAGGTTGTCCCCGACGTCAGACGGTCTCTTTCCAGTAACACCACATTGCTCACCCCCATCCTGGCCAGGTGGTACACAGTTTGACATCCCAAACTGCCTCCGCCCACCACCACGACCTCGGCAGATTTGGGGAGCAGCTTTGTTGGCCTTTTTCCTTGAGGGCTTCCTTCCTTCAGAGTCTTGTGGTAAGGGACGCTCTTCTCCGTTGTCTGGCCTGCCACACTGCTGAAGCACCTGAGGAAGAGGTTTCTCCCAGCGGCTGGCATCTGGCAGGAGGCAGCTCTTTGGACCACAGCTCTGAGGTAGGCCATGATGACCTGGGATTCCAAAGACAGATCTTCAATGGATCAAGCAAGGAGCTTACCATGTGCAGAACCAGACTAACTCTTCTGAGAGCTTGGGGCTCCCTAGCCTCTGGGGTAGGGGGCTGTGGCTTGAAGCTGGGAGTCAGATGCCAGGGACAAGGGCTGCAGGGTGGGGCTGAGGCACTTGGGGTTCAGGAGGAGGCCGGGGCCAAGGGGTTTGGAATGGGGGAGGTGACTCCCGGCAGGAGGTTTGGTGCGGGAGTTAGGGTGCAGGAGGGGGCTCATCCAACAGGTGGAGATGTGGGGTCTGGGAGAGAGTTAGTGTGGGGGAGGGGGTTAAGGCAGGGGGGTGGAGGTGCAGCATTGGGAGGGGGTTAGGGTGCAGCACAAGCCTCAAGGCAGGGGGTGGAAGTGTGGGGTCTGGGCCCAGGAGGAGGCTCAGGGAAGAGGGTGGGGGTGCAGAATCTGGGCAAGAGTCAGGATACAGGAGGGAGCTCAGGGCTGGGGATTGAGGTGATGGGTTAGGGTGTGGGAGGCGTGCAGGCTCTGGAGGGCGTGGGAGAACATTGCAGGCTCTGGGAGGGAGCTTGGGTGCAGGATGTGGGTTCCAGGCTGGGGTAAGGCATTCAGGTGCAGTAGGGCTGAGGGGTGAAGCCCTTACCTTGGGTGGCTCCCCAAAGTGTCCAGTGCATCCCTTCAGCAGTAGCTCCTAGGCTGGGGCCTTTCCATGTGCCTCTACCCCCAGGCACTTCCCCTTCAGCTCCTGGCCAATGGGAGCTGCGGAGTCCATGCTCGGGCACGGGTGGTACATGGAGGACCCCGCTCTCTCAGGCTACAGAGAGCAAGGGTGGGTTGCAAGCTGCTTTGGCCCCACTCTGACGCTGCTGGTGGTGGCTGGGAACCCCTTTAAATTGCATGGGGCCAGGGCAGTTGCACCCCCAGTTGGCAGGCCTGGTGAAGCATAGTACAGACAGGCTCTGGACTGGCTCCCGGGTGAAACCTCTAACCTCACTCCTTCCCTGAAACTCATGTGTCTGCCCCATCTGTCAGCTCCAGCGAGGTGCTGGCCTGTGCCCCTACAGGCAGGTTTGGGTGTGTTATTTACACAGCCACGGCCTTGCTCTGGGGATGTCTCTTCCCAGATCCGGCAGTCATCAGAGTTAAGGGATTCCTTGCCAGCCGGGGAACCTCGGTCACTGTTCCTCCAGTAGAGACCTGAAACCTCAGCCAGCAGATCCTGGCTCCCTTCCACATTCGGGAGAAAGTTGCTCAGCACTGAGGGGCATGAAAGCCAGACCCCAACCCTAATGCTTCTCTGACTGCTTCTCCCCAGCACTCAGTCACAAGGGTGGGTGAGAGGTTTCTACACCTCTCTGCAAGCTCCAAAAAATCCTTCCCTCTGCCACCGCCTTCTCAGACACTTGAACTGCCCCAAACTTTTGCGGGGAAGCGATGCTGAGAGTCCTGGGCTCAGGCCCCCCACTTCTAAGATTAAGGAAAATAAAGTCCCTGTCTTACCATACACTTTACAGGCTGAAAACATTTAAGACACAACCAGCTCTCTGAGCCTGCTCAAGGGACCCTTTGGCTGCTCAGACACAAACCCCTCTAGTCAGTTGTCCTCTCTGCTTAGCAGGCCTGGCTTTCTCTGCCGGCGCTGTGGGCTGGCAGAGAAGAACACACTACTGTAAAAAAAAACAGTTCAGTTCTCTGTACCTGGGCAGGCAACTGCGAGGTCCTTGTTTCCTCTAACGCTCTCCTGCTGCCTCTCACACGTGTCCCAGAAGCAGCTCCTAGCAAAAGCCGCAGCCAGACTTCACTCACTGCTGCGGCTGGCCAGTCACAACTGTTCCCAGAGTCTGGGAAGTTAGGACAGGCCCACGTGCCCTGGGCTTGACAGATAAAAGGACGGATATTGCCCCGTTGCTCCTTAGCAGAGACTGAAGGCGGCAAGGGTCAGAGACATTAGAGCTGGAAAAACTCCCTCTTCCTTCTGCCCAACGCAGGGAACAAAACAGAGAGCCCAGACAGGAACTGAACACACAGCCGTCAATCAAGGACCCGGCTGGCTTTCCTTTGGGCTTGGCCAGAGCTATTTCAGCTGTGTGCCATCTGTTATGGCCAGAAAGAGAAGCCAATAAGCAAGCACCACCTCTGAACATTCTGCCCAATTTCCCAGCTGTTCAAGTATACTCATGCCCTTAGAATGGCAGCAGAGGAAAATCAAACGTGGACAGGAGCTTTAGCTGGAATTGAGCCTGGGCTGCATGATCCAAAGCTGGGCTTCAGGCCAATGTTACCTCTCTCTCTTTATTTTTCTCCCAAGCCTGTGTGGAATAAATTTTGTTACATGCACTGTGACATGTGTGGTGTACACCACCAGTAGAAACTGTGGGTGCTCTGCTAATCAGCCGGGTGACATTTGAAACTCTTCTGTGTGGCCACTGAAGTACACAGCTTCCAGGAAATACTAGATCAGACCCCAGACTTATTGGTGGTTTTTTTTTAAACCATTTTGTTTAGCACATTCTCCCTCACAACAAAGATGATTATTTGCATTACTGTCATGTCTGAAGTTCCCAAATGAGATCAGGTCCCTTTGGGCAGAGTACAAACACACCACTCGGAGCAGCCTACTGCTGAACAAGACATTCTGATTAAAACACCAGTCTGCAGGGCACCTGGAGGCAACTAAACAAGACTCTCACTTCCTGCGTTTGCTTTCTCTTGCGTTAGATTATTTTGTCTGGCACAGGTAAAGCTAGGGGCAGAATCATTATATTTGTAGTGAGAGAGACATTAGACTGTCCCTAACACCCTGTGATTGATGAGGCTGTAAGTACACTACATGTATTATCTTATATCCATCAGAGGTTGGATTTAGAAGTGAGCTTGTGTTAGAGACAGTATCAGGAAGGGCAGTGGCTCTCAAACTCCCCTGACTACTGTATCCCTTCCAAAAGTCTGGTTTGTCTTGTGTACCTCCAAGTTTCATCTCACTTAAAAACTACTGATTAAGCCTCTCTAGTCCAGGATCCTCAGGAGCTGACCGGCATCAAATCAGAAAATTTGCCAGACTGCGGGAGGTCAATGTTGTCTTGCACATTATCAACACTTCCCCTGCTTCCTGGGCTCTCAGGAGACATTTAGGGATAAATTACAGCTAAATAACAGCACAGAACACTGAGAGCCAGGACTGGTGGCTGGAAATAAACTTTATGGGACCTTGGGAAACTTGGCCACACCCGTGATAAGTGGTCATTCAGCTAACTAAAATCATGTCAGAGTATGGATGTTGCTGGATGAGAAAGTGCCCGGTTAGAGAGGTTCAACCTGTAGTTGCATACAAAACCAGACATAAAAATACGTCACAACTCACTACTGACAAATTGGTCACTTTCTCCTTTTTATCATATAATTATAAACTCAATTCAAATACAAGCACTGGACTTAATATTTCAGCTTATAGTACATGGAGCAGTACACACAAGTCTGTAACAAATTTGAGTTTGCATGGACTTTGCTAGTGCTTTTTCTGTAGCCTGTTGCAAAAGTAGGCTCATATACAGATGACTTAATGTGTCCATGAACGACTGTGTACCCCAAAGGGTATGCATACCCCTGGCTACTAACCTTAGGCATATTACAACAACTTAGGAGGCTCAGCGAATGCAGAGCAGATCTAGGGGCCAGTGATTAAAAGACCAGCATCTAAAGATGTCTTGGCTATAAATTGTTTTCTCGGCCAATTTCACCAGAAGTGAAGCCACAATCGGGGGACTAAGAGTGGTTTTCCTTCTTTATTTGGCAAGGAGCCTTATTGACGCATCCGTTCCCACGTTCCACACGTGGATTGTGTTCCTGGGACGAGAGCTGGGAATGCACTGCAGACCGAGAGATGAAATATTTTCTGAGAACCAGCTGGGATTTTTCCAGGTCATGTAACACCTGGTGGCTAAAGCACAAACGAAGTAGTTAAATATGATGCAAAACCGCAGCTCGCGACAAAGTGCGTGAAGCTGGAAATGTGCAGCAATTTGATTGTTGCCAGGACTTGGCCTCAAGACTGCATGTGGCTTATGCCTCTTTGTCCCTGTGCATCATGCCAGCCTGATTGCTAGAAGGAAGGGGACGCTACATGGGCATGTATGGAAATTGCAGGCAGCTTCCAATCGCATAGGAATGGGAGGCCAGAGACTTGCCTTCTGCAGTCCCTGCCTTGGGCAGGTCACAGCCCTGTTCTGTGCCTCAGTTTCCCCATCTCTCAAATGAGGCCCGTGAGAAAGCGCAGAACAATGGTGGCTAAGATTGCTGGCTAAGAGCTGTAGGATTGCTGCGATTAGCTCAGTACTGACCTCTGGCTCTCTTGTTTGGGGGAAGCCTACAACGCAGTTATGTTGCAAAGACTTCCCGTGTCTCCATGCTGCTGGGCTGTTCAGAGGCAGCGGTGGCTCTGCTGGTGCTTATGGTCGGCCTGCGTCGCTCGCCTGTGCACAGTGTGTATCAGAGACTCGCCTGCCAAGAATATCAAAGGAGAGGGGAGGCGGCTGCACGCAGGCCTCCAACTGGCTCAGCGAGGCAGTGGGGGCGTGTGAGAGGCCAAGCCAGGGAGGCAGGGATCTGCCTAGTCAGCAGTTATAGGGGTGCTGGTGCAGGGGGGGTGGCTGCTGTGACAACTTTGCTGCAGACTCTGGGACTCAGCGTGTGGCACTAGCAGGCTGGTTAAAGGGACAGCAGCCAGCACCAGCCGCATCTGTTTGCTTCTGATAAGAGGCAGCCTTTCCAGCAGCCTGGACTCCTTTTAGCTGGCTTCGTAAATCACAAGTGTCAGCAATTGCCTGTCCTGTGTCCAGGAAAGAGCTTGTGGTGTCTCCTGGTGAATACCCAGGGGGTGCCTGGCCCTCCCTGGTGTCCTGTTCAATGCCTCTGTGCTAATAATGGGATGTGTAAACCTATTGTTTCTCCCCTTGGCTTTAAACTCCCTCCCCTATGCCTGAAACTCCCAGCAGGCCAGATTTCTGCTCCACTCCCCGCTCGAACAGTAATCAGAAACTTACTGTCCTGAGCAGCCTGGTGATGAGGAGCCCTGGCACTAAAAATAAGACCAGTTAGCTCCTTACATCCCACCCCAAACATCCACCGTCACTCAGACAGAGCCATTCCAGGCATCTAGTGACTTACACAGCATCAGCGCAACACTGAATCTCAGAGACCTCCCCGGAGCAGGAGGGTTTGGTCTCTTCCTTCTCTGCCACTGAGCAGCCACCTTGGGGCACAAGGGGATTGGTGCCATTAGTCATAGAACAAGAGTCCTGGGTGGAGAGGGAGGTCATGCATTGACCTGTGCACGCAAGAGCTTAGTAATAACTTCTACTCTTCTGGGCAGCAAGGACCACGGCTGCGATCTGGTGATGGTAGGTGAAGAATCTGCCCCTGGGAAGGTTAATGTCTCTCGGCTCAGAATTCTACTAGTGAATCTGGGGATTTGGCAAAGAGCTGAGTTCTCAGGAGTGAGTCAGGGAGAGCGTCCCCTTGTCGAGTGATGGGGCAGGTGTCAATTCGCCTGTCCCAGGGCGTTACGTGTCTGGCCTTGATTGTTCATCTACAGCACTGGCACTGTTGAGCTACATCCACACAGCAAAGTTATTGTGAAATAAGAGCTGTTATTTGGAAGTAACTTTCCAAGCATCTACACTATGCACACGCTATTTCAAAACACATTCGAAACAGAGACTGAGTTATTTTGAATTTCGTAAACCTCACTGCAGGAGGACTAATGCCTATTTTGCAACACGTGCCGTTAAGACACAGACTAGCGCTATGTCAAAATAAGACAGAATGGTGCCCAATGACAGTATTTCAAAATAGCGCTGTGTATCTGGACATGCTACTTTGAAATAGCTGGGTGCTATTTTGAAACGTGTTCTTGTGCACAGCTGTTATTTCAAAATAAGCTATTTCAGAATAGCCATTCTAGATCATTTTGAAATAACCCTGCTGTGTAGCCATAGCCTCAGAGAACAGAGCCAGCTCAGGGTTATGGCAGATGATAGCAGAATTAAAGGGTCAATGAGACAGAAACTGCAGGAAGGTTCACAGATGGCCTGTCCTGCCCATAAAGATGGAGGTCGGCGGCTGGGGAGGCAGTTTTAGCTCGGGCTGCTGGAATATTCCTCATCGGAGTCACTTTTAAAGCAACTTAGCCGTGGACCAACTTTCTGCACCAGCTCCGAAACTTGGTAGAGAAAGTGAAATGTCACCAGCATAGATTCTGCTGCCCCTAGCAAGTTCTCCCCGTTCATGTCAAAACAGAACAGGGAAAAACTGCAAGGAAACTATGGGGTGGATCCATTTCACAAATATTCTGTTAGTAATTAAACTATATGTCACCTCACAGTGAAATCTTGGGGCCTCCTCTGGTGAAATGGGCTCATCATGTAGAAAAGCCACTAGCATAGTTTTTAAGATGCTTTAAGTTATAGAGAATTCTGCTGGATTCAGTATAGGACTTTCTGCAGTAACTAAAGACCACACAGAGTTATGGTTCATTGCACAGAAACCTGTATCTTAGCTCTGTGCACAAAAGCCCAGCAAGGCCAAAACAAAAAAGCAGCAAAGCACTTGGCCAAATTGACTGACTCTAAACAGAATCTCAACGTTGCACAACTTCTAAGCGACTGTGCTATCAATGCACCTGCATGTTTAATTTTCCCAGAAAATGGAAACAGCTGCTGGGCAGACACAAGACTCCCTGTACCAGAGGTTGAAAAAGTAGCCTAAAAGTAACTTGAGTAAAAGTGCAGCTGCTTTCACTTCTACATATTTGAGTACGATCAAGATCTGACATTGGTGCATGACTGCGTGCTTTTACTAAAGTAGTTTTCCAGAGGGACACTGGTGACTTGTACTTAATTACATTTCCCCCAACGCAGTATTTTTTACTCAAGTGACTTTTTGGGTACTTTTTCCACCTCTACACTGTACAAAGTATAGCAGGCTTTTTTTTTTTTTTTAAAGAAAGGACTGGTTGTTTCATTGGAAAACATAAGTATTCAAATTGTAATAATACATTTTTTTGTTTTTTGTTTTGTTTTGTTTTGTTTTTTAAATTTAGGTTTGGGAAGTCCTATGAGCTCTCACATTCCAGGGTATAAGCAGCCAATCTCTCATTACTTAGTCAGGACCAGACTTCACTGTGGGCAGATTATCTCATAGCTGCCTGGAGCAGGGTTCTTTCATCTTCTGAAGCAGCCTGTTCTGGCCACTGTTGGAGAAAGGAAAATGGGATGAGATGGAGCAGGACTCAGGTCGTCTGGCAATACCTACCTTCCCAAAGCAAACCTTTTGAAACAAGAAGTCCAACATGAAACCAACCCTCTTATGCAGAAAAGAATGTAGGTTTATTTGCAGTAAAAACCACAGTTGGGGAAAAATTCTATCAGCAAAATTACACTTCATTTGTGCTGTGGGATTTCCTTTGATGTACTGTAACTGAAAAAGAGCTGGAAAACCTCATGCAAGAAAGGTTTCTAAGTACCAGCTAAAGTTTCTATTCCAGCATTACAAGCTACTCCAAATGATTTCCAAATCCCAAACTAGAAACTATTCCATAAACAAACTTTGTATCTTACATTCCCTCCCTCTATCTCAATTAGTGCAGTGTGAAGGAAAAATCAAAAACAAAAACAAAAAAACAATGAATTTACATATTATTTTCCAACATATCCCATTACAATTTTGAAGGTTTTGCGATGAACTAAAATATATATACAATTTTCTTGCCATCATAAAAAAAAATTTCCCCTTCTTATTCACAGATATATATCGTGGCAATTGGCTGAACAATTACTTACAAACAAGAAGAATCTTTTTAAAGAAGTTTCTTACAACAATAAGCACGAGAAAGAGAGAGTTTTGTTTTGAGGAATGACTCGTTTTTGCTGAGAGCGAGGAGGGTTACAGGCAGATACTGTATCTGTTACATAGTTTGGTAACTGGCAAAGATACTATACATGCTACATGAGAGAACAAGTAAGGCTCCAGTGAGATGGGACGCATGCTTTTTTTTAATAGGGTTATCCATCCAAAGTCCCTCATAATATAACCATGTTTTGAACAACAGAAATTTTAAACAGGCTCGATGAAGACTTAGGAAATGTCCTGAATTTTCTTTTCTTCGATCTGGACTCAAATCTGCCCTCAGATGGTACCAAAGTTTGAAACAGGCCCTTTGATCTACATTTTCAAAAGTGACTAGTGACTTTTGGATGCCTAACAGGAGACATCTTAAAGACCTTTTCCCCAGAAAGACAGTCCTCAGCCGTTTTTGGAAATCAAGGCCCTTGAGGATATCTCAAAATGGGCACCAAAATCACCAGTCAGCCTTAAGAAGCTTGGCCTGCAGGCTGGGATTCTCAAAGGAGCTTATTGGACGTGGGTACCTGACTCCCAATTCCCTTTCATGGGAGCTAAGCTCACATCTCAGCTGGCTTGTCTAAATGAGGACACTCCAGAAAATTAATCTAAATTAGCTAAGGCCATGAATTTACGTTTGATTAGTTAAACTGCAGTAAGCCACTGTGCGGACACTCATTGGGCATTAAAATGTCCTCAAGTTTGAATTCAAATGTAATTTTCAGGTTTAAAACAAACACCAGGAAGTATTTCTTCATGCAATGCACAGTCAACCCTTGAGCTCCTTGCCAGAGGTTGTTGTAAAGGCCAGGACTTTAACAGGGTTCCAAAAAGCGCTAGATAAATTCAATGGCTATTAGCCAGGATGGGCAGGGATGGTGTCCCTGGCCTCTATTTGTTAGAGGCTGGGAATGGGTAATAGGGGAGGAATCACTTGATGATTACCTGTTCTCTTCACTCCCTCTGGGACACCTGGCACTGGCCCCTGTCAGAAGACAGGATGCTGGGCATAATGGATCCTTGGTCTCACCCAGTGTGGCCGTTCTTGTGTTCTTAATCGAAGTAAACACAACTGAACTAAGGCCACTCTACTTCTGAATAAGAGCATCCACACAAGGATTTACACTATTTATCGAAACCACTTTACACATTATTTTGGATTTATTTTCCTGAGTGTCCCCCTATACACAAATCCTTAGCGCCTCCTTTTCCATCGCTCTTCCTTATTCCCTTTCCATATGGGCAGACTGGGGTGACACAATCCATAGGTAAGGAGCTCATGGACAATGAAGACTGAATTGGAATAGGTTGGCACCAGAGAATAGCCTTTAACAAAACCACAAGCAATATGACTGCTCAGTTCTTTCTATCACTCTGCAAGCAAAATTCAAGAGGAACCACTCCTTGGTTGTATGCAAATTGCAATACCCACCTGACTGCAGGGACATTTAGATGGTGGCATTTGCGCAGCAGGCTTAGACAGTCATTGCGTTCATGGGTACAGTTAAACAAAAACTATTTTCTAATCAATACCGTGCAAATGTAAGCATTTCACTGGCAGCTTTGGCACGAGGAAGACTGCCCAGCTGGGAAGCTTGCACTGATCAAAACAGAACACAGGAAAACATAAAACCCCAATGCCAACATCAAAACAATTAGCAATATTATTCAACTCACGCCTTGTCCCTAAACAGTCATTTACCTTCAAAATTAATTTGTTTTCTTTTTGTTTCAGAGCACAGAATTCTCCTTTTGGCTTTAATATCCCAATCTGGCAGCAGCCAGGCTGCTGCTGTTCCACAGATTACACCTGGAGCTTCTGCGAAATGGCTAGAAACATTTTTTTTTCCATCCACCATAAAACAGGGGGCTGCAGTTCTCCTCTAAATGCGAGTAGCAGCGATCACTTAGGTCGGCACATGCTTGATGTCCATTATGCCAGGGCAAATCTAGAGCTCCTCTGGATTTACATCACTGCGGTGGAAAGTGGAGTCTGGTTCTCAGGACCTCAAAGCCCAGTAGTAAAATTCCAACCAGATGGGCTGCTGAAAAACGCGAAAGATGGGAGGTGGGACTCAAAAGTGCACTGAGAACATGTCGACACTAGACACCTAAGTTGACTTATCTTAGGTCGACTTGCAGCTGCAGTGTATCACGTCCACACTACCTGGCTTCTGTCGGAGGTGTGGGACCTCACCGAGAATGCTTCCACTAACCTAAGAGGAATGGAGAGGCTGGGAGTCCAGGATCTCAGCTCCACAAGCGCCACGCTCTGGGAGGTTAGCTGCTCGGCTGGAGCTGTGAAACTGCCAAGAATGACCACCGCAACCGTGGATGTAAGTAACGCAGCATCAACACAGCCACTGCGCCACGCTAACACCACCAACTAAGTCGTATGCCTCTGGTGGAGGTGGTTATTATGGAGTGCATGGAGTTTCCTGCCACGGACGCGTGCTTGTTTTAAATAGTGCCCATTGGTAGGAAATGCTGGATGGGGAACACTGGGCAGCACCTGGCAGAGGTCACGCAAAACTGAGTCCACTGGATAATTTTGCCTCTCCTATAAAACAGTCACGGTCTGGAAAGCAAGAGGCTCAGGAGCACGTTATTCAGCACAGTGCACTGACGAAAAAGACAAAGCGAGGGGTGACTCAGAGCACTTCCTTAGTAGCTTTGAGGGGTGAGGACAGACCTGGGGCATAACCTAAACGTGCAAGTGGATGCAGGGAAGACAAGACACTTTTCCGCCACATTCTTCAGAGAATGAGCCATCCTGTGGCACTTTAGAGACTAACCAACGTATTAGGTCAGGAGCTTTTGTGGGTAAAACCCACTTCCTCAGGTGGCTTTTACCCACAAAAGCTCCTGACCTAATGGTAGCCTCTAAGGTACCACAGCACAGCTTGTTCTTGAAGCTGCAGACTAACACAGCTGCCCCTTTGAGACTGTCAGGTAGTGCAGGCTGCAGCCTGCAACCCTTACTCAGCTGAGTGAGCCCCGAGATCGATGAGGCAGAGACGTATAATGGCTACACGAACAGGCCATTAGTCCAGCGGGTGCTTCTGCATTCTTGTTTAGCACAGGGACGGGAGATGGCGAACGGCGCACATGCAGGAGCAGATGTTACCCATCTGGAGCTATTTCTGTCTGCACTACCCAGTACGTCAATGGCTTCAAATGCTCTTCTCGGGAAAGGCACTTTCCGCAGCCCCAGAGCCCCATCAGACATCCTGATATGGAGGGGGAGAGGGAAACAGTCCAGGTTAAGGATGGTCCCTTTCACCCTGGGTGAACCAAGAGGGATCAAAGTTAGTCCAAGAGAATGGACCTGTGATGTGAAGCTGGGACTCTCTCACAAAGGCTGAGGGCAGTCGTATTCCCACCCGTCCCCCTCTCTCTTCAGAAACTCATTCCTACTTTAAAACTGGCAACTTACAGAGCTCACAGCGAGAGGCCTCCTCACCTGGCCTCTGCTCCGCTTCCTGAATCACCGCAGCAGGGCCACTGAGTTTGGCTCTGCCGTTGAGCAGGCTGACTTGACAAGGAAAAACATTAGCCAGCTGGGTGCATTCTCCAGCAGCAGGGGAGAGGGCAGGGCAGGTGAGAGAGACTCCTCTGTTACTCTGGGGCTGGCTTGCTCCTTCTGAGTAGAAATCCAAAATGTTCCCTCCATCTTCAGTCCCAGGGTGAGGCGGCTTTTGAAAAGCCGTCCATGAGCTGGGTTTGGATGAAGTGTCTGAGCCTAGCTGCGCTGAGTCCTTCTGCTCAGGCAAACTCATTGAGCATGACGTTCCCAGGACACTCCTGCTGCTGTTACGGACAAACGTTATCGGACAGACACTCTCTCTCTTACACACAAGGAACACAACCCAGGACTGACAGCCAGCGACACCCCTGACACGCAGACACACACTTGACAGAGGACTGATTTTAAAACCAGTCGCAAGAGATTGGTTGTTAAGATTGGATGATTTTTTATGGTGTTTCATTCAGAGCCCTGGGCATCGGGACAACCGTGTACAGTCTGCAGCAGCTTTTCCGGGGTGCTCGATGATTTCTGCCAAAGATCCAGTTTTCATTACACTCCCTCCTCCTCCACGTAGGTCGAAGGAAACCAACCAATCTGCCGCAGAAATGGAAAGGTGAGCAGAACCTTGGGCATGGCTATGCAAAGGGATCCTACCAAAGTGAGTAGAGACAAACTTCCCTCACTGCACAGACTTACTTGCCCAACCATTTAGGTTGCCCCAGAAGTCTGGTACTGCATTCATAGCGCTGAAGCATGCCTAGTATCTTTCACCCAGCTAACAAGAATTAGGCAGCGGTGAAAGGCTCTGGTAGGTCTCCCTACCATGTAGCTACAGCTGCAGTGTGTAGTTATATAGGGTGAACCTCTCTAATCCAGCACCATCAAGACAGGTCAAGAGAATTTGGCGGATCATGGGAGGTCAATATTGCCTAGCAGCATTACCAACATGTCCACTGCTTACTGGGGTCGTAGAAGATATTTAGGGGTAAATTACAGCTAAATAACAGCACAGGACACTGAGAGCCAGGACTGGTGGCTGGAAACAAACTTTATGGAACTACAAGAAACTTGGCCACACCCATGATAAGTGGTCATCTGGCTAACTAAAATCATGCCAGATTGCGGATGATGCCAGACGAGAATGTGCTGGTTTAGAGAGGTTCAGCCTGAATGCACCAAGAGATGCTGCTGACAGATTCAACAACGCCTAAATTTAAACTGGGTTTCACATAAGGCAGTGTGTTCTGGCAGAGCAAGCACAAAGTTGAGAGCACAGAAATCCTGAGTTCTAATCACCTTCATCAAGTCACTTTCCCCATCTGCCTTGGTTTTCTCCATCAGTAAAATGGGGCTGATACTTACTGTTCCTCTTCATGAGCATTAATTAGTAGGCCTGGCTGACAAACTGGGGAAAGGCAATGCTTCCCTCACCCTCCTCCCTTTTGTTTTCTTAAATAAAATTCTCTTTAAAGATTAAAATTTGGACTATTCTGACCTGCTGTACCAGTAAGTTAACATCCCAACTCACCAACTCTATAAAGGCAAAGAAGTGTTACTTAAATAGATACTTACTCTTCCATTTGTTTCTCCCTTCCACCATCCTTGGTCTCCGCCTATCCTGCTGTAGATTTTCACCACATCGCCTTCCCGCAAAGAGAGCTCTCGCATGTCGCGTGCCGCGAAGTTGTACCGTGCCACTGCCGTCCCTATGACGGGTGGTGTGACCACTGGGGGTGTACAAGGAAAGCGAATTAGAAGCTTGAACTTTAGCTCAAGATCAGCTGAAGCCTGGGAAAAGTAAGACTGGATTCAACCTGGGTTTTTAATCAGGAGTCCTCATATTTATTGCAAGATCAGGGCAGAAAACACCTCTGTGGACAAAAAGTCCATTAGGTACTGAGGTGACTTTATTTTAATCCTTCAGCCATGTGTGAAGAGGGTTATATCCCATTTCCAAGGCTGGGTTTTCCATTATCAACACCTCATTGGTCTCAGAATGGGTCTCAGTCAATTGCAACACCACGCTGGTCCCTGGATATAAAACCTTGAAGGATGCTCAGGAAAGGTGTGTATATATATTTCATTGTTAGGTGTTGCTAGAGGCGCTTGATGAAGGGCCATCTCTATGGAAGAGGGAAAGTGGGATAAAAGCAAAGGGTGTACAGGACCAAATTAAAATAAAGGGAAAAAGAAAAATCTGTTCCGCAATTACTCCCATAATTTCCACTTCTGGTGTTACTGCTCTGACAGCCAATGGGCTGCCTCATCTAAGGGAGATTCCACAAAGCGATTCATGTTTAAACTATCACTTTATTAGCCTTTGGGCATAGCCACCATAGCAGATTCTTTCTATGGCATAGAGGTGAGGAAGCTGTAAATTGTACCTCAGGAACTGATCACCTAGGAAGGGGTCCTCTTGAGGACAGTAGGTGCTTTGGTGAAAAGGCCCCCATACAGGACACCATTTTTTAACAATGTCCTAGCAATGGGAAATTTCTTCTTCACCTTAGCTGGTAATCAGTTTCTGTTCTGAAGTGTGAGACCTAAAACGTCAGCAGAACTGCAGATATTCCTAACGGCCATCTCTAAGGAACTGCACTAATTTAGTTATTACAGGATGACCCAAAACTGGTTAATGACATGCAAGAGGCCATCCATTGCTACCGTCTCCCCCAGGATCATGAACTGAACAAGACTGGGATGTGGCGACTGGTGCAGATCTCATTTGCTTCAGGCCAGGAGAGAAGGGCGTGGTCTCCTTTGGCACACAGATTGGAAAGATGATACGGGAAATGGACCACCTGCATTCTCTGCAGTGTAGTCCTGCAAGTTATACAGCCAGAGGGAGTTTGGGGGTTTAATGGTGGCAAGGGCATGATTATAGCAGAGATCATGTGCTCAGAGTCACAGACAAGTTTTTGTAAGCTTGCTTTTTTAGGGCGGTTTGTTTCTTTTCCATGAAAAACATGTTTGCAATTTTAAATTTTTTGCCAACCGAGGTTGAACTGGGTTTGGAGGAAGAAGCTTTGCCCAGGCTTTCAGCTCGCAGGAGGTGAGATGCAGAAGGGAACAACCACACACAGCAAATACATTTACTGTAGGGCTCACTCAGCCTAGTTAGGGGCCCAGGCTGGAGAGCAGAGTGTGAATCATGAAAGCTTTGAACTCTCACCAGAAGCATGCTCAGAGCTGATTTTTTTTTTTTTGTATCAATCTAATTCACTTGCAGGATTCCAATTTCAGAGAAAAGCTCATTGGAGAAGGAATGTTTCTTTTAAACTTACATAGTGTCTAGGACAAAGGAGCCCAGGATCATGGTCTGAAAGAAATCCCTAGACCAACAACATCTTTTAACTCAATCAGCCTTCTCCCTGGGGTGGGGGTGAGGTGGAAGGTTGTAACCAAGCACAGCAGGAACAAGACTCTATTTTCACTCTTCACGCTGCTGATAATTCTAAGTGTTAACAGGCATATGCAGAAAGAAATGACTTTAAACAGCTTTTTTTCACTTCTGATCCTTTAAGGTGCTGCTAGAACCAGAAAAGAAGGAAGAGGCTTGTTCGATGCACCTTGGTGTTGGTGGGTTTCAAAGATCAGAATATTGCTCTAACATTTGGTAGGGAATTCCAGTGCTATCTGGCATGGTGGGTTTCTCCCAGCTGCCCTCATCGTGACGCTACTGAGCATGCTTGGCCAGCAGAGCTCAAAGACAATTGGAAATGAAAATTCTAGTATTATGGTAAGGGAAAAAACAGGCTTTGAAATGGTGTGAGTCTGATGTTCTGTTTCTATGAGAAACACGGGAAAAACGGGTCAAGCTTGAAGCACAGCGTGAGATCCCAATTCACTAGATTTAGACTTCTATCCCTACCCCACCACCCCTTTTCTCAATATTTAGTTCACCAGGGTTTCTTATTTAGTTTCTCACATTTTGTGGGTTACCAGATTCTGCCCCTGGCTGACATAAGGAGGGTCAATACTTTAGCAGAACTTCATATACCGATAGGGAGGGACGGCAGGGGATAGGTGCGGAGGGAGGTCCCACTGCGGATGGCTTTCAAGCTGATGCCGTTTGCATCATGCCAGAGTAGGTACAGGCCCTGCTGCTCTAGGGATGGCCAGTAGATGGTGCTTTCCTCTCAAGAACAGAAGGAGCTATGTACCTGACCAGAAAGGAGTGGAAGGATTCTGAGAAGAAAAGTTGAGGCCCTGAGGACTGAGAAAAGAAAAGTTGTAGGAAGCACAGGAAGCTGCAAAGAGGTTAGAAACAGAGGCAGAAGAAAAAGAATTAAAAAGGAAATTAAAAAACCACAATGCAAGAAAGAGAAAACTATGCGTGCAGCAGTTCTTTGTTCTGGAGCTGCAGCCGTGGCTACATTAAGGCAGGAAAAGTTCTGGGAGGACTTTGGATACCTCTGTACAATCAAAACATAATGGACCAAATTCTCTTCCTGCTTACACTGGTGTCAATCAGGAGCGAGTCCACTGAAGTCAATGGGCTGAATTCTCCTCTTGCATTTACCAGTGTAAATTGGGAGCAACTTGCCACTGAAGAAAATAGATGGAGCCAGTTGAATGTTTTCAACTGAGACTTTATTTTTGGAAGGAAAATGCCTTTTTAACCAAAATGAAAATGTTCACCATAAAAAAATCATTTTTCATAGGTTTTTGTTTTCAAAGGAAAGAAATGTTCAACAAAAATGTTAGTTTTTATGGGCAAAAATATCCACTCTCACTTTTTTTACTCCTTCCCTCTTTTTTGCAGCAGCAGAGGAAGGATGGGAGGCGGGAGCAGGGAGAAGGTTGCAAAAAAGTAGAAGAAAAAGATTTTTTTTTAAAAAATCACCAAAATTAAACTTTCCTAAAAATCATCTTTGAAAAAAAAATCTCATTTTCCCAAATTTTAATCAAAAATGAAATAATTCCTAGGATTTATCTATCATAATTTAAAGGTTCATTTGTTTCAGCACTTTCCACACAATATGCTCGCTGTGGTTTTGACTAGGACTAACAAATCATAGGGGTACAACCGGCATGAGTGACATCAGAATCAGGCCCAGTAAAACTCACATGTGCAGCGGGACCGACAGCCGCCGTGGGTCCCCGGGCAAAGAAGAAAGGACGGGCCTGACTCTGCACCCCCACAAGGGGCGGGACCAAGGGAGGAAGGGGTGGGGCCAAGAGCAGTCAGCCCTTAGTGCTGCCACGACTGAGGCTCTGAGCCCCCAACAGTGGCAGAGCAGACCTAGGGCAGAACTTTAAAGGGACCTTGAGATTCAACTGATGGTGCTGCCAAAGACGCAGTCGCAGTGGCTGGAGCTCCATGCCCTTTGGAAGGCCAGGCCCCCGAGGAACTGCCCCCATTGGTGGGCCTGGACATGTGGAGGCTTGTATGCACTGACAAGCGAAAACCCTGCGTCTCAGAGGTGAAAGCAGTTCCTCTCTTCACACCAGCTGGCTTTGGTCCTTTTATATTTATTTATTGCAAAGGACTTGAAATTTCTCACACTGAAGATACTGACCTTGAATTTTTTTGACACTTGATAATTACGTTCATTGTAGCAATACAGGCCTGTTCCTGCCACATGCGTAGCACCTTCCATCCCTCCCTTCAGCTTAAGCGTGCTTTGTGTCTTGCAAAACTGCGGTCTGATTATTACCCTAAAGGGTTTGGAGCACTGCGAGAGGGATGACTCGCTGCAAGCCCTCTCCCGACAAAGCGAGTTACAGCCGGGTGGGAAAGGATGTTTGGAACAAGACATCAGCTACGTCTACACGAGAGGGTTTTGCTGACAAAACTCGCAGAGCATCCTCACTGAAAATGCATTCTGTTGACAGACCTCAGGACTTTTGACAACAGCCTTCTGCCTCCCCCGCATCTGCCCCAAGGTAGAACATCTTTCTTGACAGCATCTGTCAATAAAAAAGCCATGTGGATGCACCGGGGGGGCCTCTGTTGACAGACAAGGCTTCAGGCTCATCGGGCAGCCCTGTCCGCTGTGCTTCTGGTTGGCTGTTGTGTGGAGAGAGCCGCCGGGCAGCCTGGCTGCTCTCTGTCAACAGAGCAGATCAACAGAACGATCCGCCTTGCTGTGTGGACGCACTCTGTTGACAGAGATTTGTTGGAAGATATCTTCCGACAGTAATCTCTGTTGACAGACCTCTGTAGTGTAGATGTAGCCATCATGAATAGTTACTAAAGAGAAACCTCCCAGCTGGGCCTTCTTCGGAACATGGCCTTCCATGCAACCAGCCCAAGACCCCCTCCTCTCAGCATCTGCACAGGGGGGCACTGAACTTGGACTCAGCTGCTTGACAAAGGGCCCGACTAGTTCAAACTACCCTCCAGGGTCCTAGGTTCAAGTCCCATATTGGGCACACTCCTTTCCACAGGTCAGGCTCAATGATCTGACAGTCCCCTCTGGGCCCTCAAGCTTGTTAACTCCCATTGTGGAAACCAGAGAATGCTCCTGCCTCTATCATGTAGGCCTTTCTCTAAAGGGGAACCAGAGGAGTAGGTATACATGAAATATCTGTGCTGGTGTAGATGTTCTATGCACAGTGGTTTTTACCTGGGGAGCGAGTGAAGGTTCTGGAGGTAGAACGTTCCCGGGATTTGTATGGGTATTTTAATGTTGTATCCAGCTGTTTAAAGCTCTCTTTTAGCGAGTGGCTCTGGTAGTATTCGACCAATTCCTAGAGAAAACACATCAGGTGCACAAGATCACTGCTGGGGCTCAATGCAGCTGAGGAAAAGCAATTTAAATGAGAAAAGCCGATTCAAAAACATACCAAAAGGCTTTCAAATTTTTTGGCTTCTGTGATGTGAATCCAGTTATCCTTCTCCACCACCTTAATGTGCTTCACTTCCTCGTTAAACCTGTGAAAACAATCGCAGCAGGCACTTGAGAAACACCCTGACCCTTGCACTTCTCTCCTGCTGTGTAGTAGCCCTTTGAATGCTTTGTGACCATCACCTCACTTGTCTCAACCTCCTGGCAGAAGCAGCAGCCTCATCCACTTCCCAGAAGGGGAGTCGAAAGCACAAAGGTTAAGCATCTGAAAGAGTCGGTGTCACAGCTGGCAGGGGACTAGAGCTGGGTGCAGTGCCTAGGACAAAGTTTACGTGCCAAGAAGCACAGTGCCGTGTGACCCAAAACTATTCACGAGTTTGCCAAAGAGCTTCAGTCCCAATAAAATTCTCCAGCATTGTTCACGGAACAGCCAGAGGAGGTGGATGTTGCATGAACTCTGCCTCCCTTGTAACTGTTAGCACAGCACTTAGAGCACTAGTTCAGCTCTCCCCTCTGTCGGATGCGGAGCGGGGTTTGGAATCGGGAGGGTGTTCCTCACCATGGGAGGTGCTCCAGCCTACGGGTGGGGAACCGACGGCTCGCAGGCTGAATCCAGCCCGTGACATGCCTTGATCTGGACTACGAGGCTCAGGACTGCTCCCTCCGCACAGTAGGACAAGCTGGTGCTGGTGCTCCTGTCACAAGGGGGGTCATGCGGGGGACACAGCATGGCTGGAGTGCATTAGGCCCCTGGGCTCTGCCAGGCAAGGAGTGAGGAAGTGGCTCTGTGTGCTGCAGGGAGGGTGTTCATGTAACGTGTGGAGCACCTGTGCCCCTGCCCTGGGAGCTGCGCCAGGTGGGCACCCCAACCCACTGCCCCTCCCCCACCCAGACCCTAAACTCCTGCACCCCCTTCTGCCCAGTCCCTGCTCCACACCTACCCACTGCTGCAGCCCATCTCCTGCCCAACCCCCACATCCTACCCTGCACCTGCGCCTCCTCTCTTCCAGAACCTGCACCCTCACCCCCCCATTCCTGCACCCCATCTCCTGCCCAAATCCCCCATCCTACCCTGCACCCGAGCCTGCACCTCCTCTCTTCCAGAACCTGCGCCCTCACCCCCTGTTCCTCCACCCCATCTCCTGCCCAAACCCCCCATCCTACCCTGCTCCTGCGCCTGCACCTCCTCTCTTCCAGAACCTGCGCCCTCACCCCCTGTTCCTCCACCCCATCTCCTGCCCAAACCCCCCATCCTACCCTGCTCCTGCGCCTGCACCTCCTCTCTTCCAGAACCTGCACCCTCACCCCGTTCCTCCACCCCATCTCCTGCCCAACCCCCCCATCCTACCCTGCTCCCACGCCTGCACCTCCTCTCTTTCAGAACCTGCACCCTCACCCCGTTCCTCCACCCCATCTCCTGCCCAAACCCCCCATCCTACCCTGCTCCTGCGCCTGCACCTCCTCTATTCCAGAACCTGCGCCCTCACCCCCCGTTCCTCCACCCCATCTCCTGCCCAAATCCTCCATCCTACCCTGCTCCTGCGCCTGCACCTCCTCTCTTCCAGAACCTGCGCCCTCACCCCGTTCCTCCACCCCATCTCCTGCCCAAATCCCCCATCCTACCCTGCACCCGAGCCTGCACCTCCTCTCTTCCAGAACCTGCGCCCTCACCCCGTTCCTCCACCCCATCTCCTGCCCAAATCCTCCATCCTACCCTGCTCCTGCGCCTGCACCTCCTCTCTTCCAGAACCTGCGCCCTCACCCCGTTCCTCCACCCCATCTCCTGCCCAAATCCCCCATCCTACCCTGCACCCGAGCCTGCACCTCCTCTCTTCCAGAACCTGCGCCCTCACCCCGTTCCTCCACCCCATCTCCTGCCCAAATCCTCCATCCTACCCTGCTCCTGCGCCTGCACCTCCTCTCTTCCAGAACCTGCGTCCTCACCCCCTGTTCCTCCACCCCATCTCCTGCCCAAACCTCATATCCCTACCCTGCTCCTGCGCCTGCACCTCCTCTCTTCCAGAACCTGCACCCTCACCCCCCCATTCCTGCACCCCATCTCCTGCCCAAATCCCCCATCCTACCCTGCTCCTGCGCCTGCACCTCCTCTCTTCCAGAACCTGCACCCTCACCCCCCCATTCCTGCACCCCATCTCCTGCCCAAATCCCCCATCCTACCCTGCACCCGAGCCTGCACCTCCTCTCTTCCAGAACCTGCGCCCTCACCTCCTGTTCCTCCACCCCATCTCCTGCCCAAACCCCCCATCCTACCCTGCTCCTGCGCCTGCACCTCCTCTATTCCAGAACCTGCGCCCTCACCCCGTTCCTCCACCCCATCTCCTGCCCAAACCCCACATCCTACCCTGCTCCTGCGCCTGCACCTCCTCTCTTCCAGAACCTGCGCCCTCACCCCGTTCCTCCACCCCATCTCCTGCCCAAACCCCCCATCCTACCCTGCTCCTGCGCCTGCACCTCCTCTCTTCCAGAACCTGCGCCCTCACCCCGTTCCTCCACCCCATCTCCTGCCCAAACCCCCCATCCTACCCTGCTCCTGCGCCTGCACCTCCTCTCTTCCAGAACCTGCGTCCTCACCCCGTTCCTCCACCCCATCTCCTGCCCAAACCCCCCATCCTACCCTGCTCCTGCGCCTGCACCTCCTCTCTTCCAGAACCTGCGCCCTCACCCCCTGTTCCTCCACCCCATCTCCTGCCC
This sequence comes from Carettochelys insculpta, assembly GCF_033958435.1. Lineage (NCBI taxonomy): Eukaryota > Metazoa > Chordata > Testudines > Carettochelyidae > Carettochelys > Carettochelys insculpta. The sequence goes on from NC_134157.1 coordinate 16,625,839, forward strand.
AAACCCCCATCCTACCCTGCTCCTGCGCCTGCACCTCCTCTCTTCCAGAACCTGCGCCCTCACCCCGTTCCTCCACCCCATCTCCTGCCCAAACCCCACATCCTACCCTGCTCCCAAGCCTGCACCTCCTCTCTTCCAGAACCTGCGCCCTCACCTCCTGTTCCTCCACCCCATCTCCTGCCCAAATCCCCCATCCTACCCTGCACCCGAGCCTGCACCTCCTCTCTTCCAGAACCTGCGTCCTCACCCCCTGTTCCTCCACCCCATCTCCTGCCCAAACCCCCCATCCCACCCTGCTCCTGCGCCTGCACCTCCTCTATTCCAGAACCTGCGCCCTCACCCCGTTCCTCCACCCCATCTCCTGCCCAAACCCCACATCCTACCCTGCTCCTGCGCCTGCACCTCCTCTCTTCCAGAACCTGCGCCCTCACCCCCTGTTCCTCCACCCCATCTCCTGCCCAAACCCCCCATCCTACCCTGCTCCTGCGCCTGCACCTCCTCTCTTCCAGAACCTGCGCCCTCACCCCCTGTTCCTCCACCCCATCTCCTGCCCAAACCCCCCATCCTACCCTGCTCCTGCGCCTGCACCTCCTCTCTTCCAGAACCTGCGCCCTCACCCCGTTCCTCCACCCCATCTCCTGCCCAAACCTCATATCCCTACCCTGCTCCTGCGCCTGCACCTCCTCTCTTCCAGAGCCTGCGCCCTCACCCCCTGTTCCTCCACCCCATCTCCTGCCCAAACCCCCATCCTACCCTGCTCCTGCGCCTGCACCTCCTCTATTCCAGAACCTGCGCCCTCACCCCCTGTTCCTCCACCCCATCTCCTGCCCAAACCCCCATCCTACCCTGCTCCTGCGCCTGCACCTCCTCTATTCCAGAACCTGCGCCCTCACCTCCTGTTCCTCCACCCCATCTCCTGCCCAAACCCCCCATCCTACCCTGCTCCCACGCCTGCACCTCCTCTCTTCCAGAACCTGCACCCTCACCCTGTTCCTCCACCCCATCTCCTGCCCAAACCCCCCATCCTACCCTGCTCCCGCACCTGCACCTCCTCTATTCCAGAACCCGCGCCCTCACCTCCTGTTCCTCCACCCCATCTCCTGCCCAAACCCCCCATCCTACCCTGCTCCCGCACCTGCACCTCCTCTATTCCAGAACCTGCGCCCTCACCCCCTGTTCCTCCACCCCATCTCCTGCCCAAACCTCACATCCCTACCCTGCTCCTGCGCCTCCTCTCTTCCAGACCCTGTGCCCTACCTCCTGCCCAGATTGGAAAGAGCCGATGCCATTCTGCCTTGATTTGCCTGACTTGGAGTCACATGTGAGTACTGGTGCTTGTTTGCTGGGCTGGATAATATCGTTCTTGCTGATTATTTAATATTCTGCCCAGACCTCCCCCCACCCTTCTCCTGCACCCTACCGCTCCCCCAGACCCTGCAGCCCTACACATAGCTGATTCCCCTACAGCTCTCTCCTGCACACTGAACCCCTCATTTTGTTCCCTAAGCTACTAGCCCTGAGCCCCCAAAAGAATTAGTCTGGTCCTGGGGGTAAGCCCTAAGCCTCAGCACCTGAGCCTCCAACTCCTACCCTCCATTGGGCTGCAGCTCAAGGGGAGGGAGGTGAGCCTTTTCTCCTGCTTCTCAGCTGTGGGGGGGCCCTCATCACTGAAAGGTTTTTTTAATCTCTGTTTCACTTGGGGGTCAGGTCAGCCAGGATTTGCTCTTTTCTTTTTTGCTTCTCACTAGTGTATGGCCACCGACTGATTTTTCTGTGGGTCTGTGGCCCCACCCTGCTCCTACAAATGGGCTATGGGATATTCTAGTGCAAGTCTCTCTCCTGTTGAAGCTGTTCTATTACGTATAAATAATCAAATTAACTATTGCATGTAGTGCCCAGGTGCTTTACCAACCAATTCATGATATGCTAGATTAACCAGATGGCTCCATAGTGGTGTGCTAAATTTATCAGTGGGGCCTTTACTTTTATAACCCAGCAATCCCCATGTTTAAACTGTCCAGAGTCAATTGCTAAGCAGCACTTCATCTGTGTGCGTTCTTTTACTCTGCAGGAGACGCTTATGTGGATCCTCTGCAAAGCCAAACCCAGCAAGAACTAGATAATCTGCCCTAGCAAATGGGCACCAGTATTAATGAGTCTTACAAAATCTCACTCCAAGTCAGGTAATTAACGAGGCTAACTTGCCCTTTCAAATCTGAAAGGGAAAAGGAAGCATCTTCTGTAGACTGCTTACCTGATATCTAAAGTGATCAGGCCGCCGTTAAAATCACAAGCTTCTCTTGGGGCAGAACCAGAGGACAGTAAAGTTTATCGGTCTAACATGGTCAATTTCACACCCACATCTCACTGCCTAGTGCGGTTATCCAGCAGTCACTTTACCACCTTGTCTAGGCTCTGTTAACATGAGCACACCTGGCTACACTCACTTAATACTGATGGCGAAGCGCTCTGCTTCCGCTGGTCTCTCTCGAATCAGGTACGTCCCGCTGACGTGCGACTTCAGCAGGTTGTCTGTCTGTTGCCTCTCCATGTTTCCTGCAAACCTAAAGGAACACTCGCTGTTAGGGGCCGAGATCACAGAGCAGCCAGGCACTGGCTGTAGGTCTGCTGGATGAAGCTCTGGCTGGTAATACAAGATCTCCACTATGTTTTGAATTGGGTTAGGGTCAGAAAGTCTGCAGCCATCCCCCCTAAATGTCAATCAGCAAAGACCAATCACAGTCACCTTTCCTGGTTTCTGCATGAGCCCACAAGACACTCATCATACCAACAGCTTTTTTTTAAATTTAAATAAGCTTATGTGGCCTTCGCTGTCACTGGTCATCTCCTGGTCCTCCCCAAAGAACATCCTGCATGGTAACATGCTTCGAAGAGAGTGAGCTGCTTGCTGAGACCCAGGACAGAAATACTTTGGGTCACCCCACTTGCAACAGAACTGGAAGTCCTGGCAACAAGTCTGCAAGACAACAACAAATAACCGGTCCAGGCATGTGGGGAGGGGCGGGAGCTTGCGGCAAAATGTCAAGTGAACTGAATGTTAGTAATACCAGTAGGAAAAAAATCGACACGGCTAGACACCAATGGACTCTGGCAACCCTCTGCATGGGCAACAGGAACAAAATGTCTTGCAGACCACTCATAGAGCCCTGGGGGGTACATGTGGCTCTCAGGCCACAGATTACCCACTGCTAACATTCTAGTCTAACATCCAATACCCATCTCCTGAGCAGGGACTGCCAACCAGGCCAAAACCTCAGCAGGCAAAGTGGCATGAGATCCCCCAATGCATTCCCAGCTGTGCTCTGATCCAAAACTCACTGCAGTCAATGCAAAAGGTCCCTTGGATTTCAGTTGGCGTTGGCTCAGGCTGAAGCCAGGATTCGAGCTCGGGTCTTCAGAAGTGAAACGTTAATGTACCAACTGACTATGCCCTCTTAGCCCCGTTTGCCTGAAAATCTGACAGTTCCTGCACGTCAGCCGCAGATTGTGGGAAGGAAGGGGAGGCAGAAAGGAGCTTGCAAAGTGCATTCATAATTTGTCCCATAGCAGCTTCGTGACAATGTAATGAAATTAAAAGGTAAACCCAATACGTCTTTATGCCTGTAGTAAAGCATTTCCATCGGAACGTCTGACATAATGACCAACTCACCAAGGGTACGCCGTGTAGTCTATTTCTCTCGACGGAGGACGGCTGTTGGGAGGCTAGAGCAAAGAGAATACCGCTTATTACGAGGGTGCACAGCTTCTAATTAGATTATAGATCATCCCTGATACACTCCTCCATATGGGAGCAATTTTCTGTGCCCAGCATTTTATATTATTGGCCTCAGAGTCAGAGGAAGAGGGTTATAATCAACTGCTTCTCTCACTGGTACCTACACAGAAACCAGCTCTGTCGAGTCTATTGCATATTTTGATTTATCTGACCCTTTGTGGGGCTGCAGTGAAAAGTCAGGTGCATTCACTCGGCAGGAGGATAGTATAGGGGGTCGACAGACGTCGGGGACAGGGACCATAAAGTTGGGACTTGAAGCAAAATGATTTATAATGAGGAATTTCCCTGATAAGCAATAATGTAAATAGAGGGTGACAGGGACTGTTAGAGCCTCAATTTTGCCTACATGGCCATTTAAATCTTCATGTATCACTCACTTACCATACCAGACGTTTAAAGAATTTTAAGCATCATTTCAAGAAATGATCCTAACCCGAAGGACATTTTTAAACCGTTTTTATCCCATGTGCCGTATGAGACAGAGGAGAGCTGCAGAGGATGCTGGGAAGGTACGTTAATTTTCCCGGTTGTAAACAATGTAATGACTTCAGCATGAGGAATTTTTACATCGTGTTCCTCCACATTTCAGTGGTGTAAGTGCGAAGCAACGTCTATCAGAGTGACTTCTATTGAGGCCTGACTGCCTATGAGCGGGGGAAAGGCCCGAGCAGGGAGACAGGTTCAGCAGGGGAGCGCTACACCGCTAACAACAGTCGAAATACGGAAGGCACCACTTGGGCAGGTAGAGACGATGCAGGGCACCTACGCTAGGGCGCTGGCGTGTCTTTGCTCTAATCACCTATGCAGGGGTTTGCGACCTACGCTGCTATTTATACCTGTGCTCGAGGAACAGGCCATACGGGGGTCTACATCTACACTACAGCCATCTGTTGAGAGAAGTTACTAACTTCTGTTGACAGATCCCGTCCACACACAAAAGCAGACTGAAAGAGCAATCTGCTCAGTCGACAGAGAGTGGCCAGACTGCCCGGCTGCTCCCTCCACGGAAGTGCCAGCCAGAAGCTCAGCGAACAGGACTGCCAGCCCTGTCTGTTGACAGAGGGCCCCTGGAGCGTCAGGAAAGGCACGACACCTGAACACGGAGAGGCACAATGCTGCCAGAGGACATGCCGGGTTTTGTCGAAAGTCTGTTGACAAAGTGCATTTTGCATGTAGAAGCTCCGCTCAGCGTTCCCCTTGCTGCCTACGTGCTAACGATCCCACTCCTTCAGTCCTTTCAGGACTGCTAGCACATGGTTTGCATGGAATGCGGAGCAGCAAATGGCCAGCAGGGGTGGGGAACCTTTTTTGGGTCATGGGCCACTGAACCACAGGGAAATCAGTTGGGGGCCACATAAAAGCAAAAAGCACAACAAAAAATTGCTCACAGATGTGGCCCCCAGCTGAGAAATCGTCACAAAAGACATTCACCTCACCGTCACCCCAGGACTAGGGGAACGGGGGATAGTAGATTTCGTGGGTCACCCCATGCTCTAGGGTTGTGCCAAAAAATGAGGGTTCAGTGCAAGGCAAAGGGCTGCCCCAGGGTGTAGGCTGGGGAAGGGTCAGGGTGGGAGAGAGGGTGCAGGAGCGGGCTGGGGGCGAGGGGGTGCTGCTGGAGTGGGCTGGGGCAAGGGGTTTGGGTCGGGGTTACTGGAGCGGGCTGGGGGCGAGGGGTCTGGGTGTGGGGGTGCTGGAATGTGCTGAGCGTGAGGGGTCTGGGTGGGGGGTGCTGGAATGTGCTGGGGGCGAGGGGTCTGGGTGGGGGTTGCTGGAATGTGCTGAGCGTGAGGGGTCTGGGTGGGGGGTGCTGGAATGTGCTGGGGGCGAGGGGTCTGGGTGTGGGGGGTGCTGGAATGTGCTGAGCGTGAGGGGTCTGGGTGGGGGGTGCTGGAATGTGCTGGGGGCAAGGGGTTTGGGTGGGGGTTGCTGGAATGTGTTGAGCATGAGGGGTTTGGGTGGGGGTTGCTCAAGTGTGCTGACGGCGAGGGGTCTGGGTGGGGGGTGCTGGAGCGGGCTGTGGGCGAGGGGTCTGGGTGGGGGTTGCTGGAATGTGTTGAGCACGAGGGGTTTGGGTGGGGGTTGCTCAAGTGTGCTGAGGGCGAGGGGTCTGGGTGGGGGTTGCTGGAATGTGCTGAGCACGAGGGGTTTGGGTGGGGGTTGCTCAAGTGTGCTGAGGGCGAGGGGTCTGGGTGGGGGTTGCTGGAATGTGCTGAGCGCGAGGGGTCTGGGTGGGGGTTGCTGGAATGTGCTGAGCGCGAGGGGTCTGGGTGGGGGTTGCTGGAATGTGCTGAGCGTGAGGGGTCTGGGTGGGGGGTGCTGGAGCAGGCTGGGGGCGAGGGGTCTGGGTGGGGGGTGCTGGAGCGGGCTGGGGGCGAGGGGTCTGGGTGGGGGGGTGGATGCAGGACTGAGATGTGGCTGGTAGGGGTCTGGAAGAAGGGGTACAAGAGCAGGGTTGAGGTGGGTCTGAGGGATCTGGGCAGAAGGGGGGCTGCGGGAGCGTGCTGTAGGTGGGGGTGAGCTGCCTACCTGGCACAGCTCTGCGGGGCGCAGGGGAATTGAATAGAGACCCCTCATTCTGCTTGCTGCAGGGAAAGCACCTGCCGGCACTGCCCCCGACTCTCCCATTGGCCACAATTTGATCAATGGAAGAAAAGGAGGATGGTTCCTGCACCAAGCACCTCCCTGCAGCATTCACAGCTCTCCCGCTACCAGGAAAAGGCTGCGGGCTGGGTCCAGCCATGACTTGCCTGGATCAGGCCCGTGAGGCTCAGGGCTCCCCGCCACACTGCAGTGATGTGAGCTGGCTGGGTCTGGTGCTTTAGCAATGGCGTCCTCCCCTGATGTGGCTGGAGCTTATGCATCTGAGATGTGTGTGTAGGCATGCATGCAAGCTCAGCCTTGTGGGTTGTAAGTTCCCCACCCCCTGTGCAGAGGGATTTCACCTGGTTACACATTAACACAACCACAGAGCACAGGTCTTCAAAACAGGGCCACTGTTAAGGCGCAAAGCACCACCAAAATAGTTCTTTAGGCCTGAAAAATAATCACGGCTGTTTCTTTAAGTGAAATAATTTGCAGACTCCCATCTAGTGTCCCTGGCTGACCTTGAGTCTCCTTCAGAAAACTCCCCCAGTGCATTCTTCAGGCCTCAGCGCCTGAGCCAGGCCTGCAGGCAAAACTCACACTGCAGGAAGTGCTACAGCCTCTCTTAGGCGTTGCTGGAGGCCCCAGACAAAGCAGCGTGTGAAGCTATGCTCTGGAGAAAGGCATCCATCAAGCCAGCACAGCATGGGGAACTTTCCCTTTTCTGTATAAATATTCACCCACCTCAAACAAAATGCCAACACAAGACAGACTGTTCCTAATTGCGGCTTACACCCGTTACACCCCAAGAGACTCCAACAAGCAGAGAGACTTCAGCTGCATGCTGGGGACCAGCCCACAATTTAAATTAACTTGCTTTAAAAGATGGGCTGCAAGCCAACCCCCTCAGACCAGAGAATGCCCATGCTTGGAGGTGCACAGCTCAGGTCTGCTTTTATGCACTTACCCTGGCGTCCACAGGGCAGGGCTTCACCGACGAACTGGGAAAATAACCAGACTTCTTTGTCTGTATTAACCTCCCCTGTAAACAAATAAAGCATAACCTCAGCACTGTGCCAAGAAACAGGTTCTTTGCTCCGGTTTTGGAGAATTGCATATGCTGTGTCTTCCTGGCGTCAGCTGAAAAATATGCCTCAGAGGATTGTTTTGGAGGATGGCTTACAAACTCCAGTGAATAAAGCTGCTTCAGGGGAAAACAAACAGAAAACAAAATCTGCTACATATTGAGAATTTGTCTGTCTGTCTGTGTGTCCAAGAACTCCTCCTAAATGGTAAGAGCTAGGACCACCAAGTTAAGTATACAGCTTCCGCTTCTCACAACTTAAAGCAGCATAAGAGTTTGATTATGCCAGGAAAAGGGGATGCGCCTGGAATGGCATTGCTTCTAATAACACCAGACGAAAAAGACACAGATTCACCAGGCAGGTGAAGGGGGTTGGCTGGGGGCACCCTGCCATCCAGGACTGTCCCAAACCTGAGTATCCCAGCATTCCTTAGGGAGGACAGGGTGGGAAAGGGCTGACCCCTCCCCCTGAGTCATATGGGGACATAGGGCTGGCTGATCCCCTTCATCAGGGAGCCAGGGGAAAGTGCACAGTTTGCTGCATTCCTCACCCTGGGTGGCAGAGCAGAAACCGAGATAATGAGCCGAGCAATGCCAGGTAAATGCAGCAGTCAAGAAGGACAACTTTATGGCTATCCAGCAGTGCCTGGGTAAGATCAACGTCACTCACCTCCCACCACTGTGAATCTGGGTCCCCTCTTAGCAGCTCTATTACGTCCCCCGTTTGAAACGTTAACACTGGCTTCCCTGGGTGAGCTGGGTTGCCGTGGTAGTTCTGAACTGCCACCATTTTAGGACCTAGAAAGAGGAAAGGAACAAAGCCTCTGGTTACCACAAGACCATCTTGTGAACCACTAACCCCAAGCACATCAGCAGTCAGGATTTGATGGGACAGCACCAGGAGAGGCTCTCTGGAGTCGTCAGCCCAATTCCCCAAGAGGTGGTGGCTAGGTTGGCAGAGGAATTCCTCCTATTGACCTCGTGCTTTCTACAATGGAGACAGGCTGGCTTAAGTGCATCTCTGTGGGGTATGGCTTTTTCACACCTGGACAGATGTAGCTCTGCTGATGTATGTTTTCCATGGAGACCAGCCCTACAATAATAAGGCAGGGAGGGGAAACCATAGTGCTGGTGTAGTTATACTGGGTACGTCTACACTAGAAGCATTGGCCCGCAGAAGTTACTGTCAAAAGAAATGTTCTGAGAAAACGTCTGTCAACACATCGCATCTACACAAAAAAGCGGATCATCTTTTCACTGGCTCTGTCAATAAAAGTCTCCCCCGCTCCCCTGAGTGTCTACACGGCTTTGTTGACAAAATGCATTTTGTGTGTAGATGCTCTGCAAGTTTTGCCAACAGAATTGTCTAGTGTAGACATAGCCCTGGTGTAAGATTGTCCATACTGGTAAAAGGCACCTTCCTGTTCGTATATCTGTGTCTACACTTGGGTTTTTAGTGGCATAACTATGCTGGTAAAAAATCATACCTCCCCCCGACCAGCATAGTTATGCCAGTATAATTTAAGTGTAGACAGGCTTTAGGTGCAAAATCTGCATGAGAACTTCTTGCAGAATTTGCCATCCTCAGGCTCTTTGAGCAAGAAACCAATGCTGTCTTCTCATTTAGAAAACTTTAGAAAACTTTCCCACTTTCCCCATTTAGAAAACAACCCCTCTTACCAGCTCCTGTATTTAATGAGTCCTGCAAAGAGAGAGAAAATAGTTTACATTCAGTAAAACTTATTGCAATTGAATGTATTTAAAGATAAACTAAAATACCTCTAAGTACCCTAGTAACTTCTGCTCTTATCCTGACACCGACAAAACTCCCTGTGCAGTTACTGCTGGATTCAGTTGTTTCCTGATGCAAGGGCACGTCAAATTTTATGTAGCCATAAGTCTTCATGTTGGGGACAGGAAGGTTTCAATTTTCTCTGTGGGGAACCACACAATGTGGCAGGGGAAATGAGGAGGTGAAAATTCACCCTGCTGTCCTGGGTTCTCAATCTACAAAGAGCCCAAAAATGCAATCATTGCAGCATTGTGATTCAACGCACCTGGTGGTGGTGTCCACAAATTAATTACAGGCAAGGTCCATGCGGAACAGGCCAATTCTAATCTAAAATGAGGGACATCTGTCACTAGCTCACATCCCTCAAATCCCTGCAAAATGAAAGGAAGCTGGAGGTGCTCAGCTCCTTGCAGGATCAGTCCCTAGGATGAAGAAACATGGCTAGTTGAAAGCTTGCAGCTATAATTCAATCTGGGCTAATGAAACACAGATATCCCCACACTCCCTGCATGAACAGGAGTCAGGAGGGAATGAGAGGACAGTTAACCAAAACGTACCTGGTCTGCTGGAGAACCTGCAAATAAATGTTTAAAAAATTGGTTAATTTAGGGCAAAACAACCTTCTGCTTTGCACTTCCCTGTACTCCACGGCAGAACTCAAGCGACTGCAGCACCTCATCGTCGTGACAGAAGTGACCAAAAATGAGTTGCTCCAACACCCACTGAATCCCAGGGGTGGAAGAGACCTCAGGAGGTCGAGTCCAGCCCCAGGATTCCAATTCATGTCTCCGGAGCAGACTGCTGTCTAAATGCAGCACCTTGGAGCACTCAATCATCCTGACCAGACCCAGTCAACAGGGGCCTTTCCAGCCACATCACCTGGCTGCAGGACAGGCACCAATTTGCACCCACCTCAGGCCTGAAAACAACTCTGTGGTAACAAAAACATCCTGAGTGGATCTGTGTCAGGCTGTGTGATCTCAGGGTGAGAGAGAAAGAGCACTGTGTGGCCACCCACTCACACACACACCCCTGCCCCGCTGAGGAGTCTCATGAAATTTTCTTTTATTATTGTCTCTTTTCCCTAACCTTGCTGCTCTCGAAGCAGCAACACTAACACTTTCACCTGCTGGGAAGAATATGTCCTCTTCTCAGAGACTGACATGAGAAGACTATGCCAGGGACATGTATTAAAGAGTGCAGTCAGTTACCCCTCTGCCTTCCACAATCCCCAGCCAAACTGCAATTTCCCAGTCAACATCTGTTCACAGAATTGCAGAACACTAGAACTGTAAGGAACCATCAGAGGTCATCAAATCCAGTCCCCGGCCCTCAGGGCAGGACCAGGCACCATCTAGACCAGTGGTTCCCAAACGGGGGTTTGTGAGGGTAGTGCAGGGGTCCATGAAAAAAATAAAAGATAAATAAAAATGAGTTTTAAACAAATTGCGAAGTTACAATCAATGACTGTTTTAAAATTCAATATTTTCCAATAATGTTATTAACAGCTATCCAAAAATCTATGCTGTGCTTCCCCTTTTCATTTAATGAAGTGTGCATAGCAGCTAGAATTGGCTTTGGTGAGGGTCAGCAAATGGTCTGGGGGGAGGGCGATTGGGGGGTCTGCACTAGTGAAAAGGCTGGGAACCACTGGTCTAGATCACCCCCAATAGATGCCTGTTCAACTGCTCTTAAATATCTCCAATGAGGAAGGTTTCACAACCTTCCTAAACAACTTATCCCAGTGTTTAACCACACTGACACTTAGGAGGTTTCTCCTAATGTCCAATCTAAACCTCCCTTGCTGCAATTAAAGCCCATTGCTTCTTGTCCAAGCAAATTTGGGGAGAAATGTCAGGACTGCTCCTGATTTGGCTCTATATAACCTGCACTTCACATCCTACGACAGTAAGTCTCTTCTAAAATTAATTTCAGCAAATCAATCAGTTGGTTGCAGGATCCCACCAATGCATGGTAGGGATCAATAAATATCTTTCCAACCTGTATGTTCCTTGACTGTATCCTGAATATTTTGTGTCCCCTAAAATAGATGTGTAATAGTCAGCGTGTATTACATTGAAGAGCTACGCACAGTGAGTTACAATAGTAGGAAGTGGCTGGAAAGTTCTCAATCTTTTTTCTTAATCTATTCAGACATGGGAGCAGCTTTTACTTCGAAAAAGAAAACACCTTTAATCCATGAGATCATTCACAAGAAGCTGAGCCCTTTAAAAACAGCTAGAAGGGCAAAAAACTTACTGATCTTGCAGGGTGGAATAATTTCCAAGCACTCTTTATGAGCACCTGCTCCGCATTTCATGCAAAGATAGCCTTGGTAGAAAGTTCCTCTGTGAAAAGAGAAGTTGGAAATTTATGAGTTTTCTTCAGTCCAGTTCCCCTCTTGATATTCCTCCCCGGTTTCTGGTTTTACTGCTTGAACAATTGTTTATTCTGTAAACTTTTTAACAGCCCTTCAGTGTATCCAGCTTTCAAAAATAAGAGCACTAGGAAGGAATGGCGCCTCTACTGTAAGCTGGGAGGACCTACATCTAGGGAGATGATGGGTGGTTAGAGCCTTCTCCTTCATTCACCCCTCAGTGTCTCTGCTGAGGGTAGCCCACGTGGCCCATCTGTGCCAACGACAGCAGAGACTTTTGCAAGATAGGTGTGTGACCCCTCAGAAGCTGACTGAAACCACCAGCTCATTTCATGTCAGGCCCCTGGACTCATTAGATTGTAACCTGCAGAGCTTCAAGGTGGTGATTTAACAGTTGGTAGGCTCCATATCCCTTTACCATCCCTGCAAGCCATTCACTTATGAAGGTTACACCCTTATGGAAGGACAAACACCCCCTGATGAAAGCAGAAAATCAACACAGTCCCTCATTTCCTCAGCTGAGTTTGTGGTGTCTGCAGAAAGCTGTAGAGCACCCTAATGTTGGGCTAAAATCTCAGCTATTTTCAAGCAGGGACGGACAAATTCATACAGTGGAAACTTTCAATGACCCCAAAATCCCAGTGGTAAGAATTGGTGCCTTTGTGCAGAGAAGGACTCAGTGAAGGTATCACACTGGTCAGTGGGAACACAAGAACGAACTGGAGGCGAGCATAGCATCTTTTGTAGCATCACTCTCCCACAGTGTTAGTACCAGCAAATCTCCACTGGGCGTGACGTTAGATTGCCCCTGCTGTGCATCATGCTGAAAGGAGGACAGACAGCTGGTGTAGTTAAACTCCATAAGGAATAAGCTTCATCTTCTCAGCTTCCTAAGATTTATTCCCAGTTCTAGAGGAGTAGCCGTGTTAGTCTGTATCCGCAAAAACAACAAGAAGTCCTGTGGCACCCTATGGATTAACACATTTTTTGGAGCACAAGCTTGTGTGTGCAAAGCCCCGCTTCGTCGGATGTACACGACGTGCTATGCTATCTGACCTACATCTGACGAAGCGGGGCTTTGCCCATGGAAACTGATACTCCAAAACAATCTGTTCCTCTATAAGGTACATCAGGACTTCTTGTTATTCCCAGCCCTGTCACTTGATTTTAGGTAAATCACTTGACCGCCTGGTACCCCTGTTTACTCTTCTATGAAGTAGAGCTAATAGGGTTTTGCCAACATTAGGAGGCAGAGATGTGGGAGTGGGCAGTGTTGAAACTCAATTGCTTGTGATGTGCTTTCAAATTCCCCCTATGACATATGTAGTGCAAATGTAAAGATCTCTCCACTAAATGACAGCCCAGCATTAGTGACCAGATGACAAGCTTGCAGAATTGTATGGCAAAAAGCCACATGGAGATGGTGTTGATTTGAAGATGCAACTCTGGTTGATTTTGCTGTTAAATGTTATTGATGGTCCAGCCAATCCCATCAGATTGCCCCTGGAGATGTTCTCAGAATGGCCTATGAAGACCAGCAGCATAACACACTGAATTCCATATACACAAGGAGTTCCTTGATGCACCTTGTGTACAGCTAACGATAATTTCATTTGCCATTTGGTAGGCCAGGCAATTAAGCAGCCCCCCTGGGCGGGTTATAGCTTCAGCATTTGTTCCTTGCATGCAAAATGCATCTATTGACTCAGGCCAGTAGTTCTTGCTTGGTGCCAAAATTCTGCAAAGGTGCGGAAAAGATTACATTGCCTGTCAAGTGGCCACATATTCATCCCCAATTTCCCACAGCACAGGACTTACAGCTCCTGCAGCTACTCGGTTATACGGATGATTGGCATCAAGGGCATTCCTGAGGGCTCCAGTGTTGGATTAGCCATCCTGTGATGCTACAGTAGTAGGAAGTCAGGTGAGCTGCCCCCCGCCCCATGTGGAAATACATCCCAGCTTGTGGATCAATGCGTTAAAATCTATAGGTCTAATGCAACCACTAGTCTGGAGAGCTGGGAGATGCCTATGGGCTCAGCTGCTTCAAGGAGTGGCTGAGCAGTGTGATCACGATACTGCAGAGCTAGCATCCCAGAGGGTGACGTGGAGGAGATGGAGGCTGGGAGTCCAACTGACCTGCAACAGGTGTTGGGTGTCTCACCGCCTGCCCATTGCACCTTAGAAAATCTCCCCTTTTGGGGGTCAAGTGTAGAACAAAGACAGCTGCATTTTAGGGGCAGAGAGGGAAGTGGCAAATACAGCACAAGCCATCATGTAAACAATGGGCAGGCATGTGCGTGAAATACTGGTAAAACCACATCCTCTTCCCACTCAACAATTGTTCTCCAGGGACAGGGCAAAGAGGCTGATTGTGTGGGATTCTGTGCCACCATTCACAATGCTGTTATCACAGTTAAACCCTGTTCTGACTCGTATGAAGAATAATTTTAAAAAATTTACCCTGGTCTGAAATACCGCAACTGACAAGTGGTAAGTTGGAGAATCTCACATACCTAGCTCCACCTACCATACATGTCTTCTCTTGACTGGGTGAAGGAACAGGGAAACGTTGAATGAGCAATTACAGTTTTAAATGGACATATCTTTTTAAAAAGTAACTTTCGCCTGGACGAGCTGGAAAATCATCACTCACCTTAAAAACATCTTGCATGCTTTGCAGTTGGTCGTTTTTTCAAACGTGTACATCTGGAAGTTGTGGTGATTCGCGTTGGCCTTCTCTGGCTTAATGTTGGACCTGATTACAAAGAGCAGAGAAAAATAAAATAAAAAATAAAATAAAAATAAAAAAACCCTCAAAGTTGTACCAACCTGCTTTTCTCTGACTTTTTGAATTCTATGGTCACCGGTCACAGCCACTGTCTGGATTTCAGTTAAGTTTTGAGATCAGAACATGGTATAATATCTTGCATGAGACTTACAGTCATTTGGGTGTTGGGAGGGGCTTACGTGTGACGCCTTAAACTTTTATTGATATATTCCCCATGATGCTGTCTTTCCCCTCCAAGTCAGTCAGTAGCTAGTATTCACTGCTGTGAAGAAGGCAAGTATGAAACTTATGCATGACTTATGTCTTCCAAATAGGACTTAAATAGGATGTAAGGCCCTTGTACTGGCTATCTCCGCAGATGTTGGCTCTTAACTCTGGTTCTTGGGTCAAATACACCCTCAATGTTCTCTCCACCCACCCCTGCCACACACACACACACACTTTCTGCCAATTTTTGTAGAGAAGCTTAAAATTCTCACATTGCCATTTCAAACTGCTCCATCCACTTCCGCTTCATGTCCTCTGTCTTGCAGAAAAACTGGAAGCCCTGCTTTCCTTGTAGGTGAATCAGGTAAAACCCATAGGACCACTGCAACAGGAAATCATGGGTAATAATCAGATGTTGCTTCATTTTTCCTTGCCTCTTTGTGCTCAATGCTTAAGCAACAACTTCCTGGGTGAAGGGAGGTTGATTAAGTTCCTTTTGTAATCAGGTTTACTGGGTTTCCTTTACTTGCTTCTGTGGCTACAAGGGCTTTTCTGGTGAGTGGTGCAAAGACTAGCTCTGTAGTTCTCTTGTACACTGCAACAAATAAATGGTTGACTGTGGTACACACCACGATCGACCAGAATTTCACGGTAGCAGATGGAAAAGAGCCCAGATCCTGCAGCTCCAAAAGCTCAGGTCCCTGTCGCTAAAGCTCAGAGAGACTCTCCATTCCTCATCAGCAATTTAGAGCTTATGACACACAGACAACCTGTCCTGCAGAAGGCAGTGGTGTGTATCCTCACTGGCCGGTTCACTACAACATTAACAAAAATAAAGTGGACCTCGTGGTTGCTTACCATTTTTCCATGCGACTAGAAAGCATAGGAGAGCAAAGTGGAAAAAGATTTCATTAGAACACAAGGGCAGCAATCTCTCCAACATCACAGCAGCAAAGCCACCAATTGTTTTCAAAACGCTCCTTGTTGCTGTCTTGTACATCACTCGCTCACGGGGTGGCCAAAGATGCTAAGCTCTGGAGTCTACTGGGATGCAGCTCTTCCCTCTGCATGGACACCTAAGCCCCAGCTCAGACAGAGTATATCTATCTCTGACAGAGCATCCTGGTTTCGAAGAGTGTGCCCAATGCAAAAAGCCTGCCCTGCCCATGCTAAGTCTGAAAAACAAACACATTTTCTAGGGCTTTGAGAATTGCCAGCAGAAGGACGGGCTCAAGAAGCTTCAAAGATCCTACCATAGAAAGACTTCCACCAGGAGCTCCGGGTCAGCCCTTTTAAAGGATCAGCACCTCTCCCAGGGTATTTGAACTCCAGGACTGATACGCCCATGAAGTACTAGGAAGGAGTAACCATTAGAGAGTCCTTCTCCTGAACAGTTATTGCTGGCGGTTCCAGTCCCATTCGCTCTTTCGAACAATGGGCAGCGATAAACCGCATCACTCAGCCCATGTTCTCTATCCCAGTGACAACATTGGAGCTGGTGCTTGAGAATGTGAGAGCCGCCGCCTCTGTCACTTTCTGCCATTTAGAATAGCGGTTTAGTCTTCTGTAAGATGCACTGAGCGCTTGGGAGCAGGAAGCTTGGAGTTCGAAAGACGACCTACACAATGACAGCCTGCCCTTTCTTCCCCATCCTCACAGCTGTCCCATCAGCTGGACGAACCGGGATGGCTGCCCCAGGCCCCGCGCTCTTGGGAGCCCCATGGCAGCTGCCCCAACCAGCCTATGAACAGGAGGGACCTGGGGAATAAGGTTGGGTGGTGGAGGCAGCAGGGGTCTCCTCCCTCCTCCTTCCACACATGGACAGTGGGAGGGGCAGCCTGTTCTGCTCTGCTGTGGTGCACCACCCACCCCCTCACCACTGCCCACTGCCCCTCACTTCTCCACAGCGAGCCAGAAGGGTGGAGCAGGCTGCCATCCCCACTGCTCCCATGGTGTCTGCAGGGGAGGCGGGGCGGGCGGGAAGAGATATACCTGCTGCTTTCACCATGCCCGGCCTCTGGCCTCAAGTAACCTCTGAGCTCCGTTGCCTGGTGGAAGAGGATAAGGAGGCAGGGTGGGGGCATAGGGGGAGAGGAGCAGGGCCTGCAGCATGGAGGAGGTTGTGTTGGGCCCCACGCCTGGAGCACTGGCTTGCCCCAGGCTTCACCCCTGCCTCAGGACAAACCTGCCCATCTTCCATTCTTTTACAATCTACTCTAATTTCTCTGTGAATTACTCTGTCTGAAAGTTGCTTCTCTAAGAGAGAGCAGCTTCCTCTATTCAGGTTAAATCACTCTCATTTCTTGAGGGCTCCTCAGCAGGCCACAGGTCAGGGCACCCAGCACTGTGTTTCACTTCCAAGCTCTCTGCAAAGGCTGCCCCGAAATCTAAGGGTGGGTTGCCTGGTTTTATAAATGCTATTTGCATTTTAGAAGTCCGATAGGAGAGGAGAACAAGGGTCACTGACTTGCATAGTTATGAGAAGCTCCCCCAGAAAGCCAAGACAATTTCTTACTCCATCCACTCACCTTCTTAATGTCCTTGTTGTTCATGGGATCATCGGTCATTTTATGGAAAAGCAGCTCGATGATTTCTTTCAGCTCATAATTGTACCCTTTCCTTTTACAGACGATCACCACTTTATCGAACAAAAATAAATACCTGCAAGAAACCAAATCCAACATCTAATTATGCACACCTCTCAGGAAGCTCAGCTGAGATTTTTGCCCAATCAGGAGAGTTAAACATCACTAGCTGTATAACGCTTTAACACTGAAGGCACTCGGCACCAATGCGATTCTAAGGAATGACAGACAAACAAGGATGAAATGTCAGGAAACATGGGACCAACTGTCCTGCTGGTCTCACTCAAGTAACTATAAGGGAGGCCAGTTGGCCTGCAGATGATCTTATGGGGCAAGGGACTGGGTGAAAAACAGACAGGAGGTTAATTTCATTTATTTCAAATAACCTCAGAACAACTGTTCTTTTATAAGAAAATGCTCCAGCCCACATGGTGACAGAGTTCTCAGAGAGGGCTGAGAAGGGTTTTTCATATGCATGCCACTTAGCCAGAAGACATCTTGGTTTTGCTTTCTGAGCTCTTCTGACTGTAATCTAGAGCACCCAAGAACTGCTTGATGTTTCGGTTGTAGATACGCTCTAGAGAACACACAATACTCTGTAGTTATACAGGAAAAAACATCCCAACTCTGCCTGAGATTCTCTGAAATCAGCCTCTGGACCAGTTCACCTAGCGCACACAATTCCCGAAGTAGGGATGGAGATTTATTTGGCTCTACAAAAAAATAAAAAGACAGGGCTTTCCTCTGAGTGCCATCTCTGTAGCACTCTCAAGCAGTGGGAGCCTCTTTAACCAAAACATGTCTGACAGTTCCATAGGTTGGCAATGAATCTAGACATAGGGTTACCATATAAAAAAGACGACACTCCTGAAAGGGTGCGTATTTGTCTCAATATCTACCAACTCACATTGTATTAATGTCATAGTATATATAGTACACTAATATAACGTGAGTTGTTAAATACTGATACAGAGACAATCCCTTATGGGGGGTGTCCTCTTCTTTGAGAGGTCAAATATGGTAACCCTATGGGAACACAAAAGAGCTTTCACTTGCACACATTTTAAGTAACAAAATAAGCAACTTAAGTACTTCACTGTGGATGAAACTTGGGGATTCCAGAATTGTCACATTTTTACGATATAAATAACTGATTTGAAAACTTCTGCCTGTGACTGCCTCAACTCCCCAGGAAGTAATTCTTCTGCTCTACTCTGTGCTGGTTAGGCCTCAGCTGGAGTATTATGTCCAGTTCTGGGCACCGCAGTTCAAAAAAGATGTGGAGAAACTAGAGAGGGTCCAGAAAAAAGCGACAAGAATGATTAAAGGTCTCGAGAATGTGACCTATGAAGAAAGGTTGAAAGAATTGGGCTTGTTTAGTTTGGAAAAGAAAAGATTGAGGGGAGACATGATAGCGGTTTTCAGGTATCTAAAAGGGAGTCATAAGGAGGAAGGAGAAAACTTGTTCTTCTTGGCCTCTGAGGATAGAACAAGAGGCAACAGGCTTAAACTGCGGCAAGAGAGGTTTAGGTTGGACATTAGAAAAAAGGTTCCTAACTGTCAGGGCGGTCAAACAGTGGAATAAATTGCCAAGGGAGGTTGTGGAATCTCCATCACTGGAGATATTTAAGAACAGGTTAGATAGATGTCTAGCAGGGATGGTTTAGATAGTACTTGGTCCTGCCATTGGGGCAGGGGGATGGACTCGATGGCCTCTCGAGGTCCCTTCCAGTCCTAGTGTTCTATGATTTTATGATTCTACGATTCTGCCTGTGGCCCTGCCCTGTCTGGCAGTGTAGAGCCACCCCTTCTTGTCCAGGGGCCCAGCAAGCCCGTTGCTCGCCCCCCACCTGTGGGCATTGTGGGATAGATGACTGAGGCCTGAGGAGAAACACTGGAGTTGAACACACACACCCCTCTGAATTTCAGAAGAGTGCTAGTTAACATCTAAACTTGGGCCTTGACATGAATTTCACAGCTTGCTCATTGCCGCCTTATAATGGGCCACATGTGATTGGAAACACACTAGATAGCTGGGCATCAGAAAGCTGAAATCCCTAGGTAAGGCTGACTCCTCATTGCTAGAAGGCTGGGCCTCTGAACTAGACCGGCCAGTCCACTACAAAATGTACAGTAAGAAAAACCCTGCATTGGCAGAAGGATGGATGACCTATCCAGTCTCGTCTGTGTAAGGCAACAGTCTAGGTGGGTTGCCAGCAATGAGAAATGAACCTGGAACTTCTGCACCTCAAAGCAGGGGCTCCTGCTTTCCAAGGTTCATAGGCTGAAAGAATGGAGCAGATTCAAGAAACCTCTGTGCTCCCACTATTATGGGGGGGGACAGAGGACCAAACCTGCAGGTGACACACACCAGGTCAGGGAAGCTCACTCTGAACCTAAGGGTACATCAAAACTATATGGAAGATGGACCCGTTCAGAGAGATGCATGAAATCAAACTTTCTGGGGTCATCAGTGGACCCCTGTACTTCTCAATATCACAAGAAAGGAGGTCGATGGGAGAGTTTCGACCTCCCTCTGTGAAGACAGACAGATACGTCGATTGCAGAAAAGTCAACTCTAGTTATGCAATTGCAGTTGCTAGAATTGCATATCTACAATCGACTTACCTACCTAGTGTAGACCTGCCCTAAGACAGATGTTAAACTTTGTTAGAGTCCCCAGGAGAGGGTGACGAGACAGGAAGTGTGAAAAATCTAGATATGGTGCGGGGGGGAGGAGTATTAGGCACCTATACAAAATATCCCAAGTATCAGGACTGTTTCTATAAGATCAAGACATCTGGTCACCCTATGCTGGGTGCATAGCAGTAAGGGGCTCTGTGTTGCCCGTAGCATTTTGAATGTTGTGGGGTCTTGTAACTTGGCTTTTGGGGAGAATTTTGTCTTTTCTCATGGTCCATTTCTTCATTTGCTCACCTGTCCTGCTTTGTGTGGTTCACTATTGAACGGACTTTCAGCTCTCCGTCTATCTTTGGCCTCCCGAATTCTTCCAGTTTCCCTTGCTGCAGATAGCAAAATAAAGGTTAGTAATGAATGGCTTTTATTTTTGCTCCCAAAAGGTCTATGAATATGGCACAAAACGCAAAGAAACAAAGAAGACTGTTTCCAAAAGACAACAAAGCCTCTCCTCCCTCACCCACCCAGTGTTTCCCATAAGCTGAGTGCTTGGGTGGCCACCCAGGAGAGATTCAAGTGCCACCCAGATGTTTGGCAGAGCACCCAGCGCTGGCAGCATGTGTTTCCTTCAATGGTGCACATCTGCACATGCCTTGGTGCACATAAAATTTATCCTGCACTTGGTTGGAAAAAAATTAAGGGAATATTGTGCCCACCCCCAAGCCCAGCTCAGATTCCAAAATGGACCCCTAACAATGGAGAGCATCACCACTCACCAAAACACATAACCAAAAAGTGAACCACCTCACCAGTAGTGCTAGCTGTGAGGGCCTGGAACAGACAGAGGGAGAACATTCCAAAGAGAGTCAACAGGGAGAAGATGCACTAGTGTAAGACTGTACTATGAGGGCCTATCTGGAGTAGCAGAGATTCATATAAACAGTATCCCCAAAAAACAGATGGAACACCAACAGATGACTATTCCAAAAGAAGATGACCCTAGAGAGGATGTTAGGACTCTGATTAAAATAGGGTGAGCATTAAGGTTTGATGACAAACCTGAAGTTTGAAGACAAACCTGAGGATCTAGGTGCAAAGAGTTCACCTCAAGTACTTTTTGCCAAGATTTCCACTCTGGGTGGCAGAAATCTCATGCGATTAGAGGCTCTCGTGAGATTTTCTATTAAAAATGTTCCGGAATCAGAAAATAGAGTTCTGCCCATTTTAGCTCCTGTCTGGAGCCAAAACCAGAGATTTGGGGGATATTCAGAGACCAGAATCATGGATACGTCTCAGACTTCAAGTCCTTGCGAATGCTACTCAATGGAGCACTGCTGCTGAGGGATACGAAACACTCCACCTACATTATTTCATTCTAAAAAAAATCTTGACGCTTTGCTGTTGATCACAAAAATACATATCTTACACAGCTGTGTGTATAATCTGTGGTTATTTCATTATGTGCCATGTAGGTTTTGTACATACAGAATGAGAATAAATCCATAACTTCCGCTACAGAGAAATGAAATTAAACGCAGAACAGATTGTGTTTGGGATTGATCTGAAAAAAGAAACAACTGCATTGCTAACATTTCATCTTCCACATGTCACACCAGCTCGCAGACTGTAGCACGGGAAAACAGATGCTTAAAACACCCATTTGCATTCCAGTAGTTAAAGAGCACCATCCATCTCATTTCTCATACAAATCATGGCTTATCTGACCATTCCATCAAAACCTATCAGCTGGAAAGGCCTACCTCCCGCTTAGGAGTTTACTCAGGTTTCTCCTGGAAACTAGGGATTGTGTCTCAGTCTGTTAAAAAATCATCTATTAAAGCCAACAGTAGTATGTTCAGATGGATAACGCAGAGAGGTGTGCTCAGGTCTCAGTGACTTCAGCAGATCAGTCTCCCATGTGGTTTGAAGGAGAGATGTATGGTACATATTTTTGGAGTTACTTGCTTAGCAATATATTACTTGTACTGTTCTCTCACTTGTGACTATACTCTTGTTCATAAAAATGTTTATTTATCTCCTCTCTCTCTACCCACATAACAGTGAAATAAAACTTTTAATCAGCAGCCAGAGGTGCAAAGATTCATTTTCAGAAAAGGACAGTCCCCCAGCATTGGTGACATGCCAAAATACAGTATGGGAAATCCTTTCAATGGAAAGAACGATAGCCTCACACTGGGATCAAGTAAAGTTTAAAATGTCATGGTTCTCTTTTTGGAATCTGAATAAAATTAGTACCTGGAAAACGAAAAAAGATTGAGCAAATATAAGTGGGTCTTTTAAAGAAAACAAGTACAGCTGATGAGTGTAATTTGTTAATACTTGTATGGAGAGTTCAAGGATGTCAATAAAGACGGAATAAAAAGTTTGGTCATGTGGAGAAGAGAGAAGATTTTCAAACTCACCAAGTTTTCTATTGACTTCTGAAATTCACGTATTTTCTTTAAAGTCTCTTTGTCTCTCTTGACTTCATTTATGTACATGGCCAAGTCCTTAAGAAAAAAACAAATGGTGATTCAGCATTCTTGTTTACTTTCTAATCAAGAATCATTAAAGTAAAAAGCCAGCATCCAACTTCAGGAATTGCTTCAGTAAGTGAAAAGCCTCAGAGGGGAAGCTGTGGTAGCCTGTAACACAGCAACAAGCAGGTCTTGGAGACTAACAAATTCATCAGCTTCTGTAGGTAAAATCCATTTCCATCACTTGAGAAGTGGAAATTAGAGAATGCAGGAACAGAAAGTTACTTGTCATTAGTAGAACCAATATTGATATTCGTCTTTCTACATCATGTGATATAAATGAGACACATCCTGCTTAATTTGCTTCATTAACTGGTTCTACTAATGACAGCTAACCTTTTTTCTTTTTTTTGCTGCTATATATATCCTGGGGTTCTGCTATTTCCACTCCAACCTATCTGAGGAAGTGGGTTTTACCCACAAAAGCTCATGACTTAATTCATTTGTTGGTCTCTAAGTTGCCACAGGCCTGCTTGTTATGTCAGAAAGTGAAGATATTAACTGTTCTGCCAGAATTAAAACTGCCACTGAGCATGTTGGCTGCATCAGAGAAAATATAAATATGAGACCACAGAACTAGTTCAAAATATTTAGAACAAGTATCAGTCAATCAGAACCAAGTGAGGAAGCATGTTTGGTATCATCTTCCATAATCTTTGCATCAGTACACTGCTCACACATCAAGAGTGCTCAGTACTCTGCCTGCTGTAGCATTCAACCCTTCTGGGGCTCTGTAATCATCCTGGTCCATCCTTTTCTCATGTGGCCATCTAGGATTTGCTGGTGTGGGCCAGTGCTAGCTAACTACCTACGGACTGATTTAGATGGTCTCAAAAAGCACAGTTCTGACTTTTAGTTCAGTTGCTACCTGAGTTGACATTCCAGTTCCAGCCAGCATAAGCAACACAAGAACACTGGGCCAGACCAAAGGTCCATCTAGCCCAGGATGCTGTCTTCTGACCATGGCCAAAACCAGATGCCCCAGAGGGAGTGAACAGAAAAGATGATCACTGAGCGATCCCTCCCCGACATACATATCCAACCTCTGACAGAGGCTAGGGACACCATTCCTACCCATCCTGGCTAACAGCCACTGATGGACCGAACCTCCATGAATTTATCTAGTTCGTTTTTGAACCCTGTTCAAGTCCTGGTTTTCACAACATCCTCTGGCCAGAAGTTCCACAGGCCTACTGTGTGCTGCATGAAGAGAAAATTCCTTTTATTAGTTTTAAACCTGTTACCCATTAATTTCATTTAGTGATCCCTAATTCTTATGTTATGGGAACAAGTAAATAACTTTTCCTTGTTCATCTTCTCCACCCCAGTCGTGATTTTATAGACCTCTCTCATATCCCCCCTTAGTTTCCTCTTTTCTAAGCTGAAGGTTCCCAGTCTTTTTAAACCTTCTGAAGAGAGACAGAAAACTCTTCATTTTCTTTTTCCTCCATTGTTGTCCAAAGCCTTGCACCTCAGTGCTCCCTTTTCTTTCAACTCCTTCTTCACCTTGTGTTCCCTTCATCATCATCCTTGTGCAAAATCCAAGTGCCAGCCATCATTCTTAATCAGGGTACTTCTGCTCATCCTCCATCTATACATTAACTAGACTGACAGTAATCAGCACTGGACAAGAAGCTGCTGTCTGACACCTACTCAGCACCATGGCCCCAGTCCAGCAAACCCCTTAAAACATGTCAGCATTCCCATTGACTTCAATGCAAGTTAAGCCCACATATAAATTTAAGCACGTGCTTAGGTGCTTTGCTGGATCAGCAGTGCCACTGGTGTTCTTTCAAAAGGAAAGCATTTTGCAGAGTGCCTTTGGGAGCACTGGACACGTACAGCCTCTCACATCCCCCTTGCAAATGGTCTAGACATCCGTAAAAGAATTCTTCCAATTCAAGGGAAAGCTTTAGTGGAACTATTCCTGTGCTGGAAGTAGGGTAACCTGATACGCTTTCCTGGTTAGCCCTTCCTTTGGCCAAATTCCTCCATGAGCTGAATTCTGACCCAGAGGGCAGAGAAAGACTTCTCTAACCCATCCACCAAACTAATTTCTTACTACATTTTTAACTGATTTCTCATTTATATATTTATGGCCTGTCATCTAGACTCCTCTGTCTCTTTCCCCTCAACTATAGCTCTTGCCAGCTTGGATTAAATCACAACAATCCTGAATTTTTCAAGACATCCCTTTGGGTGCAAACTTTCTGCAGCTTTCCAACATGAGGACTACTACTCAGAGATGATAATCACAGCCCTAAGCGACAATACTTATATAACATCACGTAATACCCATTTAAATAGTCAGTGTCAGCAACAGTTAGGAAGATACAGAAAAAGGAAAAGAGATCAGGTGAAGTAAGATTCCCCTGCCTGTCCAAGCCATCAGAAGCCTCTTCCCCCAGCATTTTCAGCTGTCTCCTTCTCTGGAACATGCCATCTTGCACACACGGAAACAGCACAGCAGGGAGACCTACAGCGAACTGTCGGCTTGACAAACTGTGCAAACTGGGCCCCTTCACAATGAAACAAGTGTTAAAGCTAATGCTGAGAGGCACTCAGTGATTTGCATGCACGACTGTGTGAACAAGTGCTGGGATTTTGCATGCGCCCAATAGTTAATTTGCAAATCTTGCACAAATGCCATTGCCTTACGCAAATCCTACTGCTGGCTCGTGCAAATTTCCATGAGTGGAAAATCAGAAATGAAGTTGAAACCCTGGGGACAATTCAGCTATCGAAACATCTGGGTTTTCCATCATAAGAGTGTTAGAACCCTCCAGCTAACAAACAAGGCTGGAATCTAAATGAAACAAACCATCTGAAAACTGAACCTTGACGTTCATATCAACCAAAGTAAAATTTTGCTGCTTCCTGTGACTATGGCAATTCTGACACTATTTAATTCAGATCTACACTCTCGTGATGGTTTGAAAATGGAAGCAGAAAATCCTGTCTGATGGCAACTGGCAGCTTCACAAAGAAAACAGTGAACCATTAGCACAGCCCAAGAGTTTATCCCTATCATTACTAGTGTTAAAGGGCATCTTATTCAACGAAGCCTGATCTTTTCAAAATTACACAGCCTCCGAAGAAGTCACATAGTGGAAGGATAGAATCCTGCAACGCGTGAAAACATCTCTGCAATTCTCCTGCTTTTTTAAACCCTCGCCACATTTCACTAATGATGTGGAACAGTGAATTTTTCAGGTGGGGTGTTCTGGAGCTCAGATGGAGCAGCTCACACCAGCACTTCTACACTGCAGAGGAAGACCCACTGCAGTAAATCTCAGGGCCAAGGTCAACTGACTTGGGGTCACCCTTTGGGGCTGAAACCAACAGCATAATTATTCATACTCAGGCTGGAACCAGGGCTCTGAAACCCAGCAAGGGGGATGATCATCATAGGCTAAGCCCCAGCTTCAGCCAGAATGTCTACACCAGTGGTTTTCAACCAGTGTGCCGTGGCACCCTGGTGCCCCGTGAGAACTGTCCAAGTGTGCCGTGAAATTTTGTCAATTTCCCCTCAGGGTGGCTCATTGCAGAGGAGGGGAAATGCCAACCCTGCAGGGCCCTGTTCATGACCGGAGACAGCTGAAGTGCTGCTTCTGGGTCCGAACAAGCTCTTGGGAAACCCTTCCCCACTCCCTGCTGCGGCAAGGCGGAAGGAGGGAGGATGGAAGCCGGTTGTAGCTGAGATGTGGGTTAAATGCTGTGTCCTGGCTCCAACCGGCTGGTGGGGATGGGAGCTGCTTTCAGTGGTTACTTATTTATTCAACATCCCTAGCCTGGCGTTGAGCAGATTTTGAAATCCGAGATGGCGTCTGAGATGGCATATTCTGTGATGGATTGGCAACATTAATACATTTGATCCTTGACTAGCTGCTGTATGCGCTACTGTGTTGCCAGTCTCTCCAGTAAGATTGTAACCATAGTAAATGTGATGTTTATGAGCAATTGGTTGAGCTGAAGAAGTGGGTGTGCTGTGGAACTGTTCGTCTCATTGACGTGTGTCATGTGACTGAAAAGGTGGGTCCTTTACATTGCTGTTTTTAGCTCTACAGCATAAGCCCAAGGCAGCTGACCTAAGGCTTATGACTTGCTGCAATGGATTGTCTGTTTCTGCAGTGTGGACACACTCAGACATGGAATGGTGAGGAGAGGGAGGGACATGTCACAGCATCAGAGAATCCTAGAGCTGGAAGAGACCTCAGCAGCTCATCAAGTCCAGCTCCCCGCCCAAAACAGGATCAACCTTAACTAAAACATCCCAGCCAGGACTTTGTCAAGCCGGGACTTAAAAACCTCTAGGGATGGAGATTCCACCACCTCACCAGGTAACACATTCCAGTGCTTCACCGCCCGCCTGGTGAAACAGTTTTCCCTCATAGCCAACCTAGACCTCCCCGCTGTAACTTGAGACCACTGCTCCTTGTTCTGCCACCCCTCATTCCTGAAATCAGCCTCTCCCCATCCTCTTCAGAACACCCCTCAGGAAGTTGATGGCTGCTATCAAATCATCCCTCAGTCTTCTCTTTTTCAAGCTAAATAAGACCAAATCCTTCAGCCTCTTTTCCTAAGTCATGTCTTCCAGCCCCCTAATCATTTTGGTTGCCCTCCACTGGAGCTTCTACAATGCATCAACATCCTTTCTGTACTGGGAGACCCAGAACCGGACATAATACCCCAGATGTGGCCTCACCAATGCTGAATAGAGGGGAATAATAACTTCTCTAGATCTGCTGGAAATCTGCTCCTAATGTAACCTAATATGCTATTAGCTTTCTTGGCTACATGGGCACATTGTTGACTCATATCGAGCCTCTCAGCCACTGTAATCCTCAGGTCCTTTTCCTCTGCACTTCTACTTAGCCACTCGGTCCCCAGCCTATAAGAAATTACATTACTCTTCTTTCTCTCCTTGTATGGAAGTCACTGATTTATTTTCAAAAAGGGTCTCCTTCCCCATTCCAACCCCGCTGTTAAATCCTGGCTAACCATCCAGATCTATACTGCAAATCTCTCTCTCTATCCGTGGCTTGTGGTATTTCCCCCAATCCCACACAGTTACAGGTTAACATTAACAGTACAATAGGAGAAATCTCTGGGCTAACAATGCAGACAGCTCTATGGGCTTGATGCAGTGCGCACTGAATTCAATATATTGACTCCCACTGACTTCAGATCAGGCCTTACTGTTAGCCCTTTATACATTTTTGGTGGGTGTTGTTGTGTGAGAAATCCACACACCACGACTTCGATTCAACAAGGCACTTCAACACATGCCTGACTTATGGCATGTGAGCAGTCCCATCAATGTGCCTCTTTAGGTTCTCTGAATCAGGTCCTTGGCCTTATTCTGAAAAGTGCTGAGCATCTTTAACTGCCACTGACCATGACAGCAGGTGAAGACACATAGCATGCAACCACCTCATATGCTACCGATGTAATTCTTTACCCTGGCAGCAGGAAAAACAAACAAAAACTTTCAGGTCACTGTTGGGGAAGGTAAGCAGCGACACACTGCATTGAGAAAGTCAGAGGCTGAAGTTAGATAAATCGCACTTGTGGAACCTGCAAGTTTTGGTCGGAGCCTATTTAAATCCAGCACTTTGTTTTAAGCACGGCTCACCCCAAAACAGAGAAATTAAATCACTGATTATGCAACAGCTGGCACAACCATTACAACCCCATATCCCCAATTTTCATCATGCCAGGAGCTTGAAAATTCTCTCATCCAGCCTCCATGGATACTTCATTTTTAAAATAACTCAGCAGCGTAGCCATGTGAGTTAAAAACAGTGAGCAGTCCTGCGGGTTTTACGCAGGAAAGCTCATGGCCAAATAAATTTGCTAGTCTCTAAGTTGCCATGGGACTGCTTGCTCATTTTAGAATGGCCACAATTGGAATCTGCTTTCTGGCCCAAGATACTTGACTTGGAAAACCCTGGCCTTGAGTAATCTAAACTGTGACATCCTTCAAACAACCTTCATTTTCCTGTGACCTACGTAACAGCTCTGGATGTACTGGCTCGAAGGGATAATGCTAAAAAGGGCACTGAACTTATGTAAGTCCTATGAAATGCAGTGTCATTAGAAAAAGAAGCTGATCCTCAGACAACGCCGATTTCAGAACATACAGGGCAGATTATGGGTAAATGCTTTGCGTGGTCATGAAGACAGTCTGGGTTTAAGAACTGGTTTCAGGGGCTGACGCTGCGCTGAGTTGTATGGCGATAAAACCAGAGTCTTGCAAAAGATGCTGACAAAAATGGATGTATTTGTTTTTGATTCAATATTTCTTAACTTTGGGAGTTTCCAAAGTTTTTGTGAAACCCCCACATTTTCAAATGCATAGAAATCTCCATCGTGTGGACAAGCCATTGTCTATCAACCCCCTCCACCCCCGACAAGATAGATGGGAAACTCCCCATCTGCTCCAGCCCTGTGGTATTCAGATCTGGAGGATGATGCATCCCCATCTGTGCCCCATGCAGACACAGTACACAAAGAGGCACAGACCTGCTGTGGGGATGGGGGAGGGGGCAATTGGAGCTGTTGTCCTGGGACCCCTTGAAGTGCTGGTAGCTCTGCTCCACTTGGCTGTGGTGGGGCCAGCACCGCAGTCAGGTGGCGCTAAGGGAAACTGCCCTTGGACCGGCTCCTTCTGCCCTGGGTCCTGCCCCCTTGGGGGCAGAGCTGTGTCCCCCTCCCAATTTGCCCTGGGGCCTATGGGGGCTGCCAGCTCCACTGAAGAGGGACAAATTTGCACAACACTGGTGTAGATCAGAATAAGGCCACACTTGCCAGTGGAGTCACTCCAGATTTGCCAGAAGTTGAATTTGTCACAGTATGTCTACATACAATGGTTATCAATGCAGAATCATCACCCAGTACCAGTTTCCATTAGACTTTGGAGCAGAGATATCAGTGTCAGCTACGCATTCCTTGTGAAATGACTTCTAGCAGCACAGGTACATATCCTAAAGGAAAAGACATCACTTTCCTGTGCCCTGATGTGTTACAATTTTCCCTCTAAAGTTTTTTCTGCATATAATTAATCTTCCTGCCCATCACCCCTGTAGAAAGACTGCATCTAAGGAGTGGTGACACCTAACTCTCACCTGCAGCTTTTGTAAAGCAATTAAGAAGCATGTGTATGACATCTGACCACCCTACGTTGAACTATCAGAAATGGCTATGTCAGAACTCTGCAAGCATCACTATCTTTGAAGAAATAAGTCTGTAGATTTTAAGCTCTTTGGGGAAGGAATGGCTTGTTCTGGGTTGATACCGTGCCTAATGCAACTGGGCACTGACCTCTT
Source organism: Carettochelys insculpta (assembly GCF_033958435.1). NCBI lineage: Eukaryota > Metazoa > Chordata > Testudines > Carettochelyidae > Carettochelys > Carettochelys insculpta. The sequence continues at coordinate 16,655,559 of NC_134157.1, forward strand.
GGGACTACGGTACCACAGATAAATAATAATAGGCTAGTCCCTGATTTATCTCCACTGTTGCAAGCTCAAGTTCTATGGTGTGATGCTTCTATCAGTTCCCGACTCTTCTCTCACCTGCATAGCTTCCAAAGCTTCCTTGAGTTGTTGCTTTTCTGGCCGATCAGAGGAATGGCTGAGAAGCTCCTGCAAAAAAATATTCCAGGTGTGTTACATGTTGAACCTCTCTAGTCTGGCACTCTCGTGACCTGACCCACGCCAAACAAGAGAATTTGCCGGACCATGAGAGGTCAATAATGTCTAGCAGCATTACCAACACTTCCACTGCTTACTGGGCTCTTAGAAGACATTTGGGGTAGCTTACAGCTAAATAACAGCATGGAACACTGCAAGCCAGGACTGGTGGCTGTGAACAAACTTCATGTGACTGCGTGAAACTTGGCCACACCCATGACAAACGGTCATCCAGCGAACTAAAATCATGCTGGATTACAAATGTTGCTGGACAAGAGAGGCTCAAACCGTAGTAACGTTTCACACACTACTGTGCACCTTGTGTAACAGTGCACCACTGCGTGCCATAAAGCAATTATTGCATGCCACTGTAAACAGAGAGCAGCAAAGATGTGACGGCAGTTAGCCGCTATGCCCATAAGGAAAGGAACCAGCAAAGCTGTTGGTGCTTGGTGGATCTGTTACACAGAGCTGACGGGAGGAAATTCACACATAATCAGATTACCTGAAAGCTTATTTTATATTAATTAATTGCCTCTCATGACTAATTAGTGCAGAATTACCCTGGGTGATTGTACTTTAAAAGATGCCACAAATATCCCATTGTGTTAAGCAGCTGCAGTCATTAGTTCATTTAAAGAAAAAAATCCCTCACACTGAGCTCTCCAATACCGATTCCATGTACTGCAGGAAAAATCCAGAGCTACTCTAGCAGGAATGGCTGCCACAAGGGAACTGGATACTGAAACACTTACTTTTAATAGGAGATGATACTTCAAGACCCTTTGCATTGGGACCACCAACAAGTCCTGCAATTTAAACTTTCCATCCTGAACCTTTAATGTGCATTCCTAAAAACAGAAAAAAATAAATGAAGAGGTGGGAAAAAATTCATCTAAAGTGACTTTGTTTTGCTTCTGTAAACTCTCAAACCACAATGCATCATTAGTTCCTAACTTTTCCAATAGGGTCGCTGGGGTGGGGGTTTGGGAGAAATGTCCCAGTTTCATCATAGCCATCGTACCATAAACCCTCGAAATGCAGGATTTTCAGTTGCCCTTAACTCTCATTAACACGAGCTAAGCACTGCCGCTCCTGCAGAGCTGGTTGTGCTACCCTGCACTGGGGAGACCTCGGTTAGAGTTCTGTGGCTCTTCTCGCCAGGCACAGGACAGGTGTGCTGGGGAGCAAAACACCCACCTTTTGGGGAGCAGAACCGTGTTTCAGAACACTCAATTAGTGACAACACCGGCTGATTCAGGGACCGCATTGGTTGGTTCGGATAACAGTCTATCCAGCCCATAGAGAGGAAGTAGTGACTAGGTCATAGGGAGAGACTGGCCACAGCCACTGGGCAGGGGTGAGGGAGGACAACCAGGAAATAAAATAAAACAGAGAAACTCTCCCTTATCCCAGACCAAATATTAAACTGTAAGACTTGAGTGCATCACGATGGGTCTGATAAGTGCATTAGGCTCCACAGAGAGAGGCTCTGCTAACAAGCAGAAATGTAATTAAATAAGGAGAGATGGATGAACAGCTGGAGGTCACAGCAGCAGTGCCGCGGACACAGGACATAATCTGGATCCTAATAATTTGACGTGAGAGCCGGGAGGTGGGGGTATAAACAGCGGTTCAGTTCATAATCACATGGCTGCATGTGCAGTGCAAATCAGAAGCCATTTGTAGACAAGAAAACACACAGAGGCAGCCTTGCAACTTGAGATTAACATCACAAAGGAAGCAGGAATTTCATCCGGAAACAACAAGCAGCTCAAGGAGCCTGTCCTTTCTGGCTCCTCCTCCTCCTGGGGTGCTGGGAGGACAAATGCACTAAAGATTGTGAGGTGCTTCAGTACGCCTGTAGTGAGGCCAGAGAAGAGCCCAGACCGGTGGTCAGCAGCCCCCGGCACACGTGCCAGGAGTGGCACACAAGCCCATTTCATTTGGCACACAGCAGGTGCTCAGCCCCACCTCTCCTTCCCCTGTGCACCTTGCCACAGTGCTCCTTGTCAGGGCAGGCAGCAGCCGCCAGCCTGGGGTTCTGCATTCAGGGTTCAGCCAGGGCTCTGTTCCCCAGGCTGCCAGTGGCTGCCAGCCTGGGGTCAGCCAGGGCTCCTGCCCTAGGCCGTCAGCAGTGGCCTGCTTGGAGCTGGCCACCAGAGCTCCCCACCCCAGGCAGCTGTCAAGCTTGGGGCTGGCCAGGGCTCTGCACCAGCAGCTGTCCAGGTGGAGTAGCTGGGAATCTGCACCCATGGCCTCCAGGACTCCCCACCTGAAGATGCTGGCTGCTGCGGACCCAGGGCCACCTGGGCTTTCTGCCCAGCACCCGTGGCTGCTCCGATCCCAGCCAGTCAGGCTGCCCACCAGAATGGTTGAGTCCCCGGTCTTAGCAGCCCAGGTTCAGCAGGTCCTGTCTGACCATGGATGTTGCTGGACCAGAAAATCCAGGATAAGAGAGAGTCGACCTCTATTAAAATCCTGGACAATTTTAGATAACTGAAAACCCAGTGGGATGAAGATTTAAAGACTGAAATGGTAAAGCGCTGCATCTTCATTTATTTATGAAGGAAGCAGTTGTGCAAAGGACTATTAGTGACTTTAAAAAACATCACCGGCACTCGGGCTGTACATAGAGGTCAAAAGGCCAAATTTCGGCACTCTGCCTCAGACAGGTTGCTGAGCCCTGGCCTAGACTAAGAGAAAGACCACGTCTGGTCTGTTAGCCCAGGCCAAACGGATTCTTGCTGATGTAAAGAGAAAATGTTTGGTGGGGGGCAGGTCTGGCTGCCATAGCCACAAGAGCCATTGGGGCACACAACAGAGAGAACAGAACAATTCAGTCCCCCCCAGTTAGTGTAAGTAGGTCCAGTCTCCATTGACTTCGTTAGGTTGTAACAGCTTGTGCCAGAACCGAACGTGGTCCAAAACTAGAGCTCAGCAGGAGGAAGGGCTGGGCTGGGCAGGGCAGACACCGAGCAGGAACTGCTAGATTGGTGGGTGGACATCTGGGCACGAGCTGCCCACAACACACCTGGCTCCAGCACCACAAACACATCTTCCAGGAAGTCAGCACCAACGACACAGGCGCCTGATCCAAAAACCACTGGAGTCAACAGAAAGGCTCCCACTGGCTTTGGAGTGGGCCCAGAACACCCCAACTTTGGAGGCAGGGAGTGATTTCACCTTACTGGGGTGGAGCCGTCACAGAGGTCGGGAAGTGACTCTCAGGCTCGGGGAGTGGAAGCAGGGCTGGGTGAAGCTTATTCACACATGCAGCCCTAATGCTTCTGAGCAATGAAGTACGGAGAAGAGGTGGGCTTTACGGAGGGAAACATAGTGGATGGGAAAGACAGGCTACATGGGACACCTGCTCTCCTGAGCTGGGCTGATCCACTCCTAAACCCTTTTTACTGGGGAAATGGGTAGAATGCTCCGGGGGCCAGTCACGGATCTGCCAGAGACAGTGATATTCTGTGGGGCTCGGAGCAGGAATGACTGAGTGAAATCCTCTGACTTGGGTGAGACAGGAGGTCAGAGAGGACACGATCCTTCTGGCCTCAAACTCCACCAGTATCTGAATGAGCACTGAGGGTGCTCAGCACCTTGCAAGGGGATGACAAATCAGGTCATTCTCTACTAAATCTTTTCCTCTACCCATGGCTGTCATTCACTGGGACACACGCAGCTGGCTGGGGGACGTTTTTGGGCCTTTCCTGCTACAAAGCCAGAGGATTTAAAAAAGAGAAGGGTGCGGGAACCGAAACACGTCCATGAACACAGTCTAAGCGTGCAGCTCTAAATCTTGCACCAGGGAGGTCATGCGGGTGTAAGAAGCTGATTCTACACCCTGCTCTGCACAGTGGCTACCAAACAGTTACAAGGGGCTAAGTAGGAGCTCCTTTAGCACAGGCCCTGCACAGGGTTGGGAGTGGGAGGCAGATGAAGGATGCAGTGGTGACATGCTACAGAGATTCTGGGCTGCTCACTAACTCAAATAAAGCATTCTGGGGCTGCTCTAATGTATGCCAGGGGCACATTGGCAGACCCCCTACCAAGATGGCTGACAGCTGATGTGAAGCTATCTTTGCCCACCAACGCCCTTGCACTGCCCCAGAATCAGCCCCCGTTTCTTCCCTCCCTTTTTAATCAAACGTCTTTGGGATGCCTCCTTAATTGTTCAAACCCAGCAGCAGTTTCTAAACCAAACAAGCAAGTCAGGGATGCAGAACCCAGAAGAGCAACTGGATGGAACACTCGGTGGATTGATCCCATCTCCCTCACCTCCACTTACCTCGACTTTCAGCCGAACGTCCTCTTTGTTTGCAATGAGGCTGTTGAGGGTGTTTTGGGCGCATTCCATGTGGCTGCAGTATTCGCCATAAATCAGAAGCCTGGAGAGGATGGAACGGGATACATTTGCCAACTGTTATGACTCATGAGAAAAAAAGACAGGGAAGTGCAAAGCAAACAGCTAGACCCGCATTTATCTGCTCAGTGAAGATTTGCACCTTTTCACTATACCGCTTTTTTAACGGCTGAGGCTTTCTGAGAAGCATGTTTGAACTGGTATGGGAAATTTGGTGGCCAAATTAGGCTGGGGGGAGGTGTAGCGGGGAGCAGAAGGGAATTATTAATTAATCTGCCCTTGTACCATGGCTGCTCCCTTGACTGCCAGGCCCCAGAGTCCTTACGTAATTCCAACACTGTCCTGTAACTGGACAATCTCTTTGCCAAAGAATGAATGGGCACAAATCCGACATTAGGAATCTGACTACATATTAATGGGTAAGTGAACATTACAACTTGGCAGGGCACACAATTGAAGACCTAATGGTGTGTGTTTTAAAACAGAGAGATTTTTAACACCAGATCACAACGGGAGACATCAGAATTGGAATTTATTTTCAAGTTTGATCCCTATCACTGCGGTCTCAACAAAGATCTCAATTATCTTACGCACTACAAGGATAACCTCCCCACCTTTGATATTTGCAATGATGGCAGACATCCCACTTCATTTAAGAGATACGTGCAGAGGGATTTTTTCCCTCATCTTCCCCTTCCCCTTCCTTCTCCCACTGAGCTGATTCAACAAGTTTTTTCTTTCCCCTTTTTCCCCTATCTTTTTAAAATTCCTTTTCTCTCAGTTGGCAGCATTCTCCATATCTGAAGAAGTGGGTCTGTCCCACGAAAGCTCACCACCTAATAAAGAACATTGTTAGTCTATAAGGTGCTGTAGGACTGTCTTTTTTGTTCTCTATACCCAAGTTTGCTTGAGTGATGTTACCCTGTAATGCAATGCTCATGTGCCATTGCTCTAGACTGCTATGAAGTTCCTGTTAATCCAGGAGGAAAGGACCTGGGATGATTTCCTATCTGGAAATTCATTCATGTTTCGTCTTTCTACTGACTGAAAAGCTCCAAATCAGGCCAGTAGAGGGCATCTGTTCTGTGTTGCTACTTCTTAAACCGTCCATTCTCGGGCCCACACTTTACTTTATTCTTTACCAACTGTTTCTTTTCCAGTAACTTTCCAAATGGAGATGGGTCTGGCTCAAAACTCTGGATTGAAACACATCAAGCCCGTGGCAAAGTTTGGATCTGAATCTAGATCCCAACTTCCTGTCAAGTCCTTATCTCTGTAGGGAGCTGTACCAATGTCCCAGAGCTTACCACCTTAGTGATTGCTAAATTATCTATATTGCAGCAGCACTTAAGAGCCCCTGTCATGGACCAGGAGCTCACTGTGCCAGGTGCTGTACAAAAGACAGAACAAAAAGCCACTGCCTCTCAGAGCCTGCCATCTGGATTAAGGTTCCCTCTATTTTTTTTCTAGCTATGTGAAGAATAAATTTTGTTATGTGCACTGAGGCATGTGCAGATGTGTACCACTAACAAACACAGGCTGCCAGATGTGGGGGCTCTCTGAATCAGCTGGGCAACACCTGAATCTCTCCTGGGCGGCTGCCCAAGCACTCAGCTTATAGGGAGCACTGGACATAGCATCACAATCTTGTGGCTCTAGGCTATCGGCTGGTCAGATACATTTAAAAGGAATCTGTTTCAGGAAGGAGCATTTTAAAATAAACATATAAAAGTGCATCCAGGAAGAACCTCCTTTATAGCATGTTATGAAATGCTCCCGTCAACGGTAATAAGCAAACACACCACTCCAAACACTGTATCTCTTACCCAACGATTGCAATACGAGTTGCACTCCCCACATATGCTATGGATCTGCAAGGGGTGTACAGACAATTGCCTTTGGTTATGTCTACACTGACAAAGACAAACTACAGAGTCAAGTATCTGAACTCAAGTCAATCAGCTCTGGCTTGGAGGGCTAAAAATAGCAGCACAGACTCTCTGACTCAGGCTGAACCTGGGCTCTGAGTGTCAGTGAAGGGGAGACATTTTTGGAGTCCTACCATTTTTAGCCCTGCAAGACAAATAGACCCAGGTTCTGAGACTCGGTTGTCCTACATTTTCCTCTTCAGTGTAGACAAAGCCAGAGACTCCTTCCATGAGATGGGTCGAGTCACGTTAACTCTCTCTGCTTCAGTTCCTCCTCTGTTCAATGCAGAAATTAACACTTCCTCAGCAACAAGTTCTCTGGGACAGAGACTGTCTCACACTGCTTGTCTGCACAGTGCCCAGCTCAGTGGGACCCTGGTCACTAGCTGATAGTGTAATACAACTAACTGTACATTATAATCAGGGTTCCCTCTAATTTTTTCCACGTGTGGATAAAATAAATTTTGTTATGTGCACCAAGACATGTGCTGATGTGCACCACCAGTGGAAACACAGGCTGCTGGCTGCGGGTGCTCTGCTAATCAGCCAGTCATCACCTGAATCTCTCCTGAGTGGCTTACTGAGAACACTGGTTATAATAGCTCTTAAGACACGAACACCAAAGAAAAACACCCAAAACCGCCTAGTTGCGTGTGAAAACAGAACTCCGGCAGCACTAAATCAGAGACCAGGCCAATTCTTTCCTGCCACTATTCAGCAGGCAGACTGCACCGCCTCCCAGCTCTCACAAAAGAGCGAGTGCAAATTGTTCTTCCCAATAGACCTCACCCGCCAAGTCAGTCCCACTGGCTATTCAATCAGCAACAGAGCTCAGTCCATACATAATGCAGCGCCTAAAAATGCTCCTCTAATTCTCTATTTGCGATGCACACAATAAGCTCTTTGCGGAGCAGATATCTGGTATGAACAGCATGAAAATGTGACATTAACACACTCAGCTGCCGCAGGGGGTGTGGGCATTCCCAGGAGGGAGGGCAGAAATTCAGAGACAAAGCTGAACGACAAGCAGAGCTGCAAGATTGGGGCAGGGGGAGGGGAGATTCCCTTTCCTACGAGGTGCATCGTGCTACCACTAGAAACAGGAACAAGCACGCAGTTAGATGAAGGAAGCAGCTGCCCCAAAAGGAGGCACTTTTGGCCTCTTCTGTCGAACAAGCCAGCACCCTCCTCGCCTCCATCCAGCAGTTGTCCACACCAGAACTCTTGCTTTCAAACCGATTAGCAGAGATGAATAATTTCCACACCCCCATTTCTGATTTAGTGCAGGGAGAAGATACTTCCCCAGGAGTTAAGGGGAGAGCAGAGCTTTATTTAAATTGACTCACGATACTTCTCGCTGCCAAGCTTAATGTTTAAAATACCCTCCTCAGAGTCCGAACAACAGGTCATATTTTGGCCTATCTACCGACCTCTGGAATTCCTACAGAGCCATGTCATCCGAACTCCAGTACAGGTTATAGGCTGAACCTCTCTAATTCAGAACTCTCTCTTCTGACAACACCCGTAATTTGACGAGATTTTAGTTAGCTGAACAACCACTTATCATGAGTGTGGCCAAGTTTTCTGGGGTCCCATAAAGTTCGTTTACAGGCTCCAGTCCTGGCTCTCAGTGTTGAGTTGTAATTTGCCCTTAAATGTCCTCTAAGAGCCCAGATGCCATGGGAGTGTTGGTGATGTGCTAGACAATACTGATCTCCCGTGGTCCAGCAAATTCTCACATCTGGCACCAGGCAGGTCCCAAGGGTGCTGCACAAGAGAGGTTCAACTCGTACTACATGGCCCCCTACTGTGCCCCCGCTGGCCCCACGATCTAGCCAAAACAATGAACCATGGTATCAAATAACACTTTGCCACTCCCACACAAGGACTTCAGGGAGGACACTTTGCACACAGTAATGAAGGTTGTCTCACTTCCCACCAAGGGGAGGCTAGGTCAGTGTTCAGAGTTGGGGGAATCTCACTTGATGGCATCCTTCTCTCCTCACCAATGTGGGTCTCAGCAATGCCTCCCCTGACACAGCCCCGGATACACAGAGTGAAATCCATTTCAGTGGTTTGAGCATTGGCCTTGTAAACCCAGGGTTGTGAGTTCAAACAAAAATCTGTCGGCTCTGCTAAGAGGGCAGAGGACTGGACTCAATGACCTCCAATCCTTGCCTCCCTGAAGTCAAAGACCAAACTCCCCTTGGTTTCAGCAAGGCCTGGATTTCGCCCACAGCTTTTAAAATTCCGCCTTGCTCTATTAGAAGTGCATTTCAGTGTCCTGTACGAGCAGCTTTAACACAGCGATAACACAATGAGCCCATAGCAAATATTAGAGCATTATGGAGCAGGCACATGGATAAGCTATGAACCTATTCACAAGCTGTCTTAAGAGCTGTTTATTTCAATTCTCTTTGGCTGCGTCTACACTACAAAAATAACTTTGAAGTTGCTTACTTTGAAGTACAGCTTCGAATTAAGCAACTTCAAAGTAGAGTGTCTACATACACCCTACTTCGAAGTTTAACTTCCAAGTAAGGCATTACTCCATTCCCAGGAATGGAGTAAGAACTTCAAAGTTGGACTCCCTACTTCGAAGGGAAAATGTGTGTAGACTCTCCACTGGCTACTTCAACATAGCGCCTAACTCCGAAGTTAACTTCAACGTTAGTTCCTAGTGTAGACACACCCTTTCTGAAACAAGGGCGGCTGCTCAGAATATAACAGAGAGGGAGTCGTGCTAGTCTATATACTATCAAAACAAAAAGCAGTCAAGTTGCACTTTAAAGACTAGCAAAATAACTTACTAGGTGAGCTTTCGTGGGACAGACCCACTTCTTCAGACCATAGCCAGACCAGAACAGACTCAATATTTAAGGCACAGAGAACCACAAACAGTAATCAAGGAGGACAAATCAGAAAAAAAATGATCAAGGTGAGCAAATTTGGCACACTAACACGTGGTTTGAACCGGGATGGGAATTTTCTGAGTCACTATAGGGGCTCGTTTGCATACTTGGCTTAATCTAATTCTTGAGCTTCCCTCTCTCTTCTACCCCCTACTCTGTGATTTGCTCACCTTGATCATTTTTTTCTGATTTGCCCTCCTTGCTTACTGTTTTTGGTTCTCTGTGCCTTAAATATTGAGTCTGTTCTGGTCTGGCTATGGGCTGAAGAAGTGGGTCTGTCCCATGAAAGCTCATCTAATAAATTATTTTGCTAGTCTTTAAAGTGCTGCTTCTTTTTGTTTTGCTCAGAATGTGTTTTCTGAGGGGACAGAGTGCAGCACAGCATTCATTGGGGTCAGGGAGCCTCAAGGTGCACAGCTCTGTGTGGTGGAAACAAGTTCTAATGCCGTGGTGTCCAACATCCCAGCCACATGTGGCCCATTGAGTGAGGCTAGTTGGCTCGAACTATAAATATATTTTCAGAATAATGTGGCTATTTTGTTATAGCGGTACCCATTGTAATGGCTACTTCTTCAGAACTAGTTGGATGCCACCATTCTAATGGATTCTGCTGTTCTCATGCAACACGCCGTTAACGAGCGCTCCTTCCTTCCCTCTAAACAATTCACTCTAGCAGAGAGGTTCACAGAGGCCAGGGGGTCCTTTAAGTTTTACCCTAACGCAAGTAACAAAACAATGTATGGATCAAGAATGCCCGGCAACAAATTTAGCACCAGAGCATATGCTAAAACCATAAGGATGGAACAGGAGTGAGTTACTCCAGTGGGCCTCACCGCTGCATGGAAATCAAAGCCCCAGCATTCTGAGAAATGACAGGAAGAACGCCGCACTTCCAGAGATCAGAATGGCTTGGAAGAGAAAACATGCTCTAAAAGGATGATGTTGGCTTCGCCTGTGAATGAAGGTGGGGAGTCAGCATAAAGGAGGAGGGAACGACAATGGAAAATGGACCCCTGCAGAGTAAGAGCCAGGGCAGATAAGTAGCTGATACAATTCAATGAATAAATCTTATGAGACTTAGGATAAAAGCAAAGGAAAGGAAAATGTCTTCAGATGTCATCTGCAAGAGGCCCTGAAAGGAGAAGGATTTTAAGATTATACTGGAGGGGAAAACGTATCCGAGACCTTTGCCAGAATGAACATACCAAAAACCCCACCAGACACGGCTGTTCTGCTTTCAACAGTATAAACTGTAGCCTTTAACAAAATAAGGGACCAGCAAGGCCAGATTCTGAATACGGTGTACAGCGCTAGTCACTGTATTGACGGGAACGGATAATTACAGAATATGAACAGAAAATGGGAACTGCAATGACATGGGGTGGGAGGGCTTGGGGTGTTCAGAAAGGCTAGGAGAAAAAAATATATTGGCCAATAGCAGTGTTCCCTCTAAGCTGAGTGCTTGGATGGCCACCCAAGAGAGACTGAGCTGCCACCCTGCTGATTAGCAGAGCATCCACAGCCACCCACAGTGGGCAGTGTGTATTTCATTTGGTAGTGCACATTCACGCATGCCTTGGTGCACATAAAATTTATTCTGTCCCTGGGTAGAAGAAATTAAAAGGAACACAGGCCAACATGTAGATCAATGTCTGCACCATTTCCTTGTAACCTTGTATTGAGTCTATACCACTTCCTTATAACCTTGTCTTAAGTCTTTTTAAACAGAAACCTGGTAACTTCTGAACCATTTTCTTATTAAGCAGGGGCTTATCTACACCGGAGGCTTTTTTGCAGAAACCCCACTATCTCCACAAAAACAAAACAAGCCTTTTGCATCCACACTGCACAGCCTGTTTTTCTGGACTAACAGGGCATTTAAACTGGAATAGTAACTCCACCCTAACAAATGTTTTTGGCTAGGCCCTCCCTTTTTCTAATTTCGAGTTAACTGGCCTCCAAGGAGGCATCCCATCATTGGTCTCCTTTTGAAATTGGGCTCCCTAGTGTGAACGCTCCATTTTGAAATGCTGTTGTGGGGTGAAAGCTTTTTTCAGAAACAACTTATTGCAACACTAGAACATGAGTTATTTCAGAAAAACCCTGCACTGTAGACATAGCCTTTCTATTGAGCTTTTTTCTAGGAATACACAGGACTCTGCATTAAGTCTTTTTGTAGAAACTCTGTATTAAGTCTTTTGGTAACAGACCTCTCCCCTTTTATTTAACTGATTGCCCTGCTGAAAGAATGAGATGTGAATGAGAGGCATGGAAGGCAAACACCTCCCAGTAGCTACAACAGTTGGTGAGGGGAATAGGAACAAATCCAAGGAGAGCCAAGACTTGTCACAGGGTGAAGATCAGACATACTGATGACCTTGGGAGTCAAAAGCAAACATCTTCTTTTGGAAGCAGATTCAAAGAGAAACATGGCAGCATTGAGGCAGCATGCGGAAGGCGGCACCAAGGATGACCGACTGAGTGACACAACCAAGAGTGCATAGGGGTGTCTGGGATGACTGACTGGTATAGATTTGCATGAGAGAGAGGCCATTTTAAATCTAAGGTGTCTTGCAGGGGGAGCCGGGTCTTGTCAATATCAGAGCATCGATCTGGATTGGCAAAAGCCTTGCTCCACCCTCCCCCACGTAACTCATCTCATCAATGATGCTGAGGGGAGCAACTAGTTGGTAACAAAGAGAAGGAGCATGTGTGCTTTGAGTGAGCGCATGAGTATAATATATGATAAAGGAGTGACTGATATATGTCTTACCAAGAGATGTAGCAGTTTGCCTTATCTCCCTGCAAAAACTCGTGCACAATTCTTTGAAGTACAACAAACAGACATATTTCCAATGGCTGAGCTAACAACTGCAGGGGGAAGAAGGGGACTTAGCCATGTCTCTCTCGGTTCTCTTCAGAACTGCCCTGGTGACACAAGTCTACATTCAACATTCCGGTTGCAGAGCACGGTCCCTGTGCACAGCCAGCTCACCATGTGGAAACAGAGGTCTTGGGCAATCAGCATGAACGTGTTAGTTTTCCTGCGAGGGTCCCACACTAGAAAGGGATCTTGATGACGCGCCTGCCTTATATCAGCAAGCCAGCATCCTGAAACTGGGGGGAGTGGGGACTTGGACTCCTTTGCTAAAAAGAATGCTTAACAGGCAAAAGGGAGAGGGACTATTTTCCTATCCCCTCGTCAAAAATTGACAACATTTGCTTTGGAGCCTGTTTGCACTTCCAATTATTTACTTTGCAAGGCAGTAAGGGACTACGCATCTCTGGTAGGCGCGAATGGCACTGCAGTTTCACTCTGCAGCCTGTGGTTTCTCTCCTCCCTCACTGCCACATGCCCCAGGCACATTGTAAATCTGAGCAGAATGCACTGCCCTCAAAAGCCTCACAAGAAGCAATCACCTATCAGAACAGTAAAGCACATACTGACTTTCTGCAGTAAAACCTGCTCTCTTTCGCAGGATCGTTCCCTTGCCCACCCCTCCATTTTCAGATGTAGTGAAGCAGCACTGTGCTTGACCCATTTTTATCATCATCCTGTAAGAGCTGTGACAGATATCGAAAAGAAAAAAGTGTCATTAACTCCCATTTCGCTCCTTGAAGCTTCATGTGGCATATACCAGAGAAAGAGCTTCTAACACTTCGGAGCCAGTTGGTTGACTTTATTTGTTGTAATAACCAGGCCTGAAGAGTAATTTCAAGAGTTTCCTAGCATGTCCTTTCAGGGGGCAGAGAGGGGCTGAGAGAGGATTATATACATGCACTTTATTTCTTTCCAGCTTCTGTTGCATACTGGTGCTAGAAAGAAATAGCCTCCTGCCTACGACCTACTGACTTTGATCATCTTTGCAGGGGAGCTAACTCAATGTTAACTCCCTGGACTGAGCGCCTGCCAAGCACAAGGCAGTCATAAGGGGAGGGGAATCAGAGACACAGTAACTTATCAGGGTCACACAACAGGGGTCACAATGGCTTAGACCAGGGGTCTGCCAGCTGTGGCTCTGGAGCCATGCGAGGGTCTTCAAGGACTTCTTTGTGGCTCCTGATGCTATAATTGCAAAGTCAAAATAAACACACAAATAAATAAATAAATAAATGAATAAATCCTGGTTATTTTCAATATTTTGGTGAATGTCCAAAATCCCAACAATGAATAACTCATATCTAAATAGCAAACAATATGTGATCTGGAAACGCTGGATAACTCCCCCTTTCATATGTGCAGCGCATTGTGGGATGCATGTGTGCACTGTTCTTAAAATAGGGGTTACAAAAATTCTGGTTTGACGTATTTTTATTAAGGACCGTCTTTTATCCACATGCATTGTGGCTCTTGAATTATTGAGTTTTTTTACCAAATTTGAAAAAAACGGCTCTTCTTGCTCTTTTGGTTGCCAACCCCTGACTTAGACCAATGGTCCGTAGAGTCCGGCCTCCTGTCTTAAACCAGTAGCTGGTGCCAGATGCTTCGGAGGGAATGGCAAGAATGGGGTAATTCATTGAGTGATCATTCTGTCACCCAGTCCCAGCTTCTGACAGCTAGAGCTTTAGAAGCATCCACACTTGCCATTGATGGACATACCCTCCATGAACATTTCTCATTCTTAGTTGAGCCCAGTTAGGCTTCTGGCCTTCAGAACATCCCCTGGCAATGAGATCCATAGATTGAGTGTGTATTGTGTGAAGAACAGCCATATGTTTATTTTAACCTGCAGCCTATTAACTTCATTAGGTTATACAGAGTTACGTAAAGGTGTATATCACACTGACCTACTCATTTTTGCCACACCATTCATGATTTTACAGAACTCTGGAGCGTGCTGGCTGTATACTAGCAATGGAACCGTTACAGCTTGAGCTAACGAGCCAATACTATCCAGGTGGGGTTGTAAAAGACTTATATCCTCTGTGGATACAGGTCAGAAGGTCTCCTGTAGCACACATTCATGAATGGGCTGCACTTGCTCATCATGGTAGACTTCAATGTCCCTGCCTGACAACATGACAAACAGGGAATGTGTTTTGAGGCATCTTTCCTTTTGAAGTAAATATCCAAAAGCTTTGAGAGTGGAAACATCCCTGCTGAAACACTGTTCCACCCTCTAATCTCACTTGAGATACCAGGAACAGTCTCCCGTGTAGGAGAAGAGATGGGTGCAGAGCTTGGGGGCATTATTCTCACTCTAGAATGGGCCTTAAAAATTTCTGGCACGGTGCTGACCTGCCAGTTTGCCAGCTGCTTAAACCCAGACTGTTTAGCTGTGATAGCTGATTATGGAAATGCTGGGTGGTTGTCCATGGGGAAAGCTGTATCTGCTGTAGGACTCACAAAATAATTCCTGAGCTGTTAGAGATAGTTGGTTATGGCACAGAAGTTTGACAAAACATTAGGTTCAGCAGTTCTTAGAATTAAACACCCAAACAGGCAGCCAGCTTCTACCAACCCACCGTCAGTCTCTCTCTGATTAGTCTTCCACTATTAAAGATCTATAATTGCACTTAGGTGCTGTGATGGATGGAAGGGCTACTCCCTCTGACGAAGCAGATCTTCCCCCAGGAAAGCTTATGCTGTAATAAATCTGTTAGTCTATAAGGTGCCACTGGACTTCTCATTGTTTTTCCCTTTTCTAAATCTCCCAGCCATTCAGTTAACTAAATTACCTGCATAGAGTTAAACCTGGAGACAATGGGCCCCTGAAAATCTCCAGGAGACATTGACAGGCAGCCAGGTTAGCCAATGGAAAGAGAGAGGAAAATTTGAATTGGAAGCAGTAAGCCATTTGGCAGTCTTTTGTGTGGCCAGAAAACAGAAACAGAGATGGAATGAGCCAGGAACCAGGTATGGAATTTTTCAGTAACATCCATAGCCAGAAAGGACTGGATCTTAGAACAACAGATATGGGAGTAGAAAGGGGATATTTGGTCAAATGCAATCTGTTTTTCAGAGCAGGTGTTTTTCTGGTTTTTTTGAAGTTTGGGTTTGGTTTTTGGGACTTCTCAGGCCGTTTATGTATGCCCCCATCCATTGTCATTTTTAAACTGAATCCCAGGGAAACAATTCTCTGAGCTTTAATCTACTTTTTCACAGTTGCTCTGTAACACCTAGCAACTAGGTGTCCTTAGAAGTATGTCTTCTTTGTTTTGCTAATAAAGCCACCTTCTTAAGACTATACTCTGACTCCTGTGCCCTAGAAAGCAGGAAGTTCTGTGTGCACATACGAGTGGCTGAAAGGTCAGCTATTAAGAAACTGCCATTTGTTCTCAAGCTCTCTCTTGAGGGAGGGTTAAGAGCTTGGGGTTACCCCACAGGGAAGCATCCCTAAGTATGTCTGCCTGGGTTCTCCCAGGGGTTTTTGCACTTGGATAGTGGAAGTGTATCACCCAACATCAGGGAATCTGTGACCCGGGGAGCTTTTTTTTAAGCAGTAGCCGTTAGTGGTTAGGTACTTAAAAGTTCTTGCAGGCCCCCACCTTCTGCACTCCAAGTGCCAAGGTGGGGATCAGCCTTGACAGACAGACAGACAGACAGACAGACACACACACACTGGGAACAAGATGTTACTGTGCCTATTGTGCCTTCAAAATAGGATTGCTGTGGATGGGACTCTTGTTCCCTCACAGCTGTAACGTGGCTTGTAATGTCTCCCCTCACTTACATGTCATAGGCCTATGTTTTTTGCTTGTGGATTTGGAGGTCAAAAGCCAGCGTTCTATCCCTGAGACCTCAGGTGCATGGATGATAGTGTCATTGATTACAACAAGAAGTCCTGTGGCACCTTATAGACTAACAGATATTTTGGAGCATAAGCTTTTGTGGGCAAAGATCCGCATCGTCCGGTGCATCTGACGACATGGGTCTTCGCCTACGAAAGCTCACACTCCAAAATATCTGCTAGTCTATAAGGTACCACAGGACTTCTGGTTGTTCTCAAAGATACAGTCTAACATGGCTACCTCTCTGATAAGTACCATTGATTGCCTACACCACATGGATTTGACTTCACACCCATCTATAGTTTGAAAGGTAAATGAGCGAGGCAGCTGCGTGCACAAATGGGGTAACATTATGTACAAATACATCCTTTTTATTGGTAGCTACAAACCTGCGTGCAGGCACTGAGGCACCTTCTCTGGATGGTGCTTAGGTGCAGGCATGGGAAAATCTCTCCAATTGCCCCCAAGGCCACTCTGCGCAAAACATCCAGCACAATGTGGCCACAAACCAACCCGAGATGGCCCGGGAGAACACCCCTATGCAGCAGAAATCTTTGCTGGGGAGGTGAGTGGGTCCTTTACCAGCCACTGCCATCAACCCAGACACTTGGGGAAGGAACAGTTATGCTAGGATGGAGCATGATGAAACAGAGCTCTGCTGTGCCCAGTTCAAGCTGGCATAAGGTCCCTGAGAGACGTTACTTGAACAGTAGAGTGGTCTTTGCCTTGCACTGGGGCCAGCAGGTTTTGAATCAGGGAACTGAGGCAAGCTTCCTGATGTACCTATCTCGAGCCCATTACATTAGAGAGACAATGATGATCCATTCACTTTCCCCACCAATTACTGGGTAGACCAACTCATGTCTATGCCCGTCACACAACTCTGAGAATATGAGGAAACCACTTGGACACCACGGTCCAAATAATCATGGTTACAAACCACGGACAAGACCATACAATACATGGGCACAGCTGCTGTGTTAGGTTCTGGCAGCTTCTTCAGTAGAGAAGGGGGAGCCCCGCTAGAGGGCTCCCAAGCTCTTTAAAGCTAGAGCTTACACATCCGTTCTTCTGGTTAGATTGAGGATATGTCTCCTCTACCCAGAAGACCACGGTCAAACTTCCAGGGTTTGATTTTGTGCACCTAGTGGGGATGCACAAAATCAAACTTTCTGGAGTTGGCAGTCAACCCCTGTGCTCCTCAATATCGCAAAGGGTAGGGGAGGTCAATGGGAGAGTTTCTCCCATCGGCCTCCCTCAGTGAGGCCAGCTAGGTAAGTTGATTGCACGTAAGTGGACTCCAGCTAGGCAACTGACATAGCTGGAATTGCGTATCTACAATCAACTTTAAGGTCTAGTGTAGACCTGGCCCTAGACACCCACACAAACACAGTCAGAAGAGCACTCCTGCACAGGCACGGGCACCCTGACACATCTGCACCCCGCTGACAGACTGAACATAGAATCACAGAATGCCAGAATGGAAGGGACTTGGAGGAATCATCAGGTCCAATCCCCTGCCCTCACTGCAGAACCAGGCAACAACTACATCATCTCTGACAAACGTTTGTCTAAATTGCTCTTAAATGTCTCCAGTGATGGAGATACAACAACCTCCCAAGGCAAATTTATCCCAGTGTTTACTCATCGCCTTCCAAAGCCCGAGTTATTGCTGGTAAAACCTCAGTTTATTACTGGCACTAAAAGGTGGCAGGTGTCTACATTTGGTGCTACTCAGTGCTGTCAGGTTTTTTGGTTCCCTTGCACCAGTTTTCAAATCCCTCTGGGGACAACAATCGCTTTAAAGCAAGCCCCTTACCTCCTCACCACGAGGCTGGGAAGAGCGTGGCAGCTGTCTCAAGCTACTCTTTGGGAGTGAAGAGGGAAGATGAGTCTGGGAAGAACTGGCAGCTGAAGGGGACACGTGGCTCTGTGCTGAAGGTGTTTCTCCTGTTACGCGTGCACCTGACAAAGGTGACATTTAGAAGACAGCACCAGAAAGAGGTCTGACACTGGATATGTCTACACGGCAAGGGAAGGTGTGATTGTAGGCAAACCAAAGCAACTTCTAATCTAGTTTGCACAGATAACATAACTGCCTAGATGCAGAGGCACAGACTAGACACCGAAGAACCTAGCTGCTAGCTCCTATGTACTTCCTTTATCAGCCTGTGCTGAAGACCATGCCATCAGGCCAACACCACTCTTGTTACCCGTTAGCCACTGTCAAATCACCAGGCTTCCTGAGAGAAGCAACTCTGTAGCTCAACAGGCAATCTCGGAACCGGAGCTAAAGCCTGCTCAGTTTAGTTCCCAGGCCAGACTCAGTCTGTTTAGACATCAATGGTGTGTAAATTAGGCCAGAAAAGAAAGGAAAGGCTTATCTGCAATTTAATAAGAGGAATAAAAATGCCTCTGCAAAACTTCTGCTCCACCCCAGTGATTAAAACTCGCTGAAAGACAGTTCAGAGGAACGTTTTGGTGTGTGAGGTCTCCAGAGCCTGAGGGAGGATTTGCAACTGACAGTCCTGATCTGGCTGCTCACAGCTGGAGGTCTGATTAATTCAGCTGCATATCTGGAAGGTTTTCAGGTTCTTAAAAAAATGTTATCTGTAAATTCCTGTCAAAAATTGGTTGGCAAGTTCACATGCACACAGACAGCAGCCACCTAAGTACTTTGCCACTGCCAAGCTCTCACTCCTCAATAACAGCAGCAAATGTGTATTTATGGGTTCCCTTGTACCCACAGGCCTCTAGGTGCCTCACATGAGAGTGGGGATAAAACAGACACACAACAAAAGCAGCGCACCCTAGGAGTTTTCAGAGAGGCGTTACAAGAAATTCTGAGCAACCCATTCTTAATATGCCATGGAGAGGGATGCTGCTGAGTCAAGACAAGCCTATGGATTGATGAACATAGGACCATTGCTCCTAGAAGTTCTGGCAGTACCACCCTGAACGGACTTCTTAAAACACAGAAGCCTGGGGTATGCTGCCTGTTGGCAGACAAGACACACATTTCTGAGATACCCTGCTCTGCTACTCTTCCTGAAAGGCAACCCTCTGTTGGAGATCTGTTTCCTGAGACCTTGAATCTGTACCTGTTGAGACCTTCATGGGAGAGAAGGGAGCACACTTAGGTGTGAGGAATTTAAAGGAGATTCTTCCTCAAGGCTGCTGGACACAAACAGGCCTAGTGGTTCTCACAGGTTCTCCAGCTCCTAGACTAATATGTCCTGTGCTGCTGTGCATCACCAAGCAGGATGCTTCCAAATCCTGACCTAGGCTAGACAACCCAGAAAGGACAGCCTCCCAGCGGGAGAGTACAAGAACATCTAAGGACAAGCAAAGCCAGGAATTAGGAGGTCAAAAAGTAATCAGTAAGTTTATGACCTGTTAAAAACGTTTTTGTGATATTTTCCCCAAAAGAACCTACTCTTTTGTAATCCAAAACCTTCGCTTTCTAAAAGCAGCCTCATGAATGATGGAATACCTGACCTCATGGCTTGTTATTAATGCAGATGGCATTTCTGCAGTTACTGATTTCTGAAAGGCATGTCCACATCTAGACACTGGTTGAATCACATAGCAATACCACTCTGGCATTATTCCACAATAAATCAGGCCTTTGATTATTATTAAAGACATTATTAAGACTTTCATTAACCTTATCTGCATGTTCCTGGATACTCCTGTTTGCAGCTGCCAAAACTTAGGCTCCTCTGTGTAACTTAATCTAGGCTTTAAATCTATTAATCCTCCCATAGGTGCAGAATGTCAGCAGTGCCAGATGGAGGAGAGAACAGTTGCTTTGATCTACCAGACCGAGGTGCCCTCTGTAGACAAAGGAAATGATTCTGCGAGGGTGCAGCATGTCCTTAATGCTCAGTGACCCTTTGCATCCTGCAGGAGGTCTCCAGTTAAACACTTGTGAAGGCGAGGAATTATTCTGCCTCTGTGAAGCTACAGGCTGTCACCTTTATTTTCCTGTGGCTCTTACAGAGGAAAGCATTAGCTGCAGGATGTTCAGTCCCTAGGACAGCCAAAGGAATCCATGGCACAATGGGGTCTGGGAAAGGTTTAGTCGACTCTGCCTTTGCGTGCAGACCTCCACATGGGTCTCTCTCCCTCTGGGTCCGACAACATATGTGGGTTTAGCAAATATAAGGGGTGTGTCAATCATGCAATAGGACCAGGCAAAGGAAATATCACTGTATATGGGAGTGGTTTTCAACTGGTGTGCTGTGACACACTGGTGTGCCCTGAGAACTGTCCAAGTGTGCTGTGAAATTTCATCAGTTTCTCCTCGTTGAGGTGCTTTGCAGAGGATCTCCTACGTTCTGGATCCACTTCCCCCTCTCCTCCCACCCATCCTCCGCAAGCAACTGAGTAACTGCTGAAATTTTCAATGGTTACTCAAATATTCAACATCTCTAGCATGACACACATTCACTCGCCCTCCTTTTTTCAACCTATCGAAGACGGTGTGTTCTGAAGTGGATCTGAAACATGAATGTATTTGATCCCTATTTCGCGTGTTGTGTGCACTGCTCGGTTACAAACCTCTCTAGTTAGACCCTAACCATAGTAAATATAAGGAAATGTGACGTTTATCAGCAGTCGATTCAGCTGAAAAAAGTGGTTGTGCTGTGGAATTGTCTCATTGAAGCGTGCCGTGTTACTGAAAAGCTTGGGAACCACTAATGTATGGGAAGAAAGCAGTTATAGGACAATCCAGCCAATAGGAGGTTTCCCTTAAGGCTACCATTCCTGATGTTATAACATCCTTTGCAGCAGGGGCTATTTGCAGTCTGGGACAATGGGGCAGAATGAGGTTTCTCTCCTGATGAGCACACTGCGCGGGGGGCAAGCGGATGCTAACTTATCTCTCACACTGTGACACAGGCATTTTTGGAAGGACACTGAAAAAAGCAGAACAAGAACCTGTTTGGAACAGAAGCTCCTACGCCTGGGGTAGGGAACCTGCAGTGCTTCAACTGGAGACTGTTCAGCGGGGTACACCCTTGGTGGGTTGCCAGATGGTTAAGTTACCTGAGTGTCTGCAGGCTCGGAGCCCTGCAGCTCCCAGTGGCCATAATTTGCTATTCCTGACCAATAAGGATTGTGGGAAGTGGTGGCCTAGCCTGCACCACTTTCTACTGCTCCAATGGCTGGGAACAGCCAACTGTGACCACTGGGAGAGTTACCAGTGGCTGTGCCTGAGGACTCTCAGGTAGACAAACTATCCTGGTGGCCCGGCTTGCCAGCAGCTTACCCTGACCATGTCCAGCCTGCGGGCCAGAGGTTCCCCCCTGTGTCCGACACTTACTCTGTCCTTGGCTACAACTGACACACTAGTGGGACCTTAACCCTGGGGTAGCTTTCTTGCATCAGGTGGAAGCTCTGGATATCTGATGTTACTGGGGAATTGGTTTATGCTTCTGCAGAACCCTGGGGATGCTGCCAAGGACTGGTGGGGCTGTTTAGAATTTATGATGCATGCAGGGGAGCTTTTCACACTCCTTCCATCGGCATAAATCGAGTGAGATCCCATTTATATCAATGGAGCGATAACCGATTCACCCCCAATGAGGATATAGCCCAAATGTCATGAAATAGCAACAATGGCTTAATCTGGACAGATCCTCTTCTTTCTTCTTATCTCCTGTACCCCACTGGCTCCTTTATACCTCCATACCACTTCCCATCATTCACCATAGTCTCCCAACCTATGGCCAGAAATCCTGATGGGCAGCAGCCAGGTACGATAAAGGCAGTGCATTCTTTCAGCCCCTTTCCCTGCTGTGCTGGGAAATGAAACTAATCAAAATACAGTCTTAACTATGTCTGAACATGAGAGATTAGGAAAGGACAACTCTCCTGGTCTGTCAAGATCAGTGTTATTCTCTTCAGTACTTTTCATTCTCAGATTATTCCTCGGTAATTAGCAATGCTCAACCAGGGCTTCGCTTGTCAAAATTAAAGTTCCTCCTATGCTGCCTTTGGCTACGTCTACACAAGCCAAAAACTTCGAAATGGCCATGCAAATGGCCATGGCGAAGTTTACTAATGAAGCACTGAAATACATATTCAGCGCCTCATTAGCATGTGGGCGGCCACAGCACTTCGAAATTGATGCGGCTCGCCGCCGTGCGGTTTGTCCAGACAGGGCTCCTTTTCAAAGGACCCCGGCTACTTCAAAGTCCCCTTATTCCTATCTGCTCATAGGAATAAGGGGACTTCGAAGTAGCTGGGGTCCTTTCGAAAAGGAGCCCCGTCTGGACGAGCCACGTGGTGGTGAGCCACGTCAATTTCGAAGTGCTGCGGCCGCCTGCATGCTAATGAGGTGCTGAATATGTATATCAGCGCGTCATTAGTAAACTTTGAAATGGCCATTTGCATGGCCATTTCGAAGTTTTTGGCTAGTGTAGACATGGTCTTTGTGTTTTGTTCGTTTTACCTTTCTTTGAATTCTAGAAAAACTTTTGCCAAGCTGCTTCCTCCAGACATCATAGAGACATCGATGGCTCTCAGGAAATTGAAGTGCACTTTAATTAGGTCCTAAAACAATGAAAGAGATCAATATGTTAAAAAAGCCCAAACTCAATCTAGGCACACATGTAAAGCATGTACTTAATGCACACACATTTCTTTAAGTAACTTTGCAGTCACTTTTTGGCATGTCTAAACTTAAACTGCTGCTGCTGTGGTTCTCCTGCCGGCCTAGGAAAGCTACCTCCCAGAAGGGCAGCAAACAGAAAAATTCTTCCGTCAAGCTAGGACTGGCTACATCAGGGCTCAGACTGGCATAGCTCTGCCTGTCGAGGGTCTGGATTTTTCACCCTTCTAAGAGACAAAATTTCCCAATGTAGATGAGCTCTTTGCTTATTAACTATTTTAATGCAAGTGGAGTCAATGAGCTGTCTTCTTAAATCACCCTAAATACCCGGGTATAGTTAAGTTACAGCCCGATACAATGCTAAATGCATATAGGGATTCTGTGTGTATTAAACTCCCTTGTCTAGTTCAAGTTGGAGCAGTCTGGCAGCATATAGCCACCTCCTGTAATCCTGCTGGGCATTAAGGAAAGCCCCCGCAATGCAGCCTGGTGAAAATGGACCAGGAAGATGAAGCAATGACTACACTAAATTTGAATCAATTCCATGATGGGTCTGTGCTGATAATGGAATAAATGCGTCTGGCCACCTTTGGTTAGGAAAACTCAACAGCTTAATTGCAACCTCTGCTGCTCCCACAGCCACGTGGCAGGCTGAACAAGAGCCAAGCCTCCCATGCTACTGCAGAATAAACAAGCCACGGAGGTGTATCACGAAAATACCCCCACGAGCCCTGACGTCTCCATTAAGAAGGGTCATGCTGTTCCCCAGGGCTGCCAGCTGTCATAGGTGGTACTAGTAACAGAGAAGAGCCATTCATCATCTCACTGCCCCAGATGGCACTTAGGTGATAACACAGTGGCCACCTGGTACAGGATGACGATCTGGACATATGTAGCGATGGAGGCAGCATAACAGGTCAGATAAGTTACTGTCTCTCCTATGACTGGGAAAGGGGGCAGGGGAGAGGCTGGGAGCAGCCAGAGATGGATGTCTGTCTGTCAAAGTGCAAAAAATGGATTGGAAATACAATCTGGAGTTTCTAATTTGCTTTGAATTCATTGGGGTCCCTGCATGAAGGGTGACACTGAGCTAGCAAGAGGACTGGGCAGGCCCGAGCCTGGTTTAAGCAGGACTTAAATACCATGTGGGGCTTATGGTAGCTTTCTGCTTGGGGTGAATTTTCACCCAATGAGTTGCTAACAAAATTTGGTCTAGTATCACAGAGGAGAGCTTTGAAGGCTGGATTATGGCATTGTGGCGAGATCAAACTGGAGGAGAATTTAGGCTGGGTGCACACACGTACCATCAAGAATTCCTCATCTTTATAAAGCACATTTCATCCATTGGTCTTACAGCACTTTGCACAGACGTACCATTATCCCCAATTAAGAGATGGGGATTGAGCCAACAAGGTGAAGTGACTTGTCCAAGTTCTCCAGGCAGGCCAGTTACAGAGCTGGGTATAAAATTTAAGTTTCCCACATCCCAGTCTAGTGTAGCCACACTGCCTGTTCCTGGATGTATGTAAATACTTCAAAACATACACATCTGAAAAAACACACCCACATGCACACAACACTGGCAGTTTTACTTCCTGGCTGTAAAACTCTCTTCTTGTCTTTACACAATACTAAGCTCCACTTGAATATTAAAAGGACCGAATCCCAGGTCTCTCGCTTGTAACAACTGAAACTACACAGACTAAAGCAATGAATTTTACATGAAACATAAGTGCTGCTTCTTAAACAGGACAAAGCGGAAGCTGCATATGAGAAGAGCAAAGATTTAAGCAATGATGGTTAGAGTCTGTTACCTCCAAATTGATAAAAATAGATTCCATCTCTTGCGGAGTCAGTACCAGCTTTAATGGATTCATATAGTTCTGTAAGAGGTAAATGGGCGACATTGAAATAAACGAGCAAATGCAAATACAATGCTTTCTTTTTTAAGCTGAAATTGTGGCAGTGGTTCACATTTCCCACAGGGCATGGGGAATCTTGGTAACATGTCATATTTGCTGAGTGATAAGACAGACAAAACATTTGTTAAAACTGGCTACAGGATGGGCAAGGATCCTGTAAGCTGCTTCCTTGTGCTTGTGATCAGCAACATTTCTGTGAAAACAGGGCTGGCCCTTATGGGAGTGGGATGCCATAAATGTCTTGTATGGTGGTCAAGAACACAAACAAGATTTCACTTGAACGAGAAGACAGGCAAGCAAGTCGTACAGTCCAGAGTGGAAAGCTAAGGCATTCACCACCCACTCATGAAGGAAACTCCAAACTATAACACAGTAAATTTAAATCACCTGTACACTCTCTCTCTGTGGACTAAGTTTGTCTTTCTCAGCCTTGGAGTCCTAAGTCTATTGCAGAAGAAATCACAGTTGTGCCATCCTTATGTCTGTGCTGCCTTCAGAGCTAGGTAGCCAGAAAGCAGCAGCTGCTGGCCAGGTGCCCAGCTCCAAAGACAGCACTGTCACCAACAGCAGCACAGAAGAAAGACTTAGTCTACGCTAGGCAGGTAAGTCAATTGCCGATATGTAAGTCTAGCTATGGCAACTGAGTGGCTAGAATCAACTTATCTGCAATTGACTTACCCGGCCATCCTCACTGAAGAATGTTGATGGGAGAAACTCTCCCGATGACCTCCCTTACTCCTTGAGATAGTGAGAAGGACAGGGGTCAACTGTGTCCCTATTAGGCATGCAAAATCAAACCCCAGAAGATCGACCCCGAGCGAGTTGATCTTCTGGGTAATGTAGACATGGCCTAAGGGTAGCCTGATATGGGAAGCTTGGAATGGGATGGTCACTAAAGCCTAAAATTTTTTGCAAAGGGGTCCCAGCAAAAAAGTTTGTGAGCCCCGGGACTAAGTTATACCTCTTAAAAGGGAGAGGGAGAAAGAGCACAGACCAGGTGAGTTGTGGAAGGATTAATACTTGAAGAGACCCTGGGAAGATGGAGAAAGACCCCTTCCTTTACTTTCAGAAGTTGCTCCCTGTGCATTCTTCCCCATTCAGAAGAGACTTGCTCAGGAAGTTATAATAAGGCTCAACATGTATATACAAGATAAGTACCTATGTAGTCACCTCAAGAGACAAAGATATCTATCAAGCTCTCATGATACTGATCTAGGTACACCAACACAAGCATAGTTCACGATTATTAGTATGTATGCAAATTAAACTCGTAAAACTGCCTGGTGCCCTGCACTTTGCCAGAACAGTAATTTAGGTGGTTCACTGGACTTTGCCAGGCCCTGGGCAATTTGGAAGATCTTGATTCTTGACCTCTGGAAGGGCGGGGCCTCGGGTGGAAGGGGTGGGGCTAGGGGCAGTCAGCCCTCAGTGCTGCCCAGAATGCACCACGTGAGGCTTCAGCAGCAATTTAAAGGGCTCATGGCTCCACACGCCTCTGGTGCTTCCAGAGCAGTAATGGTGGCCCTGAGTTTCTGGACCTTTTTAATCACCAAGCCTCAGGACTATTGGGCCCTCTGTTCCTCCGCCCCGGTCAGTGGCCCTGTTCTGGACTGAAATACCAGGTTAATAGCTGTTTTCAAAGAACAAGTAATCTGAACATCAAAGCATCTCTTTTTAAAAACCAGGACTCTCATTCATTTGGGCGGGTGCCTTTCAGAGGCCGCTGCAAGACAGGCAAACATTTTTAAAGGGGAAAGAAAAAAAATGAAACGATAGCCGGATTTTTTTTTGTTCGTTTTTTAATGCTACTCATCTGTTATCACTGACGGGGAAAATAATGCCCAACTTCTAGAAAAATGCATTGCATCTTTCAGTTGCTGAAGTGTTTGGTTTTTTACGTGACAGAATGCAACCAGATTTTATGAAACCCAATTAAAACCCATGAATGCATGGAGTGAGATGGTTCTTTTAATCCAATTAGTCTCAATAACAAATCAGCACAGCTCCTGCACTTTCAAGAACTGCCTGGAATAAATAGGTTCTTTCAAATTATTCAATGGTGATCACAGAGTGATGAGAAATCTACAAAAACAAGTCGAGGCCACATCAGAATTGAATGTTTCTTATTGCTCAGGTTGGAGGGAGTGAATTCACCCTTGTGAAATAACAGGATGGGTTTTAGTATGTTTTAAATAAGCCGTGATCAGATAAAATAGATTCTGTATTTCTCATTATGGTAGCCAACATGGGCTTAGGTTTGGATGCTTCTGGATGCTGCCTTCTATCACAGCCACCTAATATTACACAGGTCTAGTAGCAAGAACTAATGGAACAAGCATAATGCAAGATCAAATGCAACCTGAAGCTGTTGACATGAAACAAAGTGATATTAAAAAAGACAGGCTCTCACCTTTTCTATGTCTTCAAGTGTTTTGTAATATTTGGCCTCGGTTTCCTGAATTTCTAGTAAACAGCAATTTCTTTTGTCATCTTCTGTCATTCCCATTTTCTAGAGAAATAAACAATTCATGCTTGAATATCCTTAGAGTGATTCAACCTGCTTGCTTACAGTAGTTCTTTAGAGCATCATTCACCGACAGCAAACTCCCAACCAATGCAAGGCTCAGGCAGGCAGAAACCAAAATTTCAATTGTTTATGTGATAGAGATCCATTTTTTTCTGAAAACTTTAGGTGAAATCTTGGTTCCATGGAAATTGATAGCAAAATTCCCATTGTGTTTAATTTCACCCTTCAAATTTACAATACAATAAAATAACCAAAAGATGCTTGTCAGAAGAAATGATTTCTCTTTCTTGCTCTCTTTTTTAAAATATTGTTTGCTTGTGTGAAGCTCCTAACTCACTTTTAGATAGCACACTGGTCTTGTATGGGTCCTCTGGCAGTGTCACTAACTCCAGTTATTTTATCCTGACACTTACAATATTTGGTGCTTTTCTTAAAGCCCCAGCTTCTGGAGTCATGTGATTATCCAAGAATCTCAGCTTCCCTTTTTCGAGAAAAGTAAGATTGTGGCCCTCATGGCTGCATAGAAAAGCTAGAAAATGTGACCTCCCTAAAAGTTCAAAAACTAGAAAGCAAATAAAAATAACCCCATGTGGATTTTTAATCTTGTGATTTTTAGCACAATCTCATAATTTTTGGATGGGGCCCTGAGTCATGATTTTTGAAGGCTTGGGGTTAAGCAACACTGAGTCTGCAATACAGGAGAATTACAACTATTTGTACAACCTATATGAAAGCGTTTCAGACAGCATATTGGTCAGACAGAAACCAAACTCTTGGCAACTGTCTCCTACTTACCTGCATATATCTAATCTGAAGCATGCAGAAATAAAAGGAAAACCAATTAACATTACACATATGGTGCTACAAATTATCTCTTTAGACAAAATTACAAGCCACTGACATACCAATACAGAACTTTGTGCTATTGCTAAACAGAAAGAAGGGAAGCCAGGAGTTAAGAAAACATTGAGGACTAGATTTTCAGCGTCTGTGTATCCATGTAGCTTTCCCTGAGTTGGTCAGTGATTGTCAGTGTCTAAATGAAGTTTAAAAATATTTAAAAGGGCATAGTTATGGATTCACAGACCATCAGACCAGAAGGATCCATTAGATCATTTAGCCAGACCCCCTATATAACACAGACCAGACCAGAAAACATCATCCAATTACCGCCATACTGAGCTCAACAACTTTTGTCTGGCCACAGCACAGAAATGCACCCAGTCTTGATGCGAAGACTTCAGAAAACGGAGAATCCACCATTCCTTTTGCTGCTGGGGTTACTCACCCCTCACTCTTACAAATGTGGGCCTTATTTCTAAAGATATGCTCAGAATTCACCTGGTTTTACCTTCCAGTCGTTTGTTCTTTATCATGCTTTTCTCTGCTAGAGTAAAGAGCCCTTCAGTAACCAGTACTCTTCCCCATTATCAAATCATGGAGTGATCTTTGGCATAAACCAAACAGACTGATCTACCTGGGTACCTCTGCATTGCATATGGGAACTTCCCAGCCCATGTCCACAGACTGGTGTTTGTGAGGCTTCCGCTAGAGCTCTCAAATTGGCTGTGTAGGTTGGGATCTTGAGCCTGGAGGATCAGGCTTGACAATCCAAGCCACAGGAGCCACAGCAGCTTCTGCACGGTTATGTTTAGCATGCCTGATGCTGGCCTGAGAGCTGGCAGCACCTGCCGGCCCGACAAGCCCAGGGCTATAAAGGCTGGGAAGGAGCTTGGGATGTAAAATCCCATTTAGTTAGTTAACTGGTTAAACATTAAGTTTAACGGGTTAATCGATTAAACGGGGAGGGGGTAGGGAGGCTTGAACAATCCCCCTCCTCGCCCACCAGTACAGACAGGGGTGGCTATGGCTGGGCTGGAGGGCTCCTAGCTGTGGTGCTTCTGGGCTGTGCCTGCTGCAGATGAGGGCTGCCCTGGCCATGCTGGAGCGCTCCCTGGTTGTAGTGGGCCATGCAGGGCTGAAGGGACCCCTACCCCCAGTGGACAGGGAGCTGTTCCAGCCCCCACTGGTTAACTGCAGCTGGTAAGCCTCAGCCCTTTAACCATTAACACCCCTAGAAGGAGCCCGGCATGCAGACGCGCAGCGAGCCAGAGGCCATTCAGGGAGGGTGCTGGAAGCCTCAGCTGAAGACTGACTCTGCCTGGAAGAAGAGAAAACCCTACAAAGATGGTCCCTAGTTCAGGCTGGGTGGGGGCACAAGGTAAGGTGACTAAAGACATGAGAGCTGTACAACCCTGCAGTCACTCTGAGCCTGAGCTGGGAGGCCGACCAGTACCCAGGAAGAGGAGCTGGTAGTACGTCCTGTTACAGGGCCTTTGGGAAGGCGGCCAATGCTTGGAAGGTCATTTTCAGGGTGGGATACAGTTTCCCCTGGCTGTAAGATCCCGTTGGAAGCCGCCTTGTATGGTGGAGGCTGCTGAGCACCCACAGCTGAGACTGGATGTTCAAAAAGGCCCTGCGCTCAACATGCGGAGCACTTCGGAAAGCCCCATTCCAGGTGAACCCTGATGAAAATTCCAGCCTAAGTGTGGCTGTGGGGAGAAGTCAGGGTTGGCACCGACTCAGCTAACTGAACTTTAGCCCCACTGTCTCCATCAGTCCAATGGGCTGGATGTCTTATGTTACATTTACCCTATGAGCTAAAACTAACTCCTAGCTTGCCCAGACATGCTGGTGCTAGCTCCCATTTGAGCCAGCGCTCTAAAGATAGCACTGTTGCCCTGGTGGTGCGGGCCACAACGGTGCAGGCTTGTACAGCTGCAAACTCTGTCTTGCCCTGGGACTCGGCCTACATGAGCCTGCATCTCCTGCTGAAGCGGGACAACGTCCACGAGACCTGCCTCTTGCCTCATCACGCTGTTCTCCAAAAGACGGTGACAGACCCAGATCTCAACTTGCATCATACGTTACAGAGATGCGCACGAGAAAGGTGCAGCTAAGCGGAGTAAAAACAGCGCACAGCTGTTAGCGCCAGCATGGAACTGCACCTTTCACACATCAGTCTGATTCTAAGCATCCCCATAGGCCACCTTCCTCGCAGTCGTTTGAAAGCTAGGCAAATCAGTCTCCTACTTGATACACACATTTAAATCCAAATAAACCTCTGATGGGAATAGAATCCTGCCTGGGAATGACAACATGCAGGGAAGTACGTCTCTTGGTTGGCGCTCTTTAACTTACCTTTTTTAATCAACATCTTCATATTTTACCAACATGCATTAACTTGAAAGCATGCAGCAGCTACTTTAAGATAACAAGGGACTGGAAATGGTTTATTGGGTTTTTGAAACAGAGGCAAAAGCTTTTATTAATCAGCCATTAATAACAATAGCAAGGACAGCACAACAAAATCTGAGGTTGTAAATATGGAATCTGCAAAGCAGGCTATGAAAAGCACTGTGAACTAATCCTAGTTTTTTTAGGAGAAGCGTGTCATGCATTGTTTGCTTCCAGAAAGCTGAGGGAAATCTCAGGTGGGGAAGTTTTCTTTCATTTTAACCCTGCTTGCACGAGGGGCTCTGTCAAAAACATCCCGCTAGAGGTATCAGTAGGGGTACATCTACACAGAAGTCTTTTTTTGAAATACACTATTCCAGAAGAACTATTCTGGAGTAGTTTATTTCAAAATAACACTGATACACAAAAATGCATTTCGAAATAGCCTTTAGCTACTCAGAAATATAGTGTCTACATACAACAGAGCCTATTTTGAAATAGAGCTATTGGGTGCACTATGGCTTATTTTGAAATAAATGCTATTCCCTGTCTTTATAGCACCTATTTCAAAATAGGAGCTATTGCTCACAGACAATGTCTACACTAGCCCTTTCTTTTAGAAAGGGGAATGGTAAGGAGCTATACAGCACCTCCTTAGCATAACGGCGGCTGCAGCAATTTGAAAGTGCCGCATTTGAATCATGCGCTGCCCGTGTAGACAGGGGTGTTTTGAAAGGACCCCCTCAGTCTTCGAAGGCCCCTTATTTCTAAAACAAAATATGAATAAGGGTCTTTCAAAGACTGGAGGATCCTTTGGAAACGACCTCGTCTACACGGGAAGCCGCGATTTGAAAGCAGCACTTTCGAATTCCTGCAGCCACCATTACGCTAGTAAGGCGCTGCATATTCACGGCATCTTCTGACCTCGCCCATAACCATGCCCCTTTCAAAAAGAAGGTGCTAGTGTAGACATAGCCATAGAATGAGACTGGCCAATTTCAAATCGCAAAGTGCTATTTTAAAATAAATTTCTGCGTGGCAGCAATGTTATTTGGGAATAGCTATTCCAGAATAGCTTATTTTGAAATAGGGCTGCTGTGTAGCCAAACCCTTACTTTGCTCAGTCTGTCATCACTTGCAACCACTTAAATCCTACTTTTTACACTTAATACAATTCCTTTTGTTTCCTATCAAACCCAATGTAAGTAATTGTGACTGGAGGGGAGGAGGAACAACAGGTGTGCATCTCTTTCATTGATAAAGGGAGCAAACTTCTTGAACTTTCTCTGTGTGAAATTTTTATACAGCTTAAGATGGATTTATCTGGGGTTCTGACCCCACTGGGGCTGTGCATCTGGGTCAAGCCCCAGAGCTGAGCTGATGGTGTTTGTGTTACTCTCCTGGGGTGGGGTGGGCTGTTAGCCCAACTCTGTGCCTTTGCTGGGAAAGGCCAAAACATCTGGCTGAGCAGGACAGGGTGGTGGGGTGCCCCCTGGGAGGGCAGGTAGCAGGCTCAGTGGTATGATCAGTCCATCAGGCGATAATCTCAAGAGGATCATTGTGACTCAAACCATCATGATCCCAATTAAATTAGCAGCCTGAAGTCAGTGGAGTTACACCAAGTACAGAACTGGGGAGAGGTCAACGACAGTTTGCATCACAGCTTTGCACTGAGTCTGTGAAGTTCCTGCCAATCCACACCTCCAATTGCCATCTGCAGCAATCTGTGATTCACAATTACAGGTCTTGCTAAGGGAATTTAATTGAGCAGCGAACTCATCCGTTTAGCCCACTTTCTCCCAGAGTTATGAATTTTGTCAGCTGTAGTTTGCAGACAGAAGACAGTAATTACAGTCTACACAGATCCCAAGGGTGGAAGAATGGCACCTGAATCTCAAAAAGTTTGGGTGAGCACGCTCCAGTGAGGAGCTCTCTTTAAATTTGCATCAGCAGAAACAACAAATGGAGCGTGTCCAAACAGCTGAGAAAAGACCCCCCTTTGCTGTTTCCTTTTTCGTGATACTTGGGGTTTGGTACCATGTGCCAGGAGAACTAGGACACATGCATTCAGGGTGCAATACTACTCTGTTCCGAGACAGCACCTGGCTTCGTGCACAGAGTAAACGCTCCAAGGGAGAAATCTGCCACCATGCAGAGTACGTCAGACAGGACTTAAGGGGTTTGTTGGCCTTGTCCCAACCCCTCTGCACAGTGGGGTGGGGTGGGATTTCAAGCCCAAAAGATTCCAGACAAAGCTTGGTATCACCGAAGCAAAAAGGAGTTCTCCAAAGCCCACTGAAGTCACATTCAGTTGCTGCCCAGGGGCTTTGTGAGCCCTGTCAAAATTCCCAGCTATGGGTAGCTTTTGGCTGAGACCTTCAAAACTCACTCATCATCCTGGATACTCAAATTCCCCTTAACATTATTTAAGGGAGTCAGGCACCCAACCCTCCGAAGCAGCTTTTTAAATCTTCGCTTCAAACTCTACCTAGTCTGGTATATCCCTACAAGCTACAGTAAAAATACCCAAGAGGAAAAACTATAGCTTCATTGCAAATACCTGGCAACTCTTGTTGGCATCTAAAAATACTTCTAGTCTAAGACACACAACAGCCTAATTGTGCAGGTACGAGTCACATTTCCTGCCTGAGAAAGGGATGAAGTGACACACGCTGCTTTGGATCTGCGGCGAGTTACTACTTCTGCACTTCCTTCACAAATGGGACTTACTCAGAACTTCCACCTTCCCATTCATTAGATGCCAGCACCGGAAAAAGCCTTTGAGAAACCCTACCAGACTCGCTCGCTCTCTTCGTCTCATCACCCCATCCCGCTCCGCAGTTCATTTCCAAGGAACGACTCAAATAGGTTTGAGATCATTATCTTTCACTAGGGATGCGTCGTCTGTTCTTTAAACCCCGCTTCCAGACATTGTATTTCTACTGAATAAATTGTTACCATGGGTTGCTGAACTTCCACTTTGATGATATCTTCGTAGATATCATCGCTTTCATCTTCACAGGGGACACAGTCATAAATATCCTCACCCAGATCATGTTCACTGAAATGAAAACGAGAGGATTTAGAAATACAGAAGATATATTCACTGCAGGTAGATTGTGCATGCGAACTGCAGCATCCAGTAAATAATGGGGCGGGGGAAGAGGAACCAAGCCCAAAGCACTCGAATGTCTTCATTTGTCTTTCCCAGTTTCTACGAAGGAGGTAATTATTTCTCGTATTCCTCTCACTCGGACCAATGCAAAACACTCTGTGGTATAAGCCAGCCATGTGAGGTAGCATGATCTACTGCAGCAAAAGGGCCAAATGAGTGGCACTCCTTCATCTCTGAGATTGTCATAACCCCGGCGGTCTCCTGGGGTAAGGTAATTTTGCTAACGGCCTTCGTGGACCCAAAATAATGTGTGTGTCACTTCAGTAATACTGGTAGGGAAACAACTATGCCGATGGAAACCAGCCAAATCTGGCAACCTTGTGCGTGAGCAATGGTAAATGTAGCGTCTCATGGCTTCACATAGAACCACTAGACTGGTCTCGGAGATAGCAAACCAGTGTGGGAGTCAGGAGCTGTGAGTTCTGCTCTTGGGTCTGCCTTGGCCAGCTCACTTGTGCACCTTTATTTCCCTGCTCTCACTCTGTTTGTCTTCTCTAAGGCCCGGTCTGTACTAGACCTTAAAGTTAACTGTAGAAATGCTCCATTCCAGCTACAGCAACCGCGTAGCTAGAATTGACTTATCTACAATTGACCTATTTGGCCATCCTTACAGAGGGACATCAACAAGAGAAACTCTCCTATCAAGCTCCCTTATTTCTCACGATATTGAGGAGTAGGGGGGTCGACTGCTGACCCCCTATAGTTTGATTTCAGGCATCCCTCTTAGGTGTGTGAAATCAAACCCTGGAAGATCGACCCTGATAGGGCAAACTTCTGGGTAGGGAAGACACACCCTCGTACACTGGCAGCTTTCCAGGGTGGGGACCACATCTCTCAGTGTTTGCGCTTTTATCTGGGGCCTTTGGGCACTTCTACAAGATAAATGACACCCCTGTTTACACCAGTGATGGAGGCAGACTGTGTACAACTCCACAGCCGTACTACTTCTAATGAGCCAGCCTATTTCAAACATCAGAGGAAAATGTCTCCCCACCTGGGCCCAAACACCGCAGCTATTTATAGTACTTTCTGCTAAGTGCTGGTTAGACATCAGTTCATTAGTCCTGCTGACTCCCCTTTGCCGTCACAGATTCATCCATTTCAAGAGCAGAAGAGCCCATGGTGATCATCCAGTCTGCCTCCCAGGAGATGTCTACACTGCACATGAAACACCCCCCACTCCCCCGGCCCAACAGGGTCTGACTCAGGGTTGAGCCTAAGGGGTCCACACATACACATCAGTCTGACTCAGATCCCAGGTCCCTGCCAGGTGGATGGGTCAGAGCCCACTGCGACTCAGCTCCAAGCCCACTCATTCTGGACTGTGGGCACAGCTCAAGGTGCAAACCTGAATCAGAAGACCTGCCTAGTACACCACAGATGGGTTAGCACAACTGAGAGACCTGGTCCAGCCCCTGTAAACCCAGTGTGGATGCTCAAGCACAGGCTGGGGAAGACCAAGTCCACAAACGTGGGCTTAGTGTGCTGTGGAATCTGACTAAGTTAGGCCCTCAACTTTGGCTCAGTCTGCATACCTGCTTGGAGGCCCTAGAAGGCGTTGCAATAAAATGAGGACGTGACTGTTGGGCCATGGAATAACCACAATGCGAGGACTGGGTTTTCTTCCACGGTGCAGTATAGACATCTCCCCACAGGCTACCAGCAAGATTGTGCCAAGACGCAAGATACCATATAACCACTGAGCAAGAGTTTCTGCCTCCTGAATAAGAGCATTATTCATTTTACATATGGGTGTGTCTACATTTGCATTCCTCTTTCGAAAGATGTATGCAAATGATGTAAATCAGAAATGCACATGAGGTATAAATTTGCATATCCAACACCTCATTTGTATATTCTAATTTCGAAAGAGCTTCTTTCAAAAGAAGAAAGCCGGTGTACATGCTGCTCTTTTGAAAGTAAACCCATCTTCGAAAGAATCCTTCTTCCCTTTATTTAATGGGAAGAAGGATTCTTTCGAAGATGGGTTTACTTTCGAAAGAGCAGCGTCTACACTGGCTTTCTTCTTTCGAAAGAAGCTCTTTTGAAATTAGACTATGAAAATGAGGTGCTGAATATGCAGAGTTATACCTCATTTACATTTCTGGTTTACCTCATTTGCATACCTATTTCGAAAGAGGAATGCAAGTGTAGACACACCCATGGAGAATCAGACTGAGGTGAGGGGAAATGCCCAAGGTGTCACAGGCAACTGGTGGCAGAATCAGTGTTAGTTTCCAGATCTTCCCACCCCGCAGCCCTCCAGAAGCTGTTGCTTTCTGACTAGCTGAGGGAAAATGCACACAGCTGATGAGGCACCTGTAAACACAAGCATGTGTACTGTTGCTTCTTTGTTGTGAAGTGGATAACAAACCAGATCAATGTTGTTGACATTTGGTTACTCTTTCAATTGCACTCCGGCATGGCTGAACTGACAGCACATGAAGCAATGGGTCATTTATTCCCACTCCACTTAGTAAACACTGGGTCGGAACCTCAGCTGCCCTCCAACAGCGTAGCTCCATTGCTGTGGATGTGGCTAACCCAACTCACCCCAGCTGATGATCTTGCATTTTAGCCATGGTGTTCCAATGGATTGACCCCCCACCCCCCATACACCAGAGGTGAATCTGGCCCACAAAAGTGCTTGGAGCCATAGCTCATACAGTTTTTATTGGTAGCACAGAGTGCACCTCTCTAGTCCAGCACTGCTGGGAACTGACCGGTGTCGAACAAGAGAATCTGCCAAACCACAGGAGATAATATTGCCTAGAATCATTTTATCAACACTTCCACTGCTTATTGGGCCCTTACAAGACATTTACGGGTAAATTACAGCTAACCAACAGCACAGAACACTGAGAGCCAGGACTGGTGACTGTAAACAAACTTTGTGGGACCGTAGGAAACTTAACCACCCCCATGATAAGTGGTCATCCGGCTAACTAAGATCATGCCAGATTACAGATGTTGCTGGCCCAGCAGGTGCCAGATTAGAGCGGTTCAATCTGCATTGGCACTGTAGCAGGGCTCAGAAGGCTGCAAGTATGTGTGGCACCTGCCTGTAGTAGCTGATGTATGAGTACACATGAAAACACAGACCTTGCTCTGAAGAGCTGAGACTCTAGGTTTTAATCATTGACACACACTCCCTCTATCCTCCCAAAAGAGAGTAAGTTGC
Organism: Carettochelys insculpta; assembly: GCF_033958435.1. Lineage (NCBI taxonomy): Eukaryota > Metazoa > Chordata > Testudines > Carettochelyidae > Carettochelys > Carettochelys insculpta. The sequence goes on from NC_134157.1 coordinate 16,692,392, forward strand.
CTGTGAGCAGCAGGAAAATAATTTTGCACAGATTTTTAATAGTCTTATTTTTCAACTGTTAACAACCTATTACGCTGACCATCTCCTATACATTTCTTACCATAGTCGCACTGTTCCTTACATTCCCAAGGCAGTCCACAGCCCAAGGCACAATGAAAAGTGGCTTTGGAACACTTACATTTTATATTTTTAAATAATTTTGATGGAAAACATTAATTTTTATTTTCAAGCATTTTTAATCAACTCACTTTTTCAAAGTTGTGGGAATTTACTGGGGCAGCGTGGGGTAGAGGGCAGATGTTAATTGGTTAATGATGGGGGATGTGGAGATTGAAAAAGCAAATGCTTTATACAACTGTTTCCGTTCCTTTCCTCTCCTTGGTGGTCACTCCATAATGAGTTGGACATCTTCATGTCACCCTCCTGTTTGTGAGTCCATTGACGGCTGATCAGCCCAACTCTGGCGCTGCAGATCTTATCCCAGAAGGGGCAGGTTTTGGTAGCTGATGGAGCAGTGAGGGATAGTTTTTGACTGTCTTTTCTTCTTCTCTGCCTTTCAGGCTATGTCTACACTAGAAGCATCGGTTGACAGAAGTGTCTACGCTGCACTTTTGTCGACAGTACTCTGTCCAGAGATTGTTGTGGCTCAAATTTTTCAGGGATAATACTGTCGAGGAAAATCCAGAGTTCTGTCGAGACTTTGCCGACAGAATGCTCTAAGTGTGTGGCAGCTCCCTGAGTTATGTTGACAGAAGGCCACTTCTGTTGAGAAAACTCTGTAGTGTAGACCCAGCCCCATTGTCTGCACTGCAGTGGGACCTCTCAAACTGTGCCAGCCGCTCACGGATTACTGCTCTCCACTGGGGACAGTCCTGGGCAAGATTCTCCCAAGTGTCAACACCTGCGCTGCACTTTTTCATGTGTGCCTTCACCATGTCTTTATACCACTGCAGCTGGGCCAAAACACTTCTCTGTCCTTCCTCCAACTCAGAAAACAAAGTGGCCATGGCTGCACTAGCCCCTCCTTTCAGAAGGGTTATGGTAATGTGGTACTTTGGAATATGCTAATGATGCACTGCCATGAATATGCAGTGCCTCATTAGCATAGTGGCAGCTGCATGTGCTTCGAAGCTGCCGGTTTCTCAACGTAGCCACCCGTGTAGCTGGGGGGCCTTGTGAAATGCCCCCCGCCCCCAATTTCGAATGCCCCTTCTTCCCATCTGCTTTTTGGAAGGAGGGGCTTTCGAAACAAGGGGGGTTGTTTCAAAGGGTCCCCGGCTAGATGGGCCACGTGTGTTTCAAACCTGGCAGTTTTGAATCACATGCAGCTGTAATTATGCTAATGAGGTGCTGCATATTCATGGTAGCGCCTCCTTAACATATTCCAGTCATTAACATATTCCGAAGAGCCACCTTACCACAGCCCTTTTGAAAGAAGGGGCTAATGCAGCCACAGCCAGTCTGTTTTGGGAGGTGCTGATCAGACATCCAAACCATGTGACCAGTCTAATGAAGTTGTTGGTGAACGACAATGCCTTCAATGCCGGTCACATTAAACCCAAACTGTCAAAAACCACATTTCACAATGTACACTGCAAATGCCCTTAGATCAAACAAACAAGTTCTCTAGCGGCACGTGTCACTCTTTGATCATCATCCATGGAAATATTTTCCCGTCAGTTTCCGCATGTACAGGACAATCGAAGTTGGTCCACATTAATGGATAAAAATCCATTCCTTCCAAACCCGATTTTCAGTGTTAAAGGGCTTGCTAAATCTTACAGGTCAGAACCAGCGATGTGGCTCCAAAACCTTGAATTGTCAGGTCAGGTTTATACCAACAGTTGCCTGAGCTGTTAACTTCCAAAAGGGCATCGGAAATGTGTTCTACTCCTTTCTTTTAACTCACAGACGCTTGTGGCCATCTTGCAATTGAAACACAAAGCTTTGTTTCTTGTAGCACGCAGGGAAATACTGCTGCTCCATGCCAACGCGGCCTTTAAACTCTCTGTGAAAGAATCAAACATCCTGTGTTCAAAGCTATCTAGGCTCTGGCAACCTTTGCTTGCACAAGTCATTGAAATGCTAGGGAAGATCCCTACTTGGCCAGGGGAAGGAGAGACGATTCAGGTAGAGGGGAGAGCAGAGCAGAAAGAGAATACATGTTATAGCCACAGATCTTTATTGTTATATTCTTGTTAATAAACAGCAATGTGACAGCAGTGCATGGAGTTTGATTGGGACCTACTCAGCTGTTAAGTGCTATTCTGAGACAGATCCCAGCTCTCCAGACAGATCCATATGGATATCTTTCTGTATACTCATGGGGCTCCATGACTTTTGTGGGGCTCTGCACGAGTACACGTGTCCAAAGGGATTGAACCAGGTGGGGAAATCGGGACACAAGAGGAAGACACAGATTACAGCCACGTTCATTCATAGAATCATAGGGCTGGAAGAGACCTCAGGAGGGCACTGAGTCCAGTCCCTGCTAAAGGAAGGACCAGTCCCAACTAAATCATCCCAGACAGGGCTTTGTCAAGCCGGGACTTAAAGACTTCTAGGGCAGGAGCTTCTTCCACTCCCTAAGTAACCTGTCCCAGAGCTTCACCCCTTTCCTGTGAGTCTTCCGATTTTTAGTGGGTTTCCTAAAGTCCCAGCTCCTGCATCCATGTGAATACATGCAAATCTCAGCTCTCATTGTCAGAGTGAGTTTCTACCTGGACATTGCAAGAGAAGCTTCAGAACATCACTCAAGTGCACTCTAAAGACTTGTGTAAAGAAGCAGAAGGCAAATGAGAAGAAATCAACATTTTCTAAAATGTTGAAATTGGTGATAATTGAACTAGAAAAATGCACCTGGCTTCTGCTTGATTTTAAACACATTTCTTTTCTTCCCTTTTTTTTTTGTATCAAAAAATACAAGCACTGAAGATCAAAGCAACATGGACCTTGGATTAACAGGGTTTATTCTGTCCAGTGTCTCAGTAAATATAAGAGGCTAAATGCTGATCTCTGTTATTCTGAGGTTATGTCTACACTGTTCCAGAAGATCAGCCCATGCAAGATCTATCTTCCAGGGTTTGATTTCGCATGTCTGGCACGGGTGCACAAAATTGACCTATCAGGGATCGGCTGTCAACCCCTATATTACTTGTGTATCATGAGGAGTCAGGGAGGTCGATGGGAAAAACTCTCCCATCAACCTTCTCCAGTGAGGACAGCCAGGTAAGTTGATTGCTGATACATCAATTCTAGCTATATAATTGCAATAGCTAGAATTGTGTATCTGCAATCAACTTAGTCTCCCTAGTGTAGACATACCCTGAGGTATTATTCTACTAAGGTATCTTGAAGCAGTCCCAGTCACGGATCAGCAATGCACTGTGTTAGGTGCTGTACAAACATGGCAGGACAAATAATAAATTATTAATAATAGTCCCTGGTCTGTACAGCTTGCAATATAAGCAACTCCAACAAAACCCAGCTCCGTTCAGGCTGCAGTAGTAGAGTCCCCTGCATGAAGCATAGTGTAAAATACCAGGTACGCAAATAAAGTTATCTTTGACCTTCAATATATTCCACAGAGAAGAATCTGGATTGGACAATTTCCAGCTTCATTCCCTGAGCATTTTCTGCCTTGTCTCTCTGCACGAAGCAAAGCAATATATTTTTAGAAACCCGGATTTGGACTAACTACCCCTAGAAAAAATATAAACAACTCTCCAGAATGAAACTCAAAGAGAACTGCTGACTGACGCAGCCAAAGATGCTAACACATCAATGCCCAGAGAATAATGTGATATTCTACAGAATCATAATTGACTGAGGGGCCCTCTTTTGGAAAGCTTTGAAGAGGGCAAACAAACATCCTTCGTTGTGTGAAGAACATTTCCGTCTGCCAAAAGGCAGAAGGGAGCACGTAGACAGAAGCCAAAGACTAGGCTCAGCAAAAGTCCCAGTGCCTTGCAACACAGAAAGAGACAATAAGACTTAGTCTACACTAGGCAGGTAAGTCAACCTCAGATACACAAATCTAGCTACAGCAATTGTGTTGCTGGAATCGACTTATCTGCAGTCAACTTACCAGGCCATCTTCAGAAAAGGAGGTGGACAGGAGAGACTTTCCCACTGACCTCCCTTACATCTCACGAGATCAAGGAGTTCAGGGGTCAACTGCCAACCCCAGATAGTTTGATTTCACACATCTCTACCAGGTGCGCAAAATGGAACTCCGGAAGATTCACCCTGGCTGGGTGAATTCGCTCTTCTCTGTAATGTAGACCTACCCCAAGACAGACACAAAATCCAACTTAGGATCAGGTCTGGCCTGAAAACAAGACTAAAAATGTTTGTAAAAGTGGATTTTCTTTCCCTTTTAAAGGCCATTATCCCCATTTCAAAACACAGACGTCGTAAATACAAGTATTTTTTTAAAACAAATGCACCAGTGTGCTGGATCAGCTCTGCTCCTACAGAGCGACAGATGTTGGAGCTGCTGTAGCTACACCGACTACAGTAACTACCAGCGATCCATCTTCCCCTTTCCCAAGTGGCATCAGATTTCTAGCTGCATCACCATACATCATTCTGGTGGCTGGAACGGCACTAGGCAGCAAAGGCTGAGTTAATACTGCACCTGCTATCCCTTCTATCAGCCAGCAGGATCATGGACTGGGGGACTATGATAAAAGAGTCATATGTGAAGCACCTGAATGTTGCCAGGCCAGCACCACGATCTAATGCACTACCACCACTATAAGTCCTGGTGCTCAGTAGCGTTCCCTGTAAGCTGAGTGCTTGGGCAGCTGCCCAAGAGAAAGTCAGGTGCCGCCCAGTTGATTGGCAGAGCACCCACAGCTGGCAGCATGTGTTTCTATTGGTGGTGCATGTTCACATACACCTTGGTGCACAGAACAAAATTTATTCCACCCATGGATGGCAATCATTAGAGGGAACATTGGTGTCCAGTGCTAGCCCATCATTCTGTTTCTAGCTCCTGCCCTGCCACTGGCTTCCCTCCCTCAAACATGTATTAGGCCCACAGAGAGCTACTGGAGCAAAACAAACACTGTGGATCAAATGCCTCCTGGCCACATGGGCCCAAACCATAGACAGGTTCTCAGTCTGCCAGTCTCAGCAGGCTCAGCACATGTTACTTTAAATGGTGAGAAGTCTCAGTACCGGTGACAGAGGTCTGCCAAAGCCCCCAAGGATAAACAGCAGAGACGGCATCAGTAACTTTCCCTAGATAGATGGCATGGCGCTGCCATTTGTCCCTAAGAGTTTCTCTTGACAGCCCTGTCGAATCCTGATGTCAAGTAGAGAAATAGAAGGCAGCAAGCAACAAGCAGGGTGTCAACACCAATGGCTCTGGTTGCGGGAAGCAGACAAAGCAAGGAAGAAAGCCCTTCACCGCAGGTAACATTGGATGACCTACTATACTAATAGCATTTAACTCCTTGCTGTCCAGGTCAAAAATTAAATCCTCCCTTTGATAAAGGCCCAGGAGTAATCCACAACCAAAGGAAGAAAGGAAGGGAGTGGCCGTCCAGAGTTCTAGGTTGGCTGAAAGTTACAGGGGGCTTACTGTCCAAGGTGCTGAGTACCCCTATCGTCCATTGAAATGCTGGTGCTCAGAACCTTTGAAAGTCAGGCCAAGATTTCATAATGAGACATCCATGTGGTAATTTACACCAAATGAAATTAGGATGTGGTAGAACTCTGGTTGTTTTTTAATGTGGTTTCACTTGTGTGTTGTTCACTGCCAGGAACTGAAACCAGGCCTTCAAGCACTGAACGTCTCCACCACCTAACCTAAAGGGGGTCATTCCTCTACGCGGCAGCAGTAGCAGGCTCCCATCCTCTGTGGCCAAGCTGGTAGGCCTGGGATGCTGAATGCTTGCTTGCCTGCCTCCTTGGACTGAGCTGTCGATTGACAGGTCTCATCTTCTATGACCCCGTTGGTGAGCGACTAAACCAATCCTTGATCAACAGAGCTGATTACTCGTCACATAAAAAGACGCCAACTGCAGGCGTTGTACTTTCTTTTCAGATCCTACGCTCTTCCTGTAGTGCCTGGACACACCAACTCTCAAAGCAATTAAAAGCCTGTGCAGTGGTTTGCACCCAGGACAATCTGTCCTCAACTAGAGTTTCCAGATCATTGGGAGACATAACACATGACTTCACGTTGGCCAGTAAGATGTCTTTATAGCGCTTATACTGACCACCGATAGAGCGCTTTCCATGAGCAAGCTGGCCACAGAAGATCATCTTTGGTATATGTGAATCATCCACTCTCATACCATCACCAATCCAGCAAAAACTGCTGAATACAGAATGAGCAAATAACAAGCAGGACCTTGGAGATTAACAAATTTATTAGGTCAGTAGATTTTGTGGGGAAAGCCCACTTCCTCTGATGAACATGAAGAGAAAAAATCAGAATCAAGAGTTTATATGGGGATGGGGGGGACGAGGGTGAACTTACCTCTCACTTGTAAGACCAGCTATATAAGCCCTGGATTCTGTTTTTCCTCTTCATTTTCATCTGATGGAGTGGGTTTTAACCACGAAAACTCATGATCTCAGACTTGTGTTAGTCTCTAAGGTACAAACAAGACTGTTTGTTACTTGCAAAGCTGCAGGCTAACTCGGCACCCCCTCGGACACTCAATGAGCAGCGACCCACACCTCTTGCTTTAGGTTCAGACCCACAGGTTCCACAAACTAGAGCGTAAATATCACAGGGGCACATCAGGCAGAACCCTGCTAGGGTAACAGTTGATTCTGTGGCTTATTTTAATGCAGGGTTTGATTCTCCCATCCCCACGTTCATTCCCTCCTGTTTCTCACTGAGTTTCCCTTTTTCCTTCTTTAATCCTCTGAATCAGGTCCTTGTGCTGGTTCCCACCATTGACCATAAGCACCCTGGGTGACTTGTGGTAGCATGTGGGAGATGGACCTCTTCCTCTGCCTCCCCCCCCACAATTTTAATTGCTAAATGAGGTGTCCCCTCATGCCCCCTCTCCCCAGTGACCCTCCCTGCACTCCCCCCGTCCCAGGCACCAGTGGCCTCTGATTAGCACCATGCTGGCAGCAAAAGGCTTTTGCGGACACTGTCACCAGCAGCAACCTCATTAGGAGTAGACAGCCCCCAAAGGAACAGCGGCTGGAGACCTCCGAGGCACACAGGCTCACGACTCCCTGCTTTGGGCCTCCTCCCTTCAGCCCTTTCTCTGGGTGACTGGGAGCTGGTAGGGCTGACAGCCCCTCCTTCAATCCATGGCTCCGGTCTTGCACTGCAATTGTGCTCCTAATGTCAACGTGCAAACTCATTTCTAAAGGGCGGGCTGCAGTAGCCTCACTATGCAACAGTGCTGGAGTGGGCACAGACACCGAGGAAGGTATGCTCCCGTTAAGATGGATCCATCCTAGGCTGAAGCCTCAGAATTAAGGGAACAAGGGAACATCGCTAATCCTCCGGAAGAACCAGGAGAAAAGCTAGGAAGGAGAGAAGAATGCGTCAGAGTGGCTGATAGTCCTTCATGTAACTGTTACTCACACCAGCAGTCTCACTGAGAATGGTGATTAACATGATTAAGAACTCCAGAACAGTCCATTAACACCTCAACAGGAATTTTCTCTGCTTATTTTGACGCTTGTGGCTTTTACCATTGATCATTCAGGCTCATGCTTCATAATGCAGTGCAGCAGGCATGTAGGAAAAGAGAAGGAAGAGCTTGTGTGTAGAAGAGAAGAGGAAAAAGAACATGGAGGAGAGAGGGCTAGTTATGGCTCTGCCACAGACTTGCTGTGTGACCTTTGGCAAGTTATTTAACCTCTCTGTGGCCCCAGTTTCTTTGTCTGTAAACCGGGGATGACAATATCCCAGTGCCTCACAGGAGAAAGAGTGGGAAGCAATTAAGTCTGTCATTTAAGTGCAGGGTGCTCAACCTCCCTGTTTTACCAGGAGGCTCACACAATAAGGTCCCATCTCTTGGATGCTACCTTCAGCCAAACTGGGAGATTTTGGGTGCTGACTAGCAATGAGGCAGGGCCAACGGAAGCTGTGGGCAGCAGTGCACAGAGATCCCCCGCTTCTCCCCACTTGCCTAGAAGGGCCACGTGCCAGTCACTCTCAAGAGCCACCTGAGGTATGTTCTGGCTCAGAACCTGCACCTCTCCTGCACCCAAACTCCATCCCAGAGCCCACACCCCCTTTTGCACCCCAGCCCCCTCACCCAGCCTGGAGAGAGCATGGGGGAGAACCAGCAACAGAAAGAGGAGGCTGGCATGAGCAGGGCCTCAGAGAAGGTGGGTACACAGGCACAGCCTTGAGGAAAGGGCAGGGCAGGAGGCAGGGCAAGGGTCTTTGGGTTTCTGCAAGAGAAAGTCGGCAACCCTATGTAAGACATATCCTTGGACACAAGGCTCTAGAGAAGCTCCAATCAGCAACCCATGGTAGTCAGTGTTCCCTGTAAGTGGAGCACTTGGGCAGCTGCCCAAGAGAGATTCAAATGTCGCCCAGCTGATTAGCAGACTGCCAAAACCCAGCAGCGTGTTTCTACTCATGGTGTACATCCAGAGGCGGCACTGATGGTAGTATTACAATAATGAAGTCTTTGTCTGCCAGGACCTCGTTTACTACAACATATTCCTTCGAAAACTTTGCTAAGGTGCGGAGATGGCTGGCAGGTCTTGGAATGAGTTATCAAAGGTGCAGGCTACACAATCTCCCACCACGGACGGCTGGTTGTAAAACCTTGCCGCTTTGTATATTACTGTTGCCATCAGTGCTTTGCACACATTGATTTAATCTACCTTTGCAAGTTGTGTGTCCACACTGGAAACAGACCACTGGTTAAAAAAAGCACATCAAGAGGACTTTAGTCTATAGCAACTTAATAACAGGATCATGGTGACAATGGCCAGATGCTGGCCTGCTGTAAAGAGCACCATGCTGCTGCCATTCTAAGCCACTGGGGTAAAGTCTTCCAAAAAGCCTCACTCCTGTTTTCAAAAGTGACTTCAGACTGTAGGTGCCAAAGTCTTATTGAGACGGGGTTCGGGCTCCAAAGGGCCTGTGATGGATCTCTGAGCAGCCGGGACTGAGAGTTGTGTTACTCCTATGTCCAGTGTCAAGGCCTCTCCCCTGTGCAGGTGTCAGATCCTTCAGTCCACCAGTCTTCCAGGCAGTCTCGTGTGGGCTCTGCCAGCCCAGTCTCTGCCCTATGGGTTAACAGGACATACACCACAGTCCCCAAATCCCTTTGCAATCCTTCCCCTGTGATATCCAGCTCAGTGGTGTAGCCAGACTTCGGGTGGGTGGGCAATATGGGTGTGTGGGAGGGGTTAAGCCCCAGCCCCATTTGAGGGCTACAGCACAAGCAGAGCAGTACCCCAGCCCCACTGCTTGGCTAGAGTGCTGAACAGAGTGGGATAAGCCCGGGTACCCCAGTCTCATTCCCTGGCTGCAGGTGAGCCTGGATGAACAGTGGATGGCCCACAGTCCACTCAATCCCACCTGTGACTACATCATTTATCCCACTCCTAACACTGGCTACTCACGGGCAGTCCAAATTCTCTGCTCCCAAAGAAGCAGTGCAGTCCAGGTTCTCATTTTTCCCTTAAACCGCCACTCCTGGAGAAAGCTCTGCACTGGTGAGTACTTCTGAGACACACATGAAGAGTTAAGTATCAGGGGTAGCCGTGTTACTCTGTATCTTTGAGAACAACAAGAAGTCCTGCGGTACCTCATAGACTAACAGGTATTTTGGAGCATAAGCTTTCACAGGTAAAGACCCCCCTTCGTCAGATGCATGAGTCATGTTTAAGAGAGAACAGATATTAAGCTAGAAACAGAAGAGTGTGGGAAGAACAAATAGGAACAACTGGAGCAGGCTCAGCGGAGGGCAACCAAAATGATGAAAGGGCTGGAGCATATGACCTACGAGGAGAGGCTGGAGGAGAGGCTGAAGGATTTGGGTTTGTTTAGTTGGCAGAAGAGAAGAGTGAGAGGTGATGTGATAGCAGCCTTCAACTGCCTGAAGGGGGGCTCTAACGAGGATGGAAAGAGGCTGTTCTCAGTAGTGACAGATGGCAGAACAAGTGGTAATGGTCTCAAGTTACATCGGGGGGGCAGGGTCTAGGTTGGATACAAGGAAAAACTATTTCATTAGGAGGGTGGTGAAGCACTGGAATGTGTTACCAAGAGAGGTGGTGGAATCTCCATCCCTAGAGGTTTTTAAGTCCCAGCTTGGCATAGCCCTGGCTGGGATGATTTAGTTGGACAGGGGGCTGGACTCAAGTGACCTCTTGAGGTCCCTTCTAGCCCTAGAATTCTAGGAACAATACAAAACAAACATAAAACACCAACCTGGGTATTAATAGTTTATTAATAGTTCCCTTTTCTATCTAAAATACAGTTTCCTTCCCTGCATCCTCCCTGCAATGTTCTGTCTGTTGCAATGCTGGCTCGTTTCACAAGGACCAGGATCCAAACATTCATGAAAGCACACATGCTCTGTAAGTAACAGAGAGAAAGCCATGCTAGTCTATATGCTATCAAAACAAAAAAGCAGTCCAGTAGCACTTGAAAGACTAAAAAAATAATGTATTAGGTGATGAGCTTTCATGGGACAGACCCACTTCTTCAGACCATAGCCAGACCAGAAGAGGCTCAATATTTAAGGCACAGAAAACCAAAAATAGTAATCAAGGTTGACAAATCAGAAAAATATTACCAAGGTGAGCAAATCAGAGAGTAGAGGGGCAGAAGAGGGGGTGGGGGGAAGTCAAGAATTACATTCAGCCAAGTATGCAAAAGAGCCCCTATAATAACCTAAAAAATTCGCATCCCAGTTCAAACCACGTGTTAATGTGTTGAATTTGACTATAAGAGAGAGTTCAGCAGCCTCTCTTTCCAAAGTGGTGTGAAAATTCCTCTTCAGTAAGACGCAAACTTTCAAATCATTAACAGAATGGCCCACTCCGTTAAAGTGATGGCTGAGCAGTTTGTGGATCAGGATCTGCAAGAAATTTCTTCAGTGAGCAGACAAGTGGTCCTCCCTCTGATCTCCCATCTAAACAGTCTTTTGTTTCTATTCATAGGCACCCCCAGCTCCTGCCTCAGTTGTCATGGTCCTTTTTACACCTTGAAGCAGTTTCGGTTGTTTGCAATTGCTGCTGATGGTTTTCCATTAATCTTGGGACTGAGCAAGACTAAACAATTCAGCCTTGCATTACATCACCAAGACTCATTACCTCCCGGTGACTAATTTGTACTGTGAGTCTACAAAGACGACTTAATATTCCTTATGCCTTAAATATTACCCATACAAAGATCTCATAATGATTACGAATCTTGACAAGTTACAAGCTTTCCATGGATACTTACGTTTTACTTTTCGTAGATAACTATGCTACGAGACATGTGTTTGGTGTTTGCAACGCATCAGAGATCCTTTGCTAAGAAGCCTCTGTGCCATGGGACCTAACTTTTGAAAATAGAATTTCAGGGCATATCTTCGCTACCCGCTGGATTGACAGACAGCAATCAATATTGTGGGGTCGATTTGTTGTGTCTAGTATATACATGATAAATCAACCACAAAGTGCTCTTCCACCAACTCCAACACTCCACCACAATGAGAAGAATAAGGTGAGTCGACAGCAGAACTTTCGCTGTTGAGTTACTCTGGTGAAGATACCATGGTAATTAGATCTAAGGTCAACAAGAAGTCCTGTGGCATCTTATAGACTAACAGATGTTTTGGAGCATAAGCTTTCGTGGGCAAAGAGACACTTTGTGGAGCAGGTCTTTGCCCACGAAAGCTTATGCTCCAAAATATCTGTTAGTCTATAAGGTGCCACAGGACTACTTCCTGTTTTTGCAGATACAGACTAACACGGCTACCTCTCCGATATAGATCTAAGTACATTGGCTTCAGCTGTGTTATTCATGCAGCTGAAGTTAAACTGATGGCCCACGATAGAGTAGACGAGGTCTCAGTTGCACCAGTGGTTTTGAAAACTTTACCTCTGATCTATAGAAAATGATCTTGCCAAAGGGTTTTTGAGTCACCCTGTTAAAGCATATAGCAGCGATATGATTCTGTAGTCTACAAAACACCATTCTCTGCTCTATAAAATATGTTTAAAAAAACGTAGACAGCTAATAACTTTCTGTTACATTGTTCTGGACTTTGCATACAGCTGATGCTATCTGGTATCTTGGGATGTGAACAGAAGGATTCACAGGTACTGTTGTCCAGGTCTGACATCTGTCAAAGCAGCTGATTGCAAATATTCGCTTGAAGAAAGATGCTGTATGCAAAAGAAACCGAGGCTGAAGCCAACTACTGTTTTAAAAGTTGTATAAAATTTACCATTAATATAAGAGGCATTTTAAGAAAACTAAACAAATTATTTCTTTGTTCCTTCCGCATTCCTAGCAATCCACCCGTCACAGTGTTTTGGTAGAGTGGTCACTACTGTTGGCCTTCAGCGCTCTGTGAATCATAAGACTGCTTTAAGCTGATTAGATTATTTAAAATGGACCTTAACTGGCCTTCTGCTTTTTTGACTCTTAAGTGGTCACTTTTTCTATGCTCTTCTCTGCAACCAGAGAGCCAGACACTTACTATTTCAGATAAAAGCTCAGGTTCACCTGTAATCACCTGACTCCCACAGCTGGGTCTTTAAGAACCACCCCCAAACACTGCAAGACTTGTTATTAGAGCTTTCAGCGCAGAACACAGAAACCAAGTGAAACTGACCAGAAAGACATAGGACCTTCCACGACAGTCACCCCCACGCAGGAGGTCTAAATTATGCTCCCCACAGTATCATTCCTTTCCAGCTAACAGTTTCACAGAGACACAGGACACAGGCTGAGAAGGCATTGCTTCATCACAAGCACCTGAGAGTTCAGCCCTTGTTCTGCTGAAGCTGGGGAGAACCTTTCAACACATGTGGCTGCCTGTAAAAACTGGACCACACCACTAACTTATCCAGTGCGATCACATATCATAGCAAGGCCAGGAGAGAATCAGAGGTGGCATCACTTCCCTGCTTAACCGCTGCCTGCTCGTTACAGCTGGGGTGAACAGGCCAGCAGGGTAAAAAGGGGAATTTTACGCATTTGTTGCAGGGCAGCAACCCAGGCTGTGCTGCATCTGCTAGTTTCTTGCTTTGAAGAAGCTTCTCGTCAGCCTGGCTGCTTGCAGCTTTGGGGAATACTTGCACAGAGGGGTCAATATGTCAGGAACGTACATCATCTTCATCATCAACCATGGGCTCAGCGCCCGTTGGTGTCCAATGCCGCCCTCACTGTTTCCTTCCATCTTTCCCTGTGCAGTGCAGAGTGGCTTAGTTTCTGTAGACGAGCCCCATACCCATCTACTATATCTACCCATTCTCTGTGCGGCTGCCTCTCCTATTCAAACCGTCCATTATACTGAATACCAGGGTCTTGATTTTTCATTCTTTGTTCATTCTGCAGATGTGCCCGAATAGCTGTAACTTCCATTGTAGAACCTTCTGCAGTAGGTTCTCTTTCACCTGTAGCTTCCTATACAGTTCCTCGTGGGTGACCTGCTGCAGCCATCCTAGTCTCAGGATCTTTCTATAACAATGTCACTCAAACATCAATATCCTTCTTCTCGAATCTTTCATTATCACCCATGTCTCAAGAATGTACGGCTCAGTCAGTGATGGATGAGCCTGTTACCCTCCTGCTTCAAACCTGCTTGAGGAGGATTTTTTTTTTTTTTTGCCTTAAATACTCTTTTCTGGCTAAGCAAGAACTACAGGAATGCACAGTAATTGCCATAGAACCCTTTGGGTTTCCCCCATATTACATTCTGCAGGGCAGCTTCACAAGCATCATTTACTACATCTATGAATCTCACACAACTTCCAAGGAAGACATGGTGTGTGTTTCCAGATCTGTCCCATGGGAGAATCTGCTTTCGTGAGAACAAGCGACATTTTCTGGCAAATCCATCTGTGGCATGAATGCATCAACCTCGCTGGTGTTCCATCAAGGGTGAAGAGCAGCATTCCCTGTAAGCTGAGTGGTTGGGTGGCCACCCAGGAGAGATTCAGGTCCCACTCAGCTGATTAACAAAGCACCCACAGCTGGCAGCACATGTTTATTTGTGGTGCACATCTGTGCTTGCCTTAGTGCACATAAAATTTATTCTGCCCCGGAGGGAAACAATTAGAGAGGACACTGGTGAACATGCCCCCAGACAGACTAAACATAGATTTGCTGCTGAACAGTCAAGATCCATCTCTGAAAGTCTTTTTATGCTTGTCAGTGTGTTGAAGAAGTCAGCTGTCCCTGGAACATCAACTTGACTATGTTTAAAGGAGGGGAAATGGTAAAAAGCACTGTACAGTTCAATGCCTTGAGCAAAACCACATTTCGGGTTCCTCCCTCCGAGTGTATGTGTGTGTATAAAAAGCGTACCATAAAATATCCCATACGACAAGCTGAAATGTGCTATTGTGGCCACAGGCCTTTTTTTGTGCTGGGAGATGTAAAAAGATCATTAAATTGTTACTAGGAAACCAAAACGGACATGCTGCCCAGGATGCATCGTATGTTCTTGTTCATTCGCAGGGGGCAGTTGTGACAGTAAAGTGGGGCTGATGGAGGGGAGTCACACAACGCAAACTTTAATGTCTCTAAAACCAGGGAATGCAACAAGACCCTCCACTGCAAAGTGGTAGGTAGCTGAAGGGGTGACTGGAGCATTTGTGTTTTCACTTCTTCATACCCTTCCCCCTCCTTAATTCGAGTGATCCCAGGAAATCGCATAAATTCCAAAGTCCTTTGGAATTATGAGCATCTTGCAGCATCTGCTTCTTACTCTCCAATGGTCCCCACTTGTCTAGGTTGGGGCTATATCACCACTAGGCAAAGTAAGTCGACTGCAGATACGCAATTCTAGATCGGGCAATTGCGTAGCTAGAATTGACCTATCTGCGCTTGGCTTACTTGGCCGTCCCTACAGAACAAGGTTGATGGGAAAGTTTGTCCCATCATCTCAGAAAGAGTACAGGGGTCAACTGCAACCCAAGAGGTTGATCTGATGCATCCCTGCCAGAAGCACAAAAATCAAACCCCAGAAGAGCAATCTTGAACAGGTCAGTCTTCCAGGCAAGTGTAGACATAGCCTGGGAGTGTAAGGGGATGATCAGAAGAGTGCCCAGAGCGCCAACAGCTGGCATCATGTGTTTCTATTGGTGGTACACATCTGCACACTCCTTGGTGCACATAACAAAATGTATTCCACCCACGGATGGAAATAATTAGAAGGAACTCTGGTGAACAAGCCCTAAACAAACGTGCGGTCAGTAACTCTTACCCACAGTTGGTAATACATGCCAGGTGGTTTGGCTGTCTCCACCTGTGAAGGCTGGGGAAGGCTAAACCTCCGAGCATGTAGCACCAACTGTGTTTTGGAATGCAGGTGTAAGTTACCGAATGCATACCCAAAGCAGTTCCCTTCCTGCCACCTGCTCTTCTTGTGGCATCTAGGAGTTGGGCATTTCATATGTCTCCACTTGATGGCCAAGGGATAGAGGAGACAGGTGCAGCGGGGGGGCAGGGGCACCATCTTTATACTATGCCCATGGTGCAAGCCTAGGAAGAATGATGCACTGGGGTGAGCAAGTTGGTCAGGAGTTGGGGGTGGGACACAGTCATACAAATCCTATTGAAATTCAGTGGGAGGTGGGCACAGAACCTCCTTAGGCTCCTTGCAAAATCACAGCCCTAAATCCAAAGGAGAATTTTAGTGGGGAGGATAACAGAAGAGACCCAAAGCTCTGCCCCCAAATTACCTCCTTTCACATTCGTCCTCCACTCTCCTTTTCAGCTTTTAGTTCACAAAATTACAGCAGGAATAGGCATTTTCAATGCCTGTGTCCTTAAAGAGCCAGAGCTTAACAGTATTCAGCTATGAAGATCTGGGTTGTCAAGTTCAGATTTGTGCTTCCCCCAGTTTTAGGAGGCGCGGAGGGTCAAAGTTCACCAATTAAGCTCATTTACAGGGAGGGACTAAACACAGAATTTGGTTGTGCATCTGAACTTCAATATGCAAGTGTCAGATCTTTGGTTCATCTGCCTTCTGTATGGTGCCCTCCTCACTAAACAATGCAGCCAGCCCCAGGAGTCCTGTATTTTCACTCTCTCGTGTATTTTTTCTATAAATAGAGATTTCATCTGACCACTCTCTCATTCATGGTCATAGCAAACAGGGACAAGGAGCCTTAATTAACAACAACCTGGCATGCTCAGTTTTTAGGAGGAGGGAGTTTAAGGTGTGTGGAGTCTTCAGACTCCAACTGAAGAAGTTTAAATTAACCAGAAATTAACCTTCATCCCCGGGAATTATGGGTCCCAACATGTCTATTGTGGACACAGCTTCAGTCTGGCAACCAAAGTTAGTTCTCAGCTGATCTCACCACTCCACCGGTAGCAACATGTCCTATAGCACTTAATAATGAAAATCTTTCAGGCAATTCCTCCTTAGACTTGAGAGAGACAAAAAACATGCATCACATATACACAGATATGAATAGGGATGAAGATGGTTTTGTATTATATTACCAACTCCATCACAGGTTGAACCTCTCTCATCCGGAACTCTCTCATCTGGCAACATCCATAATCCAGCACGATTTTAGTTAGCCGGAGAACCACTTATCATGGGGGTGGACAAGTTTCTCACGGTCCCATAAAGTTTGTTGACAGCCATGAGTCCTGGCTCTCAGTGCTCTGTGCTCAATATAACAACTCAGGGATACTACACAGAGCTTTCTGAAGATGTAAAGAATCCAGGGATCAATGCATGTCATAAATCTAATGAGACAAAATAAGCAAAATGGGTTTAAGAGTCAGGAGAGAAAATTTAGGTGAAGTGTTAAGTAAATCTTTAGAGCTATAAGAAAGGTGAGGGTAATTCAACGAGCCATTAAGGGAGGCTGTGATATGGACATCCGTGGATATATTCAATGCTAGATTGGACAGCCATCTATCAGAGGTGATTTCAGACTGCTCAAATCCAGTCAGCTGTGACAAAGGGACAGGAGAGTACGGGGGCTGGGGGGGGGGTGAGTGACTAGCAGACTCCCTAGAGAAACTTTAGGACAAACAATGTTTTGATTTTTATCAGCAGGTGCTGGTGAAACAGGCTATTGTGTTATCACGAGACACCAGATCAATTCTGGACGAGCGTTCCACCCGCATCATTTTCAGGGGCCTTTTCCCCATAAACGCTCCGTGAACAAGGCTCTGTGCAGCAGGCTGAGACATCTGACACCCCAGGACTTCAAGAGACACTGCAGAGGAGAGGCAAATAACTCTCCCCCTGCTCCTCCCACTCGCAGCACTCGGCTCACGCTACTTAAACTCACTGGACCTTGCCATCTGCCCCATTCTACTGGCTTTCTTCATTCAGTCATCTGGCTAACTGAAAAGAAAAACATAGGGGGCGGAGGCAGGGAGCTCAGCAACCTTTAGTTCTCCAGAGATTTGTTGTTCCTTAACCTCCCTTTCAACGATCACTCCAACTTTTATGAACTGTTGTTGCAAATAATTCTCTCGCCATCTTCTGAATGGGTTGCCCCCGCTTCCCTGGCAGCCAATTCTGTATTGTACAGAATATGCTCCTTGGAACTTCAGATCAGCAAGCACAATGTGTGCATTGAGGCATGAATGTTCTTTACACGCACAAGTTTCCCTGTGGCAAATTTGACTTGGATTGAAAGAAACAGCTTGTTTGTACAATATGTGTAACCACACAGGTCACGGTTCTATTGATTTGTATCAGTCAGGGATGTTTCTTTTGCAGCAGAAAGTTGTTGCAGCTCTTACAGCAATTACAGTGATAACGTAACAATTCTATGGATGCTGAAGTCATCACAGATATCAGCAGGCTGCATGCACTGGGTTTTCTGAGTTTTGTAGAGAAAACGTAGCTGGAACGCTCATTCTCTTTCCTCAAAAGCACACATTAACTTGAGGTAGAAGACAAAAAAAAAAATTTCAAAGCTTTTCACCAAACAGAAGTTCTAAATTTATTATTATTATTATTTGGAAATGTCAGAATGCTTCATTTCAATATTTTTGATTAAACCAAAATATTTTGAAATTTCAGAAACTGAAATGTTTGTTTTGGTTACTGAACTGACCCGAAAGTTTTTATTTCAGGTCATTTCAGTATCAAGAGTGCATTCTTCACAGTGGTGTAGTGCCTCATGGGAGTTGTATTTTGAGAGCTGAACAACTTTATTTTTGTTTATAGGCCCCGTTTCCTAACCAGACTACATCCCCCATGTTGCATCCAACGTCACACATCTCCCATGATAAGCCACACAGCTCAGTCAGAGGAAATCCAAATTGCATTATGGGACATATAGTCCGTTGGGGGGTGCCTGGCCCTGGGAGAAAATGGAGGCCTGAACTACAACTCCTATAAGGCAATGTGCTGCTGGGGAAACACGGTGTCATGTTTTGTTGAACTTTGAAACTAAAGACTTGGAATAAGTTCATCAAAATTTAAAATTCTGTTTTAGGTCAAACTAAATCTTTTGTAATGGAAACATCAAAAGTTTTCAGGGGAAAGTTTTGATTTTGTAGAAACCTCATTTTTGGTCAGAAAATATTTGTGCTGGAACATGCCCAGCCAGCTCTCTGCTGAGCTCTCTCAAATATATAAATGAGCATGTGAGCAAAACACTGCTCACGTCACTCACAACAGCAATATCACTGAAAACAACTGCAGCACACACAAGCTTTATCATTAACTTCAGTGGGGACCAAATTTCACTCTACAGGACTGCTTGGCTCTGCGATGGGCAACCTGTGGCCCATTGGCATTCTATGTGTGGCCCATGCGACATTTTACTGTTGTCCACAGTGCCGCCATTTTCTGAACACGTGACTTTTTTCCTACTAGTATTACTAAAGTGACACACCTAAAACCAGGGCATGTGAAGCGAGGTGCGTGCTGATTGCACACAACATTGACTGTGAGAGCCATGTGCTCCCTTTGCACTCAGAGCACTGCTGTGGTCTTCTCAGCACACCCTGATAATTCTAGGTACACAAGCGCAATGAGCAAAACTCCCCTATGTTGGCAGACCGTCAGGGTTAGGACAGTCTTGCGACCCACTGACATGAAGGACAGCCACTTATGCAGCCCACGCAATAGTCTAGGTTGCCCATCACTCATTTGTTCCCATGTATGTATCAACCTGTCCAAATATTTAGGGGTAAGTCTACACAAGGCAGGTAAATTGAGTGTAAATATGCAATTCTAGCTATGGCAACCGCGTAGAGCTTTTCTGCAATCGACTGAGCTGGCTGTCCTCACTAAGGGAGGTTGAAAGGAGAAACTCTCCTGTTAACCTCCCTGACTCTTCACGATATGGAGGAGTAGAGGGGTCAACTGCCAATCTCAGATAGTTCAATTTCGCATGTCTCTACCAGACACACGAAATCGAGCTTCAGAAGATGAACCCTAACCAGGTCGATCTGCCACATCGTATGGACATATCCTATGTTTGTCCCACTCTCCCTCCCACAATTCCACTTGTGTACAGTTGAGGCGAGATTTCAAAAGAACTCAGAACTGCCCTAGCTCTCCTCCCATGTAAGTTAAACGTAAAACTCTCAGTTTGCTCCACTGGGAGCAGTTTAGGTCAACTCAGTTTATTGACTACAGATGGAAGTGTTCTATGTTGCAGTGGCTACCCACCACAGGCTGTATCCTGACCCATTGAAGTCGGGTGCCATAACAAGGGGAGCTGGTGGTACTGCCACTCCTCTGGCTTGAAGTGGCTTTCATCACAGTTAAGGTTTGCAGTTTGTCTGAATTGCTCTCAGCATCCCCGCTATACAAATTGTTCCAGCACTCCTGGGCTGAAGCTAAGAAGGAAATTCAGTTCCACTAATCATGGAAGTTTTGCCAGTAATTTTCAGAACAGGGCTACAATCCAGTGCTCCCTGTTAGCTGAGCGCTTGAGGAGCCGCCCAGGAGAGATTGAGATGCTGCCTAGCTGATTAGCAGAACATCGACAGCCGCCCACCGTGGGCAGGCTGTGTTTGTATTGGTGCTGCATAGCCACACGTGCCTTGGTGCACATAACAAAATTTATTCCACCCATGAAAGGAAAAATTAGAAGGAACACTTCTACGATCCCCTATAGAAATAATTAAGAGGTGATAAAACCAGTCCAATAGCTTGCGGTAGAATCATGTCCGTGCAGCTAATGGGGGGAAGACAGAGAGACAGAGCGGCAAAAAGCAATGAAAGTCAGGAAGGATCGTTAACATGCAGTTTTGCTGTCCAGTAGTGCTTGCACTTCCTAGAACTAACGCCTTTTACAGCTTGCTGTGAAAATCATTTCCTAGCACCTGAGAAACATTTAAGGATGGGCTCACACCTCCCAATGGCTGCTGGCTGCTCAATGATCCCCATGTGAAGACAATGGGCACAGGGAATCTTTCCCAGCTCATAAATGATGTCTCTGTTTTGCTTTTAGGAGATTGGAAGCAACATAATAAAGAGTTTTCTCATGCTACCCTGGGCTTGCCAGCATGCCACGTTATTGCACAGTGTATGATACTGTGCGTCTCAAATTAAAGTCTCCTTGTGAGAGAGAATGAGACACCACTACTAACGGATCGTGCTGCCCAGCCCGCTGAAACGGAGGACATTCCTAAGGGTACGTCTACACAGCAGCTGGAGGGATGATTGCCAGCTTGGGTAAACATACACACACTAGTTTGATTGATGGCATTGTACTGGAGCAGCTAACCTGACCCGATCCTGCTGCACTATACACTGCTATTTTTAGCATGTCAGCGCAATGAAAGCTTTGACTCTGGAAATGGCACCTCCTGCTACAGTGGGAAATCTCCTAGTTTTTTATCACTAGGAATTGCCTGAGCTCTAATTCTGATGAATTCCTGAGGCATTGCAATACATTTTACAGTATCAAGTATGTCTTGGGATGCTCCAACCTGTTCTACAGAAAGCTGAAGAACATAAACTCCAAACCGGGGGCATGGAAACCACCATCAGACTTTGGCATCCAAACCTTCCCCCCTGCCCCAGCCCACTATGGGTTCTTCTCTAGTGGATCTCAGCAGCTCACAAACTTTGTAGTTTGGACATCAAGAGACAGAGAGAAATGTGGGGTTAAAAGATGCTGAGACAGCAAGGCAAGGCGCCTTATTTTCACTGAGACACAATGGGTGTTAGTTTCCTAATGAACAACCTCAGAGAGGTAGCCTTGTTAGTCTGTATCTTCACAAAACCAAAAAGCAGTCCCGCAGCACTTTAAAGACTAGCAAAATAATTTATTAGGTGGTGAGCTTTCGTGGAACAGACCCACGTCTTCAGATCTGGGAAATTCTCCAGAGAATTTCCCAGATCTGAAGACGTGGGTCTGTCCCACGAAAGCTCATCACTTAATAAATTATTTTGTTAGTCTTTAAAGTGCTGTGGGACTGCTTTGTTCGTGTCCTAATGAGTTAGCCTGAACAAGAGGTTCCAAAGATGCTGGACAGAGGTTGTTCTCCATGGTGACAGATGACAGAACGAGGAACAATGTTTTCAAAGTGCAATGAAGAAGGTGTAAGTTGAATATTAGGGGGGAAAAAACCTATTTGACTTGGAGAGGTGTGAAGCTCTGGAATGTGTTACCTAGGGTGGTGATGTAATGTTCATCACTGGAGTTTTTTAAGTCTTACCTTGACAAAGCCCTGGCTGGGATGATTTAGTTCAGATTGCTCCTGCTTTGAGCAGCGGATTGGACTTGATGACCTCCTGAGGTCTCTTTCAACCCTATGATTCTATAATTAAGTCACTGAGGTGCTTTGGAAAGGTTTACCATTGATCTCTCTGTGCTTCAGTTTCCAACTGGTAAAATGGGACTCATATACTTCCAAGTTCATGGGACAACTGTGAGGATAAATTCTATCAATACACTATCCATTACCCACAAAATATGGCAACGGGGATTACAGAAGAACATACAGGAAGACAGCAAAAGTCACATCCTAGAAGCTCCAGAAACCAGCAAAAAAGTAATGTGAATCCATTTTAAAGTATAACCTGTTCCTTTTATGGAACACACCAGGCTGAAAACATTTATTTTAAGAAAAAATTGCCAGCCCGCATTGCGTGGATCTGAGCCATCTCCAACAGCCCAAATCAGTTTCACAAACAACAGGAATCCACACACAAGGGTATCCCTCAGTTAAAAACATGCACATGGGTCAGAATCAAGAAATTTAAAACCCAGCATTAAAAGTGATTTTAAGACCATTCAGAAGTGAAAGGTATTATTTGTGAAAGGATTTCTTTGTAAGTTAGTTTATTAAATTATCACCGCTAGGTTTAAATCACAAGGTAGGGCCTCAGATATATCCAGATAACAATAACTTGTGACTTACTCTTCTAATAACTGAAGCCATAAGGAAGTCATTGGATTAAGGACCATTACAATTTACATTATGGAACAATAGTATTTAACTGTATTAAGACATCTCGCCACCCATGCAAATTTTCTCCCTATAGGAAATGTATTGTATCTTGTAGAAATTCTGTCCCCACTAAAGTCAATGGGAATTTCACCATCAGCTTCAAAGGGACAAGGATTTCATTCTCTATAATTCAGTTCAAGGTTTATTTAAGTCTTCAATATTGTCACAACAGCAGAGACAAATGCATACACCAGAGGTAAAAGACAGACACAGACAACCCAAAGGCATTCCCGTAACTCACCATAGGATCAGAAATAAACCCAATGAATTACGTATTAGAAGTCCTAAGAAAGCTGGTTGATGTTTTCAATGTAGCCTAAAGGAATTAGACATCCAGCTCTGACATCACAGTACTCATTGGCCCCTGTGAAAATCCCAGTTCAGATGATGACGCTATTGTGGAACTAGAAGGGCATCAGCCACACTTCAGCTTTACACTAGTGACAATACAAAGAGACATGCCAAAGCCAGGAATCCCACACACCATTCACTGCAGGCACTTGCCTGAGACTCGGGAGACCTGAGTTCAAAACTAGCTTTTACCACACAGGTCCCATCCAGCCATCAGCAACTCACTAGGTCTCTCTGTGCCTCAGTTCCCCACCTATAACATGGATAATATTCCCGGCCTTGCCTATTTAGACTAATGATGGGCAACTGAGACTACTGAGTGGGCCACAAGTGGCCCTCCTTTATCTCAGTGGGCCCCATGGTTGGCAGTGGTGGGAAGCCCAGAGCCCACTGGGGTTCCACCTGTGGCCTGTGCACCCCATCTCCAAACCTCTCCTGCACTGGTGCCCTGCACTTCCTCTTCCTCCCTGCCAGCTCTTTCAGAGCACCATCAATCACCTGAGTCGTGCTCCTTCCCCAGCTTGAACAACCACAAATCAGCCAATTCCTGGTCCTTTGAAAGTGCTGGGAGCGTGGGGGAGGAATAGGCAGTCAGTGTGGGGCTGCAGTGCCCCAGGGCACAAGAAGCGCTTTGGGGAGAGGGGTTGGATGCATGGGACACAGGTGGAACCCCTGTAGGCGGCAGGTTGCTCACCATTGATGTAGACTGACTCCTCAGTAAACACACACACACACACACACACAGAGAGTAAGGATCTTGTTCAGCAACTCTAGTAGGAAGATTCACTGTCACCTCTCTCCTGATCCCCACTGGACCCCATGACGGGTTCTCCATCTCTTCTTTTTCCTGTATGGCCGTTTCTCAAGCATCTGACCTAGACTGGATGTTCTTCAGGTCAGGACCAGTGTATCTTTGCAAACTGCACAGTGCTGAGTGCACAGTTGGGATTAAACAGCACCTAGGGCCCATTGTGTAGAATTTCCAGAATTATGGTCTAAACGGGACCTTCTTGTGTGGATTACCTACTGGTCCCTTATCTCCTAACTGCCCAAGGCTGTCATCAGCAGGAGACTATTACAGACAAGGTCGTCCCTTCTCGAGCAGTCAAGGGAGACACTTATTGCCCCTGTGTATTTAAAATGGGATTTAAAACCATGGAGAAACCTTCATTGTCTTTGCCTCCACCTCCCCATTGAGCTCTATTAGAACTGATGTCTCCCAGTCCTCTACATGGGGGTGGGGGAGGTGGAGTGGGGAGGAGAGAATAGAGAGACTGTTGTAACAGCACAGAAATTTCCTGGCAAGAACATCAAAGAGGCCAGCTGGCCACTCAGATCCCAGCCGCTGTGTGTTATCATTCCTTGCTCAAAATGAACTGCAACTTTTTTTGTTTTTCTGCACGACCACTTACTCAGCCAGCTCCTCCAAGCTCCGGTAGACATCATCGTCATTCTCTGTGGTCTCCTCTGAAGGGAAGGGTCTGGAAGAGAAGAGAGAAAAGCTGTTACTGGTAATGCTGACCACCTGCCTATACAATCAGCGTTTGCTGCAGCCCATGAGAATTCAGATCAGCACTTTGTGCAAAGCGGGGTTGTGCTGAAACAAAAATATTCCTCAAGATTACACTTATTTGTAAGACATCTCCAGCCCCATAGACATCAGCTTTTCACAAAATCTCTTCCCAGATTCAGCTTGGATTCAGGGTTGTGGTTGCAGCAGGAAATTAGGTGATGCTAGAACACGACCTCAAGGAGACCTGTTAATGAATGAAGTGTTAAACAAGGCTCTGCAGTCAACAGAGACACCGAGAAGCCATCGTTCACCTTGTGGCCACCGTGAAGGGTTCATCCATGACACAAGGTCAGACATGACACATGGCTATCTAGGAGGGTTGCAGAGTCATCTTTGGCCTTGTATTTGCTTACACGACTGAGGCTGTACTCTAATCTGTCCAAATTTCCTGATGAATATGAGCTCCCTTGGCAATACATGCACTTGTGACCACTGGGAAAGGCTTTGTGGGCATTCTATCTTGGACGAACATTTAAAGGTGTGTGACTAGAACATGGTAGCTCACTCATGTTCTCTAAAACCCTAGTGTAGACGAGGCAGCTCAGGTGAGCCGGTGCAGAGCTGGTCAGGCTGATGCCTAGACTTCAAGAACACTAGTTGTGGGGTTTCTTTTTGGGGTGGAGGGTGGTGTCTGTTTTTAGGAGGAGGCAGAGGAGGAGGGTTTGGCAGGGTGCTTGCTGTACTTTCAAGGTAAGCACTACCCCAGACAAAGGCCTTGACCTTCCGTGGCCTTCCCTCTCACGCTGGCATTTATACCCCAGGGCAAGAGGGTGTTAAAGGCTATTGAAACCACATCTCCACCTCGCCATTCCTCGCAAAAGCCTTTTTACCATTTGTAATTTTGTATTGCAGTACCCCCAGGAGCCTCAGTCTGGAACCAATACGTCACTGTGCTAGGTGCTGCACAAACATGCCTTTGCTTCTGTAAACCCAAATTCTTCCCCCACTGATGGAAGTGGGGGAAATACGGCAGTTGCCCCAGGGCCCAATGACTCAAAAGGGCCAGGGGCTCCCAGTTGCTGCCACAGGAGAGGTGACAGCCAGAGCCCCAGGCCCTTTAAATGACCGGTGCTCAGGGCTGGTTTGAGGGCTGGGAGATGGAGGGGGACAGAATGATGTGCTTCAGGTGGGGCTGAGGGCTGCCTGTCCCAGCCCCCAGCGTCTGCTTGAGGCTCCATCCCTTCCAGAAGCGCAGGACCCCCTCTGCCCCCCGTGACCTCACTTTGCACAAATGAAAGCGATGTGCACAAGGTGCAGGGAATGGAAGAAACACGCTGGGGTGCTGAGAAGAAGCAGTGCTGTCGCACCCCTTGGCTTGAACCTGTTTCCACCACACATGGGGTTTACAGCTTTCTCCAGCATCATCATCACACCAATCGTTTCAATGTCCTTGGAACCGAATCCCAACCCCGGGGTACCGCAACGTCCCAGAGTGACGGCACGTAACGGGCCCAGCCTTAACGGCTTCCATCTGCAGCGAACACGCACACCTCCAAGCACAGCTCTCGTGGAAAACTGTCTTATTTACTTAAACAAATAACAGCCCAATTGCTTTAAGAAGATAGCTGTCCCAGAGACAGGGGAAACGAACACACACAAAGGAGGGGGTACACGCAAAGAGCAAAGAAATAAATTCCTTGGCTCGTTCTGAAGTAATAATCCAGTAACACATGGAGGAGATGAAAAATACAGCTTTAATTAAATCTGATATAATATTGCTGGCACAAGCCTCGGTGGGCTCCTGTGCTGTTCGGGATGGATGCCTCTACTAAGGAGTCCCCAGAGAGCCCATTTTTCATAAGCAAGCCTGCACTAGACAGCCAAGCTGAGTCCCTGGATTGAGATCATGGTGACCATTCGTCAGAGCTGCTAGCTGCAGGGTGAAACTCCATGACTGAACGAAAGCAGAAAGTTACCCCAGCTGAGTCTTTTCTCCACTGCTGTTGCTAGAAATTATCGCAGAGGGTGTGCAGAAATCAGAGAGCAGGGACAGAGAGGAAGCCGTGCTAGTCTATACACTATCAAAACAAAAAGCAGTCAAGTAGCACTTTAAAGACTAGCAAAATGGTTTATTAGGTGAGCTTTCGTGGGACAGACCCACTTCTTCAGACCACAGCCAGACCAGAACAGACTCAGAGCAGGGAGTGAGACACGGGGAAAGGATCCGTGAACAGAGAAGGCAAGTGATAGAGCAGCGATCCCAACCCACGGGTCACTATTAGATTTGTTAAGTGGCTCTTAAAGAAGCCATTTGCAGCTCCTTAAAGCTGCTACATCCAGTAGCTATTGCTATCAACAGAGAAGCCATTACGCATTTCAAAGACAGCTTCTCCCCCTTCGATATTCTTAGCCATCCCAGGCAAGCCACTTCATAGTCTTGCAATAAGTTATTTTCATCCACTCTTCCCGCCTTTTGCCCCACCTTCTGCTCTATGGAGCTGATTCGGCAGTTTTCATTGTTTTGTTTGCATCTCCCTCCAGCCCTGAAGGTGACCCTCCCAACTCCCCAGAACAAGTGTAACTCCCCCCAGCCTCTGAGTTTGACCCCCAGCCCAAGTGTAACTCCCCCCCAGCGCCCCCAGCCCCTAAGTGTGGGGTTTAAGCTGGGGGAGCAGTTTGGGGATGAGGGTCTTTCCCCCACCACAACTTAGATCAACTATGATAATAAAGTAATTAACTATAATAAACACAATGTTATTGTTGTATTATGAATGTATTTTCCCTTTTTCTATGAAATAACTTCTATGAATATATGAACCTGATGGGGCGCAATTTTCTTCTTGCTTCAGGTGCAAGACTATTTAGTCACAGTGCTTCTCTCCTGTTTCTGAATTGCCGTAGGTTGCTAAGTCTTCCTGAATTGTCAAAATGAGTCCCTGTCTGACAAAGGCTGGGAACCGCTGTGACAGAGGAAGGAACACCAGTGGGGAGGGGGAGCAGTCCTGGGGCCTGCACATTTAAAGGGCCCAGCTCTTCCAGTCTTCGCTGCTGCAGAAGCTGCAGCCAGAACCGTGGGCCCTTTAAATTGCTGCAGCATGCCTTGCGGTCTCAGTGGCATTGAAGGGCTGTCTGGGGGAGGCAGGTCCCCAGCCCTTCCCCTTCTGCCCAAGACCCCCCACTTCTGGGTTGACTGGCACCAGCTCCCCACCCAGGGCCTGTCAAAGGCTCTTGTCAGCCCTTGGCAGCACACTCCCAACAGTACTATATAACGCCGGGCTGTGCAAAGTGGGCCCCCTCCAGAGAGGTGTGAAATTTGCTAAGAGGGGTGCAGCAGGATTAGCTGCTGGGTCTCCAGCTCAATAAAAATGCTGAAATCTGTTACTGGTTTGATGTCTGCATATTCAACTGTATATACCGATTACTAAAGTTTTTACATTCTATAGACGTATTTTCTTACATGTGCCGAAAGGGCTTTTTTTTCACATGAACATAACCAAAATTTCCATCGGTTTGGATTAGATTAGACAGGTTGGGAGGGGAGGGAGCTGCCAATTGCAGGGACAAAACATGAGGCCCAATGTAAAAAGTTTTCTCGCCCTAATACAGCTAACAGTGATCTGATGTTTGTGCCGTAGATGAGCAAAATTAGATACACGTGAACTTTTCCTTACACCCAAGTTCAAATTTCCTCCTCCAGTTTCAGAATAGATTGGTTGGCATGAAAGATTTAAGACCTGGCTCACCCGGCTGCAGATTTTGCTGTTCTTGGATGACTTCACCAGCACTCACCTGCCTCACCTTACTTTTCTCCTCCCTTTGCAATCACATTAGATGGAGCACTCCTTAACAGGGCTCCAACCTGCCATTAGTTTGGTTCACAACCGCACGGCATCAAGGCACCAAACCAATGAGCAAAAGCAACCCTGCTGCCCACTGAGCTACAGAAATTGGATAAACGGGATCGTGTGCCGCGAGTTTGCATTCACGACGTAAAGAACATAGTTGGAGAAAGCAACTTCTACTGGGCTTGGTCACAAAGAAGCAATGATGGAGAATACAGGGCTGGTGGTCACAGCCAGTGTTGCCAACCGTCATGATCTTATCAGAAATCAGGAGAAATTTGAGATGGTCAGTTCTAGCCCTCTTGGTTACAGAGAAAATGAACTAAGTACATCTAAAAGGCTCAGAAAGCAGAAGGCAAAGGAACAAGAACCCAAATGCATAGCATCTTAAAGCAAACCAGTCGTCATGTAGCACTTTAAAGACTAACAAAATGATTTATTAGGTGATGAGCTCTCATGGGACAGACCCACTTCTTCAGACCTAGAGAATTTCCAGTCCAGACCCAGTTATATAGCACAGAGGTGCAAAAAAATTGCAATAAAAACTGACAAATCAAATACATGAACTGACGGAGGAGCTTAAGACAAGATCCACACCTTATCTTAACAAAGCTCATGATTTTTGGGGGCTGAGTCATAGTTTTTAGAACACTTGCGGCTAGTGACCTGGAGGGCCCGTGGTTTTCATGTTATCGACCCACATTTGAGCGTGCGTGTTTCTTTGTCTCCTGCAGCAGTCCAGGGGTTGGTGACTAATACAAGAAATACGTGAACCTCAGACAAATCAATTCCGTGCTAGTCGCCAGCTCCTAATGTGCTCAGCTGAGGATAACACAGAAACTGGCATCCGATTCGGCTTGAGATAACGAAAACAGAGGAGGTTAAGGAGGTGGGTCATTGTGCAGCAGGGCCAGAGTGATTCAAAGGAGGAAAAAGAGCCTCTCCCTGCCATAGGTTGAACAAGGATTTAATACACACAGGGCAAAATGCACCCTGTGCAAAGGTCAAACACAGAGGTCTCCAACTCTCACCCTGCAGGCCAGCTATGGCCTGAGCATGACCACAATCCATGCCACAAAGTATTTGAAAAAAGTTCTTTAATCAGGCCCCTGGGGCTGCCAGCACGGGGCTGGGGGAGGGGAACGCAGGGATGCACCCACACACACAGCAGCACCCAAGCCTCCAGCACCCACATAGTCCTGGCTTTAAAGGGCGCCGCTCAATCCGGGAAGCCACGTTGGCTGCCTATGCCAGGATGTGAACCGTGCTGGCCAGGAAGCTGCTTGAGCCAAAGCGAAGCGCTTCTGCAGCCAGTGGGGCAGGGCTGATGGTTCAACTTATATAGGAAGAAATGTTTTGCTGACACTTTCCACAGAATTTTCTTTCTGCAGATTCGGTGTGTGGGGACCTGATTTCCAGCCACATGACCTTTATCTATCCTGGGAGCTTGGAGTTTCATGGAGTTTGTTGAAGTTTATCTATTAGCCCATCACTGTGCTCTCGGAGCCGGATTAAGAATTAGAGTCACAAGCATTAGAGAGTGAAAACAACTTATTAGGTCATCTCAGTCCAGGCTTACCAAGCCAATGCAGCAACGAAGGGTCCTGTGGCACCTTATAGACTAAGAGAAAAGATTTGAGCATGAGCTTTCGTGAGGACAGACTCACTTCATCAGATGCTGGTCTTGGAAATCTGCAGGGCCAGGTATAAATAAGCCAGAGCAAGGGTGGGGATAACAAGGTTAGCTCAGTCAGCAAGGGTGAGGCTTACTACCAGCAGTTGATCTGGAGGTGTGAACACCAAGGGAGAGGAAGCAGCTTCTGTATTTAGCCAGCCATTCGCAGTCTTTCTTTTCTGTTAGTCTATAAGGTGCCACAGGACCCTTCGCTGCTGTTACAGATCCAGACTAACACAGCTACCCCTCCGATACAAGCCAATGCAGTGTAACATGCATACTTCTGCTTCCATGAGAGACGGGTTGAGTCTGACATGCAGCTGGCTGCACTGTGACATCAGGGAGGCAGATTCCAGCGTAACCCAACACAAGGGAATCAGAGCGAGAGGAAGGTAGCCCACTGAGTAAGACAATAGCCTAGAACCAGGGTTCCCTGTGAGCTGAGCACTTGGGCAGCCACCAGGAGAGATTCAGGTGCCGCCCAGCTGATTAACAGAGCGCCCACAGCCACCCACAGTTAGACAGCGTGTGTTTATTGGTGGTGCACATCTGCACATGCTTGGGTGCATGTAACAAATTTTATTCTGCCCACGGGTAGTAAATCAGAGGGAACCTGCCTAGGATTTGGGGAGAGCCAACATTCAATTCCTTGCCTTGTCACAGGCGTCCTGTGTAGCCTTGGGTAAGTCATTTGATCTCTTTGCACCTCAGTTCTCCCTCTGTACCATGCTCTCGGACACTGGAGCAACGGAGACCACTAATACGCCTCAGCTAGGCAAGCAAAGGCTGTATAATACCGTATAATAATATAAGGCTGTAGAATACCGGTCAAATTCTAACCAAGATTTTTTTTCCAAAGCATTTAGTGTAGAAGAGGAACACGCACTAATGAACATGCTAAAAGGAGGCAGCTCCTTAGCAAACCTACCCGAAGGGCAACCGTTGCTGTGGCTCAGCCACATCCTGCCAGACCAGGGAAGTTACTGGACCAGAGAGCTGCGGGGGCAGGGAGCAGGGACCAGCTGCGAACCTGGTGGCTGGGAGTTCTGGCCAGGGCCCGGCAGCTGCAGCTATGCCAGTGAGGGCCAAGAAGCTGATGGGGCAGCAGCCAGGCTGGAAGCAGGGGCTGGGCCAATGGCGGCCAGGAAGCTCGTGGTGGCTGGGGCCAAGGCTGGAAAGGTGGCTGAGCCAGCAGCAGGAGCAGGCAGGGAGCAAGCTGCATCCTGGACCAGTGAGTTGGTGGTGGGGGCAAGGAGGGAGCTACACCTGGCTCCGGAAAGATGTCAGTTGCAGTAGCCTGGGAACTGGTGGTGTAGGTTAAGGAGGTAGCCCAGGCCAGGACTTGGAAGCCAGCAGTGGCAGGGAAGCTGGCAAGAGGGCCAGTGGCTGGGAGCCCTGCTCGACCCAAAGGGGAGCCTAGTGGTGTGGGTGGGCAGCTAACCATTTGGAGGGGATCCAAGGAGTATTGTCCTCTCTTGGTCTGACAAAATCCCTCGCTCGGGACAGCTCAAGTGCTGAGGGTGCCGGACCAGGGAGCTGCAGCCTGTAGTGAGTCCTGGACCAGCTCTCTCACAACAATCCGTTGCTCTGCACTGGAAAGAAATGCTGTCTGGTGTGGGCCAGGTCAGCCTTCCAACCACATGGACCTTGTTTATTTCCAAGATGTGGTGGCTCAGGAGATACACTGCACAATCGCATCATTCCGATTACCAACTTGCTTTGCAGAACTCCTTCTGGCTCCAGTGTGACCCGAACACCTACAACCTTAACAAATGGTAACCCTGAAATTAATTTTCTTCTGTTACCACTCCTACAAAGGCAGCTTGAAACGAGGCTTTCAATTAGCACAGGGCATTAGGGATTCATTCCACTTCCTGGCTAGTTTTACACCTCTAACGCCAATGAAACTGGGTTCAATTTAAACTTCCGGGTGTGAGAGGAGAGCTAGGCTCTTAGGTGGAGATTTTCAAAAGCCCCCCATGGCTTGAAATGGAACCACTGCACCTCCAGACATCTTTGAAAAAATCCACTTTAATCCCTTAATCTAGTGGTTGGTGAGACATCAACTACTAAAATGATGTCAGAAATGAGATGAGCAAGATAAACAAGCCAGCAAGAGATGAGGCATTTTGAGGCCTGATAATTCACGACCTGCCAGGCACTTGCACGTAAAAGTCAAATGGAAGTGGGGAGCAAACAGCTGACTGGGAATAGGGATCAATGTCAGTTTCTAACACATCTGTTGGATTCCAATGCACCACAGGATACATAAATGACAATAAAGAACATGAATGTCAAAAGAAGGGTGTAAGAATGGTAATTTGCACTCCACACATGGGGACGCTGCAGCAGAGACAGATTAAATGGCATGCTAAAGGCCATAGTGATGTTCTGGCAGGGCTGAGACCAGAAGTCAGGTCTCTATTACCACTGGAGCGTCTATTCCAGGGGTCAGCAACCCCCAGCATGGGTGCCAAGAGTGGCACATGAGCTGATTTTCATCAGCACATGAAGCAGGAGCTCAGCCCTGCCCCTCCTTCCCCATGCAGCGAGGGGCTTGCTCAAAGCCAGGCTGCCTGCGGATTAACGAAAGACCGGCTAATGCTGCCAACCACCATCTAAACGGGAAAGCTCTGCATGGTAATTTATTTATGAATGAGGTGGCTGCAAGGACTATTAGTGACTTTAAAAAGTACCACCAGCACTTGGACTGTCCAAAGAGGGCAAAAGGTCAAATTTCGTTACTCTGCCTCAGAAAGGTTGCCGACTTGGTCTAGACTATTCTACATAGGCTCTAATACCACTCTCCTACTATAGGATTTGAGTGCTTTACAGTTGTGCGTTAAGCAAAATGAACAGTAACATCTGTTATGGGTGGTTTCTGCTTTCTCTGTCCCTCTCTGTCCCCAGGGGAAGAACTACGTGCACACTGGAGAGTCTTCTTTCGGCAAGTTTTATTACTGTTCACGTTGCTCTGTGTTTACCCCAAAGGAGACTGATCAGAGATGGGCACCTGGCACTTGGAGCAGGAGCTGGTGAAGGTCTTGATGGTTCTCAGTCCCTGTGGGAGTTTGCTGTCTTGTCTCCAACCAGCCTCCAAGAGAGCTCTGCCTCTGCCCTGCCCATGCACCGCCCTTTCCGGGGACGACAGTCTCTCATTTTACATTATGCAAATGTGTTCTGTTTACTCCTCAGTCTCCCTAAACAGCACCCTTTGGTCAATATCTTCCCCAAACATCCCTTAAGCACTGGGATCAACTAGACCAGTGGGGGGGCAACCAGCAACCCACGGATCCCCTGTCTGCCCCTCTCCCTCCCATACCTCTCGTGCGCTGGGACACCGCAGCCCCACACATCCTACTCCTCCGCCTCCTTCCCAGCACTTCCGGAGCACCACGAATCTGCTGATTCGCACTCCATCCTTGCTCCTCCTGCTCCCCACCCCAGAGCTGGAACACTGCCAATCAGCTGTTTGTGGCAGGTCAAGCTCAGGAAGGAGTGGGGTGGCAGAGTCGCAAATGCTGGGAGGGCAGGGAAGGAGCAGGTACGTGCAGGGCTCCGGTGCCCCAGTGTGCAAGAGGCACATAGGCATGAGGGGCGAAGGGGAGGATGCACAGGCTACAAGCAGCCCACTGAGATGAAGAAGGACCACTCACGTGGCCCACTTACTAATCGTGGTTGCCCACCGCTGTACTAATCCCCAATCCCAACCGCACTGAAGTTGCTGGCAAAACTCCAAGCAACTTCAAATGCTTCTGGAACGATGCCCTGCAGAATTAGGATAATAAACCTCCCAGAGTAACTTTCTTAACAGAGAGGAAACACAGCACTCAGCAGCGTCTCTTCCAGAGATCAAAGAGCGCTCAACTAGGCTGATCTGAGGCATCTGACTTCAAAAATGAGCACTCTTGAGATGCAGTGCAAAGCACATCCCTGAGCTGATGAAACACTGAGGGTGCGTTCTGGGTCAGAGAGCTTGTGTGCATGTGATGCAATGTTCTCCCAGAGCTCAGCCCGTTCCGAAGCAAAGGCAGAAATAAGCCTCTGACCACACATGACACCAATGGGAACAGTAATTTAATACTTGGGGAGGCTACCCAATATGAAAAAAATCCAACCCATCTTCCAGGTCCCCCCATGCTGGGCTGGGTTTAGTAGCCTGGACATCTCCCGGGTCCCGGTGAATCCTGGAGTGTATAAGTGAACCACCCGCACACCTATGTGTGGTTCACGTATGCACTGAACACCCTCCATTCAGACACACAGCACAGTCTGTGGGCAGCTCTACGCTAGACCTGACGTCGCTCTTAGATACGTAATTATTGATCTGAAGAAGTGGGTCTGTCCCACGAAAGCTCATCACCTAATAAATTATTTTGTTAGTCTTTAAAGTGCTACTGGACTGCTTTTTTGTTGTGCTAGTATATAGATTAGCACAGCTTTCCCTCTGTAATTATTGTGTATCTGGAATTGACATATCTATGATTCACTTCCCTGACTGTCCTCACAGAGGGAGGTGGACGGGAGAAACTCTCTCCTCCACCTCCCTTACTCCTCACAAGAAACATGAGTACAAGGGTCAACTGCCAAGCCCTGATGGTTCAATTTAGTGTTCCC
This sequence comes from Carettochelys insculpta, assembly GCF_033958435.1. Lineage (NCBI taxonomy): Eukaryota > Metazoa > Chordata > Testudines > Carettochelyidae > Carettochelys > Carettochelys insculpta. Next base: position 16,726,963 of record NC_134157.1, read on the forward strand.
CATGAGGATATTTCTGTTGGGGGATAGAAAACAACCCTTTTCCTTCTCAGTAATCAGCTGCATTGTGACTCCTGCATAAATAAGCCTGTTTTAAGGAGCAGCCCCTTTAAAGTTGAGCAGGAGTGGAAACTTCATAAATAAACGTACACGGGAAGCACAACCAAACTTGAAGGCCAATTGCAACATCATTAGAGCCCTACCAAAGTCAAGGCAAGGAAAAATGTGCCATGGACAGTAAAATCTTATTTTCCCCCATGAAGTATGATTTTTTTACCCTGTACTATAAGGATTTCACGGGGAGAGGCCGGTGTTTCCAAAATTGGGGTTCTGACCACAAAGGGAGTTGCAGGGGGGTCACCAGCAGGGTCAATAGCCTCACCGAACCCCTAGGCAAGGAGGGTGGGGTGCTCTACCCCACCAGAGGGGGAGAAACTGAGGCTAGCTGCTCAGAGTATGCTGTGCTCTCTCCCAGGCAGTCTCACTGAAGGTTACTTTCCAGTCACTGCCTTAGGCTACACCTACACTTACCGGAAGATGGATGTGATGACAAACGATCTTCCAGGGTTTGATTTAGCATGCCTAGTGGCGCCCTTCTAAATCAAATGATCAGGGCTCCACCATCTATCCTGGTACTCCTTGCAGTCACAAGGAGTAAGGGAAGTCAACGGGAGAGTTTCTCCCATCAACCTCCCACTGTGGGAATAGCAGGAAAAATTTATTTGGATAGATGGACCCCAGCTATGCAATTCACATAGCTTGAGTTCCGTATCTTAAATCTATTTTTTCCCCGTGGTGTAGACTTGGCTTTAGATTTCTCCTACATCTGCACAGCCCTCCTGGGATTTAAGGTCTGGTTGTTTTGTGGATAGCCAATCATCCATCCTAGAAAGCAAGTAGTGGCTTGATTAGTTGCTGTTAAATACTTGCAGTGGGTTGCAAATATATTCACCCCACAAGTTAAAATAACGTTTGTTTTACACCTTGGTTCCCTGGAACATCAAGGGTATGTCAACAGTGCAATTAAACACCCGCAGCTGGCGAGAGGAGCAGACTTGGGCTCATGGGAACAGAGTTGTGGGGCAGTAAAACTGTGGTGTAGACTTTGGGGCTCAGCTGGGAGACTTTTCTGGGACTCTCCTCTCTCATGAACCCTTGTTTGCTGACCTAGACCAGCCAGTGCAGACCTGCCCTTAGAGGTGCCTGCTTTTACTCTTGAAGACTGGTTGTAAATATTTGTGAGAGATTATTTTAAACCTCAGAACCACATTTCTCAGCAGGAAAAGCCATGATCTCAGCGATGTGGAACTGCTAACACTGCCAAGCTTTTACCACCTTTGCTTTTCTTACCCCACGATCAGTTACTCCCGAAAGATGAGATCATCCCCATCCCATTACTCTTGTGCTGTCGGTCACTTGCCATCCACTGGCTTTGGCTTCCAGAATTTTAATGGGCCTCCTGGGATCACACAGAAATGTCATCCTTTTGGGCGTGCCCAGGGAGGGGTTCAAAGAACACCATGCAGCTTCAGCACACATTTAATCACAACTGAAAACACACGCCTCGTTGGATTCGGTGGGGAGTGCTGACCTCAGGAAAGTTCCTCTGATGATCAAGCAGCTAGGGCCTTCCAATCAAGAGCCTTCATGTTCTGCCACTAGCTGGATTTCTGACTTGTATAAAACTGGGCGAGTCACTTCACTGCAGTGTCCCTCCACTGCCTGTTCTAGGAACAGGAATAAGGATACTGATGCACATTTATAAGGGGGGATCATAGCCAATGGTGGGCCACAGACTCCACTTGGAGTATGATGGAGTGGACAGTGAAGCAGGACACTGTTGGGAGCACCTGATGGGTGTGTCCTTGCACCCAATCCCCCATCCCAACAGGTGTGCCACACAGGCAGGGCTTGTCTATTCTATGGAGAAGTTCAGGGTCCATTTTCAGGGGTTGGATTTTGCATGCCTGGTAGAGATGTGTCAAACCGAACAGTCTGGGGTCGGCCATCAACCCCGTACTCCTCGTTATTGTGAGAAGTACAGGAGGCCAACAGGAGACGCCCGCTGTGTGGACAGCCAGGTAACTTGATTGCAGATAAGTCAATTCTAGCTACAGAACTGCCATACCTAGAACTGTGTATTTGCAATCGATTTAGAGTAGAGCCACAGAGTAGAGCAAATCCTGAGTGCCGGGTGAGGAGCGTGGGGGCACACCTACTTATGCCCCCCCTCCCATTTTTAAGGGGATCCTGGCTGGTATGTCTGTCCTTCTCCCAAGTCTAGCCAGAGATGGGGAAAGCTAGTCCCTTTATTGCTACCCCCACATCATTTCCTGCCCCCATATGCTCAGGGGCCCACCCACTTTTCCCATCCTGGCTGTGGTTACATCTACGCTACAGGGGATCGATCCATTCACGGTCGATTTTCCGGAGTTCGATTTTGTGCACCTACTGGGGACATGTGAAATCAAACTATCAGGGCCCATTCTTGCAAGGAGTAAGGGAGGTCAATGGGAGATTTGACACTTGAGCTAAGAACGCAGTCGGGATCCACCCACAGTCAAACACTCAAGTGAGTGCAACAAAAGGATTGTGACAAGGAGGAGGGAGAAAAATCATTCTCAACCTCTGCGGTAAGACAAAGAGCAACAGGCATATATTGCAGCAAGGGAGGCTTAGATTAGACATGAGGAAAAACTTTGTAACTGTCAGGGTGGTCAAACACTGGAATAAATTGTCTAGGGAGGTTTTGGAACCTCCATCAGTGGAAATATTTAAGAACATGTTAGATAGATATCTATCAGGGATGGTCTAGATGTTGCTTGGTCCTGCTATGAGGGCAGGGAACTGTTGAGGTCCCTTCTGGTTCTAGAATTCTACGATTGTATGGGTGAGGCACTGATGAGCTAGAATTAATCGCTCCAGTGGCTGGAGAGTTTTGCAAGGTAGCAGCTCTCCTTTGAGCTAGGCTGGCTGCAGCAGAATAGCACCCGCTAACTCCTGGAGTGAAGACATGCACTGAATCCCTTGGAGAGGAAGGTGGAGCTGCACTGCAGGGTGAGGGCACAAAGGGGGAGCTCCAGGAGGTTCTGAAACAGATGAGTGAGGAGTGAAAAAAATAAAATACATGTGGCTGGGGCCATTTCGGAGAACAAAGGGCCATCTACTTACTTGCATCTTTTTGCAGTAGTGGGCCCACCCATACATTTCTTCCACATGCTCATAGCAGGCTTTCTTGGCCAGTACTCCGAGAACTGAACCAAGGATCCCCAGAGCTAACCGCATGAGTTGCTATAACTTAATCTAAAGAATCAAGGTTCGCAGCTCCCTGGCTGAAGCAGACACAAAGCCATAGAAAGGACACAGAACAGAGCCTGTAAAACATACACATATTAGGGTGAATAGTAACAAAGAGGAAGCCGTGCTAGTCTATACACTATCAAAACAAAAAGCAGTCAAGTAGCACTTTAAAGACTAGCAAAATGGTTTATTAGGTTTATTAGGTTTAGTTATTATTTCTGTCCCACGAAAGCTCACCTAATAAACCATTTTGCTAGTCTTTAAAGTGCTACTTGACTGCTTTTTGTTTTGATATTAGGGTGACTGTACCTCCCTGCCCCAAATACAGGAGAGGAAGATATGTGGGGGAGGGACGGCTTCTCACAGCTGCACCAAGCCCTGGGAAGTGGCGGCCCCAGGCACTCCCATCTCTACCCCCAGCCCCCAAGAAACTAAATACAGGACAAATCATCCCTTTTAAAAAAATAAGTCGGGACACCTTTTTGGTGTCCCAAACAGGGGACCGTGCCACCCACTACGTGATGGATGGTCACTCTAACACACATGCCCCAAACTCCACTACCCAACACTTGAAAAACCTCTGACGCCAGGTGCTGGGTAAGGCCACATGATGTATTTTTTTCCTAAAGGGAACAGCACCATTCTGAGCTTGAACACATCAGCCCTAGAGAGTCAAGTGCATAACAGAGTCTGAGAATGGAAAGACAGACCAAGCCATAGGCCAAGGTGGCTTTCAGCAAGCAGGTCCCAAAATGCGGCCGACCACTAACCTTATCACTGCCAAACAAAAGAAAGCAACAGCTCAGCCAAAAGTCACAATTCTTATTAATTCTGCATGGACTACATCTTTTTCACAAATAAAGATAAGAGACACCTATGCAACATGGAACCAAGTTGTACAGAACTGTGATGCACTCCCTGGAGGGGTAACCATTTCTCCAAGATTCCCTGCAATTTCCTGACATTGGTAAATAATTTCATTTTTTTCCCCAAAAAAAGCTATATAATCCCACCCCCAACACGCACTAAATTATGCTTTACCTAAATCTAAGCATGACGTCAAGATATTTTCAGTAGTGCTAGCAGGAGAGATAATCTATGTACCTGTGAAAGCAGTTTACAAGCTGAAGTCAACATAAGAAACACCCATATACCAACAGAAATATAGAGTCCAAGGAGCCAGGACTCTGAGGGATCCAACCCTATGTTCTGGGGGTGCTAACAGTGGCGGCCCAAAGCTGGGGCTGGACCACAGAGAATGGATCACACCAGAACCGCCCAAATCCAGTCATTCCCTCATGAAGCATCTGACACTCAACTTGCTAGAGACCACTGAACCAGATGGAACCATTGACTATAGAGATATATGTATTTCATAGAGCTGGAAGAGACCTTGAGAGGTCACTGAGTCCAGCAACCTGCCCTCCCAGCAGGACCAAGCACCATTCCTGACAGGTTATTTTTAAAAAAATCTATTTGCCCAGACGGCCTGCTCAAGAATTAAACTCACAACCCTGGTTTATAAGGCCAGTGCTCAAACCACTGAGCCGTCCCATTGGTCTGATTGAGCATAGCCATTCTTACATTTCCAGTCATTTTACTGTTGACCTCAACGTCCATTGAGACTGCTTCCAAAGAGACTCAACACAACTGTGCCCATGTTCTCTGCTGTAAATTACTGCAATTAGTTTGGAGATAGGCTCTGATGCTTTGTTGAACAACTTGGGGTCTAGACTGGGGTCATGTGGCCTCAAGCGTGGAGAAGGCTGAGTCTGGAGACGCTGGTGTTTTCTTTATTGGCTCTTGTAGACAGCATTCTAGCAGCAAGAGATTTTTTCAGGCTCTGGGATGAATTCAGCTAAAACAAACTTAAGAGGGGCAAGGTCAGAGAGAGCGAGCGAGCGAGCACCTCTCTGCATTGGCTGATGCTGGAACTCCCAAACCACTGTTGGTCCCACTGCCAAACTCCTGAGGGAACCAAACCAATCAATGCAGAGTTCTCCACTTACATTGCTTCTCACCAGCGACGGACAACCACACATAGTGACTGCATCCCACGAGCAGCCCTTCCCCACTCAGTGGACCACAGCAGCCCGTGGTACATCGGGGTTCCACTTGTGGCCCCAACACATCCTCACATGCCTCTCCTGCACTAGAGCTTGAGAGCTCCACACTTACCTTCCCCTCCTGCTCCCTCCCCTGCACTTTCGGAGCATACAAATAACCTGACACACAATCCGGCCCCACTCCTCCTCCTCCTCCTCCTCTCAGAGCTGAAACAGCTGTGAAGAGCTGACTGGCGGTGTTCCAGCTCTGGAAGGGAGTGGGGACAGAGCATGAATCAGATCTGCACACTCTAAAAGTACTGGTAGGAAGAGGGGAGGCATAGGAAATACAGGGATCCAGTGCCCCAGTGTGCAAAAGGCACTGGGAGTGGGGGTAAGCCAGGTGTCTGTGGGGGGCAGGTGGAGCCCCAGTGGGCGGCATATGGCTCATTGGCCACAGGATGCCCGCCCCTGTTATGAAGTCAAATGGGAAGTTTTCCAGACTTCAGGACTGTCAAGTCCAGGGATTCAACTGAGGTCAGCAGTGCAGTGATCTAAGTGACCTGAGCTTTTCTACAATACAACAGTGGCTTGGAGCTGGGGGTTTTGGTTCCACTCTTCAGCATAGACAAAGCCTGATCATATTTTAAGCCGGTTTCTTCCTTTTCTTCTCTGGTGCCGTATTGCCTTGGGTACATTTCTGCCCTTTTAGCCAGTCCTCAGCTGTTAAGTGTATCAGGCTGGGAAACCATTATAAGTGCCGAGGGCCAGATCGTCAGATGATGAAAACTGTCATAGCTCCATTGACTTCATTGACTTGAAATGAAGCTATGTGGATTTACCTCAGTGGAGAATCCGCTGCTTAATGTCTTGAGGAGAGTCTATTTGGATGTTTTATAGCATGCTAGCTTTTGTCCCACGGGACTTTTCCCCAAGGTTGCAGAGGTAACGTTAAGTCTTGGCATGGAAAAGGAGGTCTGCCACATCTACAGCACAAGCATTCATCACACTGTCAAAGCAATCTGTGGCACTAGCTTAAAGGTGTTTCAGGGCCCTAGTCTTTCACCCCAGCAGACCTCAGTTCAATCTGGATCCCAAGAGAGGTACGAGGTCACCCAATGGTAAGAAGATCGTCTTCTTGGGCACTGCATTTTCAAAAGTGGGGAAAGAAGAACTGTCTTCAGGAGAGCAGGCTTTGTAGAATCACACAACACTAGAACAGGAAGGGACCTTGAGAGGTCATCAAGTCCAGTCCCCTGCCTTCACAGCAGGACCAAGCACTGCCTACAAATGCTCATTCCTTTATTATATCATTAGGGTTCCTACTTTCCCCTATTGTTTGTCTATCATCTCTGACTGGTTTTTAATTGTTTGTGTGCTGTATAATTAAATTTGGTTAGGTGTAAATCAATTACGGTAGTGGGGCGTAGGTCGGCTCCTGCATGGTACTTTCCAGGCAAAAATCGGTCACATCCCCTAAAGTGCGGGCCCTGGGCTGGTTTGTACAGAATGTAGAAATACCGAGTCTCCTCTGAGTTCAAACTAAAACCTCATTTTTTAATATATATTTCTAGACTCTGAACGTTTTCTGCCCCTGAAGCCTGGTGCCTTTCCCCAAAAAAAGGCACAGCGATGGACGTCACTACAGGCACTCGCTGCCTGAAGCATACCAGTTTGGGGTGTATGAATAACAGAAAGCTGGTGCCCTCCAGCAACTGCCTGAGCGATGGGATCTGCCAGGCTGAGATTAAAAACCTTCTTTTGGCTCAGGTAGCTGAGGCGAGTTTGTGGAGACAAAGGAGCACAGTTCTGATCCCAGCTTCCCAGCAGGGTTGGAGAGGTTTATGTAGTAACCAGGCACGTGTCAGGTACATGCAAACACGATGAAGTGAATAACATGGCTTATGCGACCCCCAGCACACATGCCAAGAGTGGCATGGGAGCCAGTTTTCATCAGCAAGTGAGGTGGAAGTTTAGCCCCGCCCCTCCTCCCCCATGCAGCTGGGAACTTCCTCAAAGCCAGGCCAGCTGTGGCTTAACAAAAGACCAGCTAATGCTATCAACCACCACCTAAACGGTAAAGCTCTGCATCTTTATTTACTTATTAATGAAGCTGCTGTAAGTAGGACTGTTAGTGACTTAAAAGTATCACTGGCACTTGGACTGTACATAGAGGTCAAAAGATCAAATTTCAGCACTCCGCCTCGGAAAGGTTGTTGACTCCTGTAGTAAACCAAACCGTCTAGGAGAACAGATCCCATCAGTACTGCCTCAGAATCAATGCCTGCAGATGTTCCCAGTCTTAATCACCAAAGACTTTAATAGCTTGTTGGATTCACATCTGGCTACAGCCGTGTCCTGCATTGATCCACTGTCCCTTGAGCCAAAGGAACTAGACGCCAAATGCAAACAGCTCAAGGGCTGCATTACGCAGGAGAACTTTTTCAAATCAAGATAAAAGATTTTTCCTTCTTGCCCCTTCTCTCCTCTGGAAGGATGTGGCTCTGATGTTTGGATTAGCGGAAGCTCAGTTTTGCTGGCAGAAACACAAACTTCTGGTTCCCATATCACTCCCACACCAAACGTAAGGCTGCTCCCAGCCAGTATTTGCATTCGGTCAAGTAAGGAGAGCGATGCAGGATGGAGAACTTGGCCCCAGCTCTTGATCTGAATTCCTGACGCAACATGCAAGGCGTGGAGGAGTTTGGATCTGAGAGTTGAGAGCCAGGCCAAATGGGGTCCAACAGATAAAGCATTAGACCGGGAGTCAAAAGATTTAGGCTCCATTCCCGGCTGTGCAACCTTGAGAAACCCTCCCCATGGCCTTTACTTCCTTCCCGTCCTTGTGCGTCTCTCCTCAATTTTGACGAAGTGCTTCGGGGAAGGAATTGTCTCATGAAATAACCTTTCCTCCTGCCCCCAGTTTGGCCAGAGAACCAAAATAATTCCTTCAGCTCTAGTCCTGGGTGCATGCTGAGAAACCCTCATACCTCCTGGGGAAAGGCGAAACCCTGGGCATGCTTCTGCTGGGCATGACAGAAACTGAGTTATGGGCACATGCCCCAGTAAGTTAAAGGGGCGCTCTGTGGGCTCATCTACTGACAATCAGCTGTACGGGCAACTCAGGGCAGCCATTGTGCAGTCGGTCCCCATCCCCCTTCTTCCACAGAGCCAGGGCAGGGTAATATATAGGACTGCTGCTCCCTCACTGCTCGACAGCAGGGATGTCCAACACGTGGCCCCTGGGCCAGATTCTGGCCTGCAGTGCCTTTTTATGCGGCCCGCTGAGTTGGCAGCAGCACCATTTTTAAAAGGCAGCTGGGCAGCTCTGAGCTGCATGTGGCTCTTTGAAGAGCCACTTGCAACTCCCGCTGCTGCCACTGGCTATCATACAGCATGGCAGGGGCAGCTCCCAGTGCCCTGCTGCGATGTACATGGGGACAGCCGGCAGGGGTCACTGCAGAGAATGTGGGCTCTGTCCCTTGTTAGGGTTTGGCCCCAAAATGAGTAGTCCCTGCCTGTGCTCATTCGTTCACTCACTCCCTGGCCGGCATGGTGCAGGAATAGCCCTGTCGAGGGCATCAAGCCACTGAGTGCGCCGCTAAATGGCACTGCACAGCCTGCCTACTACAGCCAGGCCAGCATCACTGGGGAGCTGCTGTGGGGCCAGCTCTACCCTACCCCAAGACGGCACCACAGGAGGTCTGCACCCTGCTTGCCAAGATGAGCGGCGTCCTCCAGGTAGCAGCACCTGGACAGATAGACAGACAGACGAACGACAGATGGACTGGCTGGGCTGGGGGGCAGTGGGAGGGTGTTGGCACAGACAGATGGACAGGGCTGAGCTAGGGCACCAATGGGGATGGGGGCGGATGGACAGATGGACTGGCTGAGCTGGAGAGGGAGTGGTGGTGTTGAGACAGATATATGCAGAAGCTGGGCTGGAGGGGTGCATTGAGGGATTAGGTCTAAGGCTGGAGAAGTTTAGGGCTGCGGGGGATTTAGGCCTGGGAGTGGGGGTGATGGCTTGGGGCTATTTTGTGTTCGGCTCCTGGAACATGTAAAAAATTGCCATGTGGCCCCTGATGAAAAAAGGTTGGACATCCCAGCTCTGGAGAAAAGGGGTCCCATAGCCATATAATCTCTCACCCAGTCCAGGGGGGCTGATGGGAGGAAACACAAAACACACATATGAAACCCCCGCCTCTGCCACAGGCACTCTCACTGGCAGCGTTCCCTGGAAGCTGAGCACTCGGGCAGCCATCCGGAGAGATTCGGGTGCTGCCCAGATGATAAGCAGAGCGGCCAAAGCCACCCACAGCTCGCAGTATGTTTCTATTGGTAGTGCACAGCCACACATGCCTGAGTGTGCAGAACAAAATTTATTCCACCCCAGATGGAAAAAATTAGAGGGGGTCATTGCTCATCGGTGATAGTAGCAGGTTACTTAGGCCAGTTCTACACTAAAGAGCAATGTTGAGCTCGGGTACACAACTCCAGCTACATGACTAGCATAGATGGAGTGGACGCACCTTATATCAAGTTACTGTGGTGCCTCCACTAAAGGGAGTCAATTGGGAAACTCTCCTGTGGACTCCACTTATGCTTCCAGTTATGGCAGAGTACCAGATTTGGCAAGAGAGCAATCAGCAATTGATTTAGAGGGTCTTTACTAGACTCACTAAATCAAGCTCTGGGGGGACTGATCCCCACAGAGTGGGGTTGCTGGTAAGTGTAGACAAAGCCTTAGTACAGATGCTCAAGTGACATTGAAGCTGCAGCCTGGGCTATTGCTGGCAACAGATTTCTTCACAGCAGGAGAGGCAGTTATTTTAAAAGTAGTGCTCAGACTGAAGGGTGCAAAATCTTGCTGGTCAGGCTTTGAGCTTCCTGACCAAGGTGGGTTGCAGGAGAGTCACATTTAAGCTAAATCCCAAACATTTGGGGAGTCCAAGTCCAAGGCAGCATCCTAGTAGGCCATAGTCACTACAGATGGTGCCAAATGCAAGGAACGGTATAGTTCTGCAAGAGAAACAGGAGGCATCTTGAGAGGCCTATGCCAGGGTTTCACATGGCCTTGTGTGCTACAGGCGCTAGCTTCCTGCTTACTGATACTTGACAGTGGTTGGGAACAGGGCAGATGTGAGAGCAGCTGGAAGCAGGAACTGTGGATCCACTGCTCCTCAGTTCCTGTTGCTCACTGTGTGGAGGCATAACAGCAAAGGGGGCCTGGGAGATGCGGGGGGGATTCCATCTCCTTTAGCCATGCCTGAATCATAACCAGTTACTCATGGAACAGGAGAAGGATGCTGCACTGTATAATCACAGCCATACAGATTCAAGCCTGGCTAGAAGACATCCATTTAATCCTACTGCCAGACCTCTATTGTCAGATCCCTTCTGCGAGAGAGGTTTAATCACAACGCGCTGTGCCATGACATAACTGGATCTTAAGGTGAATGGACAAAACATTGTTGCACCCACGGTTATATGTTCTCACCAAATCTTGTGCAAAGTGGGCCCAGTCAGGTGTCTATGGAGAGCTGATGATGTGCAGATTCTGTTCACGCTGCTCATACATGTGTCATTTCTGGATGTGAAGTTGCCAGTATTTTCTGTGTACCTGTATTTCAAAGGTTTGTTTCCGAGATATCAGCAGGAGGTTTGGCTAACCTATGGTGAAAGGGTAGCTAGTCAGGTGAATCAAATTACTTGATGGACAATGGGCCACAAGCGGTGCCAATCCACATCAGAAGAACTTTGCTGTGGATGTTCAGACCAGCACGTAAGCCATGGCTGTGATGGAGACAGATGACAGACAGGTGACTTGCTCATATGACAAACCCCGTTTTAGGAGGTCCTTTCAAACAACAACAACAACAACAGAACTCCCTCCACGTGGCCCAGGGTATACAGAGGGCCCTGGGGGATCCTCCATCTTAGTCTTCATTCCAGCTCATCGCTTCTGGAACATATTTGCTCTGAATTGAGTCCAAAAGAACTGGTGATCCCACCCTAACAAAAAGATTTATTCCAGAGACGTATAAAATGGCAGGTTAAGCCATCTCTGCCATAAGCCTGCATCAAGAACTTTGTAACTGGTGAATGAAATTTGATTCCTTTAACAATTTTACTCTCAGTCTTTTCTTTCTTTCTTTCATTACTAAATCTTTAGAGTTTAGATCAAAAAGGATTGGCCCAGCGTGCTCTTTGGGGTAAGATCTGAGGTATAAATTAACCTGGGAATGTGGCTGAACCTTTGGGATCAGAAGAACCTGTTTGGATTTGGTGAGACTGATTTTCATAACCTCTCCTCTGTACTGGTTGTGGCACAGGAGAAGTTGGAGTCTGTAAGGGCAATGGCACCAACAGTCACCACAGGTCTCTGGGCAAGCTGGGAGGGGGGCCCAGCTTTGTGCTCAAGAAGGGGCGAGGCCAACAGCGATAGGGGCGGGACCTAAGGCATTCAGCCCTCAGCCCCAGTGTTCCCCCACTCCTGCTCCCACACAGCTGCACACAGACAGGGCAGCACTACCGTGGCATTTCACAGGAGTCCAGGGGCAACTGCTCCCTTCTCCCCCATTGGCAGGCCTGTGTAGATGGATTGCTTGTGTGACTTCTGGCTGGCCAGTACGGCATCTCTTTACAAATGCATAAATATATAAGTTACACAAAAATAAATACCCAGGCTCTCTCTTTAGTATAATAGTCTTTTGCAAAGGCAGCTTTGTCCCTAACTAGTAGGAGGAGGAGAAGTGCCCTTTACGACTGGCTTGGTGTGCCTCACAGTGGAGGAACCCCACTCTTGGGCTGTAAGTAGCCCTATTGTTAAGCAATTCACCCTGATCTGACCTTCTCAGCAGTGCCCCAGAAATCTCGCAATATTACACCTCCTTTGTCACACAACTCCTGCGAGAGCAGTTTTCATCCCAACGTGCTGCACTGGGCTAAGAGAAAAGAGAAAGAGCATGGGATTGAAAGGCTGAACGCCTCGCGCCTTTACGAACACGGTGACACATTGCTAAGCAGCGCAAGTGACAAGAACAAGTCAAGGACTGAAGAGAAATGCTGCAATTCTTCATGGCACGGGGTCTGTGGCGTACACAGTTACATGCCACAAGCCACAGCAGCTGTAAAAAGAGACAAGTAACACACTGCTTAAGACTTGCTCCTGAACTGATATAAACCTGATCCCAGCTAGCTGTCATTAGCATATGAATGGCTCAATAGGTTTTCATACCTCATTCTTTTGTTCTTGATCTTCCTGCTGCAGAAGTCCTGGCTGGAACATGTCAGCATGAGCATAACTGCAGCATGGTTAAAATCAAGGAAGAAGAAGTGCATGGATTTTTGACTTTTCATCATCATCATCAATAACCGTGGGCTCAGCGCCCGTTGGTGTCTGATGCCTCTTTCACTATTTCCTTCCATCTTTCCCTATCCAGTGCAGACTGGCTTAGTTTCTGCAGACTAGTGCCGCACCAATCTACTACATCATCTATCCATTCTCTGTGGGATCTGCCTCTCCTATTCGAACCGTCCATTATGCCGGATGCTGAGCTCCTGCCTTGTGTGACGATGAAAATGGGCTCGCGTGCCACTCTTGGCACCTGTGCCGGTGGTTGCTGACCTCGGTCTATCACATTATCTAAAAACTTGCTGGCTGTTAAGGCTGTAGAACAGACTCCTCATTCTCTCTATAAGTGACAGAGAGGAGCCGTCTTAGCCTGTATTCTAACAAAACAAACAAGCAGTCATATCGCACTTTAATGACTAGCAAGTGGTCTCAGTTCCACTATGTGAGGTAAGCACACACACCCATTCACTTTCCCTCCAATAAAGCAGAGTCTGTGAACTCTCATGACTTTGCCAGGAGGCTGAGCGCCCTCACTGGGCAAGCTGGTCTTACCAAAATAAGCTTCTACACCAATTGCCAACAGTGACATTTTAAAATAGAAAATTATTTTATTTGCTGCAGTGTCGTTGCAGAGTCACTTCAGGGGTTTCAGTTCACGTATAAGGGATTTGCTTTCAAGAATGGCACTTTGAACCTGTCAGCTCCTTTACACTTTCAAATAGTTGCACTGAGCACACACATGAAAAATGGAGACGGCAGCGTGAGTCGTTATTTCTAAGCCTCCTGCTACGCTGGCAGAAGTGCGTGTGCAAGGAAACATTCATTTCCAACAGATAAAAGGCCATGCTTTCCAATTCCACAGAGCAGCCCATATTCAGCCGGTGGAACTCACTGCCACAAGATATTATTGAAGCCACGTGCCTAGCATTATTAAAAAATGACTTTGGATGATTTATATGGGTGCTGAAAATTTTCAGAATTAGTATAGTGAGGCTTTTTAAAAAACCCAAGATAGTAAAAATGAAATCCTGGCCCTAATGAAGTCATTAGCCTTCACTGGGGTGAGGATTTCAGACAAAGATGTGTGGAAGGAATAGAAAACATCATGTTTTGGAGTGCAAATCCATAAGTGGGATTAGCAGGAATCAATCCGCATGTGCAAGATAGCCTACAGCTGCCTCCTGTAGTATTTTTTGCATGTTCTTTGGAAGTATCTTCTGCTGGTTGTTGTTGAAGACAATATACTGGAACTACACAGACCATTGGTTATGTCTGCTATGGAAACTCCTATGCTCTATGTAAAATAAAGAAATAAATCTGCTGTTCAGGCAGTTTATCAAGGGCAGGGTGCTAATTCCTAACAGGAAAATTTCAACATTTCTACCAAGTGTGCTGCTTGGGGAGTCTATTTCCAAGTGAACATACTCTGAGCTCTAAACAAATGCGAACTAAATATCTAAATGCCCATTTTTCCTTTGTGTATTTTGCTGGGTTCACAACCAGTGCGTTGTTTTTCTGATCACAGAATCTCTTTTAAAACAAAAGCATTCCAAAGTTTTGGACTGTTTCTTTTTGCCTCAATGTGCCAATCACATAACACCCACTCACAGAGGAGAGATTAATTCTTTGACCATTTCCACGAGGAAGCCCCCTGAGGATCACCAAAGAATGCTTTGGTCCTAGACATCCAATAAGCCGTAGTATTTGGTTATGAATTGCTTTCAATAACCTCTAATGACGGCACATGCCTACCACATATGCTGAAATTCTCCTCTTACAATGTCCCTGTCTTTTATCACAATTCAATGGCTCTCTCATTTAATCCAGGGGTGAGCAACAAGCTGCCCATGGATTAGATGCGGTTCACCACAGTTAGCGCCTGCTGGTCCACTGGACACCTGATTTACCTGAGCACCTCCAGGCACGGCTGCTCAGAACTCCCAGTAGCTGCAGTTCACTATTCCCAGTCCCAGTCCACACCACTTCCTGCAGCTCCCATTGGCTGGAAATGTTGACCTGCAGCCAACGGGAGCTGCAAGTGGCCGCACCTGCCGATGTGCTAGCAAATCAACTATCTGGTGACCCACTAGGGGTTAACCCTGGCAAACTGCATCTGACCCACAGGTCACTTAGGCTATGTCTACACAGCAAAGTTATTTCAGAACAATGGCCGCTATGTGAAAATAACTTTGTGAGCATGTACACAACACGACTGCTTTTTTGAAATAGTTTCAAAATAGCAGATGGCTTATTTTGAATTTGGTAAATCTTATGCCATGAGCAATAGCCACGGTCTGGCCAAAGACTCTATTCCAGAATAGCTCTCTTGTGTCTGGACGCTCTATTTCAAATTCGATGCATATTTATAAAGGGTATATATAGTTATTTCAGAATCAGCTATTCTGGACTAGCTCTTCTGGAATACCTTATTCCGAAAAAATAACTGCCATTTCGACATAACTGTAGTGTAGACATAGCTTTATTGCCCGCCCCCAATTTAACCTCCCTGGTTATAAACCAAAAACATGGCTACAGCATGAGACCACACAGCCTCAAAAGGTACCCACTAGTGTCTGGTGTCCTCATTGTGTGAGAGGAGCACACTGGCTGCTTGAAAGATGTTTTCACAATCTAGACGCAATTAAACAGCAGTCACATGCAGGTGGCTAGGAACAAGCCCAGCTGCCGGCTCCTGAGCTGATGCGTTCATTTCTGAGAGACGGACAGGGATCGCACACGACACCAGAACGTTTCCTGCAAGCGCTGTTCACAACCAGGCAAGCACGTGCCACGTCACCGTCAAGAATTCATCTATGCCAGCGCTTGCCCTCAGAGGATGCTAATCATATTGCATCACAAGTATGATCAATTACAGCACAAAGTGAGCAAGCCAGGGTGTCCACCCTGGATGATCCTAAAGGGTATTTGGCAACCTGGTGCCATACAGAATAGCTCTAATTGCCGTGCTCCCCATGCGTGGGTATGCAAGGTGGATTGCAGCACTTCAACGACAGAGAAACAAAACCACCACAGACTTCAGGACAGACTTCTGCACCCACTGAAATCAGATGGAGATCTGCCATGGACTTCAATGAAGGGACCCCAGTAGGCAAGCACCCTTCTGAAAGCCCAGGGCTTGTGTGAACTGCCTTTGGGAGTCTTACCCAGCTGCAAGTGGACGGAAGAAGGAGGGTCATTTGGTAGAGTCCCAGGACTGGACTCAGGTGAATTCTCAGCTCTGCATTGGACATCCTGGGACAAATCACAGTCTCTCTGGCCTGATTCAGCAAGATACTTAATTCCACACCTAACTCAGTACTTTAGAGCTAATGAGACTACCCTCAAGCCTAAAGGTAGGAAACCGCTTGTTGACTTGGAGTATCCCCATCCGGAAGTTGGGACAATGATACTTCTTCAGTTAGACTGTAAGGTCTTAGGGGCAGGGACTGTTTTCCCCTTTGTATTTGTACAGCACCTAGCACAGTAGAGACATGACTTCAAGTTGGGGCTATCTATTCTTCAATGCAGCTGAACAATCATGCCTCATTTGCTATCAATTGTAGGCAAAAACACCCAGAAAAACCACTGCCGTATGTCTCTCTGGGCTTTAATTTACAGCTAGGAAATTGGCCTGAAATCTGTTAATCTCCCTTGCCAAGGGAAATGTGGATTGAGATTCTAGACCAAATGTGATTCTTATTAACAGTGATTGCAGTACGCATTAGAGTAGCGGTTCTTAAACTGGGGGTCAGGACGCTGTTCCAGGGGGATCACTGGGGCTGACTGAGCTTGTTGGGGGCCCATGACTGAAGCCTGAGCCCCACCACTAGGGTTGCCAATTTTGCTTGGATGTATTTCTGGAGATTTTAACCACATGACTTAATATTTAATAAAAGATTAATCTTTAATTCCTGAAGACTCCAGGCCAAATTCTCGAGAGTTGGCAACCCTACCCCGGCCCATGGCCGAAACAGAACCCTCAGGCTCAATTCTGGGTGATGGGACTAAGGTTATAGCCCCCATGCCTTGGGCTAAAGCTCTTGGAATTGCCCCCCGCCCAGCTCCCTACACACTCCCTGTATGTCGGGGCTCAGGATATGTTCCCTGTAAGATGTGCACTTTTGCGACCGCTCAGGAGAGATTAAAATGCAGTCCAGCTGAGTAGTAGAGTACTGTCAAGGTGTGGGGTGGGGAGCAGGGAGGTGTCACCAAACTCTGGACCCCATCTACAGTGAGCTGTGACTCTCTTTCAGCAGGTAAAACAGAAGGCTTATTAGTCAACAAGGACACAGAGTAGAACAGACTTGTCAGCGCAGAAACCAGAAACCGTCAGTACAATCCACGTTGGGGAGAAAGGGCCCAGAAGGGGTCCCCAAGCTGTGGCCCTGGTCCCCCTTCCCCCCAACCTCAAGTCAGCCAGGACACTCCCACTCAACTATCCTGTTCCAATTCAAACCAGCCAGGCCCCTTCTCCCTCCTTTGCCCTGTTTCCTGTGGAAGAAAGGTGTTGCCTAAGTTACAAATGGCACAGAGACCCATTGTGTACAAGGGAGAGGTCATCACATCGAAACCCCCCTAACCAACTGCATGTTGATACCGTGCCTGGGGAAACTGAGGCACCCACATGATGTTACTACAGGAAAGCAGGAAACACATGAAACCTAACCAGGGGAATAAAATCCTTACACACCCTACTTCTTCACAAGTGCCCACATCTAGGCTTGTGTTACTACTGGTGGTACACATTTGCACAGTCCTTGGTGTGCATAACATTTATTCTGCACATGGAGAGAAAAATCAGGACATGGATGGAAAAGATTAGAACATTGAGCTCAGGTAGGGTCAGATTTCATTCCCCCCTTCCTGGAGGCCAGTGGTAATTTTTGTTGTCAGAAGAGGGTCACTGTGCAATGAATTTGGAGAGCCTCTGTATTGCAACATTAATTGCAGGTCACATCTGGGCTCCCTAACTAGCACCATTCGCAATCCTTTGGTGAACCTTCTCAATTATTTTCTTAGGTGGCAGTTATAAGCACCTGCGTACATCATGCAGCATGGAGCATCAAGGAAAGAATTTTTCGCTCTTTGAGTCTAATTGGTTTGGTTATATTGCGCAGCTCACTGGATTATTTGTAATCGTGGTAGCTGTGTGAATTACATAAAATTTCTCCGTAACAGTCTCAGTATCGTAAAGTGCTGGTTTTAGAAAGCATCTCTATGAGAGCAATTCAGTCCCACACTGAGAGCAGGGGATTTTTGCCATGTACATGCTGTTTAAAGTTCCATTTAAAAAAAAAAAAAGTATACACTCCATTAAACCAGCTACTGGAAACTGACATTCACACAGGACCTGCGAACGGCTGGGTTCCCCCAAAGGGCTCTCAGACTCATCCATTTGAGGTGACTGGCCTAGTGACAGCTGCCCTCTTAAAAAGGAAAGGATATGTAATTATAGCAATGGGAGGGCAAAGCATAGATGAAATTTGGTATCGATTAAGATTTCCAGATTCCCTCCTCTTGCTGCCTATAAGACTGCAGTCCATTCCTTCAGTGGCAGCTCTTCCTCTGATGGGTCATTATTTCCCCACCTGCTTCAAGACTCAGGTCAGGCATGAGATTAACAAAGCATCTGGGGAAAAGTACAACAGTCAGCTGACAGACCTGAGATTCACTGAGGAGCAGGTGCACTGGTACTGTGAGAGCAGCGTCAGAGATTTCAAGGAAGGGCACCAAGGACTTCCCAACAGCTACTGATTTTAAAATGAGGCACAAAGATACTGTGTCGTGAAACAGCGAGGAAGGAGTTAAATGGAGATTCTCTCTCTCCGGGGATAAAAAATTACACCAAAACCACCTTCTCCTCTGTACTGCCAACCGCGTGTCCATTTCACACTGTGAAAAAGCACGACACTTGGCTATTACAGTAAGCTGTGCTATAAACAAAAAATAGTACATTTCTGTAATGCCTCGCCCACTGGCTCCCAGCCTTTTCAGTCACACAGCACACTTCAATGGGAGAAACAATTCCACGGCACACCCCCTTTTTCAGCTGAATCGGTTAATCATAAACGCCACATTTTCTTACATTTACTAGGGTTACAGTCTTGCTAAAGAGGTTTGCAACACAGCAGTGCATCCAGCAAGCTGAACAAGGATCAAATGCATTAATGTTTTAAATCCACCACAGAATACACCGTTTTACACAGCGAGCAGAGACACATCTTCAAAATCTGCTCATCACCAGGCTAGGGATGCTGCGTAAATGAGTAACCACTGAAAGCAGCTCCCCTCCTGCCAGCCCGCTGGAGCCAGGACACAGCATTTAAACCACATCCCAGCCACAACAGGCTCCCACTCTCCCCCTTTCCAGGGGGCTGGGGGGACGGCTCCCCACCAGCTCGTTCAGGCCAGGAGGCAGCATTTCAGTTGCCTCCTGGCGTGAATGGGGTCGGCCATTCACCTCACAGTGTCGCTGCAAAGAAGTTGACAAACGCCAGCCCAGCTGGGACTCGGGCAGCTTTGTTCCTTTGAGCATCAGTGGGCCGGCAATTCCCCTCCGGGCTCCGCAAAGAGCCACAGCGAGGGAAAATTGACATTTCACAGCACACTTGGACAGTTCTCATGGTGCACCAGGGTGCCATAGGAACCTGGTTGAAAGCCACTGGCCTGGATCCCCTCTAAGTGACCTCAGAACCCAGTTGTGCCAGGTGCTGCATTTGTATGACACTTGGGCTATGTCTACACTAGCCAAAAACTTCGAAATGGCCATGCAAATGCAAATGGCCATTTCGAAGTTTACTAATGAAGTGCCGAAATACATATTCAGCGCCTCATTAGCATGCGGGCGGCCGCAGCACTTCGAAATTGATGCAGCTCACCGCCGCACGGCTCGTCCAGATGGGGCTCCTTTTCGAAAGGAACCCGGCTACTTCAAAGTCCCCTTATTCCCATCTGCTCATAGGAATAAGGGGACTTCGAGGCTACGTCTACACGTGCAGCCAACATCGAAATAGCTTATTTCGATGTTTCGACATCGAAATAGTCTATTTCGATGAATAACGTCTACACGTCCTCCAGGGCCAGCAACGTCGATGTTCAACTTCGACGTTGCTCAGCCCAACATCGAAATAGGCGCAGCGAGGGAACGTCTACACGTCAAAGTAGTACACATCGAAATAGGGATGCCAGGCACAGCTGCAGACAGGGTCACAGGGCGGACTCAACAGCAAGCCGCTCCCTTAAAGGGCCCCTCCCAGACACAGTTGCACTAAACAACACAAGATACACAGAGCTGACAACTGGTTGCAGACCCTGTGCCTGCAGCATAGATCCCCAGCTGCCGCAGAAGCAGCCAAAAGCCCTGGGCTAAGGGCTGCTGCCCACGGTGACCATAGAGCCCCGCAGGGGCTGGAGAGAGAGCATCTCTCAACCCCGCAGCTGATGGCCGCCATGGAGGACCCAGCAATTTCGACGTTGCGGGACGCGGATCGTCTACACGGTCCCTACTTCGACGTTGAACGTCGAAGTAGGGCGCTATTCCTATCTCCTCATGAGGTTAGCGACTTCGACGTCTCGCCGCCTAACGTCGAAGTTAACTTCGAAATAGCGCCTGACGCGTGTAGACGCGACGGGCGCTATTTCGAAGTTGGTGCCGCTACTTCGAAGTAGCGTGCACGTGTAGACGCAGCTCGAAGTTGCTGGGGTCCTTTCGAAAAGGAGCCCTGTCTGGACGAGCCGTGCGGCGGAGAGCCACGTCAATTTCGAAGTGCCGCAGCTGCCCATATGCTAATGAGGTACTGAATATGTATCTCAGGGCTTCATTAGTAAACTTCAAAATGGCCATTTGCATGGCCATTTCGAAGTTTTTGGCTAGTGTAGGCACAGCCTTGCTGAAGAGCTTACACTCAGCGAGACAAAACAAAGGAAGTAGTATCATCCCCTTTGGGCAGATGGCAATTTGAGACACAGAGAAATTAATGGACTCGACTGTCTCTGAGAAACCAGGAGCAGCGCCAGGAATTGAACGCAGTTCTGTCCAGTGCCTTAACTACATCATCTTCCTTTTCCTTTTAAGGGCTTGAATTAGAGATACAGGCAGAAAATGTCTCTTTTCTTAGGGTAACAGCTCAGCATGCATGGAACACTACTCAGAAAGTCAAGGGATGCCACCCCTGTGGTACATAATGGATTGAAACAGGCCTGCCTATGGGGAGGTGGAGAAAGCAAAGGGGGAAGGTATCCTGAGGCCTGGTGATTCAAAAGGGCTGGGGGCTCCCAGCTGCAGCCCTCCTTCCCGCCCACGAGGGCTTTTAAATTGCTACTCGTGCTGTACTGCAGCCAGCTACAAGCGCTTGCTGGGGGAAGGAGGTGGCAGTGTGCTCAGAGCAGTGCTAAGGGCTGGCTGACCCCGCCCTGCCCCTTCTCTTCTTGTCCTCACAGAGGAGCAGAGAGGCCTGGGCTGCTTGCAGCTTTTGAGCCCCTAACCACAAATAAGATGCAATTGGAATTTTTTTTTTAAACAAATGCTTTTCTAGCCTTTCTTGTGTGCAAATGCTCTAATCATCGAGGGGTGCACATAAAAGCAAATTGCAAAACTGATCAAATGCCAAAAAAACAAACAAGTGTCTAGATTTGAACCCCCCTTTGTTCTTGAGGACACGGCCAAATGGCCCCCCTGCCCCTCCTGTTTTGCCTGAGATCCTTCCAGGAGTGTGGCGCTAACCCCTCCCCCACCTTGCCCACAGCCCATAGGCTCCCCTTGGATTGACACTAGAAAGGCTTTTCTTCTGTCCTGCAACAACCCACAGTACAGGCAGTGGTGGTGGGCCCTGTGGGGAGGGAGAAGTATTTAATTAGTGGAGCGCTGAAGGTGGGAGAGATAACTTACGTTGAGCAAACAACCTTATGCAACAGGTAAACCCATTTTTATCTCACGCAGCCAGAAGATAAGTCAATACAACCCGCACAAACAGCTACAGCACCCCACACAAATTCTAAAATCTGCTTCTGAAACAGTAGCACAGCATGAGGGGTAAACATTCTGTGCAGCCATGCTGTCATGCATTAAAACCAAATTTAGCAGTGTATGCAAACAACGTGTTTCATTAGCCATAGGTGTTTGCTGCTTGCAGCTTGTTCTTTGGAAGAAATGCTTGCTCACTGCTGCATAGCTATTCTGGTAACCAGTGAATTACTCGGTGAAACGGGGCTTCTCTGGTGTGGTTCATGTATCTAGAAAGTCTTCAGTGGGTGGAAAGATTCCTTCTGTTACTGAGTAACAGGTGAGTTTTATTTTGTTTTTCTGTTCTTCATAGGAGATTGCACCGTCATGGAACACGAAAATCCGTATTTTAAAAAGTTCTCCCAGCCTATTATTTTTCTTAAATATAGAACCATAGAATACTAGAGAAGGGACCTCAGGAGGCTATTGAGCCCACTCCCCTTCACCCACAGCAGGACCAAGCATCATCAGACCATTCTTGACAGGTGTCTGTCTAACCTGCTCTTAAATGGACTTCAGTGGAAGCATGTGACCCAGGCCTTGCAGAATGTTATTTAGGGACAGTAGGCTTAGTAGAGTGACCAGCTTCCTCTTCCTAGAAAGTTATAACCTGCTTTTGAAACCTGGGTAAGTGATGAGAAAAGTGTGAGCGAACTGCAAAATGGTGCACACAATGTACCAGCCAGGACCTAACTTTCTCAGTTTATCTTTTGCAACGTCCGTGTATTCTGTACCATCTACCCGAGGGAGGGAAGAGTCTTGCAGATTTACAGAGAGAGGGGACATACCCAGGACTGTAGAAAGCTCAGTACTAGGAAACATCTCCCTCCCATCTGTCTCCCACACAATCAGGCATTGTGCCCATTTCACACAACACATAAATTACCTATATTCTTTGCTCTGCTATTGTCTCACCAGCTAATAAAAAGGCATTGTAAGCAACCCAATCATTTAAAAACTTTTTGCAAAGAATTACTTAAAGGTGACAAGAGGATGATGGATTTGCACCATTGATTTCTTTTTAAAACACCTTCCCTATTGTTCAATCAAGTAAGAAAAGGTCTTAACTATTGTGAAAAATAGCCCATCAGCCAAAATTGTTCCCCTCCATTAATATCTATTCATGCCTTCGCAAACCGTAAAACTGGCAGTTTCTCTGTATTAAACACTCTGGGAATCCTCAGGATGGAAACTGAAATGCAGCTTCATTTTTGTTAAGTCTTTTAATTTAAATTGAGGTGAAGACGTGGGTCTATCCCACAAAAGTTCACTACCTAATAAATTATTTTGATAGTCTTTAAGTTGCTACTGGATTGCTTTTTTGTTTAATTTGGGGTGGGGTGTCTGAAGGGGGAGTCAGGGTAGTATCAGTTATGTGCCGAAGGCCCAAATTAATCTCTCCTCTGGGAAATTTGCCAACAATCAGCTATTACAGGAAGACAAGGCCCCATAGATTGCAGCTCCGCCTGTTCCTTTAGCTCAAGGCAGCAAAGACTCGTAATTTCGTCTAATAGAGTCACCCTAGGTTGCATCCCCCTTTACCAGCAAGGGCAGCCAGTCAGAGCAGAATGTCCGATGATAAGCTCATGATGATAAGCTCATGAAGGCCAACCGCAGCCATGGAGTCACCAACTTTAGAAAATAAGGAGTCCGAAGAAGACGGACATTTGTGAACATTCGTTCTGGTTTGGTGGATGTCCCCCTCCCCAGGCCCCCCATCAGAGGCCCCAGTTCACAGCTGCATGTTCTACGAGAAATCATCAACCAGAATACAACATGCGAAGAGAGAAGGATGGATGAAGTTAAGAGATATCCCACATCCCCTACAGAAGCTTCTCCAAGAGTCTATGAAGCAGACAGCACTCTTTAGTACAAGTTATGATCTGAGAAATCCTTCCATTTGCTGATCTTACATAAGTCAGAAGAAATTCTGTACCTCCCAGGTACATCTGTAAAACATCCCCAGTTTGATCCAAGGAGGAGTCTTTACAGCTTCGCCAGCAGTAGTCAGCAGCAGGGCAGTTCCATCAGCACCATGTACTGATGACAAAGGCTGCCTGTTTAACGTCCAACATTCACACTTCCAATTTATTATCTTTATGGATTCCAATGTGATGAAACAACAGGCAAGTCCGCTGGGGTGTGGAGGGGAAGCTCATTTTACCCAAAGCATCATATTAAAAGAATCTTACCGAATTCCTTTGGTTTGAGCGATACTGTGGTGGGAAAGTCGGGATACAGCTGATATCACCTGGACAGGAGGAGAAGAAAAAAAAATATCAACTGATGTGATTAAAATAGAAAAGGGAATCTCTGGCTAAAAGAAATAGAGAGAAAGATACTTGTGGCTCGATTTTCAGATCTGCTGCTCTTATTGACTACTACTGGCACATGGTACACTACCCTTCTGACAAACTGTCCCTTTTTATTTGTTGTGTAGTTGGTTGCTACCAGTCTGGGCCATTGACTAAAACCAATTGTACTAGGTATTGTACCAACATAGAACAGAAAGACGGTCCCTTACCCACTATATTAAAAGTGAAATCACAACTCCATCAAGAGGCAAAGTAAAACTACAGGGCTGGGTCTACACGGCGCAACTTTCCTGGCAGATCCATGCTGATCAGCAGCCTCGAAATTGCAAATGGGTGCTCATTAGCATGGTCCTGTGGCTCATTAGCATAGCTGCATGATAGCTTGGTCTCAGCAGAGGGGTGTGCCAACAGTAAAGAGGCTGTGTGGATGTGCCCCTGCCGGCAAACAAACCCTCTGTTGCCAGATCCTTATGCCAGGAAAGCTGAGCCGTGTAGATCCTGCCCAGATGTTTCTTTGCTCTCATGTCTTCTGGCTTGTTGGACTGTTGGGAAGTCAACACACAAGGTCTTTAAATATGTGATCAGAGCGTTCACAGGACATTCTATCGATACCGATAGAACTGCGTTTTTTGCTGCTGAATGCAAACAAACAAAAAATTCTAACCTTCCAATATAAAAGAAACAAATAGGTAACAATGTAATGCATGGAAATTCCATCTTGGAGCTCATGTACAGTAATTCTAGATTTGTTCTAATGGTTTTATGCAATAACCATAACCCCTTGATGAATTCTAGCCTTGCAGGCTTTTGTTGGCTGGTTTATAATCTTTTGGCACACGAAATAGATCAAGCCAAATTTCACTTCTGGTGTAAAGTGGGCTCAACTCCCATCATTTCAACACAGATGTGTCTACTTACTGGGATACTAGACTACCTCAGGTCAAATTCACTACTAGTGGTACCGCAACAATTTTAACAGCGGGAGTGCTCAAGGCAGAAACTATGCATTTAGGTTGTTATTACTACTTCAATCCTAGGTCCAGCATGTATTGTCACCACCAACTTGTTTGGTGGATTATGATTCAAAGCCTGTCAAAACTAGAGTTTTCAGACCATCTTGGCTGGAGAGTTGGTGATGTGAAGAGGCAGAGCTTGTATACAGCATGTTGAATCTCTCTTTTAGCTAAGTTTCAAAGATTTCCCACCTCTGACAGATGTGTATCTAACCTGCGCTTTAAAATCTCCAATGAAGAAAATTCCAAAACTTTCCTAGGCAATTTATTCCAGGACTTAGCCACTCTGACAGTTAGAAAGTACTTTCTACTCCCCAAACCAAACCTCCCTTGATGCAATTTAAGCCCATTGCTTCTTGTACTTATCATCAGAGGTTAAGGAGAATAATTTTTCCTCCCTCCTCCTTTTAACAATCTTTTAGGTACTTGAAAACTATTATCAAGTCCTTCCCCCTCTGTCATCCTTTCCCGACTAAACAAACCCATTTATTTCTGTCTCCCCTCATGTATCATGTTTTCGAAAACTTTAATAATTTTTGTTCCTTTTCTCTGGACTTTTTCCAGTTTGTCTACATCTTTCCTGAACTCTGGTGTCCAGAACTGGACAGAATAGTCCAGGTGAGACCTAATCAGAGTAGAGTAGAGCTTCTACTTTTGTATTTACAATACTCCTACTAATACATCCAAGAATACTGTTTGCTTTTTATGTAACAATGTCATGCTGTTGACTCATATTTAGCTACCAACACCTTTAAAAATGACAAAATTCATTTTTTTTAAATCATAGATTGTGGGTTCTTCTCATTTATTTTCAGGCTTTTGAGACTTCAAAATTCACATCTTCAAGCTTTTATTGTAACCACAAGATCTAAATCTTTTCTTTTTTTTAATTACAGAGGAGACTCTCATGTAATAAGACAACGCCAGGAGCTTCGATGGGAAGAAACCACAAATATGAGGAAGTCCACTAGAAAAATCAACGAGTTTGCAATGCTGCTATTCAGCAAAGCACTTAAGAACATGTTTTGGAATGTATATAAATCTCATAGTCAATGCATGCACATATTTGTGCAAATTAACTGCTGAACCTGGGATCATCTGCATGTCGCAGAAGTCCAGTTACAGGTACTACAAAGTTAAAAAACAAAGCTTTTGGCCACTAAAATTTACTAAATACCATCTTGAGTATTCAACTCCACTAAGCAAAAGCTAATGCAATACCTGCAGCTCCCTCTCCAAGGCTTTCTACAATTGTGGCTACTGCAGAAGACCTCCCCCCCATCCTCACACTCTCTCTCACTCACAAAGTGCAAACATTTTGTCTGAAAGGGACACTCCATCAGCCCAGCAGACATTTCCAAGGCTCGCCTGACTTTGCAAACCTTATCCTTCAGCACTTGCCCCCACAGTTGTTCTGCCACTTGAATGTAACTGTCATTTATGATTTGTCAAGAGGTCAGGGAAAAGAATGTATTATTAAGAAGAGACAGATACTTAAACGGAGTTAAATTTACCAAACAAGCAGAAAAACAATTATCTGACCTACAAAAGCCCAGGCTGGAGGCATTCCATCTGCTTCTGCTACATTTCTTTCCCATTCTTGAGCTGATATGAAGAGGAAAAGCTACACTTCATTGTCCCCCGCCTGCTCGCCCCCACATGCAGTCAGCCCCAGAAGAGACACTTCTTGCTCAATCAATCATTCAGGAAATCCAGTGTAGGGGACTCTCTTTAGGCTAACTTCCTACTCTAGGCAATGATTCTGCAATGGAATGTCCATGCAGATGGGTCCCTGCCTCTGCGCAGATCAGATGGGCTCCCACGTGAGCACCCATAGCTCACTGTGGGATCAGGGCCCGGCAGTGCCACCTTGTGCATTTTTTCCCCCTGCATGCTCACAGTCCCACAAGCAAGGATACAACCCCAATGCTGGGATGTGGGACATTCTAGTGCTCCTTGCATCCCAGGGTCACGGAGTCTCCTGCAAGTTAGAGCAGCCTTGCGGTACCACAAGGCTGCTCTGGTCATGCCCCTGACACACATCCTTGACTGAAGGCTGGAAAATAGCTGGTGCAGAGCCCTCAGGACAGCTCTATACCCTCCAAGGATGTAGTCTGCACAAAGGGGGCCTCTCCTTTCATTTTAAGGCTCTAGGCCAGGGGTCCGTAACCTGTGGCACCAGAGCTTCATGTAGTTCTTTAAAGGACTTCTTTGTGGCTCTCAACACTACAAGTGCAATGTGAAAAAACAAACAAGCAAAACAAAAAAACCCTCCTGATTATTTTCCATAAAATGGTGAACATGTAAAAGCCCAAACATTAACTCATATCTAATGAGGAAACTATCTGTGATCTCGAAAGTTTGGATAAATCCCCCTTTAATATGTGCAGTGCATTGTGGGACATGATATTGTATCTGTGTTTTGATCATGTTGCTAATAAAGTTTTGATTTTGAAAAGGAAAAGGAAACTTGTGGCATTCCTGCTGTGAAGGGCGTCACACATTTTAAGAAAGAAAACTGAAATTAAATGCGAAATAAAATTGGCGTAATTAAAGTGGGGTTGGAATGGCTTTAAAAAAAAAGGAAAATTGAGGGTGAAAAAAGAATTTAAAACTAAATGGACCCAATCCTTTGCATTTATATTGAGTTTGGGGGGGGGGGGGCCCTTTATGTCTCATTTGCAGTGAGAAATTCACCAACAACAAAAAATGCAACCTCAAGAGACTATGTAAAAAGTTTGCAAACCACCTGCAGTAAAGATGTACCGCATTACAAATCATTGTGCGCGTGCTGCTCTTAAAATAGGGGTTATGAAAAGTATCGCTTGACGTTACTTATTAAAGACCATCTTGCGTTCACATGCATTGTGGTTCTTGAATTGCTGAGTTTTTACTGAATTGAAAATATGGCTCTTCTTGTCCTTCTAGTTGCTGACCTCGGCTATAGGCCAATTGAGGAGGTCAACTGAGGAGGGCAAAGAAGTCCAAAATCAGCTTGGAAGAATGTGTTCTTAATCTCTCCCATCCCAGATCAAAGACTGCCAGCAACATTCACAGGGAACAACAACAAAAATCAGATGGGACATTTTTCATCGAACCCAAATGTTATCACAGACACCTAATGCATGAAGGGCTTAGGAACTCGTAGGAAAAGCCCCGGTAGACCAGTGTGTCTTAAACTATGTTCCGCAGAACACCGGTGTTCTGCGAACTCTTCATGCTGCAAGCATTTGGAAAAATAATTCCAAGAATATATTTTCTGTTATTAAAACCAGATACAATGTTCCTACTTCACTGCTATGATACCTGATTAAATTACAGGTAGGAATATTGCTGGACCACGGGTGGTCAATATTGTCTAGCACATGACCACCACTTCCACTGCTTACTGGATTCTTAGAAGACATTTGGGGTAAACTACAGCTAAACAACAGCACAGAACACTGAGAGCCAGGACTGGTGGCTGGAAACAAACTTTATGGGATCACAGGAAGCTTGGCCACATCCAGGATAAGAGGTCTTCCAACTCATTAAAATCATGCCAGATGACTGAGTTTGCCAGCCAAGAGAGCTCAGATTAAAGAGATTCAACCTGTACTTCATTTTGTTTTTGCTGTATATGTTGCTGTTTGGTTTTTGTGTGTTCTTTCATGGACAGATGACAACTTATTTTTTTGTTTTTGTTTTGTTTTGTTTTGAAGAAAATTTTCATAGATGTTCCACATAAAAAAATATTACTGTTTGGTGTTCTCTGGTCTCCAAAAGTGTAAGAAACACTGATGTACATCATTTCCCTGTATACCCTACTCCAATTCTCCAAGTCCTGCTCTCCAAGAGAGGTCGTGGGAGGCGGGAATGGGCTGTCAGAGATTCTGTCAATGATGAAACCACCACCGACACTTTCACTTTCACACGGTTCAAAAAATAAAATTGTGAAAATGGGGCAGAGCTCCCCCAGGGGAAGTTTGCTCCTCTTGGAATGTTGTGTGTGGCAACCTGCCCGCTCAGAAAGGCTCACAGTCACCCAGTGGTTCACCCCACAGACAGGCATGGAGTACAGGAGTTTCACGTCTGACGCACCTTCACAGGATTGTGAAAAGAAGAGCAGAGACGGATGGGCTGCCGTGCTACTTCCCCTCACCACCATCCCCCTGTGATGGTCATTGAGCCTGACTCACATGAGGCGTTGTGAATGATGCTTGGCAGTCACATGCATGCCCAGTAACCGACGACTGTTGACAGAGAAGAAAATTACTGACTGTGCTCACTCCTTTGGGCTCAGCACAGGTCTAACGCGATATGGCAGCATTTCTATTGCTGTCCCTTAGGAGAGTTAACAACATACCCCTGGATACCAAAGCATCAAGACCCCTAATGAGGTACATAATCATGAGCTTTACTGATTATTTCTGCTCTGCATGGGTCACTGCTTAGCATTAACAACACTCCGAAGTCCAGTCTCAGCATGTGAGTTCACTGTCAACTCTGAATAATGTCCCCTCCAAGTTTTTCCATCCAGGGCAGAATATATTTTGTTACGTTCACCCAGGCACACACAGATGCACACTACCAAGAGAAACACACGCTGGTGGATGTGGGCGCTCTGCTAATCAGCTGGCGGCACCTTAAACTCTCCGGGGCAGCTGCCCAAGAGTTCAGCTTACAGGGAATACTGACCCTGAATGCTTTCTCTGGGATCATCTCTTCTGCGAGTTTTCCAAAGCCATCATGGGAATTTAGAAGGTACACGCCTGGTGTGTTGATCCTTACCCAGGTATATTTTGAAAAGGAAATCAGAGCTGGCTGAATAACTGAATATATTGTTGGAGTGCTGTAAACAAAATGTAAATCAAAAATAGAATTGAGCCAACCTGGAACAAAATTGTTTAAAATTTGTTGGTAAAATGAAGTGTCAGAAAGTTTCAGTTGGACTGACTCAAAGCCAAAGGGTGTTTCAATTGGCAGCAGGGTGGGGTGGGAGGGGGGCTTAAATACAGTTAAGGACAATTTCAAAACAACACATCTTTCACAAATTAAAAAAATCTCCTTTTTCTCCCTAGCTTGAAAAAAAAGATCAATACCAACCTGAATACATGAACTGTTTTGATTGACCTGAACCTGCATTTTTCAGCTAAAAAGGCTTCTTGTGGGAAAAAAAAAATTCATCCAGCTCTAATGGAACAGTTTATAAGAGAAGTCAGCTTGTAAATATATACGAACCAGGCACTTTAATCAACAGCTCTTCTGACAGAAAGTTCCAAGGAGAAGAAAAAAAAAAGCTCTATTTCCATCAAAGGTACCTCTTGGAACCTGGCTCTATATTTTATCTTTATTCCTGTGCCACTTAGCTTGAGATATTCCCCCATTTACTGCGACTCTGAGAAATGTCAAGTAAAAATGTGGTTTCTGGTCATGTCACACTTTCGCGAACAAATACGCTCCAAATACAGAAAGTGAAAAAGAGACCCACTCTACTTTATAACAAGAGCCGGCCCGCCCTGCAAGCTCCAGGCTATGCAAAACACTGCCTTCCCGTGAATGACAGGACATCAGTCTTAGCACTTTAAAGGACAAATGGGCAAGCTGTCATTGTAATGAGCACTTTTAAATAAATGTGGAGTTTCCCTTTAAAAACGGGAGAGGAAACGTTAAACCACAAAACTGGGATTCAGGGAAATTGTGTTCTGTTTCTAACTTAGCAAAAACACATATGACCTTCCCCCCTCCCACTGTAGGCATGTAATTTAAATGCTCAAAACAAAAAAAACCAGTAAAGTAGCACTTTAAAGACTAACAAGAAGTGGGTCTGTCCCACGAAAGCTCACCTATAAATTATTTTGTTAGTCGTTAGAGTGTTACTTGACTGCTTTTTTCTTTTGATAGTATATAGACTAGCACAGCTTTCTCTCTGTTACTAATTTAACCTCTTGCATGTTGAATAGTAACAGAGAGTAAGCCATGCTAGTCTATACACTATCAAAACAAAAAGCAGTCAAGTAGCACTTTAAAGACTAGCAAAATAGTTTATTAGGTGAGCTTTCGTGGGACAGACCCACTTCTTCAGACCATAGCCAGACCAGAACATGGCTATGGTCTGAAGAAGTGGGTCTGTCCCACGAAAGCTCACCTAATAAACTATTTGCTAGTCTTTAAAGTGCTACTTGACTGCTTTTTGCTTTGATAATTTAACCTCTGTGACTCAGACTAGGTCTACTTCAGCTGCAGAAGATAGAACACTTCAGTTCGAACTTCCAGGGTGCCGTTTCGCGCATATGCAAAACAGCATGTTCTGGGACCAACGTCGAACCCAGAACTCCTTGGAGCCACAAGGAATGTCTGCAGGAGAAGCGCTCCCATCGACATTCTGCAGTGAAGACAGGGACGAATGTTGATGGCTGCAAAATCGATTTTAGGCACACAATTGGCGTACCTAAAACTGCATACCAGCTGTTGATGTTCCCGGGAAGTGTACATATTGCCTCAGTTATCCACTGCTATAAAACAAGGATAAGACTAGAAGTGGGTGAACTTTGACAGTCAAAAACATATTTCTGGGGACACCAAAATATTTAGTAAATTCGGGCTGGTTTCAAATTCTTCATGGTGAAATTGTTCCCTCA
This sequence comes from Carettochelys insculpta, assembly GCF_033958435.1. Classification (NCBI taxonomy): domain Eukaryota; kingdom Metazoa; phylum Chordata; order Testudines; family Carettochelyidae; genus Carettochelys; species Carettochelys insculpta. Next base: position 16,758,611 of record NC_134157.1, read on the forward strand.
CCCTTGCCCCCAAATTCCTCAAAACTGAAAATGTTTCAAGGTTTTCTACAGAAAATATGTTGATGTTCTGGTACCCAGTGACTTTTCCTACCAAACTTTCCATTAATTTTATTTTAAAAAACACACAAAAACATTTCAGAATAGCCAAAATTAAACCAAAACATTTTCTTCAACCAGAATTTATTTTTAACACAAGTCTTTGGGGTTTACTCACAAAAAATTCCAAACATCTTTGTTTTCAATTCAACGTGAAACAATTTCCCCCCCATTTTTTCAAAATGATCAGCAAAGCCAAAGGCTGTTATTCACACAGCTCTATATGCAGCCTTTGAGATCCTCTGACAAAAGTAGTTACAGAAGAAGAGAGCGTCACCACAGGCTAGTGGCATTTGAAATGTAGTAGGCCAAATGCATAATGGAATATACAGAGCCACTCTGCAGCATCAGATAAAGTTCTTACTGTGCATGACTTAAAGCAGCACAGGAAAAGCCCTTGCTTGATTTGATGCGACGTACTGCAGTGTGCTATTACTTGTCAGGCTTATTAAACACAAGAGTTAGTTTGCGAGACACAGGCAATTACAACAGCGAGTTTGATTTCCAGGGAAATTAAAGAATGAAGTACCTTGTTCGCTACGTCAGGGTGTTCTTTAAAGTGGATCTAACTAAATTCTGACCATCTTGCCATATCTAAGCCAACAACTCCGGTTCTGATGATAGTGAATATGTGTAATGGGTAGAATTTACAAACAGGGGTGCTAAAGTTAGATGCCTAAACCCATAGCTGGGCATTCGGGCGAGCAGGCCTGCTTTTTCAGAGGTACTGGGGCCCACCACTTTACAAGAACTCAATGGAAGTGATAAATGTGCAGCACCTTTGTAAAACGAAGCCTGAAGAACCAAAGTCCTAGCGCCAAGAAAGCATCATTATCCCAAGCAGTGTCTTGGGACTGATGTACTACATAGAGGTTAAGGAGATCCAGGTTCAAGACCCCACTCTTTCTATAGACTCGATATGTACAAGTCCCGCAAGCCTCAGCCCACCCAAGTGTTTGAATGTGTGTAACTTTAAATCCCCTGTCGATGTCAGGGGGCTTACAGCCATGTTTAAAGTTACATAAGCAATTAAGAGCTTGCTGGGCTGAGGCCTTATTCCCTCTGTAACTCACTGCTGCAAAATACCTGCAGATTTTTCTATCCGTATTGTAAGTTCTTTACAGCAGGGATTGCCTCCTGCCTATATGCATGTACCTCACCCAGCACAGTGGGACCCCCCTCTCAGCTGTAGTCAATAACAGCAATAGACCTAGGGTTGCTATGTGCCTGGCCTTTGACCCGAGCACCTGGACAAAAGGGGACTTTTCCATGGCTGCAATAACCACTGCTTACCAGGCCATTAAAACTCAGTTGGCACAGAGCTGGCAGTCTTCCCATCCAACTCCATATGGCTCCTGGAAGCAAGAACACGTCCCCCTTGTGTTAGGTGTAGTGGTGGTCATGGGGGCCCCGCGCTGAGTGCCAGCTCTGCAGCTCCCATTGGCTGGGAACAGTGGCCAATGGGAGCTGTGGGGGTGGGCCCTCTGGATGAGGGCAGTGCGCACAGCTCCCATGGATACCCCATGCCTGTGAGTCGGTGGGACATGTGGTCACTTCCTGTCAGCTGCCTGAGGTAAGCACTGCTCAAAGCCCCTCCTGTGCACCCAACCCTCATCTCCAGCCCCACCCCAGAGCCCATGCCCCCAGTTGAAACACCCACCCTCTTTTGCACCATCCCTTCCCCGAATCTAGTGACCAAGAGCTAAGGAAGAAGGGGGCATGGAGGGGGCAGGGGGTGGGGCAAGTGTATTTGGTTGTCTCCCATTAGAAAGTTGGCAGCCCTTTAAAAAAACAAACAAACAGGCTGGCACATCATCAGCTGTCTCAGGCTCCCAGGGCTATAAAACTGCAGTCTAGACCAGCGACGGGCAACCAAGGCCAGTGAGTGGCTGCATGGGTGGCCCTCCTTCATCTCAGTGGGGCGCAAGATTGTCGTAACCGAGACAGTCTCCTGGGAGAGGGTAGTTTTGCTAACTGAGCTTGTGGACCGAGGATTCGCAGGCTGTGCGGACAGAACCACAGCAGCACTTTGACTGGATGCAGAGGGAGAGCACGAATCTCACGGTTAACATTATGTGCAATTAGAATGCACCCCACTGCCATGCGGGGCTAGCAGCCAGGACCCAGAGACGGCAGCAGATTCCCTCCCCCACCCCCAGCAACGGGTGGGGCCAGCAGCTGGGACCCCGGGCCCAGAGACCCGGCATGAGGGATAGCCGCAGCGTCCAGGGTGTACATAAAGGCAGCCGGGACCCGGGGCGCTGGGCTGAGAGTGCTGCAGGAGACTAGTCCCACACCTATGAATGCCATTGGGAAATAAAGTACGCAGGCAGAGACCAGCAGAACCCGGGAGCCCTACAGATGGGCAATGCTGAACAAAATGTCTCGTAGGCCACAGACAGAACCCCAGTGGGCTACAGGCTGCCCACCATCGGGCATGGACTGGAGCTTGGGCTCTACGCCCCTTGGAGAGGGGAAGGCTTCAACCCAAACATCTACAACGCGGTGGTGCTCTACTGCAGTGGAGACATAACCCTACCACAACACAGGCACATATTGCTGCTAACAGTAACACAGCTATGGCATTAACAGTAGCAACCTACTTTTTATTGAGTGCCTTCTCTCTTCTTCCTCCAAAGCCCTAAGGAGATGGTAGGTTCCCCCTTCCCTATACGAAGGAGGGATTAGTAACAACGCGGCCTTGCCACAGAGAATTATTAATCCTTTGGCAACGTTCTTTTTCACCCTCTGATTTCCTTTCACCAGAGGTGGGGAAAGCACCCAGAAAGTTACTTGAGTAACAGTGCGGCTGCTTTCATTTCTGGGTACTTGAGTAGAATAAAGATATGACGTGTATGCGCGTGTACTTTTACTCAAGTACTTTTCCCAGTGGGGCACCGGTGATTTGTACTCAAGTACATTCCCACCCTCCCATCCCCCAAAGCAGCCAAATGACTCAAGTCATTTCTGGGTACTTCTTCCACTTGTGCCTTTCGTAAAACCACTGCCAAGTTCTAAACTTCGAACCAGCTGAACCGTGGCAGCTGCAACTTTTAAGCGATATTGTAAGAGGCCCAAGAAATCATAAGTAATCACTTCACAACTGGCTAGTCCCTTGAACCATACTCGCAAGGGCTGTAACCATCAGAACGGCTTTATCGCTTTGGCTGCCTCGCTGCCAGACAGAATCAATCAATCGAGGGAGCACTGGCCACTCTAGCTAGAGAGGCAGTTTTTACCATTCAATAAGCAATTATTGCAAGGGTGGAAATCAGGACAGTGCTTAGTGCAATCTGCCGAGACAAAGATTATTAGTCATTTACACAGGCAGTTTGGGAAGCTATACACGAGGCTCAGAAACCTGATTTCAGTGCAGGTTATGAGGCATATCATTAGGAATGGGTTTTTCCCTCCCCTAATTTCTCAATCGCCCAACAAAACGACGTTAGCCTTACTCAATATGCAGAGTCTAACAAAAGCCTCAGATGCTATTCTGCTGAATATTAGATGCCAGAAACTGAGCTGTAAACGATGGAAACACACACACACACACACACACGCAGAGCACAGTCAAACTCTAAGGGGTAGTAGTTGGAAATACTGTTGCCATTGCACAGAAGTGTGCTTGGAAAGGTGCCCTTGTTTGCATTCTCTATGTTTAGAACGCCTTGATATTTCTGGACATCAGCAAGGAGAGTGAACGATCCAGCTGGCCATTTTCCAATGCAAGTGATGCCTCAGGGAACACAATGAAAAATACTACGTGGTCACCCTGAGCCAAAGTGACACAGAGATGGCACAAAAGGACCCACCAGAGGGCTAGTGAGTTTAGAGGCTCAGTGTGAGATGGCTTGAAGAGGGCAGTGGGGCCGACAGCCACCGCAGGCCCTAGGGCAAGGTGGGAGGGGGCCCAGCTCTGTAGCCTGGTGGAAGAAGTGGGGCCTAGGGCAGTCAGCCTGGAAGAAGGTCCTGATTTTCAGAAAGTAGCTGCTGAGCCCTTTCTGACCACCAGGTGTTGCAAGATAAGGGAATCACTAGTCCAGTGTTTCTTAAACTACGTTCCACAAAACACTGGTGTCCAGGGAACAACTCGCAGGTGTGCCAGGAGCATTTGGAGAAATACACTGATGGGACCTATATTTTCTGTTATTAAAACCTGATACAATGTTACTTCTTCATTGCTTCGATATCCGATTAAATTACTTCACTTTGCTTTTGCTGTGTATGTCACTGTTTGTATTTTTTCTGGTCTGACAACCTTTTTGGCACTTTTTTGGAGGACAATTTTCCTATGAGTGTCACATTAAAAAATAGTGTTTGGTGTTCCAGGGTGTCAAAAAGTTTAAGAAACACGGCACCAGTCCCTTCTGGAAGCCTTGAGAACAGATGGGAATTTCCCCACGTGAATTTCTCTTCACAAGGTGGCGGGGGGGGAGAGTTTCATTTGGGGAGTGGAGACTTTTAAAATAATAAATGAACAAACGACAGGAAAAACCAGCAATGGTACGCAACGTGCCAGCCTTCTCTTTCTATCATCACCTTTGGTTTCTGACGTTTTTTTTAAAGTGGTTCCTAGACACAGAGAGCTCCCCCAACCTCTAACTCTTCTCCCTGACTGACAGTTCTAATAGACAGAAGTATGACTGACCCCAGCCTGACAGCTTTATAATTGGCACGCTAGAAATCCCAGCAGCCTCTCTCTGTCCTAAGGGTTTGCCCCCCTCCAGTCATCTCAGACTCCGCGAGTCTCTTAGCAGGGCTGGCAGTGGCAAGCCAGCCTGACAGATTCGGAGCAAGACCTGAACACCCTGGCATATGTGAGAAGATGCCTCAGGCATCCAAACAAAGTCAGACCTATGCTAAGGAGAGAGGAGCCTGAACTGAAACCAGCCTCTGGGAACACATACTTAAGACACCCTTATAAACAGTGAGGTGGGGAGGACGGTGGTTTCAGAATCCAGACTCGCACCGAACTTCATCTTGCTGTTGGCCCATCCCCATACTAGGCCAAAACAGCCCCCCGAGCTACTGAGCATTCAGAGTCTGGGCCCTAGAGACTGCTGGGCTGGAAATGTTCCATGTGCCGGAGAAAGAAACCCTCTCTCTGAAGGCCCAGCTAACAACACTACAGGGCAGGCCGGTGGAATTCTCACGACCGATGGCAATTTGTGGTGGTAGTAAGGGCTAGAGTAAAGGGGGGATTTCCGGTTAGCCACAGGATCAAGGTTTTCACAGTAGCAAGCATGCAATCAACTGGTGCCAAGAGTAGCATACGAGCCAATTTTCATCAGCATGCAAGGCAGGAGCTCAGCCCCTCCCCTCCCTTCCATGCGGCCAAAAGCTTGCTCAAAGCTAGGCCGCCTGTAGATAAGACCAGATAATACTACCAACAACCACCAAAACGGCAACGCTCTGCATCTTCATTTATTTATTAATGAGGCTGTTGTAAGTAGGACTAATAGGGACTTTAAAAAGTATCACCAGCACTCAGACTGTACAGGAAGGTCATAATGTCACATTTCGGCACTCCGCCTCGAAAAGGTTGCTGATCCCTGGTATAGAGCCTTGTGTGGATACATAATTTGTATCCATATTGGCAAAACTGAGCCGCAGATAGACACACTGGGACCCACGGATGCAGCTACCTGTGGATATATAGCAGATCTGCGCAGATCTGCAGGGCTCTCCAAGTGTGGATACACGTGATAAAGTCGACAGTGCAAAGAACCCCATTTGACTGCACCTGCCCATGGTAGGCTGAAGCCCTCTCTTCATTGCAGAATAAAGGTTAAATGCAGCAGGGTGCAGGTAAGAGCAATGCTGCTCACTTTCACCCGCCAGATTCCAGCAGCAGTGGCCTCTCTGGGAAAGGAGGCCTGTGGCGCGGACATACTCGCACCCAGCAGATGGCTCGGGGAGATGGGATGTGACACTTGGGTGGGCATGCACATCGCATGAATGAGCTGCTGGTGGGAGGCTGAGTTGCCACGCACCACGTTTCACCCTGACAGTCGGGTTTTCTTAATGTCATGTTGAGTTGCAAGGTAGAGATAAATGTGTCAGTTTGCTGGAGCAGTGCAGAGCAGACAATCAGCCCATGGAAAATATATCTTGTCCTGCCACTCCCCCTCCTGCCCACAAACTGCTGTCCCTTGCGTTCCTGGGCTCTTGGCTTCTCTGCCCCTTCATGCTCACTTCTCTCGGGATTTTAATTTAACATGAAAGGGCTGCAGAAAAGGATGGCTCAGCTGTCTCAGCATTGGGTTTAACATAGCACAGGGCAGGGGTTCTGAACCTTTCACTGGGGGGTGTGATGGAGGAGCCGCACTAAACTGTTTGTGGGTCCCCATCAAGGCCAATTCTAGAAAAGGAAACCACAACAGAGATTTCCGGACAGCAACTGATAACGTGATTGGAAGATACTGAATTTAAAAATGATAATTGATTGTAACTTTGCAATTTATTTTAAACTCATTTTCTTTGATCATATTCATTCATCTTTTATTCTTGTCATGGATCCATTGCAATATTCTCGTGGGCGCCCGGGGTCCACGGACACCCGGTTGGGAACTACTGCTATCGGATATAGACTGCCTGGAAACAGCCTCAGACGTGGCAGCACTCTCTGTGACCCCCTCCTTCTCATGAGAGAGAAACTGAGCTCTGGGAAGTTCACACTGTGTGGGTCCCTTGGGATGAAACCTTAAAAGACTCAGTCCTGTACAGTCCCAAAGTTCATGCTTGCAGGTTTTAGCTGGTTGCTTGCTGGGGGGTGCAACAAATGGTTTTTCCTCTCCAATGTGTTTTGGGGGGGGCGGTTCCTGTGGGTGGCCTATGATAGAGGAGATCAGATTAAGTGACTTGGTCGCCCTTCTGGCCTTAAAACTGAGTGTGGATACTGAGGGCTGTAAGGCTTAGGGGCTTCTTGTCCTTGGATAAAATATCCCCTCTTCCAGGCTGCGGTGTGAACCTGTTCTCTCCTGCCCGAGACCTGTTCCCATTTCAGGGACCAAGCGCTTCTGAACATAGACACACTATACAATGCCCTTTGGGATGCAAGGGGCCCAATTAACCTTACAGCATTATAAGCCCTAAGAGTTTACTGCGGGAGACAGAACAATGCAGCGCAGCCATTCCCACTCAGGCTTCTATGTGAGGGTAACCAAGTGTTGCAGAGAAAAGAGAAAGGGAATTTGAAAATAGGTGGGCACACAGCCCATCACCCCTACACTGTGCTCTGCAAGAACAATTAAGCATGACAGCCCAGCATGGAGTAAGATCCAGGGATCAACACATGCATGGTAACAAACAAAGGACAATCTAATGCAGGAGTGGCCAATCCATGGCTTTGGAGCCGCATGCGGCTCTTTGCTGAATTAAATGTGGCTCCAGGAGCTCTGTGCCCGAACTGCTCACCACTGCACTGAGCACACGCCCTAACGCCTGGAAGAAGAAGCATGTGGCTGTGGCAGTGGCAGCTCTGGTGAGACCCAGGCATTGGGTTGTGTGTGGGGGGGTGATGCCTGGCTCTCAAGAGGGGAGGGGGATGGAGTTAGAGAGGTGGACTGGGGGTGCCTGGCTACAGAGAAGGGGGAGGCTTTATTTTTATCTGTCTACAGAGAGAGAGAGAGATTATACAGCTATAGACAGATAAAAAGAACTACATAATACGTGGCTGTTCGCACTCTATCCACTGCTATTTTGGCTCCTTGTCTCTAACTAGTTGGCCACCCCGATCTAATGGTTACATGGGGTTCCAGTCATTCACATGCATCACTTCTGTGGGCTCAAGAGTGGGTCAATTTGCCTGAACCCCTTTCCCAACCTTAGTGCATTCCCCGGAAATGACATCCTTTAAACAGTCTGTAGTGCCCAGCTGTGACGGCCACTGTTGTAACGCTCTGAAGGAGGCATCCATAGTTATTGAAGGGGGTTGAATCCATCCTGCAGACTGCAATTAACTGATCTGATGGTCTCTGTTCAGTCCACAGTGAATCACACAGTGCTCTTTATTTCACGTGTATAATGCTAATGGACCTTTGGGGGGGTCAAAATTGAGATTAGTCAGTATAAGAAACCAGTTCCCACCGCTGCCACCTGTGACAATGGGGTCATGCAATGGAGTGTAATTCCTTGCTTCTTCCAAAAAACACTGCTGCAAGGCATCCCTCCAAGGCAATAAGCTGGATGGCTCAGCAAGGGGAAATTAAAAGCATGTCAGAAATGTAGACAGGAGTGCCATCCTTTCAGCAATCCAGTTCAACACAGCACCACATGGGACACCATTAGCGATCTTCAAGTTAGACAGCAGCTGCAGAATTTCTGGCTCAGGAAAGGTAGATGTGGAGAATTTCCAAGTGTATTTGTGTGCCTAGTTGGTGGGCACACGCATGACAGCTGTAGGTGAAATGAGTCAAACACCTAGCAGGTTACCCCAGATACACAGAGGGTATTGCCTAGCCCAGGGGTCAGCAACTTTTCCAAGGCAGGATACCGAAATTTGACCTTTTGACCTCTGTACGGTCCAAGTGCCAGCGATACTTTTAGAAGATGCTAGTAGTCCTCTTTACAATAGCTTCATTCATAAATAAATGAAGATGCAGAGCTTTCCCGCGTAGATCATGGTTGTCAGCATTAGCTGGTCCTTTGTTAACCCACAGGCAGCATGGCTTTGAGCAAGCTCCTGGCTGCATGAGGGAGGAGGGACAGGGCTGAGCTCCTACCTCGTGAGTTGATGAAAATCAACTCATGCGCCACTTTTGGCACCTGTGCTGGGGGATGCTCACCCGACCTAGACAGCCAGAAGTACAAAGGTAGGTTTACCTGTGCAATTTCCCACGACTGTACATGCACACAATTGTGCATTTAAACACTGAAGTCCCTGGAACTTTTCCAACCTTCCGAGCTCCTGGAAAGCTTCTCCACTAGCTCAACTATTCATTGGAGATGCACCCCCAAAACTGAGAGCCAGCACAGAACACACAAGACCTAACAAACTACTTGCTCCAGATCAATTATTTATGCTGCAGTCATGTTCTTGCTTATTGCAAACCCTTTTGACCTCTATAATACAAGCACACCCTGTACAATGAATGTTAAACCAATGGTTACATTTGTTTATTGCTACACATACTAGAGAACAATGGAGGTAATTACCACACAAGCATTTTGCAGACTTTACTGGGAATAATTTTAGGTAATTAATGTGTCCCGGATACAATCAACTCCTCTACCGAATGGTCTTTACAGTAATCATCATGTGTGAAAAATTACTCTGTGATGTTGCTACAGATCTGTGGCAACACACTGCCAGGTAAAGAAAAGATTAATCTACCGTATGCTGCTTCCTTTGGACACAGAACATGGGCAGATGACTGCCTGAAGTACAGCGTCAGGGCTATTCGCTGGCTCTGTAGGCAGGCTGCAAAGGGCTCTCTCCCCTCTGCGAGCCAGCAACACTTCCTCATTCCACTTGGCTGGCTCTTGCTGGGGATGGTTGTTAAATAATAATTGCCAATATCAGGCCTAACTCCTTCCTGCTCAGAGGGTTTTGCTGACTTCCAGTTGCCGTAGGTTCCAGAATGGGCCAGGCCTGACTAACAAAGGGCAGCTCTGCCTTCTGATTTCCATGTACGCCAGATACTAGAAGGGAGCATGGTGAGACAGTCAGCGGGGACACTTGGTCCCAGGGAAAAGGTCTGGTTCGGCTTTTTTAAGAAATTATCTCATTATTTGCATTGTGGCTGCTTGTAGGCTCCCTTGTCATGGGCCGGGGTCCTGCCATGCAAGGCACTATCCTAACACAGAACATAAAGAGGAAGCAATGTGGACTGTAGTCTAGGAGTTAGGAATCCCGTGTTCTATTTCAGATTATTAGCTACATCTGAGAGACCGTGGAAAGGTCCATCTCTCTCAGTTTCATTTTCTCTTGCCCATGAAATGGCTATCCACACCCACATCATAGCTGTGCACGCAACAGGACCTTACATGGAATTAACGTGAAGTATCAATGCAAGCAGCTTGCTGATCCAGTGGAATGAGAATCATATTGACTTTTGTCAGTCCTCAGCTACCAAGCCACAGGGCTGTCCTTCCTGAACCTGTTCAGCCCTGTTGTTGAATTGGGATGTAATCTTTCCCCTATGTTTGCCAATTCGCTAAGGGCTGAAAACCACACAGGGATGTATGTCTCTTTCACTTCCTGGATTCTTGCACATAAATTCCCCTGAGAGTAAGCGTGGGGCAGCAGTAACAGCTCTTTGTTATGGAATGTAACTCATCTCTTTAGCCGGTGCTATTACAAGAGCTCATTTCGAGGTGCAACACCAGGGTCCAGTGAAAAGGGGTAAACATAGAATCACAGAACACTGGAAATGGAATGAACCTCGAGCGGCCATCAAGTTCAGTCCCCTTCCCTCACCGCAGGACCAAGTACTATCCAGACCATCCCCAGTAGATGTCTGTCTAACATGTTCTTAAATATCTCCAGCGATGGAGATTCCACAACCTCCCTAGGCAACTTATTCCGGTGTTCGACCACCCTGACAGTTAGGAAGTTTTTCCTAATGTCCAGCCTAAACCTCCCTTGCTGCAGTTTAAGCCCATTGCTCCTTGTCTATCCTTTCCCCACACACTTGGTCTGGGTTATCTACAGAACCACAGAATACTAGAATGGAAAGGAAACTTGAGCAGCCATCAAGTCCAATCCCCTGTGCTCACAGCAAGACCGTGCATCACCTACATAGGGAGCTGCGTTCCCTGTAAACTGAGCGCTTGGGCAGCTGCCCAGGAGAGATTCAAGTGCTGCCCAGCTGATTAGCAGAGGGCCCACAGTCTCCTCCAGCTGGCAGCATGTTTCTATTGGTGGCACGTGTCTGGGGATGCCTCAGTGCATGTAACAATTTGTTCTGCACATGGATGAAAAAAATTGAGAGAACATCAGTAGGGGACCAGTTTCAAAAGGACATTAAGAACACAGCACACACTTGCTCCACTGTCTTACAATGGAGCTTGAGAAAATCCTACCCATTAGATGGTGAATGCTGTGGGGGACTGACTGTTACTACTAATTTGTACAGCACCTAGCACAAGTCCCAAATCACTGGTGAAGTGTCCAAGCACAACTGTAACTAAACAGTCATAAGGGCTGGAAACATTTGCCACTGGTGACATCTCTAAAGGACGGCAAGTGGACCACCTGCAAGCCAGTCAGCTTGAAGAGGCAAGTTGGTCATAGCAAAGGAAGAGTTGAGTAAAATAAAGAGTCAAATGAAATAAAATCTAAGGGCATTTGTCAGGTGGTTCAAGGACTCTGCTCAGCTCCCCTGACTTTGCTGGTCCTTCTCGGTCGTTTAAATCCTTTGGTAAGGGTGGTGGGCCAGAGGGGATTTTCCACACTGTTTTTATGAATGATGTGCACGGCTATGACCTCCTTGATTAGAAATTGCTGCTCCTTTCCAGTAGGGAACCTGGGTTGCAGATCCAGGAAGGAGTTAAACCAATCGCCAGATCAGACACTTGACCGCTCAGAAAATCTGTGTCGGGCCTTGGGATAGCTGTGGTGGTGTTCCAGAAACCAGCAAAATTCGTTCACAGTATGAAAGGGAATAAAGTTAAACCCTTTACCAGCCCCTGATCAGGGATGCACTGCCCACAGGAAGCACCATTACATCCGTGAACATCTTCACAGAGGAAGGTCTCCCCCATGACAGTGCAAGGAGTGTCCCCCCCCATCCCCAAACCACGGAGCTTGAGACAGGCTGGAGTTCCTTTCCCAAGCAGTACTGGTGTTAAGCCAACGCTGTGAGAGACAGCCCCTGACCCTTGTGCCTCTCCTCCCCATCTGTACCTTCCGCCCTACCACAAACCCTTTAGCCCAAGCTCTTCCGCTGAGGACTCCTTGGTTGGATGGAGATGGGGAGGACACAGACAGATTTTCTGACTGGTGGCAGGGAGGGAAAGGAGGCTGCAACTGGAAACATTTTGATACCACCGGTATAACGAACAACAACTCAACACACCCACCAGTTAATAGAGTTATTCTTTGAAGTCAAGTGACTGTGGTTGGTGGTTGTGTGCTGACAGTCTCCCCCATCTCAGCGCTTCTAGCACTACACCAATGATGACTATGCACATAGTCCCCTCCACCGTTGCTCTGTTGCACAAAGTTAAGAGAGTCACAAGCAAAGCTACCAGAAAATGTTCACAGAAATCCCACTATTGCTGTTGTGGTGTCGTCCTTGCTGATTTTTATACAACTCGTTCCCCTTAGAAATATATATCTCTTTCCATAAACTTTTTGTTGACTATTGTATTTGACTTAATTGATTTCATTACTTCAACCGAGGTGGGAAAACAGAAACACTTGCTAATTCCTGGGGGAGAGCTGTGGGAGTGTGTAGCTTAACAAAAAAAAAACAAACAAACAAGCAGTCCTGCAGCACCTTAACGACTAACAATTTTATTTATTGAGTGATGAGCATTTGTGGGTAAGACCCATAGGAATATGATGAAGTGGGTCTTACCCACAAAAGCTCATTAATAAATAACATTGTTGGTCCTCAAGGAGCTACAGGACTGTTTGCTTTTTTAAGGTAATGCCACTCACCATTCTCAATCGTCAGCCTGTCCCCAACACAGCAACGTAACAGTCTCACATTTCTGAATGATACTGGGTCCCTCATTCATTAAATTTCAGCTCACCTATTTTAGCTCCTCTGTGCAGCAGCATGCGAAACTGAAACCGGGGATCTTAGAAAGGATGTGATTAAATGTCACTACTGGCAGAGTGCTCTATCCCTCCATCACACTTCGAAAGCTCATCCATTACAAGAACGGAATGCCGGAGGCAGGCTCTGCCTTTTGTCAGAGATATGGTACGTTAATCCTGAAACTGACAGAAGCGATTACTGGAAGGATGACAGAAGCTCCAGCCAGGATCAATATTTTCAGGGGTTGCTAAAAGTTGCACTGGGAGAGCGGCGGGGAGGAAAAGAAAAAAAAATCTAAATTACTTGCATGATTATCTATAGACGGCATGAAAGTATTGCGCCCGGCTGACTGAGGCACAAAGAGATGAAGCATCTTGTTCCGTGTCCTGCAGGGATTCTAGGGCTGCGCCAGGATTTGAACCCATTTCTCTAACCTGCTAAAACCATCACTCCTCTTCCACAAACAACTGCGCACAGAGTCACAGGACAGTACGGCGGAAGGGACTTGGAAAAGGTACCAAGTCCAGCCTCCTGCACTGAGTCATGGCCAAATTAACGTAGAGCAGTGATGGGCAGCCTGCAACCCACCAGAATTCTGTGGGTGGCTCCTGAGAGACGTTGTTCACCGTTGCCCACACACAGGGTTGCCAAATTCCACCGGTTTCCATCCGCAATGGATTTTTTTTTCCTACCAGTGTTACTAACAGGACACACGTGCGAAGTGAGGTGCAGGCTGACTGTGCACCACGTTGCCTGTGAGAGCCACGCGCTCAGTCTGCATACCATCAAAGCGCTGCTGCGGTCCCACCGGCACACCCCACAAACTCAAGGTATGCCGGCGCCACTAGCAAACTCAGCCTCTCTCAGAAGTCCATCTTGCTTATGGCACTCTTGTGGCCCACTGAGATGAAGGAGGGCTGCTCACGTGGCTCACCCACTAGCCTAGGCTGCTCACTGCTGACCTACACCGGCCCTGCCAGGTGTTTGTCATGCATGTGTGGTATACATGCAGGCATACATGGAGCAACTGCAACGCTTCAAAGGGGCCCAGAGTAACAGCGGTGGGAGCCACAGGAATCCCGGCCCCCTCTGAACTGCCACTGGAGCGCTGCTCCACAAGCCTCCGGTGGGACGGAGAGCGCTAAGGACTGACCACCCGAGGATCTGCCCCCTCTGGGAGCATGGAGCTGGACTCCCCCGGCACACCTTGTTCTGGGACTCGCAGTGGCTTTCAACCCTGCTGCGTATTACACACATTTATGTTTCTATGTTTAAATAGTAGGTGTCTATCTCTGCAGTAAAACACCAATTTACCCGACAAAATCGGGACCAACTGATGGTCGGATAACTGCAAATGTTGGATAATCAGGTGGAGGGTCACTGGAGATGGGGCTGCCTAGGCATTTTCTGCAGGGTGGGCAGCTGGCTCCCTGGGTGGGCTGCCATGGGGCTGCTGGCTGCTGCACAGCCAACTCCTCTGGCTGGCAGCCTGCTCCTGAAGGTGGGTTGCCAGCTGCTGCGGAGCCGGCTGCCTGAGGCCAGGGCCAGTAGCCAACCAGGAGGGATGCCAGCTGAGCGGGGGTGGGCCAGAGATTATCTGACCCCAGTTATCCTACATTCCCTTTTATCCCAGACGGTGCCAGACAAAACAGAGTTTTGGATAATCGGGGTTTTACTGTGTGTAGAAATATAGGTACATATACGTACTTCTCTAGATCTAGCTCTGTACAGCCAGACATCAGAATGAGCACGGGCAAGTGTGAGGGGGACAAACAGACAAGACCAGATCCTCAGCTGATATAAGCAGGGAGAGCTTCACTGGAGCTATGCTCTATTATAGCATCTTGAATCTGGTTCCACATCCTATAACCCCTCATAAAAATCATCCTTGCGTACATGATGCTCTGGCAGCCACATAAATTACGCCAGCCACAATTTTGTTTGAATAAAAGCTTTATTAAAATGTCAACAGTCAAAGCGTTCGCTTATTCCTTTGCTAATGAAGTAGAGAACAAACTGCTCTCCCACAAGGCACTGGAGCCTGCCAAATTCATGTAAGAATTTCCACAAGGTGCTTCGACTTGTTATACTTTAGCACCTGTCATGGGAGTTCTTAGAAAACATCAATTCAGCCTTTCTGCACCTGTGAGGTAGGTCACAGTAGGGCAAATGGGAAAACAGAGGCATAGAGGGTAATAGCTTTAAAAGTGCCAAAGGGAATTAATAACCTACATTCCATTTTCAAAAGTGACTTAGGCAAAATTTTAAAAGGTAACTAGTTGCCCACAGATGCAGATGGGAACCTACTGGGATTTTCAAAAGCACTTAGGAATCTAACACCCATGGTTTTGAATACCTTTAAAAATGTGACCCAACATGTCAAAGTTAATTTTGAAACTTGGATTCAGGTTCCTAAGGCACTTAGGTGGATTTGAAAATTCCACCAAGAGACAGCCACAGATATACAAAAAGGAGAAAGGAAAGAAAGCCTACATTTTTCTTCAAGAGAAGGAAGAGAAGAGAAGAAAAACTTTGCTAACTGTCAGGGTGGTTAATTATTGGAATCAGTTGCCTAGGGCGGCTGTAGAAGCTCCATCATTGAGATATTTAAGAACGGTTAGCTAAATATCTAAAAGGGATGCTACAGATGGTACTTGGTCCTGCTGTGAGGGCAGGGAACTGGACTCGATGACCTCTTGAGGTCCTTTCCAGTTCTAGAGACCTATGATTCTGTTCTGCAGGGATGTTTTCAGTTCTACACGGCATTCTGATGCCAGAGCAGCAATGGCATACAAATACCTGGTTATCTTGATACTGTGGCAGAATCAGCAATAAAGTCCAGGAGGCCTGGCACTCAAGCCTCTAACCAATCAGATCACAAATTAGACGTCCTAAAGGGATCTCCGCTCTGTCTCCGCGTCTATTATTAGTCAGTGAAGTTTTAATCCTTGCTTAAGGGGGAAAAAAGGCCACAATGGCCACAGGGGAGGGGCAAAATACAGGATTTGTCAAAATTCACATATGTTATCCAGAGAATACCACTGATGGGCTATAATCTCCATGCAGTTAGTAGCCAGCTATATTTTGGTTCCACTTAAAACAAAAACGAAATACATTTTTAGCAGGGAGGAAAAGACAACTACAAAGTCTGTTTTTATTGGAAATGGTCCCAAAACAGGACTCTGGACCCAAAAACCCTGAAACCCCTGAGAAGAGGGAAGAGGTCTCACTTTTTTCAAATTAGTCTTGCCCCAACTTCTTATGCCAGTTCAAAATTGTCCCACTAGAAGAAGACCCAGGTAAGCACATTCTTTCAATGTATGATTTACATGCCTGTTGTAAAATTAAGGTAAGGTGACCATCCGTCCTGTTTTGGCCAGGGCAGCCCCATATTTCAGGTGCCAGAAAGGCATCTTGATTTATTTTAACAAAGGAGCTAAGTACCCTGTATTCACAGGGCAAATGGCTGCCGCCCAGTTCCTCGCTTGGGGAAGCAAGAAGCCAGACTGAAGCAGCTACTGTGCAGCTCCCCAGCACTCGGGGGAGCCAGGAGATGGACCAGTGTGGCTGCACCTGGCTCCCTATTGCTCAGGGGAGCCAGGAGTTGTATCGGCGCAGGGAGGTCCCCAGTGGGACCGCAGCTCCGTTCTTGGCACTCCAAGGCATGAGGCAGCTGGGAGTCAGAGCTAGCCCCTGCAGCCAGGGAGCACCCCCTGCCCCAGCAGGGTGGCAGCCCCCACAGGGAAGCCACTGCCTGAGGAAGGTGACCAACTGTCCCATTTTGGCCAGGACAGTCCCTATTTCAGGAGCCAGGAAGGTGTCATGCCCCCCACCTTCCCCCCAGGGTATCCCGTATTTAGCCTAGGGGAATATGGTCCCCTTAAATTATGGGTTCTATTATACATGTAAGAAAGGAACATAGCAAAATAATCCAAGGAACTGCGAGCGCCCTAAAACTAAAAGCAAAAAAACATGAAGAGAATCTGACTCAGCTTCCTGGAGCTGCCATCAAGGTAAGTACAAATCTATAAAGCAAATCTGTCCTGCCAGCCGAGTAGAACCAGGTGGCCTCAGTGATAACTTCCCTGAGGCCTGCTCATACTCCAGAGTTCTTCCTCTGTGCGTTTAAGGGACTCCGGCAAAGAAAAAAAAAACGATTGTGTGATCACACTGGCTCCTCTTTTCCACCCCCAATTAACATTGCAGATGATCTGTACTTCATCTAGAAGATGCCAAAGGCTGAACAACTTAGCAAAGATGAGCATCGTGGGGGAAATGCGCCGTGCTGCACATCATGTTTGCCATCTACAACAGGCTTGTAATTTCCAATTCACATGGAAAGTTAAAGCGTTTGTTCATCAAGGGACCTTGATCTAATTAACTAAGACAGAGCACAAATCCAGCACAGATCAATGGCTCAAAAACAAGACATGGGGAGGAGGAAGAAGGATGTTGTCCAGGTTTATCTAGGGTAAAATTCTCCGAGAGAAAACTCTGCACGTGGTCAAGAGACAAACTCCTCTTCTCAAAGACCGAAACATCTTCGAGAGTCACAGAAACCATCAGGCTTAAGTTATATGCCTCACAGGCACCCAATCCAACAGCCCAGTATCTCATCTAGGCTATGTCTACAAGTGCCCCAAACTTCGAAATGGCCATTCAAATGGCCATTTCGAAGTTTACTAACGAAGCGTTGAAATGCACATTCAGCGCTTCATTAGCATGCAGGCGGCCGCAGCGCTTTGAAATTGACACGGCATGCCGCCGCGTAGCTTGTCCCGACGGGGCTTCTTTTCAAAAGGACCCCGCCTACTTCGAAGTCCCCTTATTCCCATGAGCTCATGGGAATTAACTACTTCGAAGTCCCCTTATTCCCATGAGCTCATGGGAATAAGGGGACTTCGAAGTAGGCGGGGTCCTTTCGAAAAGGAGCCCCGTCAGGACGAGACGCGCGGCGGCATGCCGTGTCAATTTCAAAGCGCTGCAGCCGCCCGCATGCTAATGAAGCGCTGAATATGCATTTCAGCGCTTCATTAGTTAACTTCGAAATGGCCATTTGAATGGCCATTTCGAAGTTTGGGGCACGTGTAGACATGGCCCTAGTTATAAATCCATTTATAGTCTGGCAGGGCTGATCGCACGGTACTCTGTATTTCTTAATACATACACAAATATATATGTATCTTACACACACATACCCAGGCACTAACACACACAATCATACACAGCTCTAGTTCTGACATTCATTCTAGAGGAGCACACATGATTCCTATAGATACATACATACAGAAAACCAGGCACATAAATCTTTACAAATACTTAAACAATGCACATGCTGGGTCCACAAGCACTATAATTGCTATTTGTATATCTGATAATTGCACCTGGAGGCTGGGGTACAGAATGGTGCAGTGACTGACATGGGAACATCAGATTTTAACTCCTGTAGCATTATGGTTCTACCGTTATCCCTAAAGCAATGACTAGGGAAATGAATGAAACAAAGCAGCTCCCATCTATTATGTTATGCACACAAAGAAGACTAAGATAGCATTACAACGGCATTCTGGATCTAGCTTCTACTCAGTTCCTTGCTTCTTTCAGCATTTGCTGGTTTGCTCTTAAGACTTGGAAGGATTCAATTTTTATTGCTAAATGTTGATTTCAGCATGCGCGCGCGCACACACACAAATCAATCAACTATTTCACTGGTGATCATCCAAATTTACACACAGGCAGGTCTAATTTGCTGGGGAGCAAATTAGACCTACATGTAGCAATATTTACTTTGTATGTTTTGGCATGTGATGTTGACAATTTATGTTTCCTGGTTATACAGATTAAACCACTCAAATCTCAACATCTCTTGTCATTAAATAATTACGGTCTGGCTCTCCCCATAGTTTCCTAAAACTGAGAGAATTGAAATTGATAAAAACTTTTAAAAATGCTTAAAACACATAAATTTTATGTGACTGTGGAAATGTACATGCCTAAAAATAATAAAAAAATGTTGAAAAATAAAATATCTGACAAATTATACAAAAAATAAAAATGGAATTTTGCTAATCCTATCTCTATTAAACACCATTACCTATATATCTGATCTCCAAAACATACTGGCAGTGTCATCTCAACTACAAGTTAGTTTCCAAGCATGTAACCACAGTAAAACAGTAGTGTAACTAGTATTCTGTTGCATTCGTGGTCGCCTAAAGGGTGGTTTCTGCTCTTCTCTTTCAGAGTAAGATCTGTAGATATTTTAGTAAATCTTCCCAAAAAGTTCCAGGGCCAAACAGAACTGAGGGCCCATGTAACACACTCGGTAACCATGACAGTGAAACAAGCACCCTGTAAGGTGATGTAGGCTTTGTTGACACTGGCAGGTGAGCAGCAAAGCTTTTGTCTTTTGCTGTTTAACCCTCCGCTTCCCTTAATGACAAAAGTGTTACCATGGCAAGTATTAAAGGTTGAACCTCTCTAATCCAACACCCTCGGTACCTGACTGGTGCCAAACAAGAGCATTTGCCAGACCACAGGAGGTCAATACTGTCTAGCACATTACCAACACTTCTACTGCTTACTAGGCTCTTAGAATAGTGACAGAGAGATAGCCATAGGCTCTTAGAAGACATTTAGGGGTAAATTAGAGCTAGATAACAGCACAGAACACTGAGACCCAGGACTGGTGGCTATAAACGAACTTTATCGGACCACGGGAAACTTGGCCATACCCGTAAGTGGTCCTCCACCCAACCACTGATGTTGCTGGACAAGAGAGAGCTCCAGATTAGAGAGATTCAACCTGTATTGCAAACAATGCCTTGTCAGCCTGAGCTCCAACCTCCTGCTCAGCCCTGGGGTTCCACGCCAAACATGGATTCCCTTCCTTCACTTTGAACCCCTAATTTCTGGCCCGACCCCAGAGGCTATATCCCAACCTTGTGCCGCAGCTCAGTGACAGTGAGTGAGGGCAGGAGAGAGTGAGCCACTGAGGTAGGGGGAAGTCAATGAATAGTGAGGAGGGCCTCAAGGACGGAACAGGGCTGGAGTGTTCGGTTTTGTGCAGTTAGAAAGCTGGCTACCCTAATTGCTTGCATGCATTATGAAGCACAAACAGTGAACTATCATAAAGATGCACAGTGCCAAGATATGCAAGTTATTGGAACAAATGAAAGAAACCACCAGAAACCTGCGATCGATTTATCTGGATATCTACACAGAGAGAAGTCAATGGGAGAGTTTCATATTGTTTTTATCATCATTTTTGTATCTGACATGAATATTGGCTTGAGCTATGAAATTCAAATATTTGCTCCTTGGGTAACGCCCACAAGGCATTTAGCCATCACATCTTGAAGGACCTAGTCAAAATGAAGTGGCTCATCCAGGGAAACTTAACTGACAACGGACCATGGGAAATGCCCATCTACACCGAATGGACCTTCCTGTGGATGTTCCATCTGAAGTATAGGTAATGGCCAGTGCTGTGATTAGCATAATTAGGCACGGACATGTGACTCCAGACTTCATCTTGTTACCGTAACGTTCCACAGTAAGAACAATGGATTTCCCTCCATGTGACAGAAGTTATAAACACCTGGAAACACCTTCATTTTTGTCTCTCTCCACCTCCAGCTTCTTTACTACTCAAACCTATGGACTTACAAGGGACTGAGGTTGTTCCTCAGACTTGACTTAAGCCAGCCCTTTGTTCCATCACTGCTACAAGCCCGAACCAAGAACTTTGCAACTATTTTATGTATTTGATTCCTATAACCCATATTAACTCTCCCCTTCCTTTCCTTTTAATAAATAAACCTTCAGATTTTAGATCATGAAGGACTGCAAACAGCGCAACTCTTGGGTAACATCTGAGTTGTACATTGACCTGGGAGTATGGCTGGTTTGGGATCAGAACCACCTTTTATTCAATAAAATTGGTTTTAAAATAAGTACTCATCATTAAATCCAGTGTTGGTGTGATACAAGAACTGGCCGGCCTAAGGAAGCTGCTTTTCTGACTTTTTTTGTTAGCGAGCGTGATGAGGCAGGAGTTTACTTTTATTGCTGGTTCGGGTAGATCTTATGGGAGAATAACCTCCAGCTTTGGGAACTGTTTGCCCTATTTCTCAGAGGGTTGTCCTGAGTTTGGTAGTCTCAGTTGTGGGCACAGTTACAAATAGTAATATAACCAACAATAACAACAAACATCAAAAGCACAGGCGGGGCGTTAAGAAAATTATCCCTTATTTTTGGAATACAATGTTGGGAACCCCTACTCCTGCCATAGCCCCGTATGGAAGCATGGTAAGCTGGCCGGGAACATTGCTGGAGAAGAGACATAGCTCTTTGCTAGAAGCGTTCAGAACTCCTCCCCGCAGCTCTAATCAGGAAAAAAATATCTGCCTGATAGCTCAAATCTTAATTTAAAAGCCCCAGAGCAGGGACCCTTCTGTTTGGTTTTGAGCAAGAGTAGAGACAGGAAACTGGGGACAAATTCAGGGCAGCAGGCTGTCCAGCCCTCTTACACATGGCCAACGATTGTTCCACTTTTATGCAACAGGGGACACCCCACTGGTCAGACTCCTGGACGAGGAGACACACAAAATGCAGCAGCAGGGCTTGCACGCACTTGAAGGTTAATTCAGGTTAGGGGGCAATGTGATTTGGATGCCTTGTTCCTGTTTAGCACAGTGGATTAAGCTGAGCAGGAACAAGTCAAGCTTATTCTGGCTATTCCGGTGTGAGCACCTGCCCCCACTGGGCATTCCTACCATAGATTTCAAGGATGTCTACCTTCTCAAGACACCACTGGAAGGTAAAAACAATAACAAGTCCTGTGGCACCTTTTAGGCTAACAGATTTATTGGAGCACCAGCTTTCATGGGCAAAGACCCGCTCCGTCAGATATAAGTCTATAAGGTGCCATGGGACTTCTTGTTTTTGCAAATGCAGACCAGCAGGGCTGCCCCTCTGATCCCTGAATGGTAGTGAGTGACCATACCACCAATGCCATTTTATGGGGGGAATCCACTTCCTCCAGATACAGCTGCGCCCATCAGAGCAGGGAGAATGTATTTTGCACCCTCCCCCACTGCACCTGCAGGAGTTAAGCAGCCCAGTAAACGGCATACAATACACCTCTCCTTTTCAGATCAAACCGCAGAAAATTAGATCTGCACATGGTGCTCACATTCAACAGTGGCAGGTCACTGTCTAAAAACTTCAGACTAATGAGATTCATACTCCAGGGTCTCGCATTATGTTCTGAGACTGACTCTTAATTATAAGAAACACTAAATAGTTCATGTTAGATGAAGCACATTCTTCCCATCCCTGGAATGAGCTCTACATTAAAGACATCTAAATAACTTCAAACCACCAACAGCGCTAAGGACTCCTGCAACCTTGAGGCTTGGCTGCTGATTTTACATTATATAGTAGTGGCAGGTCGCATGGTGGGTTAGCCCTTCCCCCTTTATCAACTGGATGTGTAGCAACATACAGCTAGTCAAACACAAAATGCGGCTCTTCAAACCTGCTTCCGAGAAAATGGTTTAAGCCTGTATTATGTTTAATCCAGTTTGATCAAGGCCTTCTGCGTAAGTGAAAAATAACAGACTTCCACATATTTTCAAGGATGAACTTCACATTTTCATATTGTTCTGCACTGCAGTTAGCGCAGTTATTTATTTTTATGTGCGCAGCACAAATAGTTGAAAGGTTTTATGAATTCTCATTACGGTGTTAAAAACTTGCCTATAAAAATCAATTGACTTGCACAATGGCAACTTGCCTACCAAAGAGAAACAAACAGTGGGACTTAATCCTTGGTCTATTTCCTTCACCTTCATTCTGGAGCAAGAGAAATGCAATGGTAAGAATGAGACAGCTTGCGCCAAGAATCCAACCCTGTGGAGCTTCTTAAAAGTTTAAAAGAGTTTTGGAAAGAAAGGTGGTGGGACGGAAAAGTGCATTTCCTGAGAACCAGGACTTCAGCACCACCTCCTTCATTCCAGGAAGGACAGAAGCAGGTGCTAGGCAGCCTGTGCACTGGATCTAATTCGCCTCTCCAAATGTAGGCAGTCCTCTGACTTATGAAACCATTGGCTCCTGACCACTGTGTCATAAGTCAATATGCTCCATTGCAGGACCGATCTTCAAAAAGTCAAAACGAATTGTTGTGAGCCAAAATGGGGAGTGGGGAGAGTCCCACTCAGAAATGTTGCAAGCCGTGTTCCCTGTAAGTTGGGTACTTGGGCGGCCTCCCAGGAGAGATTTGGGAACCGCCCACTTAATAGAAGAGCGCCCGCCGTGGGCAGCGTGTTTCTACGGGTGGTGCACATTTGCACAGGCCTCGATGCACATAAAGTTTATTCTGCCCATGGATGGAAAAAGTTAGAAGGAAACACAGATTGTAAGGGTTGTTTGTCCTATGTCCAATGTCATAAAATTGAGGACAGCCTGTCCTAGCCTCTGTCTTATCCAATGAAGACTAATCACCTTGATGCAAGGTCAGAGCACTAGCCTAGCCAGGGAACCTCAGAAGTGACAGATAAATCAGAATCATTGTTTGTATAGAGGCAATTCATAAATTGAACGCCCAGAGAGTTTCAGCCTGCATGTGACAAAGTCCCCACACTTAGGTCTTGCCTATGCCTACCAACACCATTGACCTACTCCAGCTCTGCAAATACTGTAGCTGAAGTCAACACACTCAATCTACAACATACGATAGACAAGGCCTTAGAGAACTTGAGTGAAAAACAGCCAGATTTGCAGACGACTGGGCAACTTCACCAATCACACAACTCCCGGACCTCTCCAAATTGAAGCCCACTAAGAAAAACAAATTATTATATTAAAAACAAAATAGTATTAATACCCTAGAATAAATTCTTTTTTGTAAACTCTGAACATCTGCGTTTAATGTTCTAACGGCTATCCTTAACACGGTTCCTGAGTCCCTCTGAATCCAGTTTTTCATTCACTCCTAGATTTTCCAATCAAGGTAAGGGCTGGGTAGTCGAATGTGCAGTCTTCAAGCTTAAGGTTCTGCAAGGTGACATGTTAAATAAAACCTTCCAAGAAGCAACAATGGGTGGGAGATTTACAAAGGTGCAAAGGGCTGGTAAGTGCTCCACTCCCAGTGAAAGTACCAGACACTCTTCCTCTCTTTTGCCACTTATTTCTGAATGTTCCCCATTTTTTTCTCCAGCTAAATTTATTTACTGAATCTAACTTGACTTCACAAATAACTTCAGTATTCCAAAACCTGCATTTTTTTAAGCAAATAACTGTTTCCAAAGAAAACCATAAAGTTCACCCATCTGCCTCTTCTGAATGAAGTTGCTAAGCTCATGTTTCAGAAATGGACTTCTCCAAAAAGCAAGGGCTGATCCCAAGCCAATCAAGTCAATGGAAGCCTTTCAATTAATAACCCAAGACTCCAAAATTCATTCATAATACCCACACACAACAGCTAGGATAAACGGAAGGCCCCTTTCATCAAAAAGACAAGACAAGACATTAAAGACAAGACACCCCTATATTTTAAATTTGCACAAACTGCATTAACTTCATAAAATCCCATTGTATTAAAAACAAAACCAAAAAAGAACTGGGATCTCCAGAAGCTCTCCCAAGTGTATCACAAAAGGCATCATGATGAATTGGGCTGGGACTTCTCACTCTGACTTATTCAAAGCTACAGCTGCATGCTTGCAGGGAAGTTTGACCTTTTCTTCCGGCACTGCTTTTCCTGCAGCTACGCAAACCTCCCGGAGCATCGAAGAAGAACTCTGCTGGAGCCAACAGACCTTTGAACCAGTCAGCTGTTCAATAAAGCAGGCCGACGTTCATCTGGAAGAAACATTTCCACCTCAGCAGCTTTATGGAGGGGAAAGGACAGAAGCTGAGAGCAAAAGGAAGCTACACGAGAACTTGGGGAGATGTGGGGGAGGAAAAGAAGACGTGAAGCTAGGCTCAAGAAAAAAATTAAATGTGTCAATTTAGGTTTCCTCTTTTACTATCAGTCACAGCACCAGGAGAAATTTTTTGACCAAAACTTCCCTCCCAGTCCTTGGGGGGCAAAAACGTAGACAATATCATACAGTTTGCATGTCTAATTCTCCAAATTGCTTTGATCAGCACTACAAGCATTTTTTAAAAATCTAAACATTTTAACATTTAAAAAACCAAAACACTTTTTTTTTTTTTTTTTTAAAGTTTATGACTTTTGGGGTCAAAATTTGCGTAATTTCATTTTGTTTTTTAAATAAAACTTTAAAAATGCATGAAAGTGAAATGTTTTGTTTGACTCAGAAATGTTTTTTTAAACCCCAGAACTGAAAGTGCACCAAAAATGTATTACCTTATACAGCTCTAGTCCTTGGACAGGACAGGAGATAATTTTGAGGCAGTCAAGAGAATACTTAGAAGGGAACCAAAAAAGTTGCCCCAAAACTGAGAGAAAACTAGAGTACAAATATCAGGACATCTCTTTTGCACCGCATGTTGTGCAGACAACCAGTTCAAAAGTCATTCTTCTCAGATCACCTGAAAGTTCCCTTGTACCCCAGACCTGGTGATAAAGGGTTTGAAAGGCTGACAAACATCTTTAAAGAGGCCAAAGCTAGCAGCAAGCTAAAAAGCAAGCTACTGGATGACCAAGAAAGGAGTCTAAGAAGTAGGTGGGTTCCTCTTTACGGGAAAAGAGACCCATTAAACATGCACCTATGGAAGCTGCATTCAGAGCCCAGCCAAGTGAAACTGACAAAAGCAACCGTAGAGTCTCCAGTTTTGGGGGTGGTGGAATGAAATTTTGAAAAAAGTTAAATAAAATCATAAAATTTCCCATTTCTTCTACCAGCTCGGTGTTACTGATACACGGGCGGAAGAATCATGTGAAGAGTAAGGGCAAAGATTCCAAAGCACTGGAAATGATCAAAGGAGGTCTCCACAGACAGGTATGTTTCACGTCTATCAGGGGGAAACATATGGCAGATGATATTAGCGAGAAAGGAAAACACTTGGAAGCCACTAGCCAGAGATTCAAGCTTGGAAGGTGTTTTTGTTTAAACTACGTTGCTGTTATTATATTACTGCTAGGACATGGGAGAACACAAATAGGGTGTAGTGTACAAAACCTTTCCAAAGTACAGTACCATCTCAACATTCACAAGTGCCACATTTGCAAATTCAATTATTTGCAAGTGGCCTCATTTCCACAGGGATCTGGGACTGGGAGCGCCAGCGGCGTCTGTGGGTTCCCCACAGATCCAGGGCCTGGAATGCTGGCAGCCGCCACGGGTTCCCTGGAGCGCCGGCGGCCACCGTGGGTTCCCCAGGGCTCTGGGGCAGGAGAGCCAGCAGCCACTGCTTACCTGGGCCTCTGGGGCCAGGGTTGTTGGCAGCCACCACTTCCCAGGGCTCCAGGCGGGGCGCGCCCATGGCTGCGGCTTCCCAGGGCTCTGAGCCCCCAACACACACACTTTCATGAAAATCAACATTCACGAGCATTCTGAACACAGAACCCTCGCGAATGTTGAGACCCTACGGTATTCAACAAGGAGCCACATCCAAAGCAAACCTTGCTCTTAGCAATGACAAGCTCACTGGATAACTCAGCCTACAAGGTCAACCATGAGACCTAAGACAACCTCCATCAGTATCTTTCCCTTGGAAGGAAGAGCGGTCTGACCTTTGAACGCACTGAAGCCAGGTTTACACTAGATCTTAAAGTCAACCCTAGATATGCAATAGCGCAGCTGGAATCAACTTACCTGGTCATCCTCACTGTGGAAGGTCGAGGGGAGAAACTCTCCCATTGACCTCCCTTACTCCTCATGAGAATGAGGAGCACAGAGCCAACTGTCAACCCAACAGTTTGATTTTGTGCATTCTTACTAGGCTCGCAAAATCGAACCCCAGAAAATTGACCCTGACCGGGTCGCTTTCCCAGGTGATGTAGATGTTCCCAGAGTTAGGAATGTTGAATTCAATTCTCCACTTTGCACCAATTTTGTGTGTGACCTTGGACAAATTACTTAATTTCTGCATGCTTCATTTCCCATGGAACTCAGTCTGAGTCCCTGTTTAATAAAGAGTGTAAGAATCTGACCCTCAGTGTTGCGGTTTCTACCAATTAATGCTACACAGAAGTCACTTAGACCATAATAACGATCATTCCTCAACACTAACTTTCATTCACTGAAAGAACAATAAGAGAGAGATATTAGAGACAGGGATCTATCTGCTTCTCAAACAACGCTGTGCCGTGTTCATGCTTTATGACTGACAAATAGGGCCTCGAGCATTTCAAAGCATTAGTTATTTTTAGTTGAGACAACAAAGAGATAAGTACATGAAAGCGCATTAACTGAGCTGCAACACAGCACACATGTGCTTTGATTATTTCATTAACTCTAATCTTCTCATGGGCTCTGGAGAGAGGCAAACATCTTGTAAACTTTATTTTTAAGAGCAACAAAAATGATTAAAGGTCTGGAAAACAGGACCTCAGAGATGACTTGAAGAGATGGATTTGTTTAGTTTGGAAAAGAGAAGGCTGAAAGGGACACAACAGCAGCTTTCAAATACTTAAAAGGGTGTTACAAAGAGGAGGGAGAAAAAATTATTCTCCTTAACCTTTGAGGATAGGACAAGAAGCAATGGGCTTCAATTGCCACAAGGGAGGCTGTGGAATCTCTACCATTAGAGATATTTAAGAGCTGGTTAGACAAATATCTGTCAGGGGTCATCTAGCTGAGGAGTGGGGAACCTTTTTTGGGAGGTTAGGGGCCAACGTCCCACAGAAAAAGCAAGCAGCAAAAGAAAGCAAACAAAAATCTGGCCAACACCACACACGTCATTGATGTGGCCCCTGATGGAAAAACAGAACAAGACTCCTCATTCCCCTCACACACCAGCTGCAGAGACTCAGAGCAGGGCCAGCAGGCTCTGGGGTGGGGCCAAAAATGAAGAATTCAGAGTGGGCGGGGTCTGCCAAGAAGTGAGCTTGGGGTGTAGGTCCGGGCAGGAGGGGAGGGGGCAGGCAATCTGGGCAGACGAGGGGTGCACGAGCTGCCTGGAGATGGGGGGTCTGAATAGGATAGGGCTGAGGATGTGGGGTCCGGGTAATGGGGGGGGAGCTTACCCGGTGCAGCACCTGCTGGGGGGGCACACCTGGCTTCCTGTCCTCTGATGCTGTCAGGCATTGCTCTGATTGGCCACAATTCCAGCCAGTCAGAGGGGCGGGGGGAAAACCTCCAGGCACTACTTTTCGGCTTTTTCCCCCCGACGTGCCTGACTCCGGCCCGCGAGGCTTGGGGCTATGCACCCCCTATGCTGCAGTGGGCCAGAATTTGCATGGCGGGGAGGGGGCTGAAGCCTCAGGGGCTGCATTCAGGCAAACCAGGGGTTGTAGGTTCCCCACCCTGACCGAGACGACACTTGGCCCTGCTGTCAGTTCAAAGGGCTGGCCCAGATGACCTCTCGCGGTCCCTTTCAGTTTTGGTATTTTATTATTCCTATTATGTGCTTGCTTTCCAAATGGGTTTCCCCCAAATCACCCTGTTCTAATGCCTCTACTATGCCACTGTCCAGACATCTTAAAATCCCTCCCCCAGGGATGGCACAGGGAATTAAAACAGAACCCCAGCACGCAGGCCCAGGCTTCTGAGGATGTTCCTCAGAAGACACCTATCAAGATGTTTTATGTGCTGTATCACTCATAGCATTACAGAGCTCCTAGGATAGGGCCCCTCTTCCATATGGCTTGTAAGCTTTGACAAGCTCACTTGGGGCAAGATGCGGCAGTTCAAGCGTGGGACACAAGTCAGGAGGCGAATTCTCTTTCTGCAGACTTGTGAATTGTTTAGCTGAACATTCCTACTTGAAAGAATCCAGCCCTGCCACCTATGGGTTGCAATGGGCTGTCCCAATATTGATTACCCTGAACATCACCACAAAGAGGTATCACATCACACACAGACTGAGGAAAGTAGAGAGGATAAAAGCCACATTTTGCAAGCTTAAGTGCAAAACCATTTACAGAGTTTTAAGGTCAGATGGGACCATTAGATCACAGTCCTTTACTGGATTTTGCCATTTTACTGCCAAAGTAGACGATTCACGCCTTATGTTTAAAAAACACAGTCGATTGCTCAGACAAATTCTTACTGAAACTGATTGTGCAAGGGTGAAGAGGGGATTTCATTTCCAAATTCACAGCTGGTTTCTTAGATAAACTTCCTCAACTTACCTCCCCCTCTCAGTGCCTCAGATTTCCCATCTTTAAAATGGGACTAAGGACGGCACCATTCCTTGTCAAGTGAAAGCTTACATCCTTACAAGCATCTTCACTTTCTTGTGCTTCGCTTGGCCCTCAGACATAGCACATCTCACAGAGTTGATGAAATAGGGCTCTAAAGCTGCATGCCACAAGCTCAACTAGCCTCTTCCACAAAGGACAAACAAGGACAGAATAAATCAATTGTTAACTTAAGAGGCTAACTCTGTCCTTGTTCAGAATCAGCAGCACTATGGGTCCAGGACAAGGTGTGTGTGGGGGGGGCAGTTCCATGTCCAGAAGGGGCAGAGCCTCTGGCAGAAGGGGCGGAGCTTCTGGCAGTCAGCCCTCAGTACCGCCCAGAACTCAGACTGGGTTCCCCACAGCCCTCAGAAGCTGCACAGTGCAGCAAAGTAATGCTCCACAGCATTTCAAGGGAGTCTGGTGCTCTGGACCACTGCCGCTGCTCCTGCAACAGCTGGGAGCTCCGCGCCCCTTTGAAAACACCAGATCCCTATGCAGTTAGCCCCCTTGTCCCCGTTCGTTGGAGGGCCAGTTGAGAACACACCCCTAAAAGGGTATGTGGACCAGTTGTGGCACTTGAAAACTGCTTCTCACCCGCAAGGGAAAAATTACTAGTTAGCATTATCATCAACGTCTGTGGTGATACCATAAGTGCTTTACAGAGACCATAAAGTGATGGGGTGAAATTCCAGCTCTCTTGAAGTAAATAACAAAATTCCCATTGAGTGCACTGGGGCTGGAATTTCACTCTCAATCTTTGCTCCAAGAATAAGAACTATGCTGACAAAGAGAGACTGAATTGGGCCTAAAGGCCAGTTATTAAGACCTTTGAACACCTTTAAGATGTCCATGAAGCTTCAATGTCCTCACGCTGATAAGCTTCAAAAGTAGCCAACAGAGATTTGTGCAAGTTCCTACAATGCATTGCTCAAGTGACAGAAAAGACTGAGCTGGTATTTCAAAATATACCGTCTGCTCTCAGTTGGGTCACGTCAGCCCACTGGAAACTGTAGCCCAGGTTGTCAAGATGAATAACCCAGAAGCTGTGAGCAGAGAGCGGCTCTTGGGAAAGAGAGACCCTAACTCAGAGATTTGGGTGGAAAAACAGCCAGACAAATGCAGCTCTCCTCCTGTCGGAAGAAACAATAAGAATTCCCTGCCAGAAACAATGGCTTCATTTTTCCAGACTTCCAAAATAAATCTTAATGCCACTGGCAGGGTTTTTGCTACAGAGCTGTCCAGTTTCATGCTAACAGCCACTGCAGGGAGCTGATAGTCTAACCATTACAGTGTAAAGAAAGGTTACTCACCGTAGTAACGGTGGTTCTTCGAGATGTGTCCCCGTGGGTGCTCCACATTAGGTGTCGGGCTCGCCCGGCGCCGCAGATCGGATCTTCCAAGCAGTTTCTGCCGGACCGCGCATGCGCCGGTGCGCGCCGCTCCCCCGCGCGCTCCCGGCCATGTGCGCGATCCGGTCCCCGCCAGTTCCTTGACCAACCGCCTCGGATGCTCCTGCAAAACACTAAACAGAGATCCGGAGCGGGGAGGATGGGCGGGTAGTGGAGCACCCACGGGGACACATCTCGAAGAACCACCGTTACTACGGTGAGTAACCTTTCTTTCTTCTTCGAGTGTCCCCGTGGGTGCTCCACATTAGGTGACTACCCAGCAGTAACCCAAGATAGGAGGTGGGTAATCGGATTATGTGCAGCTTGTCCCCGAGAGGACCGCTGCCAAGAGACGGGTATCCTCTTGGAATACCCTGTGAAGGGCGTAATGTTTGGCGAAGGTGTCACAGGATGACCAGGTCGCCACTCTGCAAATGTCTTTTAGCGCAACGCCCTTGAAAAAAGACTGTTGATGCTGCCACCGCCCTAGTGGAATGAGCCCTGGGCGTGGCCAGTAAAGGAGTCTTTTTGAGTTTGTAGCACATTTTTATGCAAGATACGATGTGCTTAGAGATTCTCTGCGAAGAGAGACATTCTCCTTTTGATTTGGGAGCGATAGAGACTAGGAGCCTATCCGTTCTCCGGAAGGACTTGGTCCTGTCCATATAGAAAGCTAGCGCCTGCTCACGTCCAGGAGGTGTAGGCGCACCTCTTTGTTAGAGTTATGAGGCTTTGGATAAACAAGGGTAAACAATAGGTTCGTTAGTATGAAACTCAGAAAGAAACTTTAGGAACAAAGGCTGGATGCAGCCGTATGGTTACCGCCTCCTTGGAAAAACAGCGCAGGGCGGCGTTGCCATAACTGCCTCAAGCTCGCTCACCCTGCGAGCTGACGTGATTGCGAGAAGAAAGGTCGTCTTCATCATAAGGAGGCGGAGGGAAACCGTGGCCAAAGGCTCAAACGGTGGTCCCCTTTTCGCATTAAGCACCAGGTCCGAGTTCCACAGAGGTGGAAGCGGTTTCTGAGGGGGGTATAGGCTTACCAGCCCTTTGAAGAACCTGGTAACCATGGGATGGGCGAACACCGTGTGCCCTTCCTCTTCGTGTCTGAACACCAAAATGGCGGCCAGGTGGACCTGAAACGAGGATAGCGAGAGTCCTCCTCTCTTGAGGTCCAGTAAATACTCTAATATCACAGCCATAGGCACCGAAAGGGGGCTAGCTGTTTGGTAGAACACCATGCCGTAAAGCGAGTCTATTTCTGCTTGAAGGTCTTCCTGGTGGAAGTCCTCCTGCTACTTTCTAGGACTTGCTGCACTTCCTCCGTACATGTGCTCTCTAGGGAGCTGAGCCATGGATTAACCACGTTTGTAGTCGCAGGCTTTGGGGGTGCGGATGCACTATGGACCCCTGGGCTTGCGTGAGCAGATCCCGCGCCACCGGAGGGGACCTCAGTGGCCGGTCCGACATGCGCAGGAATAGGGGGAACCATTGCTGTCGATCCCACGTTGGGACTATCGGGATCATTCAGGTTCCTTCCCTCCTGGCTTTCTGCAACACTTTGTGGATGAGCACTGTGGGAGGGAAAGCGTAAAGCAGGGGGCCCCTCCATGAGATCGCGAAGGCGTCCCTCAGGGACCCCCGTCCCAGTCCTGCCCTGGAGCAGAATTGTGGGCACTTCTTGTTGTGCTGAGTAGCAAACAGGGTCTATCTGGGGAAAAACCCCATGCGTGGAAAATCGGTTGCAGCAGATCGGGACGGATCTGCCACTCGTGCGTGAGTGCGAAACGCCTGCTCAGCTGGTCTGCCTTCACATTGCGAGCGCCTGGTAAGTACGAGGCTTTCAAGGTTACATTGTTGGCGATGCAGCAGTTCCACAACCGGACTGCTTCTACACATAAGGCACGGGACCGAGCTCCTCCTTGCCGATTTATATAAAACATGGTGGAGGTATCGTCTGTACTGATCCCGACTACCTTGCCTTTCAGTTGGTGTCGAAAGTGTCTGCAGGCGTTGAACACTGCTTTGAGCTCCAGTATATTTGTGTGCAGTGACTGCTCCATAGAGGACCACAGCCCTTGCGTCACCTCTTCGCCCATGTGTGCTCCCCACCCTATGAGGGGGGCATCTGTAGTAAGAAAAACCAATACGTGTGGTTGGTGGAAGGGTACCCTTGTTAGCAGGTTCTCTGGGTTTACCCACCATTGCAGGGATTTGCGCACCTCCGTTGTGGGCGACGCCATCCTGTGAACAGTGTGTGCTGCCGGTTTGTATACGCTCGCCAGCCAATGCTGCATGCTGCGCATGTGTAACCTGGCGTTCTGTTGTACGAAACGTTGCTGCTGCCATGTGGCCCAGCGGCTGTAAGCACGTCAGAACCGGCACCATAGGGCTGAAGGTGAAGCCTTGCGCGAGGGAGCCGATGGCCCGAAAGCGAGTCTCTGGTAGATACGCCCTCGCTGTAATAGAATTTATGCGTGCCCCTACGAACTCTATGTCCTGTGTGGGGTCTGTCTTTGATTTTGTCAGATTGATAAGCAGGCCGAGCGAAGAGAACGTGCCTGCTGTGACACATATTATGCGTAGTACCTCCTCCTTTGAGGCCCCTTTGAGTAGGCAGTCATTCAGATACTGGAATATAAATACCCCCTGTCTGTGCAGGTAGGCTGACACCACTGCCAAGGTCTTGGTGAAGACTCTGGGGGCTGAGGAGAGCCCAAACGGTAGGACCTTGTAAGTCGAGGGCTGCGAACCAATCTCCATCGTCTAGTGCCGTAAGGATGGAGGCGTTTGTGATCATCCGAAAACGTTGCTTGCGCAGGTACCGGTGAGGCCTCGAAAATCTAAGATGGACCTCCCCGTGAGGAAGTACCTCGAGTAGAACCCTCTCCCTTGCAGTTGCTCCGGCACTCTTTCCACTGCCCCTACGAGCATGAGATGGTCTACCTCCTGCTTGAGCCTCGCTACATGGGAGGTCTCCTGGAGGTGGGGCCCCGGGTGGAGGTCATGGCGGTGGGAGCAACTGGGAGGGGATGGCGTACCCCGTGGCTATGATCTCCAGCACCCATGTGTCTGTGGTGATCCTTTGCCACTGGTTATAAAATGGTCGGATGATGGCCTTGAGCACTGGTTTCGTGCCCTCTGGAAGCGAGTCCATGAGGGAGGTCAACCTAATGTGGTTGTTGAAATTATGGTTCGCTAGATGCGCTGCGTAATTTGCCATTGGCAACAGTAGCGTGGAGGAGGAGTAGACCTTTCTGCCCAACAGCTCTAGCTTTTTGGCATGTTTGTTTATTCCCCCACGTTGCGACGACTCCGCCACCAAAGAATTTGGTTGTGGGTGGCTGAACAGGAACTCCATGCCCTTCGTGGGCACGAAGTATTTTTTTTTTTTTTTTTTTTTCGCTCTTTTGTGGACAGGCGGAATAGTCGCAGGAGTCTGCCATATCATAGTGGCAGGCTCCAAGATTGCGTCATCAGCGGTATTGCTATTTTGGAGGAGGCCGGAGGTCTCAGATTTTTGAGGAGCTTATGGTGTTGCTCTTGCACCTTTGCTGTCTGGAAGCCTTGCGTGAAGGCCACCCTCGTAAAACAGCTCTTGGAACTGTTTGAGATCGTCCGGAGGATGGACGCCCCCCGGGGCCGTAGCCTCATCCGGGGAGGAAAGCGAGGAACCGCTGGGGTACGTCTTTCTGGACCCTTCCGGTTCCTGCTGATGATGGTACACCCTCTCACTAGAGGTGTGCGAGGAAAAATCTTGGGGTTCCATAACCAGTCCCCCCTGAGATGCTTAAGTCTCTGTCCCCGGTCACAATTGCCCTTGGGGGTACGAGATCATTCGTAGGGATCTTTCCCTAGTAGATTGCCGATGGTGTCTATGCCCTGCGTGGTAGGGGCGACCACGGCAGTATAAGCACTGGTCTTGGGAAGGTGACCTAGACCACTCCCTTGGTGCATACCCTTTGCGTCTGGGGGAGGGAGACCGTCGAGACCCTGGAGAGAGCGACTTTGCCTAATAGTCCAGCGGTTCAAATCCCAGGAAGGGTGGAGGTGGTCCCAGCCAGGGTGAGGCTGGTTGCAGAAATGGAGAAGGGGGCTCTGGGTAGGCCAAGGAGGGGGGGGACCCCTGCCTTCTAGTTGGAGTCTGCAACATAGCGGAGGGCTGTGAGAAAGCAACTACACAGCCCTGTGCGGAGAGGGGCTGCAATGCCTCCTCTTGTGTGCAGTCTTCCCCCTCCCTTGAGGAGGTAACTCCGCCCCTGACATACAGGGGATCCCGGCCACGTCCGCACCGAGCTCGGCACACTCGAAGTCGGTGCCGCATGTGCGGTGTCCTTCGGTGCCGGCAGGCTGCGTGCCTGCGCGCTCTGCACCGCCGGTTTTCCAGGGGTCGGTGGTACCGGCGCTTGTTTAGCCGCCGCCCTGCCTGCGGTGCGGGGCGGCTGGCTGATTATCGAAGGGTGAGCCGCTTGCACGTGGCTCTCCGTGCCGCCGCCGATCAGCTGTTGCTGCGGCTGGGGGCTGCTCGCTCCTCCCGTCCCGCTCGTTGTTGCTGCCGGCAGGGATCGGGCTGGGGGGCATACAGGGCATTCCGGCGTCCGCACCGAGCTCGGCACGCTCAAGGGCGGTGCCGCACGTGCGGTGTCCTCCAGTGCCGGCAGGCTACGTGCCTGCGCGCTCTGCACCGCCGGTTCCCCAGGGGTCGGTGCCGCTGCCTGCGGTGCCGCTGGTACCAGCGCTTGTTTAGCCGCCGCCCTGCCTGCGGTGCGGGGCGGCTGGCTGATTATCGGAGGCTGAGCTGCTTCCACGTGGCTCTCCGTGCCGCCGCTGATCAGCTGTTGCTGCGGCTGGGGGCTGCTCGCTCCTCCCGTCCCGCTCGCTGTTGCTGCCGGCAGGGATCGGGCTGGGGAGCATACAGGGGATTCCGGCCCCGTCTGCACCGAGCTCGGCACGCTCGAGGGCGATGCCGCATGTGCGGTGTCCTCCGGTGCCGGCAGGCTGCGTGCCTGCGCGCTCTGCACCGCCGGTTCCCCGGGGGTCGGTGCCGCTGCCTGCGGTGCCGCCAGTACCGGCGTTTGCTTAGCCGCCGCCCTGCCTGCGGTGCGGGGCGGCTGGCTGAGTATTGGAGGCTGAGCCGCTTCCACGTGGCTCTCCGTGCCGCCGCCGATCAGCTGTTGCTGCGGCTGGGGGCTGCTTGCTCCTCCCGTCCCGCTCGCTGTTGCTGCCGGCAGGGATCGGGCTGGAGATACTTTCCTCCGTTTCTGCGCTGATGGGCTGAGGGAGGCAGCTTTCCTTTTAAGGGCCCCGGAGGGTCCCTCCTGCTGCGGCCGCTCCGGCACTTCTGGCTGGAGGGCCTTGTCAAGAAGCAGCATTTTTTTTTTTTTTTTTTTTTTTTTTAAAGCCTGAAGAGGACATTGTTGGTGAGTCTTTGTGTTTTTAAGTGGGTACTTAGCACCTTCTTTGTGCCGTTTTCCCCGTCCGATGGTCTGCCTTAGCCGGAGGGCTAATAGCCCTAGCTCCTGGCCTCCGGCGCTTGTTACTGGGACTGGCTGAGCTGTCCCTCTCCTAGCTTGTTCGTTGTTGTTTTTTTTTTTTTTTTTTTTTTTTTACAAAATAACAAACGGCTAGCTTATAGTAGCCTAAGTGCCTGAAAAACTTTAAGAAAAAACAGATAAAGCCATTGAATACACTACTTGGCCTTAGCCTAGTTGGAT
This sequence comes from Carettochelys insculpta, assembly GCF_033958435.1. Taxonomy (NCBI): domain Eukaryota; kingdom Metazoa; phylum Chordata; order Testudines; family Carettochelyidae; genus Carettochelys; species Carettochelys insculpta. The sequence goes on from NC_134157.1 coordinate 16,794,837, forward strand.
TCCGTCTGCAGCCGACGGCGGTTAAGAGGAACTGGCGGGGACCGGATCGCGCACATGGCCGGGAGCGCGCGGGGGAGTGGCGCGCACCGGCGCATGCGCGGTCCGGCAGAAACTGCTTGGAAGATCCGATCTGCGGCGCCGGGCGAGCCCGACACCTAATGTGGAGCACCCACGGGGACACTCGAAGAAGAATCTAAAGCTGCATGATACTCTTCTCTGTCTTAATCTTTAGATGCTTCTAGCCTGAGAACACCTGGGACTCTCAGGCGTGTATGCCTATATGTTTGTGTTTATTGATTTCTCCCTACAGCTGGAACCTGATAGATATCATGTAATCCACACACCTATGGGTGTGGTTCACTGGCCTATGTACTGGCACCTAGACCACTTACAAGAAGAAGGCAGGCTCTTCTACAGCCTTAGCTGTAGAGGCAGCAGGCTTTTGGCTCAAACTTTAGAGGCTAATTCACTAAGCTCCAGAGGCCCCAGGTTTGGGTCCACCCGTGGGCAGTTACAATCACACTGACAAGACCATGTTTCTCTACAGATTTCTTCTTTCTGAATTAGCTAGACACACAAGAGGGGTGGGGCAGTCTCTTTGATTGGACCAACTTTTTGAGAGTCACAACACTTGTTGCTTTCACCCATGTAAGTTGGCCCACTGAAAGATATTACCTCAATTGGCTTGTGTCCATATATTGGGCCCAGCACAGCTAAAACCTAACTGACAAGAACCGAGACAGTGACAATCAGGAGCTTGTCTATACAGAAAAGCTTCACCAGTTATACTATATGGTTATACTGGCATACCCTGTTCCTGCTTGTGACCTTTGTGAATTCAAATGTAAGAGTGGCCTTTTTTCCAGTTCAATTTAAACCCCTTCCCAACCAACGTAAACTAAACTGAAAATGGGCAATTTTATAGCTGAATAAGAATGTGCACACAGGGAAGTTATACTGTTATCACTATTGGGCCAGGGCTAGGCTACATCCCCATTCCCCGTCAATCTAACCTATGCAACGAATGGCGTAGCTGAAGTTGACATACTTATGATGTATTCCATGTGGCGAGGTCAGTGGGGGCTGCTCTCCCGTTGACTCTGGCTACTCTTCTCGTTCTGATGGAGTACCAGAGTCAATGGGAGAGTGCTCGGAAGTCAATTTATCATGTCTTATCAGAGATGCAATAAATCGACCACCAGTGGATCGATCACTGCAGTGTTCATCCACCATCTAGTGAGTCATTTATAAAACATTGAGCTAACATTCCGGTATACACAGGCCTTCTGTTGTTTGCTGTCTCCCTTCAATAGCTCACCTTAGGGTTTTCTCTGTCCCTCCCCCAGCAGTTTACACAAGGCTACAGATGTACTCCCAGAGTACTGGAATTCCGGGTTTTAGAACCAGAACAGGCAAGGACCAGCAACTTTGTGGTGATGTTTCAAGAAAGACGTTGGGGAGAATCAGGGATGCATTTGTTTTATGCTCTGCATCAAGATTTCCTGGAGGCGATGAAGGGTAGGAGAAGTTGTTGGGTTTTTTTTAAACTTTTCTTTTTGTTTTGCTTTGTTTTTTAAATAAAGCAAGTTAACTGAGACATTTCAGGCTTGAACAACAGGACAACGGCACTGCTCTATCTGGAGAATGCAATTCAAGATAACAGCACAAAGCATCAGCAGTCCCCTTTTTACTGGAATAGATCAACCACAAGTACAGTAAAAGCCCGAGTTACGTGGGGGTTGTGTTCCTCGCAACCCCCATGTAACTCAAAGTTTGTGTAAGTCAGGGGAGGGGAACTCCTCCCTCCTCCTCCAAGCCCCCGGGGAGCCTGGAAAGTGACCTGGTGGCTCATAGAAGGAGGGAGAGGAGAAGAGTGGGGGGAAGCCCCTCAGACCTGGGGAGCACTGAGACAGGTGCAGAGGCACTTGGTCTGTTTCCTAGCTCCCCACTGCTTGCAGGAGCTGGGAAACTGACCAGGCGCTGCTGTGCCTGGCTCTTGGCTCCCTGGGGCTTCCCCCACTGCCCCCCCAGCTTCCTCCAGCTGGGGAAAGCTGGAAGGAGCCATGGGGCTGCTAATTCAGCACACCGGAGCCAGCAGTGGAGCACTGAAAGGAGCAGCCCCGCAGCTTCCCCCAAGTAGGGGAAGCTATGTCCTCCCTGGATCCAGCCATCCGCTTCCCCCACCTGGGGGAAGCGAGCAGCTGGAGACTGGGATTTCAACATTTGCAGGAATATCATTAATGTGTATGTGGAAGTCAGGTAAAGCGGGGGTTTACTGTACCCAGGCTCACCCTCAGCCTAAAACATGGCCTGTGCTCATTCATTTCGGGAACGAGGGTGTTTAGCTATAACAAAGTCGTACCAAGAAGTTAGAACTAGCAGGGGAAATTCCAAAATTCTGAGGCAATTGTAGCAATGGACTTTTTTTTTTGTTTGTATGACTCAAACAATATAAATGATGAAATCCTTTGTCTGTAAGCCTAGACATTGCTAGCCTGGCAGAATTGTTGGGTGAGTAACAAAAGGCAGAGGTCTCTATCTGATTTCATAATCTTCTGTCCCTCAACAGCACAATTTATGAAGTTTTGCATATTTGCCCAGTTATTGTTTCAAAAGAAACAACTTTATATATAAATGAGAGAGACTATTGTCTAAGAGCAGGTTTTTACAAGCTTCACGAATACTATTAAGAACGCTAAAAGGTTCCTATGTCTGTAAATGGGGGGTTTATACAAATAAGACAAGTTATGATTATGAAATGTAGCTATAATTTTCTGACTCTAACTATACGTTCAGATGCAGTAAATCAGCTGCTCCACTAGAGGGGAAGCTGTTTTTGAATCTGTATAGCAAAACACTTCTTAAATTGAGGACACAAAAAACATACATTGCTAGCCATGGTAGAAATTTCATTAGGAGCTCTACACTAGAGCTAGTTGGAAAATGATATTCCCCCTTTCCCTCGCCCACCCACCCCTCAAAAAAAGAGAGAACTGACATACATGCAAATAAAAAAAATACTTTCATGACAGTTTTCTGGGTTTTTGTTCGTTTTTGACTGAAAATCTGTAAAATGTTGGGGAAAATGTTTCCAGGAATTTTTTTTTTTATATGTGGGTGGGTGTGGGGGGGAGACTTCAATTTTTCATCAAAAAAATGAATGTGCTACCAGCTGTAATGTACAATTCATCTTTTGCCTGTTGAATGCCTCTGAGCACTGGGGCGGGCAGACAGCCATCAAGGCCCCTGGGGCCAGGTGGGAGGGGGACCCGTCTCTGTGTTCCCAGAAGGGGAAGGGCCCAAGGCTGAGCCACCCTTTACCAGGTCCTAAGCACTCACCCTCTAAAAATCATCTATGGAATTAGCTACCGAAGGAAGGCAGATTAAGACAAAATTTAATCATCCTTAGATCACGCTCCAAGATCCAACATTTACCAAGCTCTTCCTGGTGCAATATAAGTTAAGCAAATACTAGTTGGGACAGAACTTCCTTGATGGGGTAAAAGGCACAATTCTACTCAGGAAAATGGATCTGTGGCCCTTTACACCCACAGAGAATTCAGCCTAGATGAGGAAGCCCTTGTGAAATAAAATACAACATGCTTATTCTAGGCTACAATTCAGCTTATTTAGGCTGAATTGTAAAATCATAATCTAGCAAAACCATGTTGTATTCTATTTCACAAGGGCTTCCTTATCTAGGCTGAATTGTAAAATCATAATCTAGCAAATGCAATTGTAAAATCATAATCTAGCAAATGCAGAAGAGCTAATCTAGCTGTATTTCAGTCAAGTATTTGATATACTTCAACAAGGCTTAATACAAGAATTGAAATGCTGGGGATGTATCAGTTAGAACCAACAGAGGAGGAAGATGTGGGTGTACTGGTCAACCATCAGATGACTGTCAAGTATGAGTGTAACCCTTGCCTTGGAGGATGGGGTTATAATTCAAAATGATCCAGACAAACTGGAGAAACTATATGAGGTAGAGAGGATGAAGTTCAATAAGGACAAACGTAAAGTACTCCACTTGGGAAGGAACAATCAGTTTCATGGATACAAAATGTACAGTGACTGTTGAGGAGGGAGTCCTGCAGAAAGAGATCTAGGGGTCAGAGTAAACCACAAGCGAAATGAGGCAACAGTGTGACGCTGCTGCAAAATAAGCCAACGTGATTCTGGCGTGTATTAACAGGCGTGTTGTAAGCAAGGCACAAGCAGTAATTCTTCCATTCTACTCTGCGCTAAGTAGGCCTCAACCGGAGTACTGTCATAAAAGCCATGCAAAATATTAGCCCCCTAAAGGGATGGGTGTATTACTTCTCACAAGTTACTTGGCGCGGTCGAGAGGTAACAGTCTGAATGGCTGGCTAAATACAAAAGCAGCTTCCCCTCTCTTGGAGTTCACACCTCCAGATCTACTGATGACAATACAACTCAGCCTGCCTGACTGAGCTAACCTCGTTATCCCCAGCCTTGCTCTGGCCTATTTATACCTGGCCTTGCAGATTTCCAGGACCAGCATCTGAAGAAGTGAGTTAACTCACGAAAGCTCATGCTCTAAACTTTTCTATTAGTCTATAAGGTGCCACAGGACCCTTCGTTGCTGCTACAGATCCAGACTAACACGGCTACCCCTCTGATACTAGTCTGACATTCAGTAGCTAAACGATTTCAAGGCAGAGGGGCTGATAGCCACTGCAGGCCCTGGGGCAAGGTGGGAGAGGAGCGTGGGTCTGCGCCCCTGGAAGGGGCGAGGCGAAGGTTGGAAGGGGCAGGGCCTAGGACAGTCAGGCCTTAGCACCACTGAGACAGTGATACCGGCCCCCCCTCTCACAGCTGGGTGGAACAGCGCTGCCACAGCATTTCAAAGGCACTCAGAGCTCCAGAAACTGCCACTGCTACTTTGAAACCCCTTTGAAACACCAGGGCCCTGGGCAACTGCCCCTTTTGCCCCCACATTGGCAGGCCTGTCTGAAGGTCTCCTCTAACCTTATAAATCTATTATATTAATATCAGGTTTGGTTTGGTTTGGTTTGGTTTTTTTTTTTTAAACACAAACATGCAGATGATGTTCCTCGCCAGAAGTTTAGAAAATGTAAAGACCCCCATTGGAGACATTAAGGGTTCCACAGCTGGAATCATCTTGTGCTCATTTAACTGCGTCCGTACGAACGACAGAGAAACACAATCAAGTATAAGATTACAAGAAAATTGGATGACAGATGCAGCATCAGCAGGGGGGGCCTGGGGACAGGAGAGACTGAGAACTGCCTTGCTGAATACCTCCCTGCAAAACATGACCAATTCCAAAAGGCTGCTATTCACATGAAGAACTTTGCTGCTCAGAATGGAGTATAATAAAGTATAATGCAAGAACTACAAACTACGCAGCTCAGTGCTCTCCCTAACCCAGTAAGTTAGGCTGCAAGATGCATGATAGTTACTTGGATGACGTGAAACAGTTTTGAAAAGTGCCACCAGCTGTTTATCTACTGCTAAAATGCAAGTGTTTAAAAATTAATAAGAACATATTGGACAAATAGGGAGCCTACAGAAACCACTGCGCAAGACTGAAATGGCAGAGACTGCACAGCATAATGTCTACACGGTCGCAGTAAAATGTTCATGCGCACAGTCTACAGCGCTTCATGCACGCTCTTTCCTTGATCCCCTTCTTGGGATATCAGGGGCAAGAAAAGAATGCAGAAGGGGTGTAGTTACACCGCGGTTAAAGGAAAAGAAGCATCCTATTACGCTAAGGTGGAAGAGGACGAAATCCCACATGTTGGGGCGTCACTGGAAGAGTCAGGTTTTAGACTGAACATGGATCATCTATTCTGCAGCACGTAAGCCATTAACAACAGCCCTCAGGACAGGCTTTCAAACAAACGTGTAAGAGATAAAGTCCAAATGAGAATGACCAAAATTACAGAAAAAGGCTAAAGATATGTCTACAATGCAAAATACTTCTATTGACAGTGACTCCCCGAGTGCAGGTCCGAGAGCTCGTCTGCTCTCCAGCCCGAGACCAAACATATCCATTGCAATTTTTGGTTCCTTAGCATGAGGCTGACCTGTGCTCTGAGTCTCCCTACCACAGAGCTGCGGGTTTTGTTTTTTGCAGTGTAGACATATCTCAAAAGGTACGAATGAATGAATACTCCGAAGAGGACCAGTCTCTGATCACTAAGGGCAGTGGTGGGCCACCTGCGGCCCGAGGTCTGCATGTGGCCCATCAGGGTTCTATGTGTAGCTAGAGAGAGATTTTGCTGGCTGTTGCCCATAGGCAAGGTTGCCAGAATCCCCTGGCTTTCATCTGCACAGGTTTTTTTTTTCAAACCGGTATTACTAACATGACACACCCATAAAGCAAAGGCATGTGATGTGAGTGCAGGCTGTGTGCTCCCTCTACATCCACTCAAAGCGCTGCTGCAGTTCAATTGGCACAGCCCCCAAATACTAAATGCACGAGTGCAGTTAGCAAAACAACCCTATCCCGGGATTCCCTCTTGGTTCTGACAGCCCCGCGGCCCACTCGCTAGCCTAGGTTGCCCATCACTGACTTCAGGTTTGATAGAAGCCAACAGTAGAAATCATGAAGCTAGGAATGAAATAACTAGGGATACTGTTCCTCCTGTTTTAAGGCACACACTAATAGCTAGCTGCTCAAATGTAAGGGATAAATTACAAGCCTTTTGGTACTGAAAGCAACTAGTGCTGGCCACTGCCAGAGACATGATCCTGGGCTAGAGAGCCTTCGGATGCGATCCAGCTTGGCAAGTCCTAAAACTTGATGTCTTGTGTATCAAGACCCAGGTCTCAAATTCAGGCTTACTGGATTCTTGGGAAGCAGCTTTGGCCATCGAGCTACACCAACTCAAAGCTGCCCTGATGGGCCCCATGGTCTTGCCTCTGCTTGGCTGGTGATACAGAGAACTTCCTGTCTCTTTTGTGGCCTTGCCCGAGCAACAAGACATTGCCCACTTGTTATTACTCAGACCCTGTCTTGCTGCCTCCTCACATTGCGTTCCCTTTGAACTGGATCTGCTGGCCATCAAATCAGATGAGCAGGCACCATTGCTCACATTTCAACACGCTTGTCAATTTCTGCTCAGCGGATGCCAAGCACGAAGTTAGCCTAGAGACTGGACTATCACTTATCAATTTCAGGTCATTGGAAAATGAAAGTGAGAATGTTTTAAACTTGTATGTTCTGGTCTTGATGATTTCACTGCATCAGGGTTAGGAAGAAAACAGGTGAGATTACCAGTGTCAACAATTCATTCAGTGCACAGCCAGAAAAACCCAAGAACACAGATGTGGAGCAAAGATAAAACTGCACCAAACAATATGGTGCAAAAAGAAATACTGGGTGTTAACCCTAAGAAAGAGTCTTTCTGCAGATGCAGTTAAAATTCTAAAAAGAGAAAAGCTCAACTGGGTACAAAATTAGGTGTTGGGGTGGATCCAAATATTATTTCTTCCTGTGTGAAAATTTTCAGCAATAAACTTCCCATTTGTTACATTTTTCACAGATATTTTGGGTTTTCATCAAAAAACTAAAAGCCAAAATATTTCCCCCTTTTAGGCAAAAGTAACCTAAAAATCCTCTTGAGAACAGGCATTTCCAGGGAAACTTCCTTTTTTGTGAACACCTTTTTCCATTTAAAAAAAAGTTTTGAATGAAAAACTGTGACCAGCACCGGTCATTTGGCTTGTACTAAAGGAAATGTGCCAGACAGTGTCATTAAAAGGGAAAAAGGAAAAGAATGGAAATTTCCATTCCAAACAGGCTTTAATTTTATATCAAATTCGCTGTGTTGTATTGAACCAGTAGCATGTTATTGAGCTTTGCAAGAAGCCAGTCCATAGGGATAAAACTGAAAGGCTTGAATAATTCCAAATCAAAATGAACTGCAGTTGGATGGAACTGACTTCTGTGCAGATATAATAGCAGCAGAAGACAGGATTGCAAAAGGAAGGGAAGAAAAAATTATTCTTGTCAAAATGACATTCCCCTGAGGAATATAAACTACATAGAAGCAGCATTTACCCATTCACATTATGTTGTATTGCAGCTTCTATACTATTGAAATACATATGCTGGGATAATCATGTTTGACTTATTTAACAATTTAAGATTCACACGGTCAGCTTTACGGCTCGAGGAATGAAAATTATATGTTCAATGAATGAAAGTTACATGGTTTTTATATGAACACATTTTCTCCCCAAAATTACATTCTCATACGCAAATGTTGGACACATAATTTTCCTCCTCTTTGCATCTTTCAAACTAATGATATTAGATAGCAGAGCAAAGTAATTGCAAGAATAGGCAAATGAGCATGGTGAACTGACAAACCAGTGCTCTGAACTGCCATACAAGAGACCAGAGCTCTCTTTTACTCTGGCTGGTTTCCTTGGTCTATTCAGGGAATACCACATAAGTAACTGGCTTGATTTTCAGCAGTACTGACCATTTGCAAGAATTGCTGCCATCAATCAGTACAACAGATGTTCAGCACCTAAACAAAATCAGGTCATGTTTGGTTAGCCCCAGAGCAGAACCTCAAGCATAAAAGGAAACAACTTCCATACTTTAATGCTGATCCCTATGGCTGACAGAGGGCAGTCTACAGAAGGCGGGTAACTTGATTGTTGTTACACAATTCTAGCAACAGCAACTGAGTACCTAGAATCAACTTACCTGCAACTGACTGATCCGGCTGTTCTCACACAGGGAAGTTGACACGAGAGTTTCTTCCTTCGACTTCCCTTAGCCCGAGTGCTATTGAGGAGTATGGGGGTCAGCTGATGACCCCAGATAATTCAATTTCACCCGTCTCTACCAGGCATGCAAAAATCAAACTCCAGAAGATAGATTTTGACCAGGTCAATCTTCCACGTAGGACAGACCTACCCTTAGAAACAGCACCACCACTACTGTAGGAAACCTATCAAGCCCAATGTCTATATTGTGACTGTGGGTCTGATTTTGCTGCCACTGAAGCCAAATGCAAAACAGTCCTTATCTTCACTGGTGAGGTGACCCAGGGGCCCTGTTTCTTCACTAACGTGCATGTTGTGCAGTCATTGGTACCAGACGCAAAAAGGCCGTTCCACTGCTTGAGATAGTAGCGTTTGGCACCTACTTTGTCCCTAACCACACTAGCCAGAGAACAGGGCCCATGAAGCCCAGAAGGTACACCCCTCTGTAGGGTTAGTTTACCTTGGAAGCACAGGGGGGGGGTTGTCTACTTTGCCACTAGAAGATGTGGCTTCAGCACATGTTGATATATCCAAAGTCACAGCCAGCGGTGATGAGTGAGGATGTCTGGGGGGACCCCACTGGCCATGTGCTCCTGCTCTGCCCCACTCCCACTCCCACTCCCACATCACCCCTTCCCCATCCTTGCCTGCTGCACCGGTTCCAGTGAGGGAGGGGACAGCACTGCCCCTCCCTTGGAGCGCTGCAGAACTGCACTCAGTGGAAACAACATGCCAGTACTGGTGCGGGGGCAGATGCCAGGGAGGGTGTGGGCTCCCCTGTGCTTCTCCCCAATATGGCCCCTGGTCACCGCAGCATGGGCATCAGCCTGGACTGTCTAGCCCACTTGTCTAGGGCCCTGAGTACATACTCAAGCATCTGCTGCCCTTGTTGTTGCAGTTGCCCCCAAACAGCACAGACATACAGCAATGGCTAACAAAAAACCCTACGGACCAGCTATGAGGAGTGAAATGATACATGTCAAGCAGTGATTGCCACTCTCCTTTGGGCTCTCCCAGGGTCACACAGGGCTCTTCGGAAATAATTACAAGCCAATCTTTCCTCACAACAGCACAATGCAGATTCGTATTACCGTTCCAGGCAGCGCCCACCTTCTGCGTAGGCCTCTGTAGCACAGCCATAGTGACCACATGCATGCATTTAGGTAGACGGTCGTCAATCAGCAAGACTAACATTCAGCTGGAGCAAATGATGAAATGTAAGCACGAGCTGAAGATACGTCTCCCTTGCAGCTAGCTGGAAGTGAGGCGAGACCATGGGTGTCTCTGTGTAAATACAGTTTGCTCCTGCTTTGCTTAGATTTGTTATTTAGCAGATGGCGTGGCATTTTGTTCATTCTAATCAACTTAATTTTGACCCAACACCAGCTACGCTTGCATTAAATGTAGTGACAGCTGAAATATGGTTACCTATGCTCGTAATTCTGGAAGAATACAAAAAAGCAGGACTGTTCTAAGTCTGTTCCAAAGAGAAAGGCTCACACTCAGCAGACAGCCTTGCTAAGCCGGGGGCCTATTTTCAGAGCTCTCTCATGGCTAATCTATACTTACAGGAAGATGAACACGCTGTGGTTGATCTTCTGGAGTTCAATTTTGCCAAGCCTGGTTAAGGTTGCTGACCCCGGTCTAGGTATTAGACTCCCTCAAACCGCTGTATGGAGTTGAGACGTTCACACTGTACAAGCAAATGATCTCTATTCGCTGAACCTCCATCAACCTTTGGGGGAAAACCCTCCTGCTGTTCCTCATCTATACCCCAGAGGGTTATTACTTTCAGTAAAGTGAAACTATTGCACGCTCTGCTGCAGGCAGGCAATGCTGGAGCAGGTTTTGAAAGCCACCTACAATACTAGGGGAACTAACTATGTCTGGGCAGTGCTTAACACCTGTGATAGCCAGACATGCTTAGCACTGTTAAGATAGGCAGAGGTTAACACGGCGTGAGAAAGCATCTTCAAAGACAGAGTATGTGAAAAAGACAAATACAAAGAACTGCAACACATGCAGCAAACCACTGGAATAAATTGGCGAGGGAGATTGTGGAATCTCCATCCCTGGAGATACTTAAGAGCAAGTTAGACAAACACCTATCATGGAAGGTCTAGAGACACTGGACGGCGCTTGGTCCTGCCATGAGGGCAGGGGACTGGACCTGAAGACCTCTCAAGGTCCCTTCCAGTTCTGGCGTTCTACGAGTCTAAGTCAGAAGGCACAAACCAGCACGGTTCCATTTAAATCAACGGAGCTACGCTGACTGACAACAGCTGAGGATCTGGCCCGTGGACTGAAAGTTTCACGGGTCAACAGAAAGCCTGGAGCTTTTCCACCCCAGGTTACAGAACTCTGCAACTTTCCATTAACTCCACGTGTCGCCAAGAGGCTGAGATCTTCGAGCTACTTCTTGTCCACTGCTGGCCGTTTCGCGAGCAGCCCTTGTGCTACTGCTGTGATGCACGAAGGGACATTCCCACTGAGAAGGGGGAGCTATGCAACACTGACGCATCATTAGCTGGTGACCCCCTAAGGATGCTAGGGATGTAAAATCCCATCAATTGGTTAAAACGCTAGATTTCACTGGTTACCTGATTAAATTGGGAATGGTGGGGAGTGGCAGCTATGGATGAAGCTCTAGCCCAGCTGGCCTGGAGTGGCCCCCCTGCCATGCACAGGGACTGCTCTGGCCAGGCTGGAGCACCACTGCCCACAGCATGCTGGGGACTAGGCTGCTTCTGCCTGGCTGAAGCATCCCTGCCTATGGTGCTGCCATGGGTGTGGGGGGATGCTCCAACATGGCCAAGGCAGTCTGTCTGCCGTGACCTGGCCCAAGAGTGCTGCAGGTGGGGCTGCTCCACCCGGGCTGAAGCAGCCCTGATCCCAACATATTGCACATGGAGGTGCTCTCCTGGGGCTGCCACAAACGAGGCTACTGTAAACATGTCTGGAGCACACCTGCCCAGAGCAGCCTCATGGGGTTGCAGCAACCCCCTGCCCGCAGCAGGTGGAGGCTGCTCCAGCTCATGCCAGTTAACCATAACCAGTAAACTTCAACCTTTTAGGATGAGGCTTACAGGTTAACCAGTTAAGGTTTAACATCCTTCACAGATGCAGGACACTGCACGCCACGTTACTGGAACTCCTCAAGGGTGTCTGGCTCTTTCCGTGCACTTCTGAGGAGATGCTGCAAATTCCCCTTGTAAAAAAGGAAGTTGTCAAAAACATTAATTCACACACAACAGAGCACTCTCCACTGGCTTCCTAGCCAACATTGTAGAGCCATAGTCATTAGGGGGTCACTTCCAGCCACTGCACTTTCTGGTGGCATTTCTAGCTTATATCAACACCACAGCGGGGATCAATGCTCTGAGATCCATCCACCAGCAGTCGATTTAGCAGGCCTAGTGAAGACATGCTGAATCAACCACAGATCACTCTCCCATCAACCCTGTTACTCTACCCCAGATGAGAAGAGAAAGCAAAGTTGACGGGAGAGTTTCTCCTGTCAGCACCTTCAGAGCAGACCCTGTGGTACCTCCACCTAAAGTCCATCGACTCCAGCTACTACATTATTTGCTACTAATTGAATCACAGCAGCACTTTGAGTGGATGCTGTCAAATCAACATGCACCTCACTTCACTTGCCCTCGCTTCACCTGCGTATCACTTTAGTAATACTGGTAGGAAAAAAAAATATGCAGCTGGAAACCAGCAGAATCTAGCAACCCTGCACATGGACAATGGTCAACTCCAGCTACGCTATTTAAACTGGAGTGGTGTAGCTTAGGTTGATTTTCAGTGATACAGTAGATCTAGTGCATGCCATGGAAACATTGTCTTGACCTGTATTATTACTAAAAACTTGTCTGAAGTCTAATATTACATATTGTATGTATTATACCGTGCTGGTTTTCTCCAGGGCTAAGTACATTCCAAACCTTATATAAGAATTTTAAAGGAAATATTACAACTGAAAGCTCACCTAGGTTTATGCTCATAGATAACACAAATGTAACAACATGCTACAATCTCTCTCCCACAACTCCTACACAGACTCTCAGACTTTAAGGTTGAAAGGGATGACCATGGTCTTGTCCAGTGGTGGGAAACCTGCAGTCCATCTGTGTTCTAGGCAGAATGGATTTTAAATCACTCCCCAAAAAACTGATTTCAATCTAGTTTTCTACTGAGGCTTCTTTGCATATTTTTAAACAAGGACATAAATCTGGTCTCTAAAACAAGTTAATTTACAACTCAGTAAGGTTTTTTTTAAATAACTTGATTTTAATTGATATAGGAAATAGTACATAATACAGTAAAAGCCATATATTCAATGTGTCATATTTGAATATCAAAGAGAATTCAGCAGCCTCGCTTTCCAACGGGTTGTGAAAATTTCTCTTCAGTAAGAACTAATGGGCATAAAACAGACATAAAAACACTCCTGATCCACAAACCAGTCAGCCACCACTTTAATGGAGTCATCCATTCTGTTAATGACCTGAAAGTTTGCGTCTTACAGAAGAGGAATTTTCACAACACTTGGGAAAGAGAGTAACAGAGAGGGAGCCATGCTAGTCTATATACTATCAAAACAAAAAGCAGTCAAGTAACACTTTAAAGACAAGCAAAATAATTTATAAGGTGAGCTTTCGTGGGACAGACCCACTTCTTCAGCCCATAGCCAGACCAGAACAGACTCAATATTTAAGGCACAGAGAACCAAAAACAGTAATTAAGGAGAACAAATCAGAAAAATACAATCACGGTAAATTATTTTGCTAGTCTTTAAAGTGCTACTTGACTGCTTTTTGTTTTGGAAAGAGAGGCTGCTGAACTCTCTTTTATATTAAAATTTGACAAATTAACACATGGTTTGAACCAGGATGGGAATCTTTTAGGTCATTACAGGGGCTCTTTTGCATACTTGACTTAATCTAATTGACCCCCTCTCTCCCCCACACTTCTGCCACTCTACTCTCTGATTTGCTCACCTTGATAATATTTCTCTGATTTGTCAACCCTGATTACTATTTTTGGGTCTCTGTGCCTTAAATATTGGGTGTGTGCTGGTATGGCTATGATCTGAAGAAGTGGGTCTGTCCCACGAAAGCTCATCACCTAATAAATTATTTTGTTAGTCTTTAAAGTGCTACTGGACTGCTTTTTTTTTTGTATCTCAGGATTACTGTATTTCACCTTTCAAATAAGAGGACAACCCCAGGAGGAAGTGTATCTGTATCAGTATCTACCAACTCACGTTGTATTAATGTGTTTATATATAACACATTGGTAGATACTGATACAGATACATTCCCTCTCAGGGGCGTCCTCTTTTTGTATATATGCTCACAAGAAAATGAGCTTGAGTTAGTGTTTGATTCACTTGCTTCTTTACTGCTTGTAGTTTAATTTTCTGGTGAGGGTTTTCTTTCATCAATGTGTCTTGAAGGGCCTTCCAAATTTCAACAACATCAACAATGCAGTGGCAATTTCTCTGAAGTTGTTTAAGCCTACAGATAATAGGTTTCAGTATATTGAGCATATCCTCTACATTTCTCTTTAATTCAGTGTTAGATACTTTGAATGAGATACTTCCATGGATTGCAGCACAGTTTGCTTCACAAGGGTTTATGAAAATAGGCCATTTCTTAATAAATTGCTCAGAACAATCCAGCACAGAATTCCATCGAACATTCTGAGGGAGAATTAGTTTGGCTCCCCCTGCTCTCCTCAGTGAAGCTGAAGCAAAATGGTTTTTACAGGAGCTTTTTGTGACTTCAGCAACACCATCTTTTACTGCTGAAGAAAATGTGCTTAAGTCTTTGGCTAAAAGGTACCTTAAATGGGCACGGCAGCCACATGTTATTGAGGAGCATCCTTCTGTTTCTTCTTCTAAGTGTCTTCTCACCTTTACAGCACTGTCTATGACAAAACTGCACATGTAACAGCTGAATTTTTGTTCCCTGTTTATAATAGCTTTCACTGCCACTTTAAATATTCTGTGGTGTGGACATCTCCCAACGTAGCTATTGCTTCTGAAAGCTATCCAACCCCATCTTCTATTGTCAAGTCACACGGGCACATATTACTGGATCATTGTGTATGCTGGTCTACCCATCAAGGCTTAAAATGACAAACTTCTCCCTCAGCATTTCTGGAACACTGTTCAAGTTCCTTTTTGCACTGTAACTGGCAACCTTCCACAAACGTCTGTTTTACCAGCTAGAGCGTAATCTGGTCGAAAGGACTCAACTATGTCAATCTAGGGGTTTATTGCTAACAACGTGAAAAGAGAATTTGTGACATAAATTAAACAAGCAATTTTTTTCCTCTGTGAGGTCTTGTTGGTATTTACTGGTCCTTACTACAAACCCAGCTGGATGACCCAGCTAAACAAGCCAAAACTACTGAAGTCTTCTCTCATAAGGTCAGTCCTCCAAACCTCAGATCATCCTAGCATCTGCTCTTTCCTCCTGTTCCAATGTGAATTAATCTTTCTTAAACATGAGAGACCTGAATTGCACGCAGTATTCCAGAAGAAGTCTCACCAACACCGTGGATAATGGTACTCACACATCCCATGGAAACATGTCTCTGTGACTCTCTGGCTCATCTCATGAGCCTCTGAGGAAAATGTTGCCCTGTGTCTCCCAAACTAAGTACAAACTCGCACCAAAACTGACCTTTTCCTCTACACAGGTTGAACATCTCTAATCAAGCACCCTCGGAACCTGACCGGTGCTGGACATGACAATTTGCAGGACCAGCAGAGGCCAATATTGTCAAGCACATTATCAACATTTCCATCTCTTACTGGACTCTTAGAAGACATAGGGGGTAAATAACAGAGAAATAACAGCACAGAACACTGAGAGCCAGGACTGGTGGCTAGAAACAAGCTTTACGGGACCACAGGAAACTTGGTCTCACTCATGATAAGTGGTCATCCAGCTAACTAAAATCATGCCAGATTATGGGTGTTGCTGGATGAGAGATAATGCTGGATTAGAGAGGTTCAACCTGAAAAAGTCTGATTCTGCAAAAATCCACTATCTGCAAAATGCTACTTTTTAAAACTGTATTTATGTGCACACAGAATTCTTCCTTCGTATACATTTTACACCCATGTAATTTTGCACGTCATGTAGAGTTACTTCTGGAAAGCGAAGCAGAACTGCATAGTATCTAGAGTGCATGACCACAACCTGGAAGAAGAAAATAGGAGACGCGCACCCAGCAGACACCTGATGTAACAGAGGAGGGATCGAATACCGAACATCTCCTCTGCCCCTCTTCAGGACAGGAAGGAATGGGAGGGAGACTTCTCTCCATAGCAGGGACACTGGAACTACTTTAGAATGGGGATGTGGAGGGCCATGGACCCACACCCTGTCTATGATGGAAAACGCATCAAATCAGGGGTGATGGAGAACCCCTGCCCCTCCTTCTAGCACCTCTAGTTAGTGACAGACCAAGGGGTGTGAAATACTGCCTGAGTTAGGGAGGAAGACCAGAGGCAGTAGGACAGTGGCTCAGCTTAGCACTATGATGTCATTCTGCCAACAGAGAGCCCAGCACTGTGATGGCAGTGCCGAGGTCGTCACAGCCGGAGCTCCTGCCTGCTGCCATTCCTGAAGCCACTCAACAGTTCAGCGCAGTGGGAGGGTCCAGGTGCCCAGGCTCCTAGGCAGAGAGGCCCCCACAGCAAAGCAAGGAGGGAGTGGACAAAGAAACTAAACAATACAAAGAAGAGACTACACAGGCAACAGGAGTTCTGAGCTTCCCATTCCTAAGTTCTCTCCAGAGAGATCCAGACAACACAATGGAGCCACAGAGGACTGAGAACTAGTAACGATATGGAAGGAGGAAGCTGGGAGACAGAAACCCAGAGACGATCAACTGTAACCGTGCAGATGGAGGAGAGATTAAAAACAACATGGTTTCTGCTCTTGTTCAGGACTGAGGGCGTTTCCTCACACAGCCCACTAGGGAAACAGGTCCCTTCCAAAAGGGAGGGAGAGAAATGCTGCCTCACTCATGAGGTGAGAACAGAGGTAGGAGGGGGCGACTCAGCCCTGCACTGTGACATCATCCTGCCAGCACAGAGCCCCACACTGTGATGTCAGCCCTGAGGTCAGCGGGGTCTCCGGGTGGGAGGTGCAGCCTGGCTGCCTTTCCAGAAAGGACTCAGCAGTTCAGCGCAGTGGGAGCAGAGGGGCTACAGGGGTGAAGCAGGAGGTGAGAACACAGAAACTCAACACTACAAAGAGGAGACCAGATGGGCAACAAGAATTCTGGTCTTGGTTGAGTTCTCTGGTGGGAATGCCAAGGAGGGCAACAGGCAGGCAGGCTGTTACCTGGCTTTGCCTGGCCAGGTACGGGATGAAAGGAGAAGAAAGGAGCACTCATGTGACTGACAACCGCTCCATGTGGTGTCCCCGGGTTGTGAGGGCATGGAGAACGAAGGGCAGATCTGCTGTGGTATTGCCACAGGGCCAAAACCGGAAGCTTCCCATTTGCTAACTTCTCTCCAGAGAGATCCGGACAACACAGCGAAGCCACAAAGGATCAAGAACAATTGACAATATGGAAGGAGGAAGCTGAGAGACATTTTCTGCTCCTGTTCAGGACTGAGGGCATTTCCTCGCATGGCCCACTAGGGAAACACGTCCCATCCGAAAGGGAGGGAGAGAAATGCTGCCTCACTCATGAGGTGAGAACAGAGGCAGCAGGGGGCGTCTCAGCCCTGCTCTGTGACATCATCCTGCCAGCACAGAGCTCTGCACTGTGATGTCAGCACTGAGGTCAGCAGGGTCTCTGGGTGGGAGGTGCAGCCTGGCTGCCTTTCCAGAAGGGACTCAGCATTTCAGATCAGTGGGAGCAGAGAAGCTACTGGCTGTCACATGGCCAGAGGAGCCAACAGGGGTGAAGCAGGAGGTGAGAAGATAGAAACTCAATGCTACAAAGAAGAGACCAGATGGGCAATAGGAGTTCTGGGCTGGCTGAGTTCCCTGGTGGGGATGCCCCAAGGAGGGCAATGGGAAGGTTGGTACCTGGCTTTGCCTGGCCAAGTACATGATGAGGGGAGAAGAAAGTAGCACCCTTGGGAATGACAACCACTCCATGTGGTGTCCTCTGCTAAGCACATGGAGTGTGAGGGGCAGATCTGCTGTGGTATTGCTACAGGGTCAAAGGCGGAAGCTTCCCACTCCTAAGTTCTCTCCAGAAAGATCCGGGCAACACACTGGAGCCACAGAAGATTGAGAACTAGTAACAATATGGAAGGAGGAAGCTGGGAGACAAAACGCCAGTGCAAACCCAGAGACGATCGACTGTAACTGCGCCGATGGAGGAGAGATTGAAAACTGGAGATAGTTTCCGCTCCTGTTCAGGACTGAGGGCGTTTCCTCACACAGCCCACTAGGGAAACACCATCCCATCCAAAAGGGAGGGAGAGAAATGCTGCCTCACTCATGAGGTGAGAACAGAGGCAGCAGGGGGCGTCTCAGCCCTGCACTGTGACATCATCCTGCCAGCACAGAGTCCCGCACTGTGATGTCAGCCCTGAGGTCAGCAGGGTCTCTGATGGGAGGTGTGGCCTGGCTGCCTTTCCAGAAAGAACTCATCAGTTCAGGGCAGTGGAAGAAGAGAGGCCAGGGGCTGTCGCACGGCCAGAGGAGCCAACAGGAGAAGCAGGAGACAAGAGGACAGAAACTCAGCACCACACAGATGAGAAGAGGAACCCAGAGAAATCCCTGGCAACAGATAAGTTATTTGCAGATTCGGGGGGAAGGGAGTGGGCAGGGATGTGGGGAGACTTGTGTGCATCAACAGCAAAGAGGTGATCAAGTTCAGGGAAATCCCTAACTCAGTGCAGTTGTCCCATTGCCAAGAGCTTGGGAGATAGGCCTGTGAGCCGGATGGATCCTGGGATTCTCCTGGGGTTGACCGTGTTGGTTCTCGGAGTTTAGCTTATGACTGTGGGAGGCCACCCAATGGAATAAGGGAAGTGGAAGAAAAGAGAGAAGCGGTGTGTCTGTTCTACCTGCGTGGATGGAGCAGAGCACTGAGAATCTGAGAATGTGGCAGGGAGGATGGCCTCAGAGCTCCTTCAGTCTCTGAGTGTAGCTAGGAGCTTGGCCACCAGGGAGAGGTCATGACACCTAAGGGGATTACTGGTCACACAGAGTTTAGTTGTAGGAGCCACTGAGGCCTTGGGTTGGGGAAGTGACCAATTCTCAGCTCTCTTGATCCCCAAATCTCCCACCCACGCTGGACACTGGTCCTGCTCCACCGTGCCACAGCAATTAAAAGTGGGCACCGTCCAAAGCTGCTGGATGGAGCCCAGGGAGGGCCCGGTACAGACGCGATGAAGGGCAGAGCCGAAAGGAGACCCTTGGCACAACAGTGCCACTGGAATCCCAACAGCGAGAGAGATTAGTGTGAGCAGAGAGCAGGAGCAACCCAGTTCTGCTGCAGTCCCTAAGTCTGAGCTGCACCGAATTCCCTCCACGAGACGCTGCAAAGCAGACTAGTGGGTAAGGGCTGAGTGTCGGGGGTCAAAGCCCCGCCCTGAGAGGGAACAACTGCAGGCTTCTCCCGGGGGCTAGTTGCTGTGTTGAATTTAAGTAACAGAGTTCACCCTCTGGCGACTGTCCAATCTGTACCAACCGGTCGACTGCCAGGGGCGAAGAGGGCACAGCCCCTGGCGGAGGATAGACAGCCGTGCCCGCTCACTCAGAGCAAGGGGCAGGGGTAGGGCCTTCGCTGTGCACTGGAAATGTCTGGAATTGATATTCCGGTCACAGTAGGGGGCACGAGCTAGCGCTGTGTCTCTCAGGCCGCCCCCGCTTATTGCCCTGAGTGGCAGAGGCGTGAAGGGGAGGGGTTGAGGGGGACAGTCCCAGAGACGCAGCGCCCGTGAGAGGGAATCAAGGGGCAGTTTCAGAGTCGTGTCTCTCACCGTCCTCTCCCTGGGATTCCAGGCAGCAGCTTAGTGGGGAGAGAACAAAGATCTCTCTGGACCATGGAGAATCCAGGTTGACGGCCCACTTCTGGGGAGGCTGATGTGGGAAATGCCGAGCGGCCTCTGAGGGTCCCACTTTGATTCTCTGGAGATTTGGACCACTGTTACATGTGGTGCATGACACAGAAACTGAATTGCAGCACAGGGAACTACAGCTCTTCCGAGACCAGGAGGTGGATCTACCTCCCCCTGAGTGTAGCTAGGAGCTTGGCCAACAGAGAGAGGTCATGACAGGTCAGGGGACTCCTGGTCACACAGAGTTTGGTTGTAGGAGCCGCTGAGGCCTTGGGTTGGGGAAGTGACCAAGTCTGAGCTCTCCTGAGCCCCAAATCTCCCACCCACGCTGGACACTGGTCCTGCTCCACCGTACAGCAGCAATTAAAAGTGGGCACCTTCCACGCTGCAGGGAGCTCTCTTCTCCCCCACAAAGCTGCCAGCCAGATGGAGCCCAGGGAGGGCCGGGCACGGACCCGAGGAAGGACAGAGCTCAAGGGAGACCCTTGGCACAACAGTGCCACTGGAATCCCAACAGCGAGAGAGAGATTAGTGTGAGCAGAGAGCAGGAGCAACCCAGTTCTCTGCTGCAGTCCCTAAGTCTGAGCTGCACCGAATTCCCTCCACGAGACGCTGCAAAGCAGACTAGTGGGTAAGGGCTGAGTGTCGGGGGTCAAAGCCCTGCCCTGAGAGGGAACAACTGCAGGCTTCTCCCGGGGGCTAGTTGCTGTGTTGAATTTAAGCAGCAGAGTTCACCCTCTGGCGACTGTCCAATCTGTACCAACCGGTCGACTGCCAGGGGCGAAGAGGGCACAGCCCCTGGCGGAGGATAGACAGCCGTGCCCGCTCACTCAGAGCAAGGGGCAGGGGTAGGGCCTTCGCTGTGCACTGGAAATGTCTGGAATTGATATTCCGGTCACAGTAGGGGGCACGAGCTAGCGCTGTGTCTCTCAGGCCGCCCCCGCTTATTGCCCTGAGTGGCAGAGGCGTGAAGGGGAGGGGTTGAGGGGGACAGTCCCAGAGACGCAGCGCCCGTGAGAGGGAATCAAGGGGCAGTTTCAGAGTCGTGTCTCTCACCGTCCTCTCCCTGGGATTCCAGGCAGCAGCTTAGTGGGGAGAGAACAAAGATCTCTCTGGACCATGGAGAATCCAGATTGACGGCCCACTTCTGGGGAGGCTGATGTGGGAAATGCTGAGCGGCCTCTGAGGGTCCCACTTTGATTCTCTGGAGATTTGGACCACTGTTACATGTGGTGCATGACACAGAAACTGAATTGCAGCACAGGGAACTACAGCTCTTCCGAGACCAGGAGGTGGATCTACCTCCCCCTGAGTGTAGCTAGGAGCTTGACCAACAGAGAGAGGTCATGACAGGTCAGGGGACTCCTGGTCACACAGAGTTTGGTTGTAGGATCCGCTGAGGCCTTCGGTTGGGGAAGTGACCAATTCCCAGCTCTCTTGAGCCCCAAATCTCCCACCCACGCTGGACACTGGTCCTGCTTCACTGTGCCACAGCAATTAAAAGTGGGCACCGTCCAAAGCTGCTGGATGGAGCCCAGGGAGGGCCGGGCACGGACCCGAGGAAGGACAGAGCTCAAGGGAGACCCTTGGCACAACAGTGCCACTGGAATCCCAACAGCGAGAGAGAGATTAGTGTGAGCAGAGAGCAGGAGCAACCCAGTTCTGCTGCAGTCCCTAAGTCTGAGCTGCACCGAATTCCCTCCACGAGACGCTGCAAAGCAGACTAGTGGGTAAGGGCTGAGTGTCGGGGGTCAAAGCCCCACCCTGAGAGGGAACAACTGCAGGCTTCTCCCGGGGGCTAGTTGCTGTGTTGAATTTAAGTAACAGAGTTCACCCTCTGGCGACTGTCCAATCTGTACCAACCGGTCGACTGCCAGGGGCGAAGAGGGCACAGCCCCTGGCGGAGGATAGACAGCCGTGCCCGCTCACTCAGAGCAAGGGGCAGGGGTAGGGCCTTCGCTGTGCACTGGAAATGTCTGGAATTGATATTCCGGTCACAGTAGGGGGCACGAGCTAGCGCTGTGTCTCTCAGGCCGCCCCCGCTTATTGCCCTGAGTGGCAGAGGCGTGAAGGGGAGGGGTTGAGGGGGACAGTCCCAGAGACGCAGCGCCCGTGAGAGGGAATCAAGGGGCAGTTTCAGAGTCGTGTCTCTCACCGTCCTCTCCCTGGGATTCCAGGCAGCAGCTTTGCAGGGAGAGAACAAAGATCTCTCTGGACCATGGAGAATCCAGGTTGACGGCCCACTTCTGGGGAGGCTGATGTGGGAAATGCCGAGTGGCCTCTGAGGGTCCCACTTTGATTCTCTGGAGATTTGGACCACTGTTACATGTGGCGCATGACACAGAAACTGAATTGCAGCACAGGGAACTACAGCTCTTCCGAGACCAGGAGGTGGATCTACCTCCCCCTGAGTGTAGCGAGGAGCTTGGCCAACAGAGAGAGGTCATGACAGGTCAGGGGACTCCTGGTCACACAGAGTTTGGTTGTAGGAGCCGCTGAGGCCTTGGGTTGGGGAAGTGACCAATTCTCAGCTCTCTTGAGCCCCAAATCTCCCACCCACGCTGGACACTGGTCCTGCTCCACCGTGCAACAGCAATTAAAAGTGGGCACCTTCCAGGCTGCAGGGAGCTCTCTTCTCCCCCACAAAGCTGCCAGCCAGATGGAGCCCAGGGAGGGCCGGGCACGGACCCGAGGAAGGACAGAGCTCAAGGGAGACCCTTGGCACAACAGTGCCACTGGAATCCCAACAGCGAGAGAGATTAGTGTGAGCGGAGAACAGCAGCAACCCAGTTCTGCTGCAGTCCCTAAGTCTGAGCTGCACCGAATTCCCTCCACGAGACGCTGCAAATCAGACTAGTGGGTAAGGGCTGAGTGTCGGGGGTCAAAGCCCCGCCCTGAGAGGGAACAACTGCAGGCTTCTCCCAGGGGCTAGTTGCTGTGTTGAATATAAGCAGCAGAGTTCACCCTCTGGCGACTGTCCAATCTGTACCAACCGGTCGACTGCCAGGGGCGAAGAGGGCACAGCCCCTGGCGGAGGATAGACAGCCGTGCCCGCTCACTCAGAGCAAGGGGCAGGGGTAGGGCCTTCGCTGTGCACTGGAAATGTCTGGAATTGATATTCCGGTCACAGTAGGGGGCACGAGCTAGCGCTGTGTCTCTCAGGCCGCCCCCGCTTATTGCCCTGAGTGGCAGAGGCGTGAAGGGGAGGGGTTGAGGGGGACAGTCCCAGAGACGCAGCGCCCGTGAGAGGGAATCAAGGGGCAGTTTCAGATTCGTGTCCCTCACCGTCGTCTCCCTGGAATTCCAGGCAGCAGCTTTGCAGGGAGGGAACAAAGATGTCCTTGGACCATGGAGAATCCAGGTTGACGGCCCACGTCTGGGGAGGCTGATGTGGGAAATGCCAAGTAGCCTCTGAGGGTCCCACTTGGATTCTCTGGCGATTTGGACCACTGTTACATTCGGCGCATGATGCAGAAACTGAATTGCAGCACAGGCAACTGCAGCTCTTCCGAGACCAGGAGGTGGATGTACCTCCCCTTTGAGTGTAGCGAGGAGCTTGGCAGGCAGGGAGAGATCATGACAGGTCAGGGGACTCCTGGTCACACAGAGTTTGGTTGTAGGAGCCGCTGAGGCCTTGGGTTGGGGACGTGACCAATTCTCAGCTCTCCTGAGCCCCAAATCTCCCACCCACGCTGGACACTGGTCCTGCTCCACCGTGCAACAGCAATTAAAAGTGGGCACCTTCCAGGCTGCAGGGAGCTCTCTTCTCCCCCACAAAGCTGCCAGCCAGATGGAGCCCAGGGAGGGCCGGGCACGGACCCGAGGAAGGACAGACCTCAAGGGAGACCCTTGGCACAACAGTGCCACTGGAATCCCAACAGCGAGAGAGATTAATGTGAGCAGAGAGCAGGAGCAACCCAGTTCTGCTGCAGTCCCTAAATCTGAGCTGCACCGAATTCCCTCCACGAGACGCTGCAAAGCAGACTAGTGGGTAAGGGCTGAGTGTCGGGGGTCAAAGCCCCACCCTGAGAGGGAACAACTGCAGGCTTCTCCCGGGGGCTAGTTGCTGTGTTGAATTTAAGCAGCAGAGTTCACCCTCTGGCGACTGTCCAATCTGTACCAACCGGTCGACTGCCAGGGGCGAAGAGGGCACAGCCCCTGGCGGAGGATAGACAGCCGTGCCCGCTCACTCAGAGCAAGGGGCAGGGGTAGGGCCTTCGCTGTGCACTGGAAATGTCTTGGATCGATATTCCGGTCACAGTAGGGGGCACGAGCTAGCGCTGTGTCTCTCAGGCCGCCCCCGCTTATTGCCCTGAGTGGCAGAGGCGTGAAGGGGAGGGGTTGAGGGGGACAGTCCCAGAGACGCAGCGCCCGTGAGAGGGAATCAAGGGGCAGTTTCAGATTCGTGTCCCTCACCGTCCTCTCCCTGGGATTCCAGGCAGCAGCTTAGTGGGGAGAGAACAAAGATCTCTCTGGACCATGGAGAATCCAGGTTGACGGCCCACTTCTGGGGAGGCTGATGTGGGAAATGCCGAGCGGCCTCTGAGGGTCCCACTTTGATTCTCTGGAGATTTGGACCACTGTTACATGTGGTGCATGACACAGAAACTGAATTGCAGCACAGGGAACTACAGCTCTTCCGAGACCAGGAGGTGGATCTACCTCCCCCTGAGTGTAGCTAGGAGCTTGGCCAACAGAGAGAGGTCATGACAGGTCAGGGGACTCCTGGTCACACAGAGTTTGGTTGTAGGAGCCGCTGAGGCCTTGGGTTGGGGAAGTGACCAATTCTCAGCTCTCTTGAGCCCCAAATCTCCCACCCACGCTGGACACTGGTCCTGCTTCACCGTCCCACAGCAATTAAAAGTGGGCACCGTCCAAAGCTGCTGGATGGAGCCCAGGGAGGGCCGGGCACGGACCCGAGGAAGGACAGAGCTCAAGGGAGACCCTTGGCACAACAGTGCCACTGGAATCCCAACAGCGAGAGAGAGATTAAGTGTGAGCAGAGAGCAGGAGCAACCCAGTTCTCTGCTGCAGTCCCTAAGTCTGAGCTGCACCGAATTCCCTCCACGAGACGCTGCAAAGCAGACTAGTGGGTAAGGGCTGAGTGTCGGGGGTCAAAGCCCCGCCCTGAGAGGGAACAACTGCAGGCTTCTCCCGGGGGCTAGTTGCTGTGTTGAATTTAAGCAGCAGAGTTCACCCTCTGGCGACTGTCCAATCTGTACCAACCGGTCGACTGCCAGGGGCGAAGAGGGCACAGCCCCTGGCGGAGGATAGACAGCCGTGCCCGCTCACTCAGAGCAAGGGGCAGGGGTAGGGCCTTCGCTGTGCACTGGAAATGTCTGGAATTGATATTCCGGTCACAGTAGGGGGCACGAGCTAGCGCTGTGTCTCTCAGGCCGCCCCCGCTTATTGCCCTGAGTGGCAGAGGCGTGAAGGGGAGGGGTTGAGGGGGACAGTCCCAGAGACGCAGCGCCCGTGAGAGGGAATCAAGGGGCAGTTTCAGATTCGTGTCCCTCACCGTCGTCTCCCTGGAATTCCAGGCAGCAGCTTTGCAGGGAGGGAACAAAGATGTCCTTGGACCATGGAGAATCCAGGTTGACGGCCCACGTCTGGGGAGGCTGATGTGGGAAATGCCAAGTAGCCTCTGAGGGTCCCACTTGGATTCTCTGGCGATTTGGACCACTGTTACATTCGGCGCATGATGCAGAAACTGAATTGCAGCACAGGCAACTGCAGCTCTTCCGAGACCAGGAGGTGGATGTACCTCCCCTTTGAGTGTAGCGAGGAGCTTGGCAGGCAGGGAGAGATCATGACAGGTCAGGGGACTCCTGGTCACACAGAGTTTGGTTGTAGGAGCCGCTGAGGCCTTGGGTTGGGGACGTGACCAATTCTCAGCTCTCCTGAGCCCCAAATCTCCCACCCACGCTGGACACTGGTCCTGCTCCACCGTGCAACAGCAATTAAAAGTGGGCACCTTCCAGGCTGCAGGGAGCTCTCTTCTCCCCCACAAAGCTGCCAGCCAGATGGAGCCCAGGGAGGGCCGGGCACGGACCCGAGGAAGGACAGACCTCAAGGGAGACCCTTGGCACAACAGTGCCACTGGAATCCCAACAGCGAGAGAGATTAATGTGAGCAGAGAGCAGGAGCAACCCAGTTCTGCTGCAGTCCCTAAATCTGAGCTGCACCGAATTCCCTCCACGAGACGCTGCAAAGCAGACTAGTGGGTAAGGGCTGAGTGTCGGGGGTCAAAGCCCCACCCTGAGAGGGAACAACTGCAGGCTTCTCCCGGGGGCTAGTTGCTGTGTTGAATTTAAGCAGCAGAGTTCACCCTCTGGCGACTGTCCAATCTGTACCAACCGGTCGACTGCCAGGGGCGAAGAGGGCACAGCCCCTGGCGGAGGATAGACAGCCGTGCCCGCTCACTCAGAGCAAGGGGCAGGGGTAGGGCCTTCGCTGTGCACTGGAAATGTCTTGGATCGATATTCCGGTCACAGTAGGGGGCACGAGCTAGCGCTGTGTCTCTCAGGCCGCCCCCGCTTATTGCCCTGAGTGGCAGAGGCGTGAAGGGGAGGGGTTGAGGGGGACAGTCCCAGAGACGCAGCGCCCGTGAGAGGGAATCAAGGGGCAGTTTCAGATTCGTGTCCCTCACCGTCCTCTCCCTGGGATTCCAGGCAGCAGCTTAGTGGGGAGAGAACAAAGATCTCTCTGGACCATGGAGAATCCAGGTTGACGGCCCACTTCTGGGGAGGCTGATGTGGGAAATGCCGAGCGGCCTCTGAGGGTCCCACTTTGATTCTCTGGAGATTTGGACCACTGTTACATGTGGTGCATGACACAGAAACTGAATTGCAGCACAGGGAACTACAGCTCTTCCGAGACCAGGAGGTGGATCTACCTCCCCCTGAGTGTAGCTAGGAGCTTGGCCAACAGAGAGAGGTCATGACAGGTCAGGGGACTCCTGGTCACACAGAGTTTGGTTGTAGGAGCCGCTGAGGCCTTGGGTTGGGGAAGTGACCAATTCTCAGCTCTCTTGAGCCCCAAATCTCCCACCCACGCTGGACACTGGTCCTGCTTCACCGTGCCACAGCAATTAAAAGTGGGCACCGTCCAAAGCTGCTGGATGGAGCCCAGGGAGGGCCGGGCACGGACCCGAGGAAGGACAGAGCTCAAGGGAGACCCTTGGCACAACAGTGCCACTGGAATCCCAACAGCGAGAGAGAGATTAAGTGTGAGCAGAGAGCAGGAGCAACCCAGTTCTCTGCTGCAGTCCCTAAGTCTGAGCTGCACCGAATTCCCTCCACGAGACGCTGCAAAGCAGACTAGTGGGTAAGGGCTGAGTGTCGGGGGTCAAAGCCCCGCCCTGAGAGGGAACAACTGCAGGCTTCTCCCGGGGGCTAGTTGCTGTGTTGAATTTAAGCAGCAGAGTTCACCCTCTGGCGACTGTCCAATCTGTACCAACCGGTCGACTGCCAGGGGCGAAGAGGGCACAGCCCCTGGCGGAGGATAGACAGCCGTGCCCGCTCACTCAGAGCAAGGGGCAGGGGTAGGGCCTTCGCTGTGCACTGGAAATGTCTGGAATTGATATTCCGGTCACAGTAGGGGGCACGAGCTAGCGCTGTGTCTCTCAGGCCGCCCCCGCTTATTGCCCTGAGTGGCAGAGGCGTGAAGGGGAGGGGTTGAGGGGGACAGTCCCAGAGACGCAGCGCCCGTGAGGGGGAATCAAGGGGCAGTTTCAGAGTCGTGTCCCTCACCGTCGTCTCCCTGGAATTCCAGGCAGCAGCTTTGCAGGGAGGGAACAAAGATGTCCTTGGACCATGGAGAATCCAGGTTGACGGCCCACGTCTGGGGAGGCTGATGTGGGAAATGCCAAGTAGCCTCTGAGGGTCCCACTTGGATTCTCTGGCGATTTGGACCACTGTTACATTCGGCGCATGATGCAGAAACTGAATTGCAGCACAGGCAACTGCAGCTCTTCCGAGACCAGGAGGTGGATGTACCTCCCCTTTGAGTGTAGCGAGGAGCTTGGCAGGCAGGGAGAGATCATGACAGGTCAGGGGACTCCTGGTCACACAGAGTTTGGTTGTAGGAGCCGCTGAGGCCTTGGGTTGGGGACGTGACCAATTCTCAGCTCTCCTGAGCCCCAAATCTCCCACCCACGCTGGACACTGGTCCTGCTCCACCGTGCAACAGCAATTAAAAGTGGGCACCTTCCAGGCTGCAGGGAGCTCTCTTCTCCCCCACAAAGCT
This sequence comes from Carettochelys insculpta, assembly GCF_033958435.1. Classification (NCBI taxonomy): domain Eukaryota; kingdom Metazoa; phylum Chordata; order Testudines; family Carettochelyidae; genus Carettochelys; species Carettochelys insculpta. Next base: position 16,822,918 of record NC_134157.1, read on the forward strand.
GCCAGCCAGATGGAGCCCAGGGAGGGCCGGGCACGGACCCGAGGAAGGACAGAGCTCAAGGGAGACCCTTGGCACAACAGTGCCACTGGAATCCCAACAGCGAGAGAGATTAGTGTGAGCAGAGAGCAGGAGCAACCCAGTTCTGCTGCAGTCCCTAAATCTGAGCTGCACCGAATTCCCTCCACGAGACGCTGCAAAGCAGACTAGTGGGTAAGGGCTGAGTGTCGGGGGTCAAAGCCCCACCCTGAGAGGGAACAACTGCAGGCTTCTCCCGGGGGCTAGTTGCTGTGTTGAATTTAAGCAGCAGAGTTCACCCTCTGGCGACTGTCCAATCTGTACCAACCGGTCGACTGCCAGGGGCGAAGAGGGCACAGCCCCTGGCGGAGGATAGACAGCCGTGCCCGCTCACTCAGAGCAAGGGGCAGGGGTAGGGCCTTCGCTGTGCACTGGAAATGTCTTGGATCGATATTCCGGTCACAGTAGCGGGCACGAGCTAGCGCTGTGTCTCTCAGGCCGCCCCCGCTTATTGCCCTGAGTGGCAGAGGCGTGAAGGGGAGGGGTTGAGGGGGACAGTCCCAGAGACGCAGCGCCCGTGAGAGGGAATCAAGGGGCAGTTTCAGATTCGTGTCCCTCACCGTCCTCTCCCTGGGATTCCAGGCAGCAGCTTAGTGGGGAGAGAACAAAGATCTCTCTGGACCATGGAGAATCCAGGTTGACGGCCCACTTCTGGGGAGGCTGATGTGGGAAATGCCGAGCGGCCTCTGAGGGTCCCACTTTGATTCTCTGGAGATTTGGACCACTGTTACATGTGGTGCATGACACAGAAACTGAATTGCAGCACAGGGAACTACAGCTCTTCCGAGACCAGGAGGTGGATCTACCTCCCCCTGAGTGTAGCTAGGAGCTTGGCCAACAGAGAGAGGTCATGACAGGTCAGGGGACTCCTGGTCACACAGAGTTTGGTTGTAGGAGCCGCTGAGGCCTTGGGTTGGGGAAGTGACCAATTCTCAGCTCTCTTGAGCCCCAAATCTCCCACCCACGCTGGACACTGGTCCTGCTTCACCGTGCCACAGCAATTAAAAGTGGGCACCGTCCAAAGCTGCTGGATGGAGCCCAGGGAGGGCCGGGCACGGACCCGAGGAAGGACAGAGCTCAAGGGAGACCCTTGGCACAACAGTGCCACTGGAATCCCAACAGCGAGAGAGAGATTAAGTGTGAGCAGAGAGCAGGAGCAACCCAGTTCTCTGCTGCAGTCCCTAAGTCTGAGCTGCACCGAATTCCCTCCACGAGACGCTGCAAAGCAGACTAGTGGGTAAGGGCTGAGTGTCGGGGGTCAAAGCCCCGCCCTGAGAGGGAACAACTGCAGGCTTCTCCTGGGGGCTAGTTGCTGTGTTGAATTTAAGCAGCAGAGTTCACCCTCTGGCGACTGTCCAATCTGTACCAACCGGTCGACTGCCAGGGGCGAAGAGGGCACAGCCCCTGGCGGAGGATAGACAGCCGTGCCCGCTCACTCAGAGCAAGGGGCAGGGGTAGGGCCTTCGCTGTGCACTGGAAATGTCTGGAATTGATATTCCGGTCACAGTAGGGGGCACGAGCTAGCGCTGTGTCTCTCAGGCCGCCCCCGCTTATTGCCCTGAGTGGCAGAGGCGTGAAGGGGAGGGGTTGAGGGGGACAGTCCCAGAGACGCAGCGCCCGTGAGGGGGAATCAAGGGGCAGTTTCAGAGTCGTGTCCCTCACCGTCGTCTCCCTGGAATTCCAGGCAGCAGCTTTGCAGGGAGGGAACAAAGATGTCCTTGGACCATGGAGAATCCAGGTTGACGGCCCACTTCTGGGGAGGCTGATGTGGGAAATGCCAAGTAGCCTCTGAGGGTCCCACTTGGATTCTCTGGCGATTTGGACCACTGTTACATTCGGCGCATGACACAGAAACTGAATTGCAGCACAGGAAACTGCAGCTCTTCCGAGACCAGGAGGTGGATCTACCTCCCCTTTGAGTGTAGCGAGGAGCTTGGCAGGCAGGGAGAGATCATGACAGGTCAGGGGACTCCTGGTCCGACAGAGTTTGGTTGTAGGAGCCGCTGAGGCCTTGGGTTGGGGAAGTGACCAAGTCTGAGCTCTCCCGAGCCCCAAATCTCCCACCCACGCTGGACACTGGTCCTGCTCCACCGTGCAGCAGCAATTAAAAGTGGGCACCTTCCACGCTGCAGGGAGCTCTCTTCTCCCCCACAAAGCTGCCAGCCAGATGGAGCCCAGGGAGGGCCGGGCACGGACCCGAGGAAGGACAGAGCTCAAGGGAGACCCTTGGCACAACAGTGCCACTGGAATCCCAACAGCGAGAGAGAGATTAGTGTGAGCAGAGAGCAGGAGCAACCCAGTTCTCTGCTGCAGTCCCTAAGTCTGAGCTGCACCGAATTCCCTCCACGAGACGCTGCAAAGCAGACTAGTGGGTAAGGGCTGAGTGTCGGGGGTCAAAGCCCCGCCCTGAGAGGGAACAACTGCAGGCTTCTCCCGGGGGCTAGTTGCTGTGTTGAATTTAAGTAACAGAGTTCACCCTCTGGCGACTGTCCAATCTGTACCAACCGGTCGACTGCCAGGGGCGAAGAGGGCACAGCCCCTGGCGGAGGATAGACAGCCGTGCCCGCTCACTCAGAGCAAGGGGCAGGGGTAGGGCCTTCGCTGTGCACTGGAAATGTCTGGAATTGATATTGCGGTCACAGTAGGGGGCACGAGCTAGCGCTGTGTCTCTCAGGCCGCCCCCGCTTATTGCCCTGAGTGGCAGAGGCGTGAAGGGGAGGGGCTGAGGGGGACAGTCCCAGAGACGCAGCGCCCGTGAGAGGGAATCAAGGGGCAGTTTCAGAGTCGTGTCCCTCACCGTCGTCTCCCTGGGATTCCAGGCAGCAGCTTTGCAGGGAGGGAACAAAGATGTCCTTGGACCATGGAGAATCCAGGTTGACGGCCCACGTCTGGGGAGGCTGATGTGGGAAATGCCAAGTAGCCTCTGAGGGTCCCACTAGGATTCTCTGGAGATTTGGACCACTGCTACATTCGGCGCATGATGCAGAAACTGAATTGCAGCACAGGCAACTGCAGCTCTTTCGAGACCAGGAGGTGGATGTACCTCTCCTTTCAGTGTAGCGAGGAGCTTGGCAGGCAGGGAGATATCATGACAGGTCAGGGGACTCCTGGTCACACAGAGTTTGGTTGTAGGAGCCGCTGAGGCCTTGGGTTGGGGACGTGACCAATTCTCAGCTCTCCTGAGCCCCAAATCTCCCACCCACGCTGGACACTGGTCCTGCTCCACCGTGCAGCAGCAATTAAAAGTGGGCACCTTCCACGCTGCAGGGAGCTCTCTTCTCCCCCACAAAGCTGCCAGCCAGATGGAGCCCAGGGAGGGCCGGGCACGGACCCGAGGAAGGACAGAGCTCAAGGGAGACCCTTGGCACAACAGTGCCACTGGAATCCCAACAGCGAGAGAGAGATTAGTGTGAGCGGAGAACAGCAGCAACCCAGTTCTGCTGCAGTCCCTAAGTCTGAGCTGCACCGAATTCCCTCCACGAGACGCTGCAAAGCAGACTAGTGGGTAAGGGCTGAGTGTCGGGGGTCAAAGCCCTGCCCTGAGAGGGAACAACTGCAGGCTTCTCCCGGGGGCTAGTTGCTGTGTTGAATTTAAGTAACAGAGTTCACCCTCTGGCGACTGTCCAATCTGTACCAACCGGTCGACTGCCAGGGGCGAAGAGGGCACAGCCCCTGGCGGAGGATAGACAGCCGTGCCCGCTCACTCAGAGCAAGGGGCAGGGGTAGGGCCTTCGCTGTGCACTGGAAATGTCTGGAATTGATATTCCGGTCACAGTAGGGGGCACGAGCTAGCGCTGTGTCTCTCAGGCCGCCCCCGCTTATTGCCCTGAGTGGCAGAGGCGTGAAGGGGAGGGGCTGAGGGGGACAGTCCCAGAGACGCAGCGCCCGTGAGAGGGAATCAAGGGGCAGTTTCAGAGTCGTGTCCCTCACCGTCGTCTCCCTGGAATTCCAGGCAGCAGCTTTGCAGGGAGGGAACAAAGATGTCCTTGGACCATGGAGAATCCAGGTTGAAGGCCCACTTCTGGGGAGGCTGACATGGGAAATGCTGAGTGGCCTCTGAAGGTCCCAGTCTATCACTCTGGAGACTTGCATGATTGCTTCGTTTGGTACATGGGACAGAAACTGAATTGCTGCCCACCCGACTGCAGCACTTCCTACACCAGGAGCCAGATTCCTCCACCCCCGAAACAGAAAGACACTGGTGTCAGAATGAACATGTGAGTAAAGTTTACAAACCACGTTGTTGTGCTTCTCTCTAGCAGCGCTCCAGCAAAGCAATGCAGAGAGGAGAGGTCGGTGCCTTCGTTGTCCTCAGCTGGGCTGGTGGCAAGTTCCTGCGTGCATTCTCTGTTGGCTGGATTCCCAGATGGTCGGGCGAGCGATGTTCCAACACACCCAGGATTGGTGCAGACAGTGGAAACCAGGGATGAATGCAAGTGCTGCTCCGAAGACAGGAGAGGGCCAGCTGAAGCCTTTTTCTGCTCCCCTGTGCAGGGCTATGGGGAATGTGGACATGATTTCCTCAAATTGTCCACTCAGGGAAAGACATTCCACTGAAAAGTGAGAGAGTGCCTCCGACTCAGGGAGAAAGGACCAAGACAGGAGAGCTGACATCTCCCCTCGGCATTGCTATGTCATCCAGCGCCCAGCACTGGGACATCATTCCTGAGCTCCAGAATTAGCCGAATAAAACAAACCCCATTGCTTCTGTTCTCTGTCAGTGTCCTTCAAAGAGATCCAAGGGGGTGGAGGGGGTGTTTCTCATGCTGTGAAATAACGGCAGTATTTGAGATGCGTTCCCCCCGCCACCCTGCCAGGGCTCCTCTTCAGGGGTGCAATGCACCCTGTGCCTTTGACATGCAGTTTTTAATATCAGTGCCCATTTGGCTCACCCACACACAGATGTGTCTTAGACTCGACCCATGCATCCCTGAATCCTGCAATGCGGCTATCTACTGCTGCATGGACAACCACCCTCAGCTCCTTCTGCACTGCAAACTACCATAAGGGAATCTGCAAAGCAGAGGGGAAAGAAGAGGACAGGTAAAGGGAGCATCCCTAGGGACACACCTCTGGAAGGCCTCCCAGGTATGCAGGACGAGTGACCTCTCCTTTGAGTCGTGGCCCTACTACATTTGTGGCCATGAAAAATGTGTCACATAAGCTGCGTCTACACGTGCACGCTACTTCGGAGTAGCGGCACCAACTTCGACGTTAGGCGGCGAGACGTCGAAGTCGCTAACCTCATGAGGAGATAGGAATAGCGCCCTACTTCGACGTTCAACGTCGAAGTAGGGACCGTGTAGACGCTCCGCGTCCCGCAACGTCGAAATTGCTGGGTCCTCCATGGCGGCCATCAGCTGCGGGGTTGAGAGATGCTCTCTCTCCAGCCCCTGCGGGGCTCTATGGTCACCGTGGGCAGCAGCCCTTAGCCCAGGGCTTCTGGCTGCTTCTGCGGCAGCTGGGGATCTATGCTGCAGGCACAGGGTCTGCAACCAGTTGTCAGCTCTGTGTATCTTGTGTTGTTTAGTGCAACTGTGTCTGGGAGGGGCCCTTTAAGGGAGCGGCTGGCTGTTGAGTCCGCCCTGTGACCCTGTCTGCAGCTGTGCCTGGCATCCCTATTTCGATGTGTGCTACTTTGATGTGTAGATGTTCCCTCGCTGCGCCTATTTCGATGTTGGGCTGAGCAACGTCGAAGTTGAACATCGACGTTGCTGGCCCTGGAGGACGTGTAGACGTTATTCATCGAAATAGACTATTTCGATGTCGCAACATCGAAATAAGCTATTTCGATGTTGGCTGCACGTGTAGACGTAGCCATAGTGTGACATCTGCTTTCTCCTTGTAAAATCTAGTCTTGTGTGTGCTTTTATCCTGTACTAAATGGATTCCCTGGGGGAGACCAGAGTTTCTCCAATTGATGGTCCTGACCCAAAAGGGAATTGCAGGTGTGGGGGGCCCACAAGGTTATATGAAGGGGGTTGTATTGCCACCTTTCTGCTCTGCTGCCTTCAAGGTTGGGCAGCAGGAGAGAGCCAGCTACTAACTGAAGGCCCAGATCTGCAGAAGTAATGGTGAAAACAGCATTATACACCATCCTTCCTTCTGCACTGCTGCTGGCAGTGGCTCTGCCTTCAAAACTGGACTCACGCTCAGCTGCTGCTGCTCCCCAGCTGCCCAGCTCTGGAGATGGCACCACCATCTGCAGCAGCGCAGAAGAGCAGCAGTTCCCCCCCCCGCCACCTGGCAAAATTATCTTGCAAGGGCTCCCCCAATTCCTTTATGGGCCAGGAGTTGGGACTCGTGCGATTACAGCCCCTTGAAATGTAAAATTTCAATCGCTGAAACCATGAAATTTATGATGTTTAAAATCCCATGACCATGAATCTGATCACAATGGACTGTGCAGTTGGTGGGGCTCTATCCATCCCGCAGAGGAAGGCAAAAGTACCCAAAGGGCTTTGCCAATATGACCCAGGGGAAAATTCCTTCCTCACCCCATACACGGCGGTAAGACCCAACCTGCAAGGATCACAGCTCCAGACTGTACTTCTTCAGCCTCAGCTCCTCTTTCTCAACTGAGGTCCAACTTCCCTTTCCCCCTTATTTTCCCCTTTCCTTTCTCTGAAGAGTACTTCTGCATTGCTAGCTCTGTGTTTCCATTGTTCAGTGCCTTGAGATACACTTGCCTGCTAACTGCTGCGTCAGTTCCTCTTGTATGGTGGCGTTGCATTGTGAAGTGTAATGAGTGTGTAACTGATGCACCACTCCAGCACAATCGTCAAATAAACACACAGAAGTGAGTTAAATAAAAATGTGACCTGCTAAGTGCGCAGCTACAGGGTTACAATGAGCACATTCATTGCTGGATTTTTTTTTTCTGAACTTCTGAGCAGCTCATCAATTGGAAAGAGTTTAGTCATTCATGAATTTGCATTTACTATACACGGAGCCCCATGTGTTGCATGCAGGCTACTATAAAATTGGGTGCTGGTAAGACACCCGAGGGGAAATTCAACGGTGATGGAGAAAACTCTGCAGAAATAGTACCGAGAGATGATTTCAAAAAGCCCCATGAAAAATACCCTGATACTGTGGGGCTCCATTTAAGAGGCATATTCCTGTATTAGACACAGGCACAGAAGACTGTTTAGCAGATTTAAATACAGCATAACTGGACAGGTAGGGAATAACAGTTTTTCATTAACACTACAAAAGGGCCTAAGACACAAAGTCTAGAACCAGATCCATGATTTTGCCCCTAGCCTATATATAAGGATCAGCCACATAAGTTCTTACACAGATTTGACTTGTTGCAAAATGTGGGCATGTTACCTTCCAGGCTCTGGCTCTGCTTCATCACTGGCTGAGGCTTTGTTTCCATGTGCGAGTTTAAACACAACAGTGTGGTCAGGGGACCAGCACTGGGTAGAGATGTCCTAGCACTCCCTACACTGGCGCGTTACAGCACTGCAAGCAGCTGCGATCAGGAGGGGGGTTGCGGCTTTTCACACCCCCCGAGCGAGAAAGTCACAGTGCAATAACTTACCAGCGTAGCCAAACCCTGAGAGTCTGTCTACATTGCAAAGGTAGATGTGGTTGCAGCATGTGTAGAAATACCCAATCTAACTAGCTTAAATCTACCAGCTTGAACAACAATAGTAGCAAGCCAGAGCAGCACAGACTTCAGCCTGGCCTAGAGAGAGAGAGAAGGAGAGAGAGAGAGAGAGAGTGCGCGTGTGTGTGCATACTGCAGCCACCCCTCTGACTCCGCTGGAACCAACACTGAGGGTACGTCTATACTTATGGGGGTGGGGGTTGATGCACTGTGATCAATCTCCTAGGGATCCCTTTTGCTGTGCTTGTGAAGACGCAGCAAAATCAATCTCTCTGGGCTTGGCCGTCCACTCTGGTACTGCACACTACTGTGTGGAGTAAGGGCTGTTGGCGCAAGCCCGAAGAGCCATGACCTGCACCAGGGAACAAAGTAGATCCTGATACATCGATTCAAGCTATGCTAATGGCATAGCTAGAATGGCTTATCTGGGATCGACTTTGTTCCCTGCTGTAGACCAGGCCTATGCAACAGCAGATTCATTCATTTATTCCGCGCTTCACTGAAGACCACATCAGTCCATTCTGCATTCCAGAACATGGAGACATCGGTTGCTGAAACAACCAGCTGACAGGTGCTGTACACGCACCAGAGGGGTGGGGACACAGACCCATAGTCTATCTGAGTGTTTATATTGTCATAAACACCATATTTGAATCTCACGTACCAGAACTGACAATTACACAATAATCATCTCAGACGCCTCTGCCCCTCTCTCTCTAATATATCTGGTAAAAGTTGGTTATGGCAAACAAAGATCAGAAAGAGACCTGGCCCATTAAATGAGGAGCTCAAGAATTTGAATTTGAATTCCAAACCAGTAAAACAAGGAGATGGGAGCAGATGACTTAATATTTTAGCAGATTATAGTTCTGAAAATAAAAATAATGATCGCCCCCTTTACGATTCTCGCCCACAGAGTACATCAAGCATTCCTTTGTATTGTCCAGAAAACATGTGAAGCTACGTGACAGCTGCTACATCAGAGGCCCAGCCACTGTCTCACAGCTGGGCCAGATTTGTGGCTAGTGTAAATCCACATTGCTCCACTGACAACGGTTAGGCAGCTGGTTTGCTGCAACTGCTGTTTTGCTTGCTGACCTTGTGCTCCTCCGAACCCTCTCCTCTACTTCCTTGTTGCTTCTAGTCTCACACTGTCAACTCTTGGAGGGAAGGACAGTCTCCTCACTATACATGCGTACAGCACCTAGCGCAGTGGGGCCCTGGCCTCTCAATGCTACCACAATATAAATATTACGCATCTTTAGGGGATGAGTCCTGATGTCCATCATCTTGCGAGGCAGAATGAACCCGACCCATTCCAGTTTACACCAACCTAAGGGAGGGCAGAAGCTGACCAGTGTATTCGCTTTTTAAGGAATGGCTGCTGGGGAACAGGGCTCTATATTATTTCCATACTGGCTAAAATACATGGGGAGTCAAGTTCGTCACTTAAGCAGCAAAGGTCTCTTGGGCAGTCACAGAGGTCCTACAGGCCTTTCCAGGGACCCTGCATTGTGCAGGTATAAATCACACACCTTCTGGGTGTGGTTCACTATGCCACATAGTGGCACTTAGACCACTTACAGAGAGAAAGAATGAGTCTCCTCTAGAGACCTAAAGCTGGCTTTTAGCTCCTGCTGGAGAGGCTCACGCACTAAGCTACACAGGTCACAGGTTCAAGTCCACCTGCGGGCAGTTCCAAATGCCATTCCGCATGAGCGATTCAGCTAGTGAGCTGCAGCAGAGATGAGGTTCTATAACTGCTTTCCCCCATTATCTACTTTGCAAATGAGCCCACAGGGACCATCCTTTGGCTTCATGGCCCATAGAAGCGGGTCCTACCAGGGGTCCCAGAGCACTGAGAGGGAAAGGATGCCAGAAGGCGGAGGTTGCTTAAGGGAAAGCCATCAGTCCAGCAAGAAGGAAGGTTGGGGATAGGAAAACGTGGGTATTGCTGCATTTACTAGCAATGATCTTATGCAACATGGGGCAGCAATCCCCTGAGCTCACCACAGGAAATAGACAAAGCATCTCAGATGCCACCAGGTTGGCAAATGTGGGCAATGCTCCCCCTCATTTTTGCCATCTATTTGCAGAATCAATTTTTACGTGCTCCGAGGCATGTGCATATGTTCGCCACCAAAACACACCTGCTTCCAGCTGTGGGTGCTCTACCAATCAGCTGAGCGACACCTCAGTCTCTCCTGGGTGGCTGTCCAAGCTCTCAGCTTACAGGGAACACTACTCGTGTGAACCCTGGTCCTTCTCTGAGGTCCCTGAAATTATACTGATAGCAAATGTTCTAGTCTCATTACTGCAAGTGACCTGGGGATGCAAACACGGGATCGAAGTTTGCCTTAAAGAGTTTGGCTGCTGTTTGTTTACCCACTTCCGACTACAACCCTCTCTGCGACACCCCGGTAAGTTTCCACAGCAACTCAGTGTGATTTCATAAACACAAGGTGATGGGGAATTTAACAGCAGGGGTCAGATGAATGGTTTTAAGGAACATGGTTCTATTTATCATGCACATATTCCCACTTATAAAGAGTGGCAGGAGATTGGAAGGAGATGGGATGCAACATAGTGGATACTAATTGCTGAAGTGAAATTAGCCTTTGACACATGAGCAAAGAGAACAGAAAAGCCACCTGTCTTCAGCCATCCAATTGGACAGTGACCTCCTATGCTCCCTTCGATCCCAGGCACAGATCTGGGGCTTTGCTGCATACCCGCACTACCATACAGCATAAAGTAACCTGGAGGTCCGGATAAAGATGCTGTGCATTCCACTAGGTCTTTTTGGCTTAGAGAAGCATGAAGAAAAATGCTACTGTCATCTCTAAAAGTTGTGTAGCTGACAATCAAATGAACATATGAATTCTTGGGCCTTAGCAGCCACAGAAAGACATGGTCTATTAGCCAACGTTAATCACATAATTACGCTTTAATAACACTTTCAATAGTAGAGAGAGGCTTTTTGGATTATGTGACATACCCAGTGCAGCTGGCTACCATAGTTTGGTTGTACTGGAGACTGAGAATGTGGGTGGGTGGAATCTGGGACCCCAAATAAATGCAGGGCACAACAAAAAATTAAAACAGAGACAGGCATGGAGGTCATCGGGCCAAAACGAGGGTACAATAGTTTGGTGGAGGGCAGGCATACCGGGAGCAGGGTGAATGGTTTTCTGTTTCCTGAATCAACTGCCAGGTAATCAAGGCAGGCAGGCACCTGAGGCTAATTAAGAGCTTGCCTGAAGCAGCAGGACAATCAAGCACCTGCAGCCAATTAAGGCCTGCTGGGCCACTTTAAAAGGTTCCCACAGGCAAGGGAAAGGAGAAGGAGAAGAGTGAAGGACCAAGAGGAGGAAGCATGTCGCTGGAGAGCTGAGGAAGAGATTTTGTGCTGAAGAAGAAAGATTCGTTCAGATACCAGGGAGAAAGTGCTAAGGGAGCATTTGGGGGAATGACCCAGAGAAAAGGTTGCAATATTGGGGCTGGGGAAAAACCCCATGAGTTGCCCTGGGCCAGAAACCTGGAATAGTTTGTGGGCCTGGGTTCACCCCAACCCTACCCACACCATAGAAAGTCTGCTCTTGGAAAGCAGGGGCCAGGATTACTGAGGAGTTTTACTCCCATCCTTTGACTGTGCCAATGATGAGGTTGGCTCAGTAACCTGTGACCCTGACCTCTACAAAAAGGTAAGAGGCAGTGTGGAGGGTCACAGCAAGCCTCTGAGGTGCACAATAACCACCTAAAAGCAAAAGGTCATGGAGCACAGCTGGAGCTTTGCCACACCTGTCATTTACTTAAACCTTTACACCTGACCCGGACTTCAAAGCTAGACAACAAATATCACTTAGCTCTTATGGATTGTCACAGCAGCCAGTGGGAACGTTTTCACTGACTCCTGCGGGATCTGGAGCAGAACCAGCCAGTGCTTTTAACATCTGATCTTACAGAGCTTTATAAAAGATCGTCACTCTCTTTTTAGAGATGGGGAAACGGAGGTAAACAGCTGTGAACTGTGGGGGTGGGGGAACTTTTTTGGGCCAGGAGCTGCCAACTCACAGAAAAATCACTCAGGGACCACATGCATGTGAGAAACCAAAAAAAGTGAGGGGCAAAAAAAAGCCCTGACTGATCTGGTCCCCAAGCGAGGAGAGAGAAAAAAATTCCCCCACAGATGTGGCCCCCAACTGCGAATCAGGAAAAAAAAAAAAAAACACACACTCCACTCACTACCCTCAAGCTGCACCCCAAAGCCCAGGGAGACTGGGCGCAGCTGATTTCGTGGGGTCACCTGGGCTCTGTAGTGGGGCCAAAAGTGAGAGGTTTGGGCGGGGGCTGGGATGGGGGTGCAGGGTCTGGGCAGGAGGTAGGGGGCAGGAGTGCAAGGTGGGTGCACGGTGTGAATGGTGGGGGACAGGGATGGGTGAGAGCAGAGTGACCATCCGTCCCATAGTGGGCAGGACGGTCCCGTATTTGGGACGCCAAAAAGGCACCCTGGTTTTTATTTATTTAGGGGATGAATTGGACCGTATTGCGCCATCTCCCTGCAGCCTCGGGGAAGTGTGGGCAGCTGTGGCTTCCCCGGGGAGTGCCGGTGGCTACCACCTCCCTCCCGGCTCCCCAGGGCTTGGAGGAGCCGCCCCTCCCCGCTATCTCCCTGGCCTGTACGTGGGACAGGGAGATGTGGTCGCCCTAGGTGTGAGGCAGCTGCTTGGTGCAGATCTGGGGCGGAGGATTGGGCAAGGCTCTGCGCATGGACGGGAATCACTTGCTGATGGCGCACGCGCACACACACGTTCCCACTGCCACGACTAGGCCAATGGAAGCGGTGGGAGGAGGCCTGTGCCTGCACAGAGTGCTTCCCCGTACAGAGCCACTATGTTCCATGGGCTGGATCGGGCCCTGGCTTGCCTGCAGGAGGCCTGTGAAGCTTGGGGCTCCCCCAACCCCCCAGCAGGGAGCTGGCGCTAGCACTCCAGCCACAGGGGCCCCCGCCCCCAGCCCTTACTTGGCTGGCGGGCCAGTTCTGCCTCACGATCCTTAGGGGGAAGGGGAGACTCACCAACCCGGATCTGGGGTGTAACACAGGCCAACCCATTTCACTCATTTACTCCTACATGGAGACTTTTGCGAGCAGTAACCCTTTGGGGAGTTAACCATTTGGTTGAGTTTTATTGCAAGTCTCCGGCGGGCTAGTACACGACCGTATGCGAAGCAATTCCGATTTCAAGCAGCCTGCTTGGTACTAAAAATTGGTTTCCATAGAAACAGGTAGGTAGCACAAAAGCTAAATCTTATTTACTCCATTAAAGAAAGGGCTTTTCTAGCACCATTTTAGACCCTACGATAAGCACCACATTACTGAGGATACAGAAATGTAATGATACCTAAGAACAGTGACTTTACACAAACAAGGGTCAGGATTTTTCAAGCCAGTTAGTGTAATAAGCCTTACTTAAATTATCTTCTGCTTTTTTCTTCCTAGCGATACTAAAATTTAAATTTCATGATCAAAGGCAAATGCTATTAAGAAGATGAGCCACCAAGATTTTTCTCCCCCTCCAAAATCAAAAAGGCAGTTTCGATTGCCAGTCAAAGAAATCTGCAGCAATGCTTGCTGGTTAATTATTTATTGTATTGCAGATGTAAACAGCATTTAAAGTCCAGAACCCAGACTCTGTCAAAAGAGGCATCCTGTATTGGAAATTCATGTATTTTTAAAGATGCTTGATTCAGACTTTGAACTTCCAGATCTGTTTCATTACCCACTCAACCCGACACCCCCAGGACTTTGGCCTGTTAATCAGGAAGCATCAGAGGGTAAATGTAAACCCCTGGATCTGAGCTTGAAGTTCAAAATAACATATGCACTGAAATCACGGCTTTCCCCCATTAAGGGAATACAGAGGCTGACAAGCACCTGTATAGTTTTCACTGCTCTGAAAAGCAGTGCCAGGTGTGGCAAACCATGTCATTTGGAGATGACGTATCACTCTGTTAAGAAAATCTACCATGTGTGTCATAAACCAATTTTTTTTAAACAAAATCAGACTGGATCAATGAGTGAGGGTCAGTTTATAAACAGGTCAGTAAACATTGGCCCCCAGCTGGGCAAGGTAAGTCCCAGGCGTGCTGGGGCACTCTGTTTACCTGGAGCATCAGGAGGCACAGATTCCTTTAACTCCCAGTTGCTGTTCTCAGCCAGTAGGAGCGGCAGGAAGCAATGCAGGCTGAGGGACATGCTGGCCACCACCAGTTGGCTGGGAACGGTGAATTACAGACACTGGGTGCTTCAGGGCTCCATGACTGCTGATGCTTCAGATAAACAAAACATCCCAGTGTGCCAGCAGCTTACCCTGATGGGCTGGGATATGTAGTTTACCAAACCCTGAAATATAGTCAGCTTATGCAGGAGTCTGAGCAACTTTCCATTTTTGACTATCCACCTCAGGGGGGTCGCCTATAAACCACCATGTGAGGGATCGCGTATATATGGTAACAAAAGCATTTTAAACATGCACACACTTTCACTCTCTCTCAACAGGACTTTATTAATGCTTTGAATGTTAATATCAATAGGTTGGATATTTCCTCCAAATCACTCTCCCTTGCCCAGTACAACTGCAGTGTTAGAATATGTATTACTTCAGCTGAATAATACATGACGATAGTGTAAATCCAGTCCCAGCCATGAGCACGCTCTCCCCTGAGGAGACCGGAAGGTTTCCTCAACTCTGCTGTGCTGTCTGGAGGTAGCATTTGTCTCCTTGTTAATGAAGGGAATTGCTACCCAGGAATGGAAGAGGAATGGAACACCAGCTAATTAATGGCATTCAAAACACATGGCTTCACTGCCAGCCTCCATCGCTATGCCGCTGGAGACCATCAGCTCACTCCAGCCCTTCATTGTGGGAGCTGAGGTCAACTTCAAATAAATGAAGTGTCTAAAAACATTTCCTTTCTTGCCAGTTAAAGGCAGAGGGATGCCGCTTAAGGAAAAGCCGTTCCAAATGTGTCTTATAAAACTTTTGAGCAGGATTAAATTAATAGATAACAGGGCCCCATTAGTGTTCCCTGTAAGCTGGGCGCTTGGGTGGCCGCCCAGGGGAGATTCAGGTTCCACCCAGCTGATTAGCAGAGCATCCACAGCCACCCACCACGGGCACATGTTTCTGTTGGTAACGTACATTCGCACATGCTTTAGTGCACATAAAATCCCTCTCCCCATGGATGGACAAATGTAGACAGAACACTGGGCACAATTATCCTTCCATTTAAGGCAAAGGTAAAACATGCTACTAACTGCCCAGAGCAGCCGCTAAATCACAAATACACAGAAGGTGTGTATTCTTGTTGGCACTGTCTGTATTATGGTAACATCAAAAGGCCCCCACTGAGAACAGAGTTCCATTGTTCTGGAGGCTGTGTCAACACAGTTTGCTACAGATAGGGGCAGGGAGACGGCCCGTGTAACCTTGGGCATGTCATTGGTGAGTGGAAGAGCTGGGACCCGAGAGCAGATCTCTGAGATACACTTAGCCAGCAAGCCTCCTGGAAAGAGACATGAGCAGTAAGGGATGAGGCTAGGGAAGGTGGAAGGAGATCATGTCCCTATGTAGGTTCCTGTGGCCACACATTTCTGTAGCTGCTGTATTGGAGAGTTGGCTTTTGATGCCTGTTTGTGAACTCTGCATCCCAGAGGAAATTCACCAGTGCTCAGAGAATTTCTTTCAGCCTACCTTGCTTGAACTTACTTGACTTAAACCCTTGTACTCCGAGTGGAGTATAGGTCATCTACACGTCTCCTCCAGTTCACTCTGTTTTGAAACAAAACTTCTAGCTGACGCCAGGAGTACCCCAGTGGTTGTCCTGAAATCTCAGTAGATCTTCTCCACCTTGTCCGAGGCCTTCCTCTTTTGCGTTTTCCTCACGGGTTCCATGTGAGAGTTTGATGGACTGTACTAGATGACGGTTTTCTGAGAGCGGGTTTCTTCTCTTGATTTGAGCATCAAGTGGTTCTGGTCCTGCCCTGTTCCGAACTCATCATCCTAAATTCCCATGACATCTCGTTTCCTTCTCTTATAAAGCAGACAGCTTTTTCCTAGGAGGGGCTAGAAATCTCATCCAGTGTTTCTTGTAAGCTGAGCACTCGGGCAACTGGCCGGGAGAGATTCTGGTGCCGTCCAGCTAATTAGCACAGCTCCCACAGCCAGCAGCATGTGCTTCTGTTGGCAGTGGACATCCACGCATGCCTTTGCGCACATAACAAAACTTATTCCACCCATGGATGGGGGGGAGGAAAGAAAAAGAGGGAACACTGGTCTCACCTCAGCAGCCCTCAGAGGCCTCCTGCCCTTGATGACATTCTGTCATATTTCTGGTGTCAAAAATCAGACATTTGCCCCCCAACAAGTCATGTACGTGGCCTAAGGTTCTACGCACAGGACTATTTGCAGAGAGGGTTGAGTCTCAGACAAACTTTTCCCCCAGTTATATTCGTAAATGACAGTATAGGGCCAAGTTGGTCATTTCTGTCCTTTGCCTGCTAGCCAAGGCCTGTATGAAATTGCTCTTGGTTCTGTCAGTGTTATAAAGGGTGCAGCTAGCTAGTGAAATAAAATTAATAGATATATATACATATCAAAGTTCTGTATTTGTCACTGCATCCTTAGCCTGTATGACCTTCCCAGTACTGCTCTCTCAGACACAGTCTTGCACATTCATTTACCACGGCCGTAAATGACAGGAACTATTCTAGTTCACAACCGTCAAATCAGAAAGTTTGACTCGGACGCATCTCGGTGACTGAACCTAACCACATCATTTGCCATATCAAGATTAGATTCAATAGCACCCACCAGCTGGTGTTCAGCACTCTTTTCTTATTTGTCATGTGGCATCCTTAGGAGGAAGGATAGCTCAGTGGTTTGAGCATTGGCCTACCAAACCCACAGGTGTCAGCTCAATCCTTGAGGAGGCCATTAAGGGATAGGGGCAAATAGATGTCAGGGATAGTGCTTGGTCCTGCCAAGAGGGCAGGGGACTGGACTAGATGACCCACTGAGGTCCCTTCCAGTTCTAGGAGATGTGTATCTCCAATAAATCCTGGCCAGAACTTCAGGCCAAAATCTGGGAACACAGCCCCACTGTGCTGAGAAAGGTAGCGTGGGCTAGAGATTGACTGAGGGGCTCCGACTCAGAGGGCTGGCGTTCTCTTCCAGACTCTACTACTTGCCTGCTGGGTATCTTAAATCACGTCATGTTACTGTTGTGTGCCTCCGTTTCCATTTGTACAATGGTGGCCACGATACTGACCTACTTTGTGAATCATTTGGCAAAATGCTAGCAAAGAACTTCTTTTATCTATGTATGTTTCTGTTATAATAACTACTGATATTCTAACAGTATGTATACAGCCCCCGCACCAAAGACCTTACAGCAGGGGTCAGCAACCCCAGCACTGGTGCCAAGAGCGACACACTCGCTGATTTTCATCAGCACGCGAGATGGGAGCTCAGCCCCGTCCCTCTTCCCCGGTGTAGCCGGGAGCTTGCTCAAAACCAGGTGGCCTGTGAGTTAACAGACCAGCTAATGCTACCAACCACCACCTAACTGGCAAAGCTCCGCATCTTGATTTATTTATGAATGAAGCTGTTGTAAGTAGGACTATTAGTGACTTTACAAAGTACCACCAGCACTTAGCCCGTACACAGAGATCAAAAGGTAAAATTCTGGCTTTCCACCTCAGAAAGCTTGCTGACCCCTACAGTCTCAACACAATGATGGCTAAGTGGAAGTAAGCACAACCTGTGTGGCTATAGATTGGTGTGTGACGCCCATGCCTGCATCAACCCTAGCGCCCCCGAGCAGAGGTTTTCAACAGCAGTGCTGGGAGCAGAATCTGCTCATGCTGAGCCGTGCAAATGAGGCTTAAGGCTAGTCAGGCACTGTTATCCAGAACCAATAAGCAATGCACCTTTTCTGCCTGGGCCTCTAGCAGTGGTCTGATGAGCAGACACCTGGGCCAAGCTGTACTAACCACTCCAAGCAACAAAATTAAAAAAAATTGCAAATGAATAAAGTAACTGAGCTGAGCGTAGAAACTGGGGGCCTCTTACTGTTGATACCAGTCAAGGAAGGATCAGGCCCTAAATGCAGCAGACATCACACTCAGGGGATTAAAAATCCTCATTACCCTTTACTGTACAATTAACACCAAGAGTATTGTATTTCTACGAGCACCCTCCTGACATCTATGTCCCCCAAAGACCACCTGTTCCAACGTGTTTGTACCGCTCCTAGCGCAATAAGGACCTAGAACTTGGGACTTATGGGCACTCCCACAATGTAAACGACCACCCTCATGCAAGCAAATTGTTTGAGTCAAGACAGAGAAGCCCAGAAAAACCACGAGTCAATCCAGAGCATAAGAACAGCCATACTGGGTCAGACCAAAGGTCCATCTAGCCCAGTAGTCTGTCTGACAACAGTGGCCAGTGCCAGGTGCCCCAGAGGGGGTGGACTGAAGACAATGATCAAGCAATTTGTCTCCTGCCATCCACCTCCAGCCTCTGACAATCAGAGGCCAGGGACGCCATTCCTACCCTTGGCTAATAGACTTCTATGGACCCAACCTCCATGAATTTATCTAGCTCTTTCTTAAATTCTGTTATAGTCCTAGCCTTCACAGTCCCTCTGGCAAGGAGTTCCACAGCTTAACTATGCACTGAGTGAAGAACTTTCCTTTATTTGTTTTAAACCTGCTATCCATTAATTTCATTTGGTGCCCTCTAGTTCTTGTATTATGAGCACAAGTAAGTAAGTTCTCCTTATTCACCCTCTCCACACCTGTCCTAATTTTATATACCTCTATCATGTCCCCCCACCATCTCCTTTCTTCTAAACTGAAAAGTCCCAATCTTTTTAGCCTCTCCTCATACAGGACCTGTTCCAGAAAGGTTCAGGGAGTTCAAATGTCAATTCTTAATAAAGATACATACAAATAATCAGATTTAGCTACTCGTGTTCAGTCAGGTCCATATCATTACTATTGCCCCATCATCTAGAGACCCCGGACAGGACGGGGACCCCATTATGCTAAATGCTATACAAATCCATAGCAGGAAGTAGTCCCAGCTCCTGGACAAGCACTGTATAAAGAAAGGAAAAACACTGGAAACGTGCTAATGAATGCAGGTGCTAATGAATGCAGCAGAGACAAATCCTTTATGAAGGTCTCAGCTCAGTAAAGTAGCGACCCTGAATGATTGAATTCCAACAGAGATTAGGAAACTTGCTGAGGGCCCTGGCTGAGCTCTGAGATGAAAGCCAAGATTAGCAGAAACAAAGGGTCCTGTGGCACCTTATAGACTAACGGAAAAGTTTTGAGCATGAGCTTTCGTGAGCACAGTCTGTGCTCACGAAAGCTCATGCTCAAATCTTTTCCGTTAGTCTATAAGGTGCCACAGGACCCTTCATTGCCGTTACAGATCCAGATTAACACGGCTACCCCTCCAATACTGAAGATTAGCAGAGGAGCAGATGAACTGCTAACTTCTGTTCCTTTGAGGCAATACACACTGCACACCCCCTCCCATTTGTTCTGGTAAGTGGACTCTGAAATTCCCAGATTCAAAGGGAGATGCAGTGCATGGACAGGGACATGTCTGGCATTGAAGTGATGAAATGAGATTTCCACCAACATTCAACACTTGCACCAGGCAAGGTACAGCAGCTTTAGGCTCCAGTAATTAAAACAAGAACTCTGGCACAGGACAGGTTTAAATGAAGAGACCATCAATACATGTGATAAAAACCCTCCTGCTTTTAACAGCAGAAAGGCAGCTGTGCTGGAAGGCGTATTATTGAATGCCTGCTTAGCACACAACATCCACAGAAGACACCAAACAGAGGTGTTCCACGACCCAAGACATTAAACGTCAACAAAACTGCAGCCAAGCATCACTTCAAAAACTTTAAGATAACCCATTTACTGTGCTCAGGTGAAAACTGAAGCCTTCCTCTAATCCCAGCACACTACCCACAGCTTGTAGTAGAATCCTGCTTCAGCAAAGCACCCACACTTGTGCTGAACTTTCAACCCTCTGCATCAGGCCCTCAGAAGACAGACATAATATGCACATGCTCAGGTACTTTGCTGAACTGGGCATGCAATGAGAATCATCTCTCCAGGGTCCCACGCACCTAGAGGTGGCTAAAATTTTAATGTTTTTTTTTTTTTTTTTGTGAAACAGAAGAAGTAGGCCAGCAGCTCTCCAGGTGTGGTCCATGGACCATGAGTGGTCCTCAACCATCTTGCAGATAGGCCACAGGCTCAGAACTTGCCCCCCTCCCTAACCGCACAATGGGGAGCCCACCCTGACACTCCAACCCTGCGGCCCCCCTTATATGACAGCTGCAAATCTATGTTTTAATGCTCCAGTAGACTAGCATGAACAATGTAGTAATTGAGGTCTTCAGAGATACGTGAATGCATTTTCTCACCATGGGTGGCTGCCTCATGGTCTTTGGGAACATCTGTGTTGAGCAGGGAGGGCCATGGGCCAAAAATGTTCGAGAACCTCTGAGGCAGGCAAAGAGAAAATTACTCTCCCCAGGAACAGAAAAGGAATTGTGACTTGAAAAGGGCCTCTACGAGATGTTACAGGTTGACACCTCCCAAATCTGGGACTCTGTGGTCCGGCAACATTTGTGGTCAGGGTCAGAGAGCTCCAGGGCTGGGAGCCAAAAGGCAGCAGGGCCATTGGCCGGGAAGATCTGCCAGCCCAGAGCCTCGTGGCAGGGGGCTGGCAGCCCTCCTCGACTGGAAGCCCAGAATCTAGCAGCTCGACTGGTGTCTGTGGGACTGGGGCTGGGGCCGGGGCCAGGACCAGGGCCTGAGCTGGAGCTGGCGTCCTCCACAGGACATAGGGCAGCATCTGGCAGCCCAGCTAGACCAGAGGTAGAAAAGCCCACTGAGGAGGAAGCAGAGCTGGCAGCAGGGAGAGGCAAAGGGAGGAGAACCTCCCCTATCTGGCAAATTCCCTTGTTCAGGACTAGTCAGGTCCCAAGGGTGCCAGACCAGGGAGGTCCAACCCATACAACTTTATACACTACCACTGGCTCCAGACTCCGTGCCTGATATCACCCCAACTGTAATCAAGCTGATCTGGGCCCAAGTGTATAATCAGAGCTTTAAACTTGTGTGCTGGTGGGGGTGATAGGGGAAGGGCAAAAGCCTTCGAATTTAGACAGGGAAGGAGGATATCAGGATTAACACACACTGTGGGAGAGAAGCGGTTAAATATTTGGAGGTGGGGGGCTGAATCTGTGCGTGGCCTTTTACGCATGAAAGGGCCCATCCCAAGTATTCACTGCGACCTCCAGAGCAGAAAGCGTTTAGGTAGTTAACACGGTAATTCCATTTACATTTGTTTAAGGAAACTGCTTCAACAATGGCTCAGCATTTTATAGCATTTACCCAGGAGCTGCACTGCATTTACGATGTAGATATTTGAGAAAGATGGTCCTTTCGAAAACAAAACGGGCATGGCAGTAAGTAGCTCTCCCTTTCAGAGAGAGGAGCTGATAAGGGGCCAGAGGCATGAGCAGAGGCTCAAGAAATTCCGAGAGAGACTGCAGGATGAAACTCGATAAGCAAAGCTGCATCTCAGTGATAAAAGAAACACTTCGGTGTTTACATTTTAACAGGGGAGGTTTCTAAGTGGAGTGTGTAAACAATAGCGGAGGACTTGGCCCCTTACACTTAATTGTCTGAAGTCAGAATCTATAAATACGCAGGACCTCTGCCCACATCTTACAGGCCTTTGCTCTTAGTTAAGGGCTTTGCATCCCCAGATCTCAAAGCATTTTACAATCAGGACAGTGTCATTGTCCCTATGAGACACAGAGGGAAACTGAGGCACGGGGAACCAGTGGCAAGCGTGACTTAAGGAAGATCTTACAGCAGGTCAGTATCAGAGTCAGGAGGAAAATCTCAGGTTTCCCAACACCAAGCTCAGTGCCCCATCCAGGAGACCATACCGGCCAGGGAGTATTTTGAGGAACATGACAATTCGGGAAGGTCCCCCATCAGGTTTCAGTTCTCTCTGTGCCCTCAAGCCAGACCACAGCTAGCACTGGCAACTTGGGTGGGCCCCAACTTATGGTGGACAGGCTGCCATGCTCCATAGAAGCTGGATGCTTGGGTGTCCTGCCCAGGAGAGATTCAGGTGCTCCCAGCTGATTAGCAGAGCACTCAGTCTTGGCAACATGGGTTTCTATTGGTGGCCCATATCCACACATGCCTTGGTGCACATAAAATTTATTCTGCCCATTGATGCAACAAATTAGAGGGAATCCAGATGGGTAGAGACTTGCTGGTGATAAGTCTGGAGGGTTGGAGACCACCCTTCCCGACTCCTGAATGCAGTGGCAGACCAACATAAGGGCAACAGGGGCAGTTGCCCCAGAGCCCAAGGGGCCCCCAGGCTCCGTAGCTCCATTTTATTTAAAGAATTTGTTTGACTGCGTAATGCCAACGGACCCGGGTGATCAGAAGGAGGGACTGAACCTGTGACCATAGGTGCTAAAGCCCTGAACTCTACCACATGATCTCAGGCAAGACACTTCACAGCCCCCACCCTTTACCTCATGAATTTGTTTTGTCAGTTTTTATTGCCATTTTTGGGACCTCTGTGCTATATATCTGGGCTGGGCTGGAGATTCTATAGATGTGAACAAGTGGGTCTGTCCCACGAAAGCTCATCACCTAATAAATCTATTTGTTAGGTCTTTCAAACGCTACATGACTGCTGGTTTGTTTTGTTAGAATACAAACTAACACGGAAACCTCTCTGTTGCTACCATGAGTTAAAGTCAGCTGGTCCTCGGCCAAGGCTGTACAGCAGAGATTTCAGTGTCTCTGGGGAGTTACAAATGGAACAAAAGAAATGTGTCCCGTCATTCTTACTGTAAAACAATTTAAGTGTCATTTTATTATGCATCATGAGCAATAAGCAAGCATAGATTTTTAAAGCGTAAATAATGGTGTTACATTACTCTACTGGAAGGGAGGAGGCTTGTGACTAACTTTGTCCCAGGGCGCCGCCTGTTCTTGATCTGCCCCCGCCTGAGTAGGGCTGGACTGCAGAGAGAGGTGTCAATGTTTGCTGCAGAGGCTTAACTACAGGTAGGCGGGGGGAGGTAGGTGGGGGTGGAGGTGAGACGTTTGGGCAGAAAGCAGAGGGCGGGAAGACATGTCCTGGGCTGCTCTGCTGCGACGGGAAGCTGACAGAAAGCACCTGCATGGCAGCGAATCCCTGCCCTGTTCCCAAGGCAAGTCCAGGCGGTTGGAGACAGACTGGCCAGCCGGGCCACACGCTGCACTTCACTGCTGAGCAGACGCTTCACGTTAACCCCGCACCGGTGGCGTGACTCCTCCAGGTCCTGGTGTTGGACGGACGCATTTTCCTGCCCTGGCGCCATATCTGCCCAGCCACCCGTGCTCCAGAGCTGCCCCAAGGCAGGCCAGGCAGGCCTGCCAAAGGCAGCATCTAGCCCAGGGATGGAAGAGCTATTTTTAAGTGCGTCAGCTGGAGCACAGCCAGCACACGTCACATCTCTTCCCTATACCCTCAGGGTACGTTTGGGTTGGAAGTGGTTCGAAAGGAAGGGTGCTCTTCGCTTTTGTCAATGGACACACACAGAAGTCTGACTGCATCCAGGCCTTTAGCCTGGAAGAGTCAGCCTGGTGAAGAGGGACTTCCATCCACACTGAATGACCTGTTGGCAGGTACACACAGTATATGTTTTTGATCGCAGTACGTATTTGGGTACAACCCCAAAGACAGAAAAACAAACTACCCAACTGACCATTTGGAAGCGCAGGGACCCGCGATCGACGGCATTCCACATTCCTTCTGCTCTTCAGGATCATAACAGAGAGGAAGCCGTGCTAGTCTATACGCTATCAAAACAAAAAGCAGTCAAGTAGCACTTTAAAGACTAGCAAAATAGTTTATTAGGTGAGCTTTCGTGGGACAGACCCACTTCTTCAGCCCATAGCCAGACCAGAACAGACTCAATATTTAAGGCACAGAGAACCAAAAACAGTAAGCAAGGAGGACAAATCAGAAAAAGATAATCAAGGTGAGCAAATCAGAGAATGGAGGGGTGGGGGGGGAAGGTCATGAATTAGCTTGAGCCAAGTACGCAGACGAGCCCCTATAGTGACTCAGAAAGTTCCCATCACGATTTAAACCATGTGTTAATGTGCCAAATTTGAATATAAAAGCCAGCTCGGCTGTTTCCCTTTTCAGTACAGTGTGATAATTCCTTTTCAGTATTCCTGTCCAACAGACTTCTAACCCCCTTAGACAAAGGGTCAATGGGCACAAAACAGACATCAAAACACTCCAGATCCACAAACCAGTTAGTCAACATTTTAATGGAGTGGGGCATTCTGTCAATGACCTAAAGGTATGTGTGTTACTGAAAAGGAATTATCGCACCGTTCTGAAAAGGGAAACAGCCGAGCTGGCTTTTATATTCAAATTCGGCACATTAACACGTGGTTTAAATCATGATGGGAACTTTCTGAGTCACTAGAGGGGCTCGTCTGCATACTTGGCTCAAGCTAATTCATGACCTTCCCCCACCACCCCTCCATTCTCTGATTTGCTCGCCTTGATTATCTTTTTCTGATTTGTCTTCCTTGCTTACTGTTTTTGGTTCTCTGTGCCTTAAATATTGAGTCTGTTCTGGTCTGGCTATGGTCTGAAGAAGTGGGTCTGTCCCACGAAAGCTCACCTAATAAACTATTTTGCTAGCCTTTAAAGGGCTACTTGACTGCTTTTTCTTCAGGATCATGTGATGCCACCCAATGCAGTCCCACTACAGACACAAATAACCAGAAGTGATGTTGTTTCGATGCTAAAACTCTACAGAAAGTACAGCCAGGCCTACCAATGGGGTGTGCAAAGGGGGCAGTTGCCCCTCAGCCCCTTTGAAATGCTGTGGAGTGGCAACTCTGAGGGAGTGGGGTGGGGCTTAGCATGGTGGGGCCCAGCAAAGCCCCGCCCCTTCCACCTTGGGTCCCGCCCTTTCTGGGGCACGGAGCCAGGCCCCCCTTCCATCTTGCCCTGGGGTCCGCAGCAGCTGTCTGCACCACCGAGCACAACCACTGAAGCGCTGGATTAGCCACAAAAAGCCTTTGTAGTCTTCTCATTGTTTTAAAAAAGACCTTTCTGCGATTGCCATTTCAGAGGCTTTCAGCCATACATCAAGATAACATATCGGCTGCAGCAGCCTGGCTTTCCCCATCCGAGTAATGCAATACAGGCTCAGTGTCTCAGCTGCAGTAAGCAGGAGCAGCTCGGCCGATATCTAGTGGGGCTGCATTGCTTTCACCTTGGCGGAGAAACTGCCCTACAGTATCAATTATTTGGAGCCTGTGTCCTTTGTGCACAGGGGTCTCTTTAAAAAAAAAAAAAACCACGCATGTTCAAAATTGCTGAAAGACCCATTGATTTCTGTTAAGTGGCGTACTTATGCTAAAACAGACAATATACGAAGGTGAACAAAGTGAGCTTCAGGTTAAGGGCTCTCTCACACACACACACACACACACACACACACACACACACACAATGGGAAACCCCCCCCCTTTATTTTTTCAGAAAAAGAAAAGGAAAAAAACAAATGTTCAGACAGCCACGCAGGATGATTCATGTGAAGAGAGATTTTCCTCCGAAATAATTCTCCAGCTCTGTGAATAACTACCACTCACCCTCCCACTCTTTCCAGGTCGAAAAGAAATGTACTGTACGTGAACAAAGCACAGCTATTATCCACTCATGTTAGGGCTCCTTTAATGCTGTGGCTGTGAACTGCGGCTGTAAATGAGAACGCCCCGTTTCGCAGTGCTGTAGCTGTGGGAATGCCATTTTCCAACATTACTTATTTCAACATTAGAATGCTAAAATAAGTAAGGTCGGGAAAAAACCTGCAGTGTTGACATAGCCTAACAGAGGCAGCAACATAGGCTTCAGTTTTTTGATCTTCCAGCTATAACTCTTCCTGATGCATGAACAAAGGAGCTTGTTATTCATTGTGTCTAGTCACAGAGGATCCACTTAATTGTTCCCAACATATGGAGTACTTAGTAAGCTTCTTAGCACTGTGGACGCTAAGCTGAATAAAAAACAAAGCAGCATGCCATGAAACCATCCTGGATGTATTAAGAGCATTGTCTCCTGCCCTATGAATTTGGTTCATAGAGGAAGACATTTATAAGGCCTGGACACTTGTCATTTACCTTTTGCACAGTGACACTAAAGCATATAAAAAGGGATCCAAGAATGAGGAATAATCAGTGTCAGAGCATGCAATTTTACGGACAGGCCCACTGCAATCAATGGGATTTCTTTCAGTAAGTATTGATTGAACATTGGAGCTGCCCTATAGAATAGAACCTCAATTATCAAAATCTCCTTTGCATACGAATCAGGGTTATTTCTCCACTGTCCATCATAGTGAAGACATTTTGTCCACACTTCATTAATGTCCCCTGCAGTATTTTGATAGTCTAAGTTACAACCCGCTCTCTTTCAGACATGGTTTTGGGTAAACGAAGGGAAGTTCTTTACCAGAAAGGTGAACGGGTAGGCTGCAAAAACTTTAATTGAACATACACAGCTACCAGCCAGGTCCAAGTTAGACAGTTTTAGTTACACTGGTGTTTTATTAACAAATCCGTTCAGCACCTCATAGCCTCTCTTTTCTGTGATGTTGTCTTAAAATAAAACACTAAGGCTAAGGCTGTCTGGTTTCTATTTTGGGATATATTTGTATCCTGAAATAGAAACCGCACAGCCAAACACTGCACTTGAAATAGCAGGGCTATTTCCCACGCAGTGTTTCGTTCCCGCAGGGTTAGCCGGAAGTTTGAAATAGCCCCTTATTTCCAACCCCAGTGCAGCATAGCCAGCACCGGATTCAAAATAAGATGCCTTGAAATAATGTACACAATTTGCGCACCACAAATTGCATAAATTAGAGTAAGGGCTCCAGTGTAGTCCTAGACGAAGGGTAAAAATTTTAAAACCAATTTAGGAGGCTACATCCCATTTTCAAAACATGGGTGTAATCCCTTTTGACCCTGCACCTTTGAAAGTTTTATCCTAAGAGTCCAGTTTTCAAGCCTATTGAGGATTTGAGCGTCCAATACTTATTGTATTCATGTGAATGACAGCAAACGTGGGAGTAACTCTTTCCAGATCAGTGGTGGGCCCATGTGCAGGTTGCTAGACCCTGTTGGTTTCTGGCCTCATAGTTTTTGTTCCCTACTGGTGCTACTAAAGTGACACAGGTAAAACAAGGGCACGTCAGTGAGGTGCGTGCTGTCTGCACACAACATTGCCGTGTGCTCCCTGTGCATCCGATGAAAACACTGCAATGGCTCAATCGGCATATCCTGCCAATTCGAGGTACACAAGCACAGATAGCACAACTACCCTATCTTGGAAGACTGTCTTGGTTATGACAATCTTGTGGCCCTCTGAGATGAAGGAGGGCCACTCATACAGCCCACTCACTAGCCTAGGTTGCCCATCACTTCTCTAAACTCACTGCTGAAATGAAATGGATGCAAAGGACTGAGGATGTGCAACCTGGGCTTCCAGATGGGAGCTAAAACCTAGGAGACAAGATCTGCTCAGATGGATCTGGCAATTGGTTTTATTTCTGTCTTGACAGTGGTATAGCCGATGTCCTTGGAGGAAGTGGAGCAGAGAATTCACTTCTGTCCCTGTGTGTTGACTGGTTATTAGTATCTAGAAAAGGGTCATCTAATATAATAATTGAGGGAAAAGAAATGATTTTTCCATGGCTTTGTACTCAATGATTAAAAATAAACTGTTGATTAAGCTATGAAAAGTGGGAAAAGGAAATGCCTCTCTGCTTTATAAACAGCTCAGGACAAAATGGCTTATACTGTTCATGGTTTCAGAAAGAGAAATAAATATTCACTCCTTGGACTCTGGCCTGAATAAAATAACAATCTGAAACCAGTGCTGATGACTGAAGGAATAGAACTGTTACCCCAAATCAAATCATAACTAGACTAGATAAGGTGAATAAGATAGTTTTTTTTTCTTCTCAAAAAAAATCTACTTTTTAAAAAAAGTTTATCTTGAAATTGACAAAACTAGAGCTGATGGTATCCAGGCACTAAAGTACTGGAGAGAAGTAAACTCCCCCCACAAACCCATGTGGAGTTAGTAAAAATGCCTCTGTATCTTAGAGAACAATGAGAAGTCCTGTGGCACCTTGTAGACTAACAGATATTTTGGAGCATAAGTTTTCGTGGGCAAAGATCCACTTCGTCACACACACACTTTCTTTCTCTCTCTCTTTCTTTCTGGGGGCTTAAGTTAAGAGATTCCTCTTTTTAAACAGAAGCTCTGGTGCTTTTTTTCCCTCTTGCCTTCTGCATTCTGCTTACATGTTGAACCTCTTTAGTCCAGCATTCTTGGGACCTGACTGATGCCGGACCAGAGAATTTGCTGGACCACTGAAGGTCAATATTGTTTAGCAGCATTACTTACGCTTCCACTGCTTGTTGGGCTCTTAGAAGACATTTGGGGTAAATTACATCTAAACAACAGCACAGAACACTGTAAGCCAGGACTGATGACTATAAACAAACTTTATGGGACTGTGGGAAACTTGGCCACACCCATGATAAGTGGTTGTCCAGTTAATTGAAATCATACCAGATTACAGATGTTCCTGTATGAGAGATGTTCAACCTGTATTACTACATCATCTGTTACTTGTGGGCCACCTGCTAGACGGCCTGTGCAAGAAGGATGGCTTGGAGCCAAGGACTAGTTTGAGGATCCACACAGGACAATCACTGTTTTAGCACCCCATCAGAGTGCTCCTCTATTGGCTACGTCGCTCTTAAACACATGTTTAAACAGACAACAGAACTCCAAAGCCTATGCCTGAGACCCCATGCTGGTCACCAATGGACCGGAGCCCTATTGGTATAAATAAGGAGGGCGGAGAGAAAGAGATTGATGCAAGAACCCTTCTAATTTAGAACTTGCCCCCAGCCTTGGTCCATAATATCCCAAACCTTAATAGCCACCAGGCCTATTGCAAGGCTCCTCTTTCGTCCCTGGTCTTGAAAACTGGAGGGTGTCAGGGGAGGGCTTGCCAATGGAGAGGCAGGAAACTGCTGCAGGAGAAGAGCTATGTGGTGGGTTACTTTAAATTGGGGCGCTTGCCTTGGTAAATTACACCAAGGGCCACTAGAGCCTGTGGGAAGGCACCCTGAACAGCACAATGGCTGCTTTCTTGGCTGACACCAGAGATGGAACTGGAGATCTGCAGAGCTAAAAACCATGAGTCTCCATAGCATGAGCTCCAAATCACAGCCCCAGTACAAAGGCATGTGCCCTAATGCAGTCGCAAGCCAAGTGACGGATGGGCAGCATGGGTCTCAGGTTCATTCATGTAACTGAAAATGTTGAAATGAGTTACTGTTATGTCTGTGCGTTCACATTTATATCGCAGTTAATAAAGTTTTATATTCTACAGACTTATTCTCCTACGCCTGCTGAAAGTTTCTCAGGTTTTTTGTTGGTTTGTTTGTTTTTCCATATGAACATAAGCAAAATTTTCATCAGTTTGGATGACATTATATAGTTCGAGGGGCAGTTCCAATGAAATGACAAAAAGTTTGTTCACCCCTGTCCTAACGCACTGTTGTAATTGGCTTGCTGGCTGTAATAATACTACCAAACAGAGAACACTTCCCCGGGCACTAAGTCATCCACACAGAACCCCTGTAAGGCAGGTGCCATTTTTCAAGACGAAGCTACTTGACCAAGGTAAAAACACAAGGATTGCACTTGTGCTTCTATTTCTCTAGACCAGTGTTTCCCAAAGTGTGGTACGTGTACCACCAGTGGTACCCGAAAGGATTTCAAGGGGTACAGGGCAGAAAATAAATTATTAAAACTCAGGAGATTAAGCACTGGGACAGCACTAGGAGAGGGGTACACCAATAAGGCCTAAGTCCCGAAAGGGGTATGTGAATGTTTTAAGTTCGGGAAACACTGCTTGAGACCCTTCAGAAACCTCCACAGTACAAAGACAAGCTATGCCTAGAGTGGCCAAGAAAAACCAAGCGTATTTATATGCATGAGCATTAACAGCAGGTACAAAAGCCTAAAGCTATGATCCAACACAGCCCTGTGCAACAAGGAAATGGTGTTTGACATGTATTTTTAAGGAAAGGTTTATGCACTGATTAAAATACACTCTAAGAACAGGGCACTATCTCTTGGATTTACCAATGCACCTTCACCAAATAATTCTGCTCTTCCGGATATAGGTCCCTCTTCAGCCAGGCACACTAAATTTAACCAAACTATCCAAGGAATCTGTGATAGGCAAAAACACAGGCTTTTGAATAAAGTAAGGGC
Source organism: Carettochelys insculpta (assembly GCF_033958435.1). Taxonomy (NCBI): domain Eukaryota; kingdom Metazoa; phylum Chordata; order Testudines; family Carettochelyidae; genus Carettochelys; species Carettochelys insculpta. Next base: position 16,853,122 of record NC_134157.1, read on the forward strand.
CACCAAAGTCATCCTCACTTGTGATCTAATCCGGCCCTTCAGTGGGAAAAATACAAGTGCATTATACAGGTTGAACCTCTCTAATCCAGCTCCCTCCGGACCTGACCAGTGATGGGTGAGAGAATTTGCCGGATCATGGGAGATCATGTAGTCTAGTAACATTATCAACATTTCCACTGCTTACTGGGCTCTTATAAAACAAAACAGCAGAAATGTAGCACTTTAAACAGTAAACAAAATGATTTATTAGGTGATGTGCTTTAGAGGGACAGATCTGCTTCTTCAGATCATAGCCACACCAGAACAGACTCACCTAATAAAAACCTAATAAACCTAAAAAACACACCTAGTAAATTATTTTGTTAGTCTTTAAAGTGCTACTGGACTGCTTTTTTGCTTTCATAGTAGATAGACCAGCAGGGCTCTCTCTCTGTTACTATTCACCGTACATTTTTAGTTTAGAAAAGAGAAGACTGAAAGGGGAACATGTTAGCGGTTTTCAAGTACCTCAAAGGGGATTACAAGGAGGAGGGGGAAAAATTGTTCTCTGCCACTGAGGATAGGACAAGGAGCAATGGGCTTAAACTGCAGCATGGGAGGTTCAGATGAGACATCAGGCAAAACTTCCAAACTGCCAGTGTGGTTAAACACTGGAATAAGTTATCTCGGCAGGTTGTGGAGTCTCCATCGCCGGAGATATTTCATGACATGTTCGACAGACGTCTACCAGGGTTGATCTAGATGGTGTTTGGTCCTCCCAAGAGGGCAGGGAACTGGACTCAATAACCTCTTGAGGTCCCACCCTAGTGTTCTATGATTCTAGGATCCGGCTAACTAAAAATCATGCCAGGTCACAGTTTGCCAGACAAGAGTGTTCCGGATTAGAGAGGTTCAATTTGTAATTCACTGCCCCCTGGCCCCCTGCAGGGAGAAGCGATTCTAGCAGAGGTCAAAGAGCACCGCCTTTTGGCAGATCAGCCTCGCCCCGTGTGCCAGTCCTGTTAGTCTAGAAACACAACAGTGACCAAGGGATGTTATTGTTGGAGATAAGAGCCGAAATGTTCCAGGGCATGATCGGAAAAGTGAAATGAAAAAAGATGCAGTTTTGCCTCTGTGAAAAAAGAATGAAACATAAACTTGATCATCCAGAGAATAACGTTCTTCCTTTTCTTCCCCGGCTCGATGTGCATAAACATACCCTGGGGCCAAGGCTTTTCATGTACAGCCAGGGAGATAAAGACACATTCCTTCCCCCCTTCTGGGTAGCGGGGCGCGTGGCTGGCTGTGCCAGGAAAGCTTGAAGAATGGAATGCAGTGCAATGCAGAGAAAAACAAAGAGGGCTGGAGAAAACAGAAATGAAAACGACCAAACCAAAAACGCCCACAAACCTCCCAGAAGTCTCTCCGCTCTGTTCTTGGCAGATAAGAAAACAGCCTCCTCTGGAATCATCATTATTTCCATTAGAGTAAGATCAGGGAATTCCTCAGTTAAGGATCAAGGCTTCCCTGTGCTAGATTCAGACAAGCAGCAGAGAGGACAGTCCCTCCTTCAGATACCTTAGTCTACTCTGAGCAGAAATTCAAACCACCCCTCTATGAGAAGCCAAAGCAACACACACCAATAGCTTCCTCTCGATCTCAGTGAACTTGGTGCTCAACAAATGGGGGAAGGAAAGTACTGTTGACAGCCTAGCCATGCACAGCTGCACCATGTACTGCCAAGGTACGGTTGCCAGACGGTCTATAGTTTGCAGGACAGATCCGAATTTCCATGCCAAGTCCTGCATCTCGCATTTATGCAAAAATGGCCTGTGGGGAAATTTTTGTGAAAATGCAGGACACAGGACTCATCGTGGAAATTCCCAGGCCCCAGGCAGGGTCCCTGCGGCTGGGGCTGCTGGTGCGGCTCCCATGCCGCAGCTGACTCCCAGCCACAGAAACCTCGACCGAGAGGACTGGGGGACCCCAGCAGCCCCATGGCTGGGAGCTGACTGGGGTGTGGAGGCCCGGCCAGCCCCATAGCTGGAAGACAGCTGAAATGCAGGTTCCCCTGTTCCCCGGCTGGGGGTTTGCTTCCCAGCCATGGCAGCTTCCTAGTTGTGTGGCTGCTGGAGTCCCCCATCCCCTCAGCTGTGGATCCTGTGGCTGGGGCTGCTTGTCCCACAAACCCTTCCCAAAAATCTGGCAACCCTTCGTCAAGGGCAATGGTGAGGTTAGCCTGGGGTTCTCTGAAGGAGCATAGAACTCAACCTAGACTCCTTCGATGTGACCCAGGGGCAGAGTTTCAAGGGTATTTAGGTATCCAACTCCCATTGCAATGAACGGTATTTAGACATCTAAAAGCCTTCAAAATTCTGGCCCTTAATCTCTCTGGGCCTCAGTCCTCCATCTGTAAAATGGGAGAGATTGGAACTTCCCTTCCTCCCAGAGCACTGTGAGAATAAACGCAAACTTCTGAGGTGCTCAGATACTGGCATGCCGGGCACTGGAGAAGTACCTCCGGAAAAAAGGAGGACATGCAAACAGTGTGAGTTTGGTCGTTCTGGTGACAGGGCCATCCTAGACAACATGTCAGAAGAACAGCCAGGAGTGGGCATAGGGAGATGGGGGAAGAGCGGTGAGTTACAGCATAGCTGTGATAGCCGAGTGCAAGTGCAGGGACTGCCACACAACAGCAAGGCAGAGGAACAGGAGGTAAACTAGCCAGGCTAGGGAAGCTGGAGTTGGGTTATGGTGATGGAGATCTAGCCGAGGTCAGCAGGGGAATTTAGGTTTCCAGGAGCTCCTAGACTGGTTCTTCACACCAGCACAGGATTGACTTCAAAGGCAAAGCTCAAGCCCCTCCACCCACCCACCCACACGCCCTACCTCTCCTGGCAGGACCTCGGTCTGTGCTGGCTAGTTTGTAATCTGATGCCCAATTCTGAAGGTTTATGGGTCTTATCCAGATGAAGCTGAGCATCTGGATGCACAAATTATGCACAAAGACAAAGGGCTCAAAACATGAAACAAGCAGAAAAGACAAAACAGCCGGGCTGAGAAACTATTTGGCATTTAAGCATAAATATCCCAATTCAGGATTGGACATAAAAGGGATTATCTGCACTAATAGAGGTAAAACAAAGGGGGATCATCTCCCATCTCCCAAAACTTGCTTTACGCTCAAATCTTCCTCTATAAAAAGGCGCTGACACTTGTTAAATCAACCCCAAAGCAGAAACACATGTATAGAGCCTTGCTTCCCAGGAAGCTAAAAATACTATCACTAATGACCTTACATGCCCCCTGATTGGTTAGAAATCTTAGCCTGCTGTAGACATCATATCCTGGCAGGTGACAGATGCAGGCCAGTAGGCAGTGGAGGCTGGCCCTGGCAGAGCATGAGATGTGATAGTGAAAGAGACAGACAGTCAGGAGGGGATGTTCTATCAGTGCAGATAACTGGACGCCCCCCAGGGACTGCACACTGTTTAGCACTGTACGGGGGAAAACTTCCATTCCATTCATCATCGAGTTGGGGTTGGTTTTTAATGACTTTTTAAATGGAAACAAACAAAAAGGGAGTGTCAATGCAGCTGTGTCACCATCTACTCCATGAGATTTTATGTTGACTTACATAAAAACTTTCCAGACGGCTCGGACAGGTGAAATGAGGTCCTGCCAAGATTAACTTAGCTTTTTATTCTGTGGCCTACAGACTTCCCACTGAAAACGTTCCACTCTCGGCTACAAAGGCTATTTGGTCTCACGCTGAGAACAGAGGCTCAACGCAGTGCTGCAGGAATGGCAGGACGACTAAGGATTTATTAGTAACAGAGAGACAGCCCTGTTAGTCTATATACTTACAATAAAAACAAAAAACCAGTTCAGTAGCACTTTAAAGACTAACAGAATAATTTATTTGGTGGTGAGCTTTCGTCAGATAGACCCACTTCTTAAGGATTTGTTACATGAAAGATCCCAGTCTTCATTTTTATCCGCTCTTTGCTGGCAAGCACTTAAGCCTGCCTTTGCTGAGCTGTAGGTGACAAAGAAAACAGCAAAGCAAATGGGGAGGGAACCATAAGATCTACACTGAGCTTCAGACAATGAGAGCTGGACCACCACTGACACTCAGCCTGATACTATAACTTTCTGGTTGGAGGCTTGGCTGGTTTTGGTTTGGTTTCCTCCCCCCCCCTTTTTTTTTTTTTAAATCACAAAACAAATCAGCTGGGTCATTGAGGCTTTATACCTCTCCTTACAAATGCCAGGAACATCCTCACTCAGTAAACAGCATCTTATTAATATGGATACAATAAGAGTTCTACTTTGATATAGTCACCAGGGCTTCCGAGGAGGTAGGAACAGAAGGAGACAATGGGTGGGGGAGTTGCCCTGGGGCCCATTAAATCACCACTGAAGCTCTGCATGGTGCAGCCCAGGAGGCACTGAGGTCTGGCTGACTGTAGCCCCTCCCCTTCGGGGGAAACACAGAGCTGAGACCCCGCCCCCACATGCATACATTGCCCAGGGCTCAGCAAAGTCTGACACCAGCCCTGCTTATCATTCGAAAGGACTTCAAACAATGGCAGATCCACTTTACACCAGAATAACCACTATTTAAAAAATAGTTCATCCTGGGACATTCTGTCACGTAAATTGGAAGGTGTCTTGCGTATCACAAGGGACAGGCTACAGGGTTTGCTAAGGGAAGGAGGAGAAAAGAGGAGAGCTGGCAAAACAGAATTAGGGCTTAGGTTTGGAATTTAGCCATGGAGTTCTTCAATGTGTAAATATGCTTTAAAAAAAAAGTTCACAAAATAAACACATGCATACGCGACTCTAACCTAACCTTTCCTCCTTTTTAAGGGATATACACAGAGTGCACATAACCAGACACTAGTAACAGAGAGAAAGCCGTGTTAGTCTATATATTATCAAAACAAAAAAGCAGTAAAGTAGCACTTTAAAGACCAACAAAATAATCTGATTTGCTCACCTTGATCATTTTTTTTTTTCTGATTTGTCAACCTTGATTACTATTTTTGGTTTTCTTTGCCTTAAATATTGAGTCTGTTCTGGTATGGCTATAGTCTGAAGAAGTGGGTCTGTCCCACGAAAGCTCATCACCTAATAAATTATTTTGTTAGTCTTTCAAGTGCTGCTTTACTGCTTTTTTGTTTTAATAACCAGATACTGTCAAACAAGTATGCCCACCTATATTTAAATACACCCTATATATTCAAGAGCCACAGTCTCACTCTGCTAACAAGCTGTAACCAAAACTACCTCAACACCATAGTGGTCGGACATGGTGACCTGAAGCCCAGGGTTACAGTCAGTTGACAACACAGCACCAGAGACTCTAGCAAGAACACAGATACCCTTTGGGTGGAAGAGGCATGGAACCTGGGTGGCAGCCCATTAGTTGTCAATGGACAGATGGTGGCAAGGAGGAAGGAGGCAGCTTATGCCAACCTCCCCATAAAATAGAAAGGCAGTAGCTAGTGGATGCCTTCTAGTGGTTATTTCCTATGGCACCATGAAATGCAAGAGGACGAATACAACCTACCTCAAATTGTGCCACACAGGTTAGTAACCAGTTCCAACACTCAAAGAAAGAAACTGAGGGTAGGTCTACACTAGATGTGAAAGTCGATCCTGGACAGGCAATTCCAGCTAGGACAATTGCATAGCTGGAATCAACTTATCTAGGATCAACTTACCTGGCCGTCCACACAGAGGGGAGGTCGACAGGAGAAACTCTCCCACTGACCTCCCTTACTCCTTATGATAATGAAGAGTACAGGGGTCAACTGTCGAGCCCCCATAGCTCAATTTTGCACGTTCCCACGAGGCACATGAAATTGAACCCCAGAAGATCAACCCTGACTGGGTCGATCTCCTGGTAAATGTAAACATACCCTCAGAGCAGGTGGGTTAAAAATTCCACGGCACAAATTCCACAGCCACCCTGGACCTCCTCCACAGAAAAGGGCCGCCCTAAGCCACTTACAAGCCCCTCTGCTCATCAACATTGATTGCCCACCCCAGTCTACACACCTCCCAGTGAGGGCAGACAGATGTGCCAACTCTGCCTAAGCTATTGGGTTACACACAGCGGTATAGCCCAGGTAGGAGGAGGAGGTCCTACGGGTCTGCTTGTACTCAGACCATGTATGTCTAGGGACAACAGCTTGTTGGAAAAGAGATAACAATGAATTGGCACTAAGATCATCAGAGTACAGTCTAGTCATAAAATTAAATGCTCAACTGTGCAAGACAAGGATATTACTCATGGTGCCCAAAGACAGAGTTATCCAAATATCCTAACAATCATTGCAATACCTACCCAATGTACTGGTTTCCCCCTGAGTATATGCAGTCAACTTACTTTGCTTTGTGTAGACACAGCCTTACTTTACCCCGCATGAGAAAAGTAAGGGAAGTCGACAAGAGTTTCTCCTATCAACCCCACATGATGTAGAGCCCATGGTAACTCAACTTGAGGTGTGTGAACTCAAGCTATGTTGTCCCCATAGCTGGAGTTGCAAAGCTCAAGTCAACTTTCTGTGGTAGTGTAGCTGTAGCCTTACAAGAAGAGCTATGGAGTTGCAGAGCTTGTTTTGGGTAAAATTGGGAAGGGGAAGAATACAATACACTAGAACGGGAGAAAATTAAGTTACAAAAATGCATGTTAGCAAAAGATGCTGTCTTCATAAATATATATTAGGGACAAAGCAGCAGGTCCTTCCTGTATTTTTATGGACCCTTTTACTGTTTCAATTAAGATGCGAACATGGAACAAATATAAAGTGACGAGTCATGCAAGTGTACAGTTCTTCAACCATGTGTGCTAAAGAAAACGTCAAAGCCATTTGAGTAGGGAGAGACATAATACAGAGTAGCAAAAGTTAGAGACAGTAACAGAGATTACAAATAATGAGATGTAAAAATGGAATTGTACTTGATGAACCTTGAATTAAAGTTTATTTTTGGATTCTTCTTTGATCATCAGCTCTAGAGAGTTAGACAGGCTGTCTGGAAGGTAAGAGTTCCCAGCCATGAATGCAAAAACACATCCACTTGTCGCCATTCACTCTGAAGACCACGGTTTTATTTCAGATGGCCCTCTATTGAAAGTGACAGTCACAGAGCACAAACTCAGAATGAATCCTGACCTGCCCTAACAGGGTTTGTTTATTCTGTAGAAGATCTTCTGAATTTTCAATATCCATATGCAAAAAATAATTGACTCCTTTCTCCTCAAGAAACAGGAAGAGAGACTCTCCTGGCTGCTTTCACGAAGAAAAGGAATAACTAATATGTTATCTCCCTTCTCTGGCTCTACTGCTAGCAGCTAACAGGCTGCTCTATATCAGCAGCGTCCAATAGTAATTTGAGGATTGCCACACCCGTGGTTGCCATCCTTCCATATTCGCCACAGGCCCCCTAGCTCTAAATAAATGCCCCCCTCCCCCAGAGACAGGCCTCTCCAGCCTCCTACAACTGAACACCCTCCCGCTTCCCCAGAGCCAGGCACCCCCACCCCGCTCCCTGCTCTAACGGAATGCCCTACCCCAGAGCTGTGCACCCTTAGCCACTTCCACTCCTGCCTCCAACTCTGACTGAATGCTTGCGACTCACCACAGCCAACGCCGCTGGAGCTGCAGGGGCTGCTGCCACTGCTGCCGCCACACGCTTGTTCCACCAAGTGGTGGGAGCGTGTGCGGAGCAGGCAGGCAGCCTTTCATGTGCGCAGTGCTGAGGACCATATTTAATGGCTCCAAGAGGCGCAAGCGGCTCCAGAGCCCAGAATTGCCACACGGCGGTGTCCTGTGCGCCACCTGTGACAAGTGGCAAACGCATTGGACACTGCGGAGCTATGGGGCAATGGCTACCCTGGCAATTGAACAACAAAGATATTGTCTCTGAGAGGGGTTAGAAAAGAGCCCCCTCTAGGGGCTTTTACACACCTGCAGGATTTGTCCTGAAGAAGACAACCACCTTTTTTCTGGAAACAAAAACCAAAACCAAAACGTGGAGCGTTCCCCCTGCCATGCATAAAAAGTCGAGACAAGAGGGTTTTCCCTTGAAATAGTGACTCCAGCTCTGCCAGTGACTTTCATCACTACCCCATTGGGTCAAAAATGAATGCTCGTGAGCAGAACACAGCTCTGATCGGCTTGCGTAAAGGCTCCTTTTGCAATGCTGTGGCTGTGAACTGTGGCTGTAAAGGGGAACGCTCCATTTCACAATGCCGTGAACCTTCCTGTCAACAAATCTAGCCATAAGCAGCAGAGCAGCAGTGGCTACACTGCATGACTTTTAGCATCCCGGCTGCAGCGACACAACCAAGTCCCTGAAAGCAGCATACTGTAGAGTATACCTGAGGTTATGTCCTGGGGAAAGGGAGAAAATCTCATGTTCCTTCTGATCTCGGCTTCCCCACCACCACCACGTGATTTTATCTGCTTGACAACAGCCAAGTGCTACAAGGTTCCACCACAGAGCAGCGTTCGAACCTAACTCTGTCATAGTGACAGAGCTGAGAAGACAGCCCAATCTGGGCTGGAGCCAACGGATATTTGAAGCCAATGGGAATCTTTCTGAGGACTTCAATGAGCTTTGGCTCAAGCCCATAGGACAGGGACAGGCCGGCTGGCCAAATTCAGCCCAACACTTGGATCCGCCCCATGGGTTGCATCTGGCCTGCATACAATTTATATTCCACTGCCAGGGTAGTGGCAGGTGCCAGGAGCTGTGGGCTTTTCAAACAGCCACAGGAGCCCAAGGCAGCAGTCAGGCAGCTCGATAGCAGTGAGGGCTGGGACCCGTGAGCCCTTTAAATATCTCCTATTTAAAGGGCTTCAGGCCCTGGCTCCACCGTACTGCCTGGCCACCACATGGGATTCCTGCAGCTATTTAAAAAGCCTGTAGCCCTTGGCCTCCACCGCTGCCCCGACAGCGGCATACAAATAGTATGTGAGTCAGATGTAGCCTGTGGATCATCTCTTACCTACTCCTGCAACAAATGGTAAGTTTTTCAGGAATAAGGTGCAGCCTCGGCCACCCCTCCAAAATCTGTGGAAAACTCCACCCCCCACCAGAAAAAATTATTGCCCACCCCCGTGGTAGGACATCAGATCTATGTCCACCAAGCAAAACAAAACATAAACAAAAACAAAAAACAAAGCAAGGTACCAAACCCCACCACCACCACACACAATCTGTAGCAATCCACCTGAAATCTTTATGGCAATTCCCCCCATAAAGAAGGAGATGCACCAATTATGTCCTATTCTGAAGAACTATGGGGCCATCGATACTGCAGTCACTGGCTGTGAATGCCTCACGTAGGCACCTTGGAGCTCACCAGCTTGAGTACCAAAGCTGCGGAGCTGTAGCTGCACAACCCAGAACCCAGGATAGTTACTCAGGCTAGCACTGATGTCTGTGCTGAACATGCCTTCACCGCTAACAGGACTTGTGCTATCTAGATGACACCTAGCTTGGGTAAGGCTACACGAGTTGCAGGTACACCCTGTGATTGTGAGATGTATACACCCTAAGTCAGCAGGGTCTTTATTCTGGTTGCATACCAGGGATGAATTTCACCCCATCCTAATTGTACACGTGACAAAGCTCCTTCTTGGGCTCGGTGCCTGCCAGGCTTTCAGAAGGGCCGCTCACCTCAAAGACTCACCACAACCCTCGATTTACATTATTTCCCTGGGGGCACAAACGTTCAGTTTACAGACCCATCCTCATCATTGGCCAGCACGGTGGGAAAGAGACGAGAACCGCCCCCCCCCCCCCCGCCCCCCAACACACACACAGTCTCTGCAGTCCCTCCCAGCAGTTTGAGGACAGACCAGATCCCTTTCCAAAGTTGTCCTTCCCCTCGGGATCTCTCACTGTCCAGGTCGATCCTCCCACGGCAAAACAGGGAATCAGGGGACAGGGAGAACCCAGGCCAACCATCTACTCTAGGTTCCAGCCCAGAGACCCTGTAGATAGCAGCTGCTTGCAACATCTTCTGGCCAGATATGTGACTGACACAGTTCTCTGGACCCCTTCTCCATCACTTTCTTCATCCTTACTGCAGCCCTCCTCCTGGTGCCTGATAGCATTTGTACCTCCCAGTCCTCCAGCAGCGCCGTCTCACTCCAGCTCCTTGGGCACCGTGAACTAACTGGAGGGAAGGCTTATCAACCAGTACTAGCCAGTTCTTCACTGGCTCCAGATTCTAGGGTGACCGTCCATCCCACTTTAGGCGAGACGGTCATGTATTTGGGATGCCAAAAAGGCGGCTCGACTTAACTTTTAAAATGGATGAATGGTCCTGTATTTGGGCTCTTCCCCCGATGACCTTTTGCACGAGCGGCCGCTGGCAGAAGTCGCTTCTCCGAGGCTCGGGGACGCATGGGCAGCTGCCGCATACCTGCCACTTCCCCGGGGCTCCTGGAGTGGGCCGGTGGCTGCTGCTTCCTTGGGGCTCCCAGGGCGGGCCAGCGGCTGCCGCTTTCCTGGGGCTCCCGGGGCGGGCCGGTGGCTGCCGCTTTCCTGGGGCTCCCGGGGCGGGCCAGCGGCTGCCACCTCCTTCCCAGCTCCACAGGGCTTGGTGAAGCTGGGAAGAGCTGCCCCTCCCCCCTCATAGTTCCGTGCTCCCTATTTGGGACAGAGAGATATGGTCACCTTACTTCAGATGTCCTGATTAGTCTGTCTTAACTGGTTCCTGATTGACTCCAGGTGATTCGATTGCCTCTGTTGGTTTACTCACGTAAAAGTGACCTGTTTAACATGAGGCAAATGTACCTGACTTCTATAGCTTTTTTGTAGCCAGCTGGCCTTTAAAAGGTAGGCAAAGAATACCAGGTGCATCCACTTTTTATCGGACGCCCTGTAACTCATGAGCAGTAGTAGGCACTAAACTGAAAATCAGAACCTTGGCTTGGGAGCACAGGAGCTGAACACTCATTTACTTCCCCAGAAACACAGCAGCTGCTCCTCCTGCTCTGTCTCCCAAGCACACCCAGCTGGAAAGATGCACACAGAGAAGAACGGATTTGTCCAAAGCTTCCCAGCCACTCAGATGATCAGCCAGAGAAAAAAGAAATCACACGGCCACCCTCCTTGCTCTGAGTTCTGCGCTCCGCTCCCACGTTCACACGGCTGTCACAGTTACCGGCCCCTTTTTAAAACCATGCCATCTACTTGTGCTAAACAGTTAACGTACTGCATAGATCTTCTATATCTATTTATATGCCATAAAGACAGTAAGTGAATTATGGAAAAAAGGAGATGAGTGGACATTGATTCTCAATATTTTTAGATTTCGTCCAATAATTCCTTTCCACTTGTCAACAAGAATTATACTCTCCAAATATTTTCAAGGACATCATACCATCATCCTTGTCCTGCAAGATTTCAGGTGTCTCTGATGCAGCGTTTTCAACCTCCCAAGAGCTACAAGATTGCAGGGGAAGGAGAACAAAACCAGGATTTTTTTTTAAAACTTTACTGTAGCATTCAGTTCCCAATCCTGCAAGCACTTTGGTAGTCCTACTGAATTCCAAGGGAATGCTACATGGGTAACGTTCCATACCAGAGGGTGCAAGTTTTCGTAGCATTGCAACCTTACATCAAAATAGCCCCAACATCTAATCAATTGCAGAGGACCAAACTGAGGCATTAAAGGGCCCCATTCAACAGAAAATCCTGAGCGTCCACCTCATGGTAGATTAAGAGCATCTCTAGTTGGACTAGCAGCTGGCCTATGGATATGCCATGGTTTTAAAAAGTTTGCTAGTAATGACTTGTCACTTTCGAAAACGTAGGCCTATGTTCCTGAAGGCTTCTACCGGTTCTATTTTTGATCCGTGTCTGAAAAATAGATTTGGACGACAGCAGCCAACCCTTCCCTGAACCAAAAGCCTCCTTCCGGACTCCATACCACAATGTAAAATATTCACAGAGGTAGCTACGCACAGCATGTACATTGGTATTCGCTCCTCTCTGGTGCATTGTTACTTCCAAGCAGAACGCTGCAATAAAGCTGATTCAGTTATGTTAGGCTATCTATGACTGTTGTTTCACTACGTTAACCTCCTAGATTTTGCACAGTGCCTCTGGAGCTGATTTATAATTACGGTCTAAAGACTCATTGTACTCAAAACCCATTTATAGACTCTAGAGGGAACATTTGACATTTTCTAGATCACACACCGTCCCCATAAATCAATTCTCATTCTGCGCCTATGATCCAAGCTCTCCCAGCCTTTTGTAAATAAATGCCAAGCGTAATGAGTTTTGAAACAACCGGCCTGAAAGTAACAAAGAAAATGACACTCATCAACAAATCACTGTTCTTCCAAGCAATCCCAAGTGCAGTTTAAAATTATTACAAAGACCCAGATGCCATGGCAGAGAAGAGCAAGGGTTGAACAAGCTCTTTTCCTAGCTCTTTGCAGGTTATTTCTTTCCTCCTTCAAATCATATACCACAGGCTCGTTAGCAATCCCTCCATGGCAAACAAGCACTTGTAGGGGACAGAAGGAGGCAAGCAACTGGTTACTGTATCTGCAGGTAACATAACACAACGATCCTCTTAACAGCCAAAAAAGCCAATTTTGGCAGCAGTGCAGCTCTAAAGGCCAGACAGCACAAAGCCCATCGTGCAGCTGTCACTCCCATCCCTGTTAGCAAATTGGAAACTATAATTTCCAAGGAGGAGATGTGGTTCCTGCATTATTTTTATCTGGTGCCCTGAAAAACCCTTTTTATAGCTCTTATGTACTTCCCTGTTTAAGGTGTTCCTAAGGTGGTTCAGAGAAGGGACACTAGAATGTTGAAGATCTAGAAAATATGACCTATGAGAGAAGATTAAAAGAATTGGGTTTGTTTAGTTTGGAAAAGAGAAGGCTGAGCAGGGACATGATAGCAGCTTTCAAGTGGTGTTGTGACTGTGTTGATCTCTGGGTACCGGAGAAAAAAGACTGGTGAACTAATATCTTTTATTGGATCAACTTCTGTTGGTGAGGGAAGGAAGCTTTGAAGCTACAGTTCTACGTAGCTCCAGAGCTTGTTCCTCATCTCATATCATCTCAGCCACCTTGTCGTGTAAATCAAAGCAGAAAGATTTGCAAGAACTATAGTTGGCAAGATTCATCTCCTTTATAAACACTTTATGGTAAAAGGCCAAATATCGACTTGTCTTTTTACAGGACTCTACGCCTTTTGTTTGACTTTCTGTACCATTTCCACCTCAATATAAATGTATCAACACTGTCACTGAATGAAACATGGGAAGTGGAATAGTGACATTTTCAATATAAACTAGGAAAGTGGCTCTATTAGAGCGTTTTCTCTCTCTGAACTAGAAGTGATGCTTTCTGACAATCTGTTATTAACAAAAGGAAAGGAAGCTTTGGAAGATATTGAGCCTAAACTGGTAGAATAATGAAAGAAATTATCACAAAACCAACTCCACAAAGCACTAACGTTGTTCTAAAGTATCAGAGAGTAGCCGTCAGACTGCATCTTCAAAAACAACAAGAAATCCTGTGACACCTTATAGACTAACAGATAATTTGGAGCATAAGCTTCTGTGGGCAAAGACATCAGACGAAGCGGGTCTTTGCCCATGAAGGCTTATGCTCCAAAATATCTGTTGGTCTATAAGGTGCCACAGGACTTCTTGTTATTGTTCTAAAGATTCACTCCTCATATCTATTCCACCAATACTTCAGAAAGAGACAGTTTTATGCAGTTGGCCTACAATTCCTCGCTCAGATGGTTGCCACTGATTGCAGATAATGACAACCTCAAGAATGCTTCTACAGTAGCTTAACGAGATGGGCTCAAAATGAAGCATCAAGTCCCCAGCAGCTGATGATATCTTGTGATTCACCATCAACATCATTAGGCCAATAATTCTGAATGTCATGGAAACAAAGATGGCCGATAAAAAACCTCAGATGTGGTTAGTGACCACCTTTCTGATAGGCGTGGAGCCTCCAATCAGGCTTTTAAAGGAGATATTTACTTTACAGTGGCCTGCCAAAGTGAGGACCCCGTTGTTTTAGGCACTGGAGCAACACAAGCAGCAGACTCAAAACGCCCATTGCTTTGGCTGCAGTCAAACCTCAAGAGCACATCAGTTCTTCCAGAGAAATGCCCACAGACACATCAAGTGTAAGGTCAGATGCTGTTCCTGTGGCTCATGAATTCATTTGACTTACAAAAAGTCATTTAAATGTATTTAATAGAAAGGCACATCGAACCCACAGGCTGTTCTCCGCATACAAGTTCCAAAGGACTCCTGACAGATACAGGCCTTCAACAGTGGCTTATTTGAAGACTAAAAAACAAAAACGTTCCCCAAACTGCTAATTATTTGGTGCAAGAGAGTAAAAGTTGGAGACTGGCTAAATCTCCAAAACAAAACCCAGTATGTGTTTAAATTAAATAAAATCCAAGCATATGAGTGGACTTTCCAAAGGAAAGAGAAAACAACAAAGACAAACAAACCCTAGCATTTTCCATCTTAAAAACAACACACAGTCGGGCACAGTTCTGTGTAAGCTGGCTGCATCTGACGAAGACAGACCATGGCTGGAGCAGAAGGCACGCAGTGAAGTAGGATTCAGGTGGACAGGCAAGAAACTTCTTCCATACCCGTCTGCAGCGCAGAGCTGACCAGCGTCCTTTGTCCTGACACTCTTATAAGCACAGCTTTCTACTTTAATGTTGCCAGTATGAAGGAGTCGATACTTGCTTACATGGCTTAGAAGCAGATCACTGCTGTGGAGTTTATCATTGGCAAGATAATGGTGTGTTTTAACTGAGCAAATAGTTTACAATGTACAGGAGGATCTTTCACTGGAGCACAAGGTGTTTTTGACAGGGTCTGAGCTCAAGCATTGAGACCCTTGCCTTAGGCCACGTCGACATTACCCGGAAGATCAACCTGCTCAAGGTTGATCTTCTGGAGTTCGATTTTATGTGCCTGGCAGAGACGTGTAATCGAACTATCTGTGGTCAGCAGTCAACCCCTGTGCTCCTCAGTATTGCAAGGAATAAGGGAGGTCGATGGGAGAAACTCCCCTCGACATTCCTTAGTGAAGATGGCCAGGTAAGTCAATTGCAGATAAGTCAATTCTAGTTATTCACTTGCTGTAGCTAGAACTGCATATCTGCAATCAACTTATCTGGCTAGTGTAGACCAAGCCTCAGGAGACTGGAGATCAGGCACAAGAGAATAGGTGGAAATGAGTGGGAAAAGGATGGGTTCTCTCTGATGCCCGCCCAAGCTCTGGGAAGCAGGAATACCTTGCACATTCAAGAGCTAACCAAAATTATCCAAGTTGTCCTCTGCTTCTAAAAAATACCGTTGTCTGACAAGAGGGAGGCTATAATGTGGATGCATGATATGTGGTTCATGGACCACTGAAAGCCTCATAAGCTATTGCAGCCCACTTTTGAGTATTTGCTATACAATTCAACACATGGTAGCTTTGATGGTGGTAAAAAACCAATCTACTGGTTATCCCATGATCATCTGACTTAATGACAAGAACAAGACACAGAGTTATCCTACATTCAAGGGTGGTTGGACCTCAGCACATGGTTCATGTCCCTCTCCAGTTCAAGCAAAGGTTCCCTCTTTTATTTTATTCTTCTGTTGATCCAGTTAGCCTCCCAGGAGACGGAAGCTGATGTGGACTTGAGATTTCTCTATTGTCCTGAATAGCTGGGATAATTTCTCTCTTTGTGTCGCTCTCAGTTTATCTTCTCTGTTGTGATACCGCTCTCATTCAGCACTCTTGGGACCTGACCGGTGCCACATGAGAGAATTTGCCAGACCATAGGAGGTCAATATTGTCTGGCATATCACCAATACTTCCACTGTTTACTGAGCTCTTATAAGACATTTAGAGGTAAACTACAGCTAAATAACAGCACAGAACACTGACAGCCTGGACTGGTGGCTGTAAACAAACTTTATTGGACTATGGGACCCATAGTAAGTAGTTGCACGGCTCACTAAATTCATGCCGCATTATGGATGTTGCCGGATGAGACAGGTCCGGATTAAAGAGGCTTAACCTGTATATGAAGAGTAGCCTTCTGTAAGCAGGGTGGGCCTCTGGCTGCACACCACACAGACTGGTGCATTTTCTGCCTGGCCTTGTTCCCCACTGCTTGTCTTACCGGTACGGCCAGGTTGCTGTAAACACACACACGATATTGGCACGGAGAAGTTGGTTCCTCTTTCAAGATGCTTTTCCTGTTGGCAATCAGGGAATCTGGGGGTTCTAGCCTCAGATAAAAGCAAACAATGGGGAAGTATCCCGGCTACTAGGGAGAGTGGACACTGCCTCTGTGTGGGTTGCCACCTTGTTGGTTACATCTGTGGATTTAACAGGGGGCACATCCACAGCCGGAAACATGGACTGCCACAGCCTGAGGTAAAGGGCTAGGCACTGTAACTGGGGGTTGTACCAGATGTATATCCTTTCAGGACTTGGTACAGACGGGGATTCATAACACGCCCTGATCAGTGGGTTACTACATTTCCTGGACAGAGGAAGCTCCTTTGGCATCTGATGCCCACAGCACTGCTGCTCAGATTCTGGCTAAGCCTCTGTTTTGTGGTCATCACCCTCTTGACAACAGACTGAGGCAAAACAAAAGCAGTCAAGTAGCACTTTAAAGACTAGCAAAACAGTTTATTAGGTGAGCTTGCGTGGGACAGACCCACTTCTTCAGACCACAGCCAGACCAGAACAGACTCAATATTTAAGGCACTGGTCTGGCTATGGTCTGAAGAAGTGGGTCTGTCCCACGAAAGCTCACCTAATAAACTATTTTGCAAGTCTTTAAAGTGCTACTTGACTGCTGTTTGTTTTGATAGTGTATAGACTAGCGCAGCTTCCTCTCTGTTACTATTCAGACTGAAGCAAGAAATTCAAGAGGCACAAGCATAGGCTTCTCAAGCCCCGGAAAGCCATGGAGCGCCCTGTCAGACAGGTACCGACGCACACCCAGAGCAGGACACCCCAAAGAGCAAGCTCACACAAACAGTGTCATTGACCAACACCTTTCTGAGCACCAGCAGGCCCAATAGCTTGGGCAGGTTACAGGACAAGGTGTGGGGAAGAGGCTGTTCCATGTGCCCAAAGTGGGCAGGGCCTAGGCAGCCCTCAGTCACACCCCAAGAGTGCAGACCCTCCCCAAGCCATCCTCCGTGCTGCCTGGAGTGCGTCACATGGCACCTTGACAGGGATTTATAGGACCTGGGGCTAAGGTGGCCAGGAGCTCTGGGCCCTTTTGTATCACTGGGCTGTGGGGCAGTTGCCTCCTTTGCCTGGCCCTCAGCTGGCCAACAGAGCAGCGGGCACCTTACAGTCCATCCAAGTCCAAGGAATAAATCAAACCACTTGTATCAAAGCACTATTATAGCAAAGCAAACAAAGCCCAGCAGAACCTGCTGGCTGCCCCAGAAAAACAGCACCGTGCGTTGTTAGCCCACTGTTTGCTCCTGAGGAGAGCTGTATCTCTGACCCCATGACCTATTGACCTCAACTATCTTCTACTACACTTCACCTGTCAGAGGGATTTGCTGTGCCAGCCTCTCCTCCCACCACCATGGCATGGCTGCACATGTGCCTCCGTCTCATGGAATGTGCAAAGTTCAGAGTAGCAGGAAAACTGGGGGCAGATGAAAAATAAAAAAAGAGAAGACAGGAAATCGAAATCTTCATGTCAATCAGTGGTGGGAAAACTGTGGCCCATCGGGACTCGAGGTGGGGCCCCTGAGACATTTGGTTTACTGCTGTCCATGTGCAAGTTTGCCTGATTCTGCTGGTTTCTGCCCACATTGTTTTCGCCCTATGGGTATTACTAACATGACATGCACCTTAGGGCACGTGAAATGAGGTGTAGGCTGATTGCACACAGCACTGACTACAAGAGTCACGTGGTCCCTCTGCATCCAAAGGCTGCTCCGGCTCACTCAGCACACCCTGCAAATTCTAGGTATACAAGCACAAATGGCAAAACTACCCGAGCTGGAAAGATCGTCTTGGTTACAACAATCTTGCGGCCCACTAAGATGGGGAGGGCCACTCGTGCGCCCTGCTCACTAGCCCAAGTTGCCAATCGCTGATCTAGCAGGAGACGTTTCCTACTTCTTCCATGTACCAACAGCTGCCACTGCTTCCGAACACACTCTTTTTCTCACTAGAAAATATCTTTACAGAGCACTCCCAGCAATCATCAGTCCAGACCCAAACCCCCTGCACAGATGCAGTGCCTGTATTCAAAGCCCTTCACTCAACTGTTCAAGGAGTGAGGCTGGAAAAACAAACCGAAAACTCCATCTGGTAGCTCCATAAATGTAGCAGGCTGCTAAAGGAAATCTGCAGCTCCTGAGGACAATGATCCCAGTTCCGGACATTGCACAGAACCCCAGGAGATAACTGGAGACAGGAAAAAGTTACTAGATCTTAGATTTGCCCACAGGGAGAGCTCAGTCTTCAGAGTAACCAGCCAGCTGGCTAGGGGTTGATCCACCGTGCTGTGTGTTATGTAGTGATTTGTCAGCTGAAAAACAACATGCATTTTCCTCTGTTATATCAGGGACAGACCCAGTTCAGTGAGTCAGGCAACACTTGAGCCCGTTGATGAATCAGGACCTAAATCTGGAGTAACTTCAGATATTGGCATCAACTCCTGGTGCCTCAGTGTTTGGCCACATGTATCTTTTGCTAGTCAATGCTGAGGTAAGAGAGGAAAGAGGAATAAAAAGCTAATCCCTCGTCTCTGAGAGTCCCGGTGAGGGGATCCTATCCAAGAAACCAGGCCCTGCAGTATCCGCCCCAACACACAGGGCTTTCACTGTGGGCAGCAACTTTCCAAGGTAGCCCATTAGAGGCAGTTCCCCAGAAAGCCCCTGCCCCGATTGCCTCCAGCCACCACTCTCTCTGGAGTAACCTGCCCTAAATGTGAACAATCACCTACCTAGCACCCTCTGTTATTTTCACCCCACTGCTGGAACACCAGACACCTACTTGCAAGCAGAGGTGAAAGCAACTTAAATTTCTTACAGCATGGTTGTATCACACCCCCTCTGCAGAGGGTTGGAGTGTGGGGCGGGGTTGCAATACTACAGGACCGGTGAGAAAGCAAAGAATGGGTGGTACAGGGGGCGGCGGGCTGCAGGAGTCAGGCCAGGGGTCCCGGGTGCTGTCTGGGGAGGTTTGGGGGCTCACAGTATAGGTCCCACCTTCCTCTGCCCCAGCCAGCAGAGAGAGGAATGCCCACAGGCTGTGAGCTCTGCTCTCCCTCCCTGAGGCAAAGGAGGGCAGCAAGCAGCCTCACAGTTTGAATTTGGGGGGCGAGTACAACCCCAGCAGCCCCTTTATCCCACCTGCTCCTGCTCAGCAGGATCCCTGGGAGCCCAGCTGGGGGCACGCCATACCTCCGCATGCAGCCGAGTGCCCCAGCCAGCCGGCTCCTCCTTGCTGGAGCAGCACACTGGCTTATTTTCGCCTCTGTCTGTGAGACTGTCACCTACTCTGAAAGACGAGGTGGAGCACCTTTCCCTTGCGATTCACCAGTCGCCTCTCACCTCACTGCCACTAGCCCAACACCTCTTCCTTGTGGCTGCCACAAGTCACCCCACGCTGCTGCCAGTTCCAGTTTACCCACCTGGCTACACTCCTTCTCTTGATTCTAGCCTCATCTTCTGGGTCCCTTCCCTTTGCCAGCTTCATTCTTGTCCTCCATCAGGTCCCCGTCATTCCTCTTGCAAGACATGTCTGGCCTCCTTCACTTGCCCTCTCCACACAAAAAGAGGACACCCTAGTGGAGCAACCTCACTGCCAAAGAGCCATTCTTGAAAAGAAGATGAGGACAATCTACCAGGAAGCTCACATAAGCCTGGTCCTTCTTTCTCCCTCTCATTCATCATTACCCAGCATGTCTGGTCTACACCAGGGCTGGCCAGACTTTTTTGCTTCGGGGTGGGGGACATGTGGCAATTTTTTCACATTTTCCAGGGTCCAAACACAAAATAGCCCCAAACTCACCCCCTATCCCCAGGCTTAACCCCTCTCTGCTCCAAACCCACCCCCCACCCCCAGGATTAAACAGCCTCAAATAACGAGCTCAGTACGCTGTCGCTGCTCCTCCACGGATGACACCACCACCACCTCCCTCCCCCCATTTCTCAGCAGGGCAGACTTGGCCGCCTCTCCGTCCAGCTTTCCAGTTCACTTCCCTCACCTATAGCACACGTGGCTCCCTACCCTGCACCTGAAATAATGGATCTCAATTTAATTGGTTTAATGGCCGAATCCCTCTCGCCGCCCTGCTGGCTGTTAAACCAATTAAATTTTGCCCTATTATTTCAGCCACAGAAGGGCAGAGAGCCGCAAGTGGCTCCTTAAAGAGCCACATGTGGCTCCGGAGCCATAGGTTGCTGACCCGTACCCCAACCTGACTACAACCCATGCTTCACACTCACTTTGGCTGGCTTGGGTAAAATGGCACCACTGCTGTGGGAAAAGGCTTTGTGGGGAGGATAAAAAGGCTTCATGGACCAGATTCTGGCCCATGGCCCATGTGTGGGCCACACCTGGTCTAAACAGTAATCACAGGCTTTTCAGGACATTACAGGTATATTTTACCGGTCTGTGAAGTGGCATGGACACATCACAGTGCATATATAAATAAGTGCTGCTGTGTGTCTCCCAGCAATGACTGGGCATTGGCCATGGTCCCTGTTCCGTTACTGGGTAGTGCTTCTGAGGGGAAAGGAGTTGGTGGATTCTGCTGATGCAGAGGTGGTGACTCATTACCCCACCTGGATATGAAGGAAAGGAGATGCCATTTAAGGAGAGAGGATCTAAGCTAGGAATAGCCAAGCAAGCTGAGAAGACATAAAATTATCTTTAGGTTATTGTCTAGTTCACATCCTTATGGTCAAAGGAAAACACCAAGAAGGAAAAAGAGTCATGATTTTACACAGCATGGACTGTGTTGGTAGAACAAGCCGGGAAAGGCACCTGCTCACCTGAACATAGGAACCTTGGCAACGAGGAAGCTGACACAAACGCAGCCTCCTCTCAACATTTCAAGGGATGCTGTCAGTATGAAGTGAAGTATGAGTTCTGCTTTCCGACAGAACTCCACTTCCTGAGCTCGGCCCGATAGGTTTAAAAAGCACTTTGGAGACTTTGTCTCTTCTCTCCTTTATGTTTATTAGGGCCAACAAGCAATATAAAACATACACGTCCTCCCCTTCACCCCAGTCCTCACCGTGAGCGTACACACCCCAGCTTTCTCTTCAGTCTCAGCTTTGTCACTGCTCCTCCTGCAAAGGTTTCCAGCACTTCTGGCTGGTTTTCAATCAGCATTGAGAGTGGGAGGAAATTTTCCCCCTAAAATTCAAAGTTTTGATGGAAGTTTTCCAGAAAATACTTTAAAAACTGGGTTAGGGGACTTTGCAACCAGCTGTGCTACTGGCAGTGCAGTTCTAAGTCCACCCTGCAGAGGACAGTGCTGCTCATCCATGCACGTCAGGGGGTGGTTGTTGTTACTATTATTAAAGGTTTGATTCAACATCTGACTTAAGATCCCACTGATATCGTAGTATTTGTCTCCTTTTTTGCCCCGCATCCCCCAAAGCAACTTACCTAATCATGTAAAATTCAGCCTTATTTCAGCCTCAAGATACAACCCCCTGTAAGCAAGCTATCAAACATTAATGGGAATAGACATGTTAGCTGGTGGAATCCACTTCAAATAAAAGATCTTGGAATGATTAAAAAACTTGTCCCAGCATGAACCTGAACAAACCTGGCTGCCCACAATAAATAGGTTTCTTGCTCTTCTGGCGGATAATGCATCCCACTAATGTGATCTCCCAGGTGAATACAGGTTCTCTTAAAGGAGAAATAATTATAATTATATGCAGATGTTACATAGCGCTCTACTGTGTACAGAAGGGGAAACGGCCCAAGATCACAGAGCAGGTCAATGGCACAGCTAGATGCAGAACCCAAGTACCACCATGCCCAATTTATATCCTGTCTCTGGACTACATCAACGCCCTGAAAACCTGACAGGTGTTGGGAAGTCACACGGCAAGCTGAGCAAAGAGCGGACACACACAAAAGGTTTCATTACACCTGAGGGGATGATGCCCTAAAGTCGAGGGCAGTGCAAGGGAGATGGCCAATACCAAAGAGAGAGCCCGTTGTGTATTTTAAGGAAAACTCCCTTTTATGTGCAAAAGCCACGGGAGCATCTATGCTTGCCAGTGACTCCACTAGAGGCCTGCAGTTCCACTGTGCTTTTGCACTGATTAGCAAACGAAGACATGTTCTTGGTGCAGACAGAGCTCTGCAGGACACCCCCCAGCGCCTAGGTGAACACTCCAGCCATCAGCTCTTGCCAACAGGCTTCTGCCCCTCCTCCTAGGAAGCCGTGGGAACTTGACAAAGTGGGATGTGGGAGGATTTTATCCCCCAGTGAAGCTGCATGTGTTTAAGACAGTCCTGTAATAACCTGAGGTGGGTGCCTCAATTTCTCTAGGCACAGCATCAATACATAATTGGGGATGGGCATTTCAGTGTGATGACTTCTCTCACATAGACAATGAGCCTCCATGCATATATGTAACCTAGGCAACCTGCTGACACCTTTCTTCCCCAGGGAAAGAGGACAGAGGAGAAAGGAGGGGCCTGGATGGTTTGAATTGGAACTGGGCAGTTGGGTTGGAGAGTCTGGGTGGACTTATGTGGAAGGAAGGAGGGCTAGGGCCCCGGCTCAGGCACCCCCTCTGGGTCCCCTTTCTCCAAGACAAATCGTATAGGTTTCTGTGCCGACGAGTCTGCTCCACACTGTGGCCCTGTTGCCTAATAAACGTTCAACCCGTAGAACAGGAGACTCACATCTGACTGTGGATGGGGTACAGGACCTGGTGACCCCCCAGCTTGGTGACACTTTGAAAGATCCATGCCTATGTTCTTGGCAAGTGCTCCCTTATCATCTGGCCAAGTGACAACGACTACTCCAAGGAGCAAACAATCCCCTGCTTGCAGCAATGCTGAGTTACTTGACCTGCCCAGTGTTCGGTGAGAGGGGGCTCTGCAGGGACTCAGGATGCCCTGAGATCAACAGCTCATCTTTCCATAAGATCTGCACTGTGGGCAAGATGCCCTCAGGGTGCTGCTTGCATCAGGGAAGGAAGTGCTGCAAATGTAAACACTCTCTGAGGCCAGTGACCCTAAGAATGTACACAAACCAGCTCTTTTCACCAATAAAAATGACAGCACAAAACCACTCCATGTATAGACACAGCCTAAGAGACAAAGGACAGCGCCACAAGATTCTGCAGCCAAACAAAACCATAATTCAAGCCACTGAATTGAGATCATCTCTATTCCTGGTGTTTCTTACTATATCTTTACCCATACTATAATAGTTCCTAGACTCCACAACCGTTCCTAGGCTTCACAACTGAGTTCATCATGGTGGGTGCATGCAGGCCCTACTCTGAAGAGACTAGCATCTACCTAGGTGAGATAAACAAGAGGTTAGAGGGAAAAAAGCAGAATCCCCTCCCAGAGTACAGACAGGGAGTGGAGGTACAGAAAAACCGAGGCTACACTAGAGAAGTTTTGCTGGCGTAGCTCCACTGGCAAACCCTTGTAATGCGGATGAAGCTTATATCAGCTTAAAAGTGCTTTTGCCAGGATAGCTTGTACCAGTTCCCCAAAAGAAACACAAGCTATACAGCTTGAACCTCTCTTATCCAGAACTCACTCATCCAGCAACATCTGTAACTGGAACAATTTTAGTTAGCCAGACGACCACTTATCATGGGTGTGACCAAGTTTCCCGAGGTCCCATAAAGTTTGTTTCTAGCCGCCAGTGCTGGCTCTCATTGTTCTGTGCTGTTATTGAGCTGTAATTTACCCTAAATGTCTTCTAAGAGCCCAGTAAACAGTGGATGTGTTGGTAATGTGCTACACAATACTGAGCTCCCATAGTGCGGTGTAGCCAGACAAAGTCTCCCCCTTACAAGTCAGCTTGCTCGTTGCCCCCCCCACTGAGGAGCACACAGGGCACGGAAATGGCTGCTGACAGCACAGTCTTTGATGCCCTCATTGAGGCCCAGATATGCTGGCTTATCGTGACCCTGAGAAGCAGAAAGTACAGCTAGAAGGCTAACAGGCCAGACTGTCAACATGAGGCGGGGGGGGGACCCTCAGAAATCACCCCAGCTGGCATTGATCAATATGATGCACACACACAATCACCCAGAAGGGGACGTGCCCCGCCCGCACAAAAGAATGTCCTGTACTCCTAAATTGCTTATCTCTTGTCTTACAAGTGCAAACTAAGTAAGAAATGCCCTTGTAACAAACTGGTGTCACAAAGACAGACCAGTATGATCTGGCACCATAGATAAGAAAGAGAATACATAACCCAAAAGGGGTATAAAAGATGGGTCCAGCAGAACTCTAACTTTGAGTGCATTCCACCAACTACCTGCTGGTCGGGTCAGGTGATTGCCTCCCGAGGTCCACAACTGGGGACGCCCAACCTCGTATTCTTCTTTCTGCGGAATTGAGTGACCGATCCGGCTTGGCTACGCTGGTATCGAGAGACGCAGAGAGGGTAAGATACACCCATGCTAGGTCTCTGACTTTTTTTTTGCACAGCTAAAGAATTAGAGCTCTGTAACTAGATGTCATTGTGCCAAGATATCATTGTGCTAGATGGTAACAGATATCTTTGTATTGGATTGTAACGTAACTTGCTAACACCTGTACTTTGCTAGCATATAAGAAGTAAACAATAGCCTTTTGTAACCCCACGCTTATAACTGTAGCTTAAATAAACTTGTAACTAGTTAAGCTCTAAGCCTGACCCTGCTGTTAACCCTTTTGTCACTGCAACACAGCCGGCACAACAAAAGAACTTTAACCGTTTGGTTACTACAGCCTGGCCGTGGGTGAGAGTGCTAGGAGCTGTCTGCTCTAACAGTAAAAAAACTGGGTTGTTTAGGACCCAGGGGAGTACCTCACCGCACATTACCTGGCCACCGGCTAACAAATTCTCTTGTCTGGCATCAGTCAGATGCCAAAGGCGCTGGATGAAAAAGGTTCAACCTGTATCAGCAAAAGCACTCATATGCTGGTGTAAGTGTAGTCACATCAAGGCTTGGGCCAGCATAGTTCTGTTGGTTAAACAATTAAAAAAAAAAAAAAGAAAGAAAGAAAAAAATTACTCCCCAATCAGCTTAGCCCAGGCAGTGTTAAGATTTCCACATAGATCAGGTCATAACCTAATGGTGCTGCTGAAGGTCCTGCTGGGAGTCTTTGGCAGAACCAGGATTCAAATTCAGATCTCCCACATCCCTATCCAACCCAATAACCACCAGAACACTTTTTTTTTCCCCTTGATTTTGCCTCAGGCTTTCCCAAAGCTTTTTACTATGCAGTGGGTTTAAGAGGGAGTGCAGTAACTTTTGAGTCTAGAACCTAAGACATCTTGGGATCAGGTCTTCTGGAGGCAGAGAGAGCAGGGCTTAGAGTACACTACAGTTTGGTGACACCCCCCAGCCAGGTCCACAAGCACACGCTGTGGACCCACACTAAGAAGCCGGTCCGTGGAGGAGCATGGGGAGTGACGCTGCCTTGCAGAGGGAAGCAGAAACGCAAGCCTCAGACTACTTGAAATGCCTTGCACTGTACAGTCTGCAGCGGGGGTCGCTGTGACCCTCGGTCAGAGGCCAGCTGCTCTGTGACAAAAGACACTTCATTAGAGGGCTCGGAACGCACTGAGAGCAGCAGAGAGTTCACATGAGTCACAGACAAAGAATCCCCCTAGTGTTATGCCTTTGGGAGCATGCTGTACACCCAGGACCTGGGGAGCGAGGACTGGTGCAGAGACAAGCAGGCTCCGCTCCTTGTGCTTTTGGAGGGGACAACAGGAGACTGTCCTGCCCTCTCAGTTCTCTAAGACTCTGGCCCACAATCCTGCACTTGCCAGGATGAACAAGAAAGCAGCAGGGAATCCCCAAGTAGCAAGAAGGGAAAGACATCTCACCCTGAAGGATGCAGAGCCCATGTAGCAGGCATCTAATGTGCCACCCTCTGAGACCAAGGGCCAGCCTTAGGGTTTTGGGGGCCCTATGAAATACTATTAAACTGGTGCCCCTATGCCCAACAGCAGCCCGGGGACAGGGAATGATGGTTTTTCAGAGATGTGATTTTACAATCTTCAGCAACACACTAACGAAATATTTTAAAGCACATTTTAAAATAAGGTCCTGTCGATTAACAGTAAACTCACAAAACAAAGAATGCAGCCCTGTAGCACCTTAAAGGCTAACAACATTATTTATTAGGTGATGAGCTTTCATGGGGAAGACCTACTTCTTCAGCTCTGGAGAATTACCAAGAACTAAAAGGAGGGAGGGGGAACACGTAAGAATCAGCTGGATGGTGGGGAAGGAAGGCGTGAAGAGGGGGAAAAAAGAAAAGATACCTCGGCACATGTCTATTAAGTGAAGTGGGATGTCTGCCATCACTGTGAATATCAAAGTGGGGAAATTGTCCTTGTAATGCGTAAGATAATTGAGATCTTTGCTGAGTCCACTGTGATAGGTATCAAACTTGAAAATAAATTCCAATTCAGATGTCTCCCTTTGTAATCTGGTGTAAAAATCTCTTTGTTGCAAAACACAGACCATTAAGTTGTCAATAGAGTGTCCTGCCAAATTAAAATCCTCACTTACCGGTTTGTGCATATTCAGATTACTAAAGTCTGATTTGTGCCCACTATCCTAGTAGTTACTACAAGAATTCCTGTGGTACCTTATAGACTAACAGATATTTTGGAGCATAAGCTTTCGTGGACAAAAACCCGCTTCGTCAGATGCTGATGAAGCGTGTCTCTGCCCACAAAAGCTTATGCTCCAAAACATTTGTTATTCTGTAAGGTGCCACAGGACTTCTTGTTGTTTTTGAAGATACAGACTAACTCAGCTACCCCTCTGATACTAGCATCCACTGTGTCCCAGTAACTACCCCAGCGTCTACACAATGCAACCGCGATTGCGAAATAAATTCAAAATAGCAGTTGACTTATTTCAAAATTTGTAAACCTCATTAGAGGAGGAATAGCACCTACTTCAAAATAAGCCATAATATATCCGATGGCTTTATTCTGAAATAGGCTGTATGTGTTTAAACTATGTATTTCGAAATAACTCAGTGCTATTTCGAAATGCATTTTTGTGTGTAGCAGTGTTATTTGGAAATAGGCTATTTTGGAATAGTTCTGGAATAAGGCTGCTGTGCAGACATACCCTTCTTCATAACCTCAAGCCACTCCTCCGCTCTAGAATAACATGTCCTGTGACACCTTATAGACTAACATATATTTTGGAGCATAAGCTTTCTTGGGCAAAGAGCTGCTTCATCAGATCTGATGAAGCGGCTCTTTGCCCACGAAATGTCATGCTCCAAAATAACTGTTAGTCTATAAGGTGCCACAGGACTTCTTGTTGTTCTCGAAGACAGACTAACATGGCTACCTCTCTGATACTTGTCCTCTACTCTACGCAGCCTATGAAGCATATCTCCAGAGGTGGGGGAAGAGACCCCTGCACCAGCCCTCTACTTCACTCCCTGTGCAGCAGAACTGCTGGAGGAGGACTGAGTGGTCGACAGATAGGTAAGATTTACCCCTTTGACAATTCAACCACCTGTTGCTGTGCAAAGATCTAACTTAACAGACCTGCTCCTTTCCATGAGTGGCTTTTTTTTTTTTTTTTTTGGCAATACGTGGTCTCCTCACTGGGCTAGTCCTACATCTGCCTCCTTACTCTCTACATTGCCTGTGGTATGATCAAGTTGAGGCTTGCATGACACAACAGGTCAGAACCGCGGGCAACCGCATTCTCACTGCAGCACAATCCATCCAGAGCTCTGACACTGCTAAGGTGTGGGATAACCAGATGGGCTTTCCCATAACAATGCCCACAAACAGGGCTGAGGCATAAGTAACAAAAGCAGAAGCCTCATGTTTTGTAAACACAGCCAAGTGTAGAGAACAATGGCCCATGGTTATTCATTGACAGCTATTCAAGGCAAGGAGAGAACGTGTGTTTGGGAAATAACCTTCCCCAGCACATTTCATTCCAGGACTGATGAATAACATTAAATAAAGCTTAGAGCAGCCCAGTCAGGTTTTTTCTTCATCTTCTAGATGGGGAATGAGAGGCTCAGAAAATTTTCAGAAGCAGTTACGTGACATAGGTTGTCTACACTAGGGAAAGAAAGTTGATTGCAGATACACAGTTCTAGCTACAGCGATCGTGCAGCTAGAATCAATGTCTCTGCAACTGACTTACCTGGCCAACCACATGGAAGCTCTCCCGTCAACCTCCCTTACTCCTTGCATCTCGCAAGGAGTACTGGGGTTGACTGTGACCTGAGAGGTCGATTTCATGCATCCCCATGAGATGCACAGAATCAAACCCCAGAAGATCAATCCCAAGTGGATCAATCTTCCAGGGTAATGTAGACATAGTCTTAGGAGCCAAAGTTAACCTTCAGTGGTAAAGCAATGGGACCAGACATAGGCTCCTAGACCATTACGACACACTTGGACACAGTTTCCTATGCGACTCGCCAAAGGTCAAGGAGCTGAACCAGTAGACCATAGAAGAGGATTCACAACTTGAAGCAGGTCTTCGCCCACAAAAGCTTTTGCTCCAAAATATGTGTTAGTCTATAAGGTGCCACAGGACTTCTTGTTGTTCTCGAAGATACAGACTAACATGGCTACCTCTCTGATATCTTCAAGCCTGCAGCTCTAAGCTCTTTTCATCTGTATTCATTGCAACAACAGGCATAAGCCACTAAAAGGCAAATGCTTAACAGTCACCCCCAAAATCCCATGGGGTGAACTCCACTGAATGGCAATGAATCCCTGGGAAAGTGGCCACGACCTGTCTTCAGGCCAGGGAGAACCTGGAAGGTGCCAGGAATGCTGTGTCACACCCACTCCCAACACGGCGAGTTGGAAGGTTCAACTCATGTGACATTCTACTCTGGAGAGACTACGGAGAGAGAAAATTCCCGTGGGAAACTCTACGGTCAGCCGAATCCTCGTCCCTCCTAGCAATTTGACACCATCGTCATTCCACTACGCTCAGGGGAGCTGCTTCTGGTTTACACCCCTGTGAGAGGAGGATCCATTCTCTTTTTTCCCCCAGGGAAAAGGGAGGGTGTTACAACACAACACGAAGCCCAAGCTCTCCTTCAGCAACGTTTCTTTTAACAGACTTTTCCCTGGAGGAGGGCGGGGGTGACTGGAGTTTCAGTCCCATGAGAAGACAATCACACCATGCCAGTGCAATCCCTGGATGTACTTTGCAGGCTCCCAAAGCACTCCACAAACTGCCACTGCCTGGTACCTCCCCAGGGCAGCTGCCAAAAGTATTGGGAGGGTCTTTATGTTAGGCACTCTTCAAAATATAAGAATGAGGCGGGGGGTGGGGTCTGAGCTAACAGCCAGGAGATTCAACTGGCAAACATGCAACAAAGTAGCAGTTCGCGGGGGCAGGGCGGGGCGGGGGGGGGGATGCCCAGAATCCCAGGACAGGTTTTAGAGCTGTTCTTGCCCTTGCCTTCCGGCGCCGGCTGAGCTAAAGTGCAGTTGGATTTCAGAAACTAGGTGGAAGCCTTCCAGTTAATTTCATCCCACAGGGTCACCTGCAGGGCAGTACAGCAGGGCTCCTGGGGGAGGCAAAAATCCCAGTCAAAGGTCAGAGTTCCACAAAGTGTCCAAAGGTCAGACTCCCACAAAGCGACGGGAGCAAAGTTGCAACATAATTCAAGAGCCTTCAACAGACTATTGCAAACAGAAAACCACACACAAGTAGTTGTACTACACATGGCACGCACACAGACAGAGAGCTGCAACCTGAGGCACAGGAGCTGCATGCAGCTCTTTAAGGACCTCCTTATGGCTCCCAACACTAACTACAAAGTAAAAAAACCCTCCTGATTATTTTGGATAAACAGTGAACGTCTAAAAGCCCAAAAGTGAACAACTCACATCTAAATAGCAAATGATGCGATATGGAAACATTAGATAACTTGCCCCAGCATCCTCCAAAAAGAAAGAGAAGGTTTGGGGGTGAAAGTCAGGAAGATGGTGGTACAAACACACAAGTGTAAAGTGTGAGGAAACAGAATACGTAAAAAGTTTGTGAATGTCCTGCAGTAACCATGTATTGCATTACAAATCATAGTGTGCATGCTGTCCTTAAAATAGGTGTTACAAAAGTATAGTTTGATGTAATTTATTAAGGGCTGTCGTGTATTCACAAGCACTGCAGCTCTTGAGATATTGAGTTTTTTTTTTGTTTGTTTTTTTTACTGAATTGGAAAAAAATGGCTCTTCCTGCTACTTTGGTTGCTGATCCCTGCACACAGAGATATGCACACATTGGCTATATCTACACTACAGAGATCTTTAAAAAGAAGAAGCTCTTCCAGAAGATCTCTTCCAAAAGAACTTCTGAAAGAGTCCGCACTGCCCCAGCTCCTCTGAAAGAATGGGCTAAGGATCAAAAAGGAAGACTGTTCTTTCGAAAGAAGGGCCCTGCGGAGAACCTACATGCATTTTCTTTTGAAAGAAGCTTTCAAAATGGGGCGCTCTTCCTGAAACAGGAAAGGAAGACTGATTTCAAAAGGAGCACGCCATTCTTTCGATTTTCTTTCAAAAGAATGCTTTTTCCGTGTAGATGCTCCATGGGCTGTTGCAAAAGAGCCCCCCTTCTTTCGAATAAGTCTTTAGAAAGAACTTGCTAGCATAGATGCAGCCATTGTGTGCGAGGACAGATACACGTGGAATACGTATTTAAATTGCACACATACACACCCAAATCTATACATGTGTACACACACACACACACACACACACACACACACCCCTCCCTTTACATATACATACAGGTCTATGTACAGACATACAAAACACACCAACACCTCAGTTTATGTCTTAACATCCTAACGTGTTATCAAAGTTTATTGTACCATATGATTGTATTTATAGGGCAAAATGATTTGCAGTGTCTTTTTTCTCAACATTAAATAACTCTTTAAAAATATGGAAACAAAAAGGCAGTAAAAGGTCCCAGCCCTAGTTTGTGGGCATTCTCAAAGATCAGTATTCTAGTGACACCAACACCAGTGGAAAGAAACATTTCTTACTAAAACTAAGAGGTGATTGACAGATAAATTGTTTCTGTTTTGGATTAATATGTTACAAAATAACTTTCTTTAAATTGAATCTTCTCACCCCCCAAGCATTTCTGGAAATTTCACAAGACACAAGCAATAAACTTAGTCACTCGAGATGTATTGATTCCTCGCTCATATTAGATGTCTGAAGAACACTTACCAGTAGGGTTGGGCATTTTTTTTTTTGCAATATAACACAGGAAAGCTTAAGAATAAAATTAAATCAAATATATTTTCAAAAGCCTACCCTATTGTCTCAGCGCACACAACCACTGCATGAATCATCAATGCCACAGCATGGGGTTTTATAGAATATCACAGTACACTATATGCTAGTATAGTATAACAGGTAACAAGTATTTTTGCAGACAGCAAACTTCATTACTCTGTCACTGCTGGTTTTTTCTTTTTCCCAGCTCACATTCTCGCTGGCTCACCTCTTTCTTCCTTGGAAAAAACATTAAGATGACAAGCTGAAATTATGCTAACATGAATTTTCTTGCTCTGCATTTAATAGGGATTCTGGTTTAGTCTTTCCATCAGCCACTTCCCTCAACGAGACAAGCAAATTAGTTCAGTGTGTCTGAAATAAATCTCATGTACTCTATTACTGCTGTATCATTACTTCCCTGAAGTGTCTGTTTTGCCATCAGTGTAGCTCTGCATTTATTCTTCTGGGAGGTGTTTACTTGAAAAGAAACCTGCATCTCTATTCGTAGCCCAGTTGTGAGGCTGGTGTTCTGTTAAGGGATCACAACGGAATAGCACGTAATTCCCAGGTCCTCTCAGAACTATTACATTGCGGGGGTGGGGGGTGAAAATTAAGTTTTCAAACCCACAAGTGACTAAACAGAACAAGCAGTCCTGTAGCACCTTAAAGATTGACAATTTCATTTATTAGGCAATGAGCTTTCATGGGGCAGACCCGCTTCCTCAGATTTCCAACACCTATGAAAGCTCATTACCTAATAAATAAAATTGTTAGTCTTTAAGGTGCTACAGGACAGCTTTCTTTATTTTGTGAAACTACAGACCAACACAGCTTCACCCTGACACTATTCACCACATTTACCTGACTCTGTCGCCAACCAAAGAACCAAACCTACAGACACATATTCATGGCAAGAGCTTTACTGAGTGCACATAGCCTGCTGAGTGAGGCGCCAATGTTGCAACCTTTGCTTGTGCAAGACATTTGTGTGTGACTAAACAGACCCCTTGGCCTCAGTGCATAGCAGACAGTGCTACAGGACTGGAAACTGAAAGCACAGGTCTGTACTACAAAGAGACTTTGGCTGTGTCTACACGACACACTTTTGAAGACAGAAGGCAGCTTTTGCTGACCAAACAGTGGAAGCAAGCACTCTGAAATGCTCTTTCAGCCAGTGTAATTCCTCTGTTGTGCAGACATAAGATGACCACCTCCACAAGAGGAATAGGGCCAATGTGGTGTATTCAGGTCAACCCTGCCTGTGTAGATAGTATGTTCCTTACACCTGTGGCTGGCTGTTATTCTTGTCAATTTCACAGATGCAGTAGAGACATGAAATTAACAAAAAAGGCTCCCCCTTTCCCAGCCATACTGCAGTTGGATCTGAGTCTGCTCCAAGCCAGACAGTAGCCTTGTAGCAGAGACCCAGCATCAGCCAAACTGGGATCCAGTTTTGTTTTATTCTTTTCTGTTGTTACTCCTGAAGGCATGGTTGAGCTAACGTTGCTATCCATGTGAGAGCAGGATTTTGGCCTCTCTTGTGCACCAGCTGGACAGCTGTTTACCAAAAGGGTCTGATCCTGCCAGGCGGTATTCAGTGTGAATATGAAGACTTATTCCAAACGTAGTTCCATTGAAATCCCCGTGGCTACTCGGGGAGCAAAGTACACTGGTCAGAACTGGGGTGCCTAAATTCTAACCTATGGCACTTGTAAAACCCCACGAAAGCCAACGGCGTCATGTGAAGACAATGGAGACAGGTTGACTAGCAGAACTGGAGCTGGCTTGACTCTCAGAAGCTGGGCAGAGCTTGCACATCAAGCAGTTAAACCAAGTACATTTTTGCCTGTGTATTTACTACCAGTAATAATAATACTAATAACAATCATCATCACCACCACTGAGATGGCCAGCAAAGAACACCGCTCTGCCATTTTTATCAAGTCACTTTCCAGAATGACTGACAATTCCACATCTGCTCACTGGGAACTAAAAAAAAAAAAAAAACCTTAACATTCAGTTAATGCTTCTGCAATCCCAGCTTTCAATGCTGGGATCACAGTTGCACCAGGAGAACCACTTCCTCCTTTCCAACGAACAAACAAACTCTGTCAAACAAGACAAACAGAAACATGTGCGTGTTGCCCGTGAATATTCATGATTTAGGACACCCAAAAAAGCAGCATGTCAAACAACATAGCTATGGAAACCATCACGCATCTGTTCTCTCTCTGTCGCTTGTCATTTCCCTGGCTCTCCCTGAGTTCATACATATTTTAAAGGGCTGAGAGCTCTACTACTCATCACTTCTTATATTATTGTAAGATTAGATACACAGAGAAAAAGAAAGATGTGTCTGAGGGAAACAAGTCATTGGGATTCCACAACATGGTTTACCCCATTCCTGCTGTCAGAAAGGTTTTAATTTTTTTCATCAGTAAAGGGTGTTTTAGGGGACAGTTGTTTCTGATTTTTTTTTTGTGCCAATAGATTGGGAACAGATGCACAGCTGCAATTTTCTGTGCACTCTGATCTTCAGGGTGTGACACAATTGCTCCCAGCGAGCCTGCCCTGTCAAATGAGGTCCTTTCTTTTTAAACCAATCAGGGCAGGTCTGGGTGAGAATCAGTCGTTTAGAATGCACAGCAAATATCAGCTTTCAATGTCCTCATTGTTCTCCCAGCAGAAATGCCCTGGAAAACTACTAATTATAAAATGAAGCAAGCATTCCTCATTCTCAACAACAAAAGTCCCCCTCAAATCCTCCACTGTTATTAGCTGGTCTAGTTTAACTCTAGATTTTCCTAGCAAAATTACTAAGTGTTTGATCTTGCTCAGGTAATGATGAATAACAGACCAAGAACAGTGAGTGATTTCACATAGAAAATTCCTTAGTTAGAAATGTGTTTCGTTTGCTAGAGAGGGTTT